>NW_022900942.1:59574237-59600369 GCF_012274545.1 Fukomys damarensis | reverse complement strand
CCGCCGCTCCCGTGCCCTTCGTGGCTGCGCCCGAGTTCCGGGCTGGGCCGCATCGGTCCAGAACGGGGAAGTGGAGGCCCAGCCGTTGCTTCCCGCCTCGCCACGAAAGGCCCTCCAGCTGCATCGCCCCGTAGGAGTTCGCTTTCTATCCCTTCACGGGAGAGCGGCTCTAGACTCATTGGAAAACTTAAAAGCTGCCAGTAACGGAACCTGCTTGCACAGTTTTTTAAGTTGAAGAGGAACTAATCCACAAACTTGTGGGGGTTTAGTTAGGTTTCTTTGGGAGGGGTGCTTCCTAGACTTGACTATTTCACCTACAGTTCCCATGAAAGCTGGCTTTTGATTTTGTGAAAATCCCCCACTGTGCAGCAGAAGGCATCACGCCCTTTAGTTGCGGTCGATTGCATGGATGATAACTATATCTCACGTTTTATTTCTTTCTGTGACTACGTGGGTTACTTGCGCCTACTGGAGACCAGTTTACGGAATTGAGTAATTCATTATCAACTCTATAAATAGATTTTAGTGTTTTCCCCTGAGTAGGTCCAGAATTTGGGGGCGGAAGGTTATAACCAAGCCAGCAACGAGAAATATTAACTAGTTTCTTTCTGTTGGCTAAAAGATTGTCACTGTCGTCTAAACAGTTATTGGGCACCCACCTGTTATGCTGTGTACACAGGTAGTAATAGCACGTTTTAAAAGGCAGGACGCCCGCTCTTTTGGAACCTTGTGTTGAATGGTGTAAAAAAGGATACATATAGCCGAGCGTGGTGGCGCACGCCTGTAATCCCAGCCCTCAGGAGGCTGAGGCAGGAGGATCGCTGTGAGTTCGAGACCAGCCTGGGCTACATAATGAGTTCCAGGTCAGTCTCAACTACATAGTGAGACCCAGTCTCAAAAAATTTAAAAAAATAAAATAAAAATAAGCCATAAATAAAAATAAATATATCTATATATTCGAATTCCCATTTCTTTGCATACTCACCAGCATTTCATTCTAGGCATGTTAGTGGGTGTATATATAGTGGTATTTCCTTGGGTTTAATTTGCATTTTCCTAATAATGATTGTGTTCATCATTCTCATGAATCTGTTTCTAGGCGAGGTGTTGAATGTTCCTATTTTGACTGCTTGTGTTTTGTTATTGAGTAAGAATTCTGTATATGCTCCATGTGCTAGTCCTTTGGCAGATACATTTTCTCTTGTTTTACAGATTACTTTTTCTTTTGGGCAGAGCGGATCTTACTGTGCAGTTAAGGCTAGCCTGGAACTCAGCAATATTCCTGCCTCAGCCTCCCAAAGAGCTAGGTCTACAGGCATGCACCACCATACCTGACTAGATTGCCCATTTCTTAATAGTATTTGTTACTGCACACAGGTTTATTTTATAGTTCTTGTCCAAGAAACTTCTGTCTGCCTGCTCTCAAACTATGAAGATATTTTCTTATGTTTCTTTCTGGTTCTTTATACTTTTTACTTATAAGTTATGACTGTAGTCTGTCATAATTTTATTTTGGTCAATGGTGGGAGGTAGGGATCTAGGTTCATTTTTCTGTATAGATTTCCAGTTATACTGCCCTCATTTGTTGAAAAATTTTACCTTTGCCTTGGACTGCATTGGTACCTTTGTAGGAAACCTGTCCTGTTGATGTGGCCTATTTCTGGGCGCTGTTCTATTTTATCATTCTCTTTGTTCCTTTGTTACTGATTACTGTGGTGTTAACCTTTATTGTTGTAGCTGACTAGTTGGTCTTCCTCAGGAATGTGCATTTGTCTTATAAAATAGATTTTAGCTGGATGTGATAGCCCATTCTGTAATCCCAGCCCTCTGGGTGGGGGGCTAAGGTAGGAGGATCACAAGTTTGAGTACAGCCTGGAATTTAAAAAAATAAAATAAAAATAAGCCATAAATAAAAATAAATATATCTATATATTCGAATTCCCATTTCTTTGCATACTCACCAGCATTTCATTCTAGGCATGTTAGTGGGTGTATATATAGTGGTATTTCCTTGGGTTTAATTTGCATTTTCCTAATAATGATTGTGTTCATCATTCTCATGAATCTGTTTCTAGGCGAGGTGTTGAATGTTCCTATTTTGACTGCTTGTGTTTTGTTATTGAGTAAGAATTCTATATATGCTCCATGTGCTAGTCCTTTGGCAGATACATTTTCTCTTGTTTTACAGATTACTTTTTCTTTTGGGCAGAGCGGATCTTACTGTGCAGTTAAGGCTAGCCTGGAACTCAGCAATATTCCTGCCTCAGCCTCCCAAAGAGCTAGGTCTACAGGCATGCACCACCATACCTGACTAGATTGCCCATTTCTTAGTAGTATTTGTTACTGCACACAGGTTTATTTTATAGTTCTTGTCCAAGAAACTTCTGTCTGCCTGCTCTCAAACTATGAAGATATTTTCTTATGTTTCTTTCTGGTTCTTTATACTTTTTACTTATAAGTTATGACTGTAGTCTGTCATAATTTTATTTTGGTCAATGGTGGGAGGTAGGGATCTAGGTTCATTTTTCTGTATAGATTTCCAGTTATACTGCCCTCATTTGTTGAAAAATTTTACCTTTGCCTTGGACTGCATTGGTACCTTTGTAGGAAACCTGTCCTGTTGATGTGGCCTATTTCTGGGCGCTGTTCTATTTTATCATTCTCTTTGTTCCTTTGTTACTGATTACTGTGGTGTTAACCTTTATTGTTGTAGCTGACTAGTTGGTCTTCCTCAGGAATGTGCATTTGTCTTATAAAATAGATTTTAGCTGGATGTGATAGCCCATTCTGTAATCCCAGCCCTCTGGGTGGGGGGCTAAGGTAGGAGGATCACAAGTTTGAGTACAGCCTGGGCGACTTAGTGAGACCCTGTCTCAGAAAAGGGTTGGAGATATTGTTCAGTATATCCTGAGTTCAGTCCTTGGAACCAGGAAAGAAAAAAAAAAAAAAGAAATGTGCTTATGAGGCAGTCTGCAGCACCACTGAGCTAAATCCCTGGCCCTGAAATTAATCATTTTGAGTATCTTCCCTAAGCTCTCTTTAGAATATAAATATGACCTCCACTCTGTAGTTAAAGTTGGTCTTGAACTCATATACCCCAGGCTGGCTTAAAATTTGTGATCCTCCTGCCTCTGCCTCCCAAATGGTCTTCATGAGAGGGACCTGCCTTTCCACTACTCGTTTTTTTCAAGCCAATATTCCATCAGTGGTACCTAAAATAACTTGTACCTTGTGTTTTGCTTTTTCTTTGTGTGTGTGTGTGTGTGTGTGTGTGTGTGTGTGTGTGTGCATGTGCTCTACCACTGTGCCACACCCCCATCCCAGCCTTGTGCTTTTTCTTACTACTGTCTTTTTTTTTTTTTTTTTAAGTAAAACATTTATTGGTGGGCCAGGTATTTATTTAGCTCAATGGTTCTGCTGCCTGCCTTGCAAGGGCAAGGTCCTGAGTTCAATCCCTGGTGCCAAATAAAATAAAAAAACATTTATTGGTGCGTTTTAGGCATACACGACGGTAATATTTAAAGGAAATTTGCTCCTGTATATGATTTATCCCATCTCTTTGGTCCCATTTCCCTTCCCCTAAACCCCCTCCCCTCCCTATGTACAAAAGCTCTGTTTCCATTTTTTCCTTCTATTTTCACTTTTTCTTATCCCTTCCTCTTTTCTTCCCTTGTTCCTCTTCCCATTTCCCAATATCTGTTATACATTTCGGTCCTTATTTCCACTTTTGGTTTCTCATATCAGAGAAACAATGCAGTATTTATTTTTGTGTTTTTGTTTTTGTTTTTTGAGACAGGGTCTCACTATGTAGTTGAGACTGACCTGGAACTCACTATGTAGCCCATGCTGGTCTTGAACTCACAGTGATCCTCCTGCCTCAGCCTCCCAAGTGCTGGGATTACAGGTGTGCACCACCATGCCCGGCTACAATGCAGTATTTAAACCTGTCGATTTATTTCACTCAAGAGTGTGGTCTCAAGATCCATCCATTTAACTATAAAAGTCTGAAGCTCATCTTTCTTTATGGCAAAGTAGTACTCCATTTTCTTTTAAAAACACACACACATCTTTATCCATTCATCAGTTGATGGGCATTTGGGCTGTTTCTAAGATTTAGCTATTACAAACTGTGCTGCTATAAACATGGATGTGCATATGTCACTGTGGTGTGATGCTTTTAATTCTTTCAGGAAGATACCAAAAAGAATAGCTGGTCAAAGGGAACCTCTACTTTTAGGGGTTTTTTTTTGTTTGTTTTGTTTTTTTTAGTTTTTTAAGAAATCTACACACTGTTTTCCATGGTGGTTTCACCAGTTTACACTCCCACCAACAGTGGAGAGTGAACAGTTCCTTTTCCCCACAGCCCCTCCAGCATTTGTTATTGGTTGATTTCTTATAGCATCCATTGTTTGTTTGTTTGAGACAGGGTCTCACTATGTAGTTCAGACTGCTCTGGAACTCACTGTGTAGCCCAGGCTGGTCTCGAACTTGCAGACCTCCTGCCTCAGCCTCCCAAAGTGCTAGGATTATAAGTGTGCACCAGTGTGCTTTGCTGATTTGAAGAACTTTCATAGTAAAAGTTACTACTGAGTGGGACAATTACAATAAAAATAGAAACTCAATAATGGGAGGAAATCAGTAGATTGAAATTTGGGCTCATAACTTACTAATAAATTTGGAGCCGAATTGAATCTTGTTAATCAGCATTAACAGTTTGTTGAAAGAATCTTTATTTTTTTTGAAAAGGCGTTCAGCACATGAATGTTTGTGTTAGTATGACCCCACCCCCAGGCCCTGAGGAACAAGCCAGGACCTCACTCAGGCTGGACAGCCCTTTTTGTTGCTGCTTTATCGAGGCAAGACTTGCACAGTTGCCCAGGATGCCCTTTAATTTATTCTTCTGCCTCAGCCTCCTACAGCTGGAGTCATAAACACCACCACATCTGGCTAGGACAGACGACCTTTTAAAAGTCTGTTAAATCCAATACCAAGTAATTCCCACCATTGTTGTGGTGTCTGTACCACTAAAAATGTAGCATCTTAAGGTTGGCTTCCTTTTAATCGTGAAAACATTGAGCTGGATGTCTGTTCAAATCCAGGATTACCCAGTAGGCCAGAGATTTAGCTCAGTGGCGCCACACCTGCCTGACAAGTGCACGGTTCTGAGTCACAACGATCCCTAGTTCCACACACCCAAGATTACCCAGAGAGGTCAGGATCCCTACCTTCACCAGTAGCCTTGTGGGGGAGTTGACTAGGTTAGGGCTCCATGGGCCAGTTAGTGTGGGGGGTGTTGTGATGGTCCTACAAGGTGTGTGCCACAGAGGATGAGCTGCTGGGCTTTGTGGCCCATGCCCATAATCCTAACACTTGAGAGGCTGAGGCAGGAGGATCGCCACAAGTTTGAGGCCAGCCTGGGCTACGTAGAGAGTTCATGGCCAGCCTGAAGTACGTAGTGAGACCTTCCTCCCCCCAAAAAATATGAGTATGAACTGTATATTAGGTGATACTTTAGGATTATTGTGTTTTTTTACAATTTTTTATTTTTTTATTTTAAATTGAATTTATTGGTATATTCTAGGTAGACAGTACAGTTGCATTCATTACTGGGATCTTGGGCTACGTAGAGAGTTCATGGCCAGCCTGAAGTACGTAGTGAGACCTTCCTCCCCCCAAAAAATATGAGTATGAACTGTATATTAGGTGATACTTTAGGATTATTGTGTTTTTTTACAATTTTTTATTTTTTTATTTTAAATTGAATTTATTGGTATATTCTAGGTAGACAGTACAGTTGCATTCATTACTGGGATCTTGTACCTTTTCACGCCAAGTCTTGGTTCTCATTTTTTCCCCTTGTAATTCGGTATTTGCATATGTGTGGCTTATTTATTTCACTTAGGAGTATGTCCTCAAAATGTACCCATTTGCCTATGAATGAATCTACTTTCTCATTCTTTATGGCTGAGTAGTATTCCATTTTATAGAAAAACCACATCTTTATCCAGTTTCCAACTTATTGTTTATTTTCTTGAGAGTGTTCTCATTAGGAAATATAATATATTGAAATATCATCATACATGTAGCTTATTTTCAATATATGTGCTGCTGAAGTGAGCACATGTAGCTTGTTTTCAAATGACAAAATGAAAATATGCAAGAGCTGGCTATAGTTGGGGCAGGGTGGTGCATGCCTGTAATCCAGTACTCAGGAGGCTGAAACAGGAGGATTGACTCGAATTCAAGGCCAGCCTGGGATACCTAGGGAGGCCCTGTCTCAGAAAGGTTAAAAAAAAAGCTCGCTATAGGTGCTCAAACCTGTCATCCCCACACTTGGGAGGTGGAGGCGGAGGATTGCTGAGAGTTTGAGGCCAGCGAGAGGAACAACCAGAGGAGCAGAAGGATTGATCGTCGTGGGGATGGGGACACCTGGCTGTTCAGGCAGGGGAAGACCAAAGGCGGCTCATACCTCACGCGACACAGAAAAAGAGACGAATCCTAGGGCTGGGGACGTAGCCCAGCGGCACAGTGCCTGCCTGGCAAGTGCAAGGTCCTGAGCTGGATCTCTGGTACCAAAAAAAAGAAAAAAAGAAAAAGGAAATGAATTCTAGGTAGATTAAAACTCTATAAACAGAAATGAGAGCCTGTTTTTTCAATCTTGGCATGGATGATATTCTAAGCAATGCCCGTACCCAAGACGAACTGATAAATGTAACAAGATAAAAACGGAAGGGGCAGAAAAAAACACGTGTGGTTGAATGTTCCTGCTTTTGAAGCTGGAGAATCATTTGAGCCCAGGAGTTTAGAGCAGGCTTGGCAACATAGCAAGACATGAAAAAGCGCAACCTGAATGAATAGCGGACTGGTAAAAAATACAAAGGAAAACAGTGCTGGATCGAGCCCGGGGCTGCACACTTGGCAGGCAAGCGCTCTACCATGGAGCTCCTTCCCAGACAACCCACACGCACAGGAGCAGCTCATGGACTGCACCTTCCCATACTCAGGGGCTGCCCCGCAAGTAACCAGGGGAAAGCAGAGCAACCTCTCCTCTACTACATGGAGGACAGAAATGTGGAAGGCTATTAACTGGTGCTGGTGAGGACTGCATAGTGGATTTGTAAAAGTGAAAAAAGAAACAGGTTCATCTGTAGAGCCATAATAAATGATGACACTTCCATATAGTGGAATATTGTTTGTCTGTTTGTTTGTTTGTTTTTTGAGACAGGGTCTCACTATATAATTGAGACTGACCTGGAACTCGCTGTGTAGCCCAGGCTGGTCTCAAACTCAGCGATCTTCCTGCCTCAACCTCCCAAGTGCTGGGACTACAGGTGTGCGCCACCATGCCCGGCCTAGTAGAATATTGTTGACCTCTTCATGTATGTTGACCAAAACTGCTGACTGGGAACTGCAGTTATAAAAATCATTAATGACCTAGTTTATTTAAAGACAAATCTTAGGTATATGCTTAAAATCTAGAAAAATACAGAGAGGCAGGTGAGGAGGTTCTTTATTTCTACACAGACAATAAGCCTCTTGTCCTACCAGTTAAAATTATGTATGTATTCTGTATAGCTTGTAATTGGACTTCTGTGTTTTCATTTGAGGTTAAAGTGTATAATGGTTTAGAGAATCAAACTCCCAAATGTCTGTTTAGAATGCTAGCATTATACTCTTTTATGACCATTGAGGGTGTAGTTTCACGGAAAGCTGAAAATGTTATGCAGATTAATAGGAATTCATGTGGATAACATTTTAACAGATTTTCAACCTCTAGTAACCACCTTTTCGACTAAATGAATATGAATTGGAGGTGTTAAAAGTGAGAAATCATGGTTTTATTCCTATTTTTATAGATTTTTGATGAAATTGAGTCATGAAACTGTCACCATTGAATTGAAGAATGGAACACAGGTCCATGGAACAATCACAGGTATGCAGGTTGAGCTGTTTTTATAACACATTGCTTCTCAGCCTTTTGGCAAAGATCAAGTGTTATTTTGTTTGGGTTTTTGTTTCCTCGTCTCTTCCATCTTAGGACCAGAAGTTCTTTTTGGTTTCTTATTGTAGTGTTGATCTTTTTGTTGTTGTTGTTGTTGTTGTTGTTTTTGTACCAGAGATCGAACTCAGGATCTTGGGCTTGTGAGGCAGGCAGCAGCACCACTGAACTAAATCCGTGGTCTGTTATCCTCTTTTTTTTTTGTCTGAATTAATTGGACTTCCTTAAACCTCCTTAGTCTGTAACCACACTGACAGTTCACAGTGTGTCCTGTTGCTTAGGCCTTTACTTGTGTGCTCCTCTGTGTAGAATGCTGCTGCTTCTGCCTTGGACACATTGTGCTTAGATTAGAATGTTCCCTTCCCAGTTAGACTGTAACTTACTGTGCTGGGTAAAAAATATGTGGGAAATGAGGGGGAGGTCAGGGAACAGTAATTTCACCTCACTGAGGAAATACTGTTGATAAAAGGGTTTGAAGTGTTTTCATTGCTCATAGTTGGTATTGCAAAAAAATTGCGAAATTTCAAAAGAACCGACAGACCAAATGAAAGAAAATGCTATCTTAGCATATGTTCCATTCTCGAAGCATTGAAATTATAAATTTCTAAGTAAGTTTTGACGCATAGATCACCTTCTGAGTAAATCAAGAGAAGCATACAGAATTAAGCTCACACTGTTGGTGGATGTACTGGGACTTTACAGCCCCGGCTACTGTGAAGTGAAGGCGATGAGATCTGTGAGCATACTGACTGTGCCCTAGGAAGGTGACTGCCCTGTTGCAGTCCCCCACATACTGACCCAGTCTGCTTTCTCCAGAGCACTGTTTTTAGGTGTTAAGGAGCCAGGGGTTGTTCTTGGCTTTTTGTTTGGTTTCGGTAATGGGAGTTAAACCAGGGCCAACTAAGCTGCATAACCTACCCATTTTATTTTACTTTGGCTTTTTAAAGGTGTTTTTGTTTTGCTTTGTTTTGTTCTGTTTTGTTTGCTTTTGTACCAGGGATCAAACTTGGAACTTTCCATTTGTGAGGCAGGTGGCAGTGCTATTTTGGCTTTTTGAGGCAGGATCTGGCTATGCAGTCCAGGCCACCCTTGAACTCATTATGTAACATAGGCTGGCCTCTTATCTTGGGGTATTCCTCCTGCCTCAGCCTCCTGAGTGCTAGGATTACAGGTGTGTGCTGCAATACCTGGCTAATTTTTTTTTCACATCTGGTTAAATTTTTAATCTTGAGACACAGTCTTACTAATTTAGTAAGTTGCCCAGGCTAGGGTTGAACTTGTGATCCGCCTGCCTCAGCTTTCCAAAGTGCCAGGATGATTCTCTACCCACTTAACAACCACTGTTGACTAGTTTTTTGAGTCCTGTGTGAACAGAGAAATATGGATACATTCTCAGCGTGATAGCATGCCATCTCCCACAGGGAGAGGGAGGGTATTATGATGGCTCACTGCACAGTCCTGGATCCTAGGAGTATAAATGCCCTGCCCCAAGGAGGTGGAACACAGCAAAGAAATTTTTGTGTGTGGTTTTATTTATTTATTTAGGGATGTTAAGGGTTGGACCCAAGGCCTTCACCCTGAGCTACATTTCCCAGCCCCTTTTTAAAATTTTGAGATGGTCTCATTAAGTTACTAAGTTGCCCGGACTGGGCTTGAATTTGAGATTCTTTTACCTCAGCTTCCCAAAGTACAGTGGTGCTGGTTTCACAAACTTAATTTGTTCCATGATTTTGGAAGATGGCTGTAGCGTTTGCAAACAAAAACAGAATCTTGCCAAATGCTTTTGTTTGTGAGCAAGTAGGAGAGGTGTGGATCATGCAGACAGCCCTATCCAGTTCGGAGCCTTAGGAGTAATACTTTCAACTAAAGCTAGGCTGCTTCCCTAAAGCAAATTCTATAGCTTGAGTACCCTGGGTACTTACTAAAGTAATTGAAAGCATTGTCTCAACTTGAACAAGCCACACATAGCTACCGTTTCAGTTTGGGTCTGAATGTCCCCCAAGACCCATGTGGTAAAGGCTCCAGGCTTGGCCTGTGGTGCTGTTGGCGGTGATGGATTGTGGTACCTCAGAGCCTTCTAGTTTCTTCTTTGCTCATTGCTATCTTCTCCACCCAGCAAAGAGAATATTAATTCAGGAAAGGACCTTCTGACTGGGACAAAGGAGGAAAGAATTAGTAACACTGAAAATTTTGGGGTAGGTTTTGGGAAAGTTTAGAGAATTCCTGTTTTCTGACCTTGACTTTAAAAATAAAGGTGAGCCTGACTCACAAAGGTGGGATGTGGCGTGAGGAGGCGCAGAGATGGGGAGAACTACAGTGAGCACCTTGTGCACCCTGGGGCAGGAAGGACGCGGAGGCCCGGGGTCCCAGGGCCGGCCTCCTGTGCCCATGCCAGCGTCCCCACTGTGTGAAGGAAAGACGGGAGTCTGCTCTTCCCATGCACTGCTCAGCAGCTGAGCCCTGGCGATCAGTGCGCTGACCTCGGGGCTTCACTGGGGCTAAGCTGACAGTTGCTCTGCTCCTTCCTCTGTAGGCGTAGATGTCAGCATGAACACACATCTGAAAGCGGTGAAGATGACCCTGAAGAACAGAGAGCCGGTGCAGCTGGAAACCTTGAGCATTCGCGGAAATAACATTCGCTACTTTATCCTGCCAGACAGCTTGCCTCTGGACACGCTACTTGTGGATGTTGAACCTAAGGTGAAATCTAAGAAGAGGGAGGCTGGTAAGTTTGAAGGGTTATGAATTTTTATATATGGTGTATTTAAGCCCTAATCCACTATTCAAAATACTACATGTAGCCAGGTGTGGTGGCGCATGCCAGTACTTACGTGGCTGATGCAGAAGATCACAGGTTCGAGGCCAGCCTGGGCTACATAGAGACCTTATCTCACAAAACAAAAGCTATGTGATGGGAGGGAAGGGCTGCTCATAAGTGGGCAAGTGATGTTAGTGCAGAGGAGAATTCCACTTGTTTGTCTTTCTCTCTCTCCCTCAGTTGCCGGAAGAGGCCGGGGCCGGGGCCGAGGACGAGGACGTGGCCGTGGCAGAGGAAGAGGGGGCCCTCGGCGATAAGCCTCTCCCAGGGACGGGTGCGGAAGTGATTTGGGATATTTTTTGTACAGGTTTTGTTTGTCAGTTTTTAATAAAGATAAATGTGGGACAGCATTGTCTGTTCACTGTTACCAAGTTCAAGTTTTAGTAGTTTGCTATGTGTGTGAAATTAACACAGTGAAAGCAAATCAGCTCCCCTTTTTTTTTCTTTTTGGTTTTCTTTTTCAGACAGGGTCTCGCTATGCAGTTCAGCTTGGGCTTGCACTTGTGTAGCCCAGGCTGGCCTCAGACCTGTGGCGAACCTCCTGCCTCAACCTCTCAAGTCATGAGATTACAGGCACGTGCCACCAATGCCCAGCTTATTTTGGGGATGGGGTTTACTGGGGATGGAACCCAGGGCCTTCATACTGAGCTCAGCCCTTTTTGATTTTTTTTTTTTTTTTTTTTCTTTTAAGACTGAGTCTTGCTAAGTTGCTAAATTGCTCAGGCTGGGCTCAAACTGAGGATTCTCATGTCTCAGTTTCCCAGAGTGGTAGGCTTACAGGTGTGCAGCGCCACAGCCAGCTTGGTCTTTTTTGTTTTTTGTTTTTTTCTTAATAAACTGAGATTTTTCTTTCATAGTGATTATACGTGAAATATACACCTTTTTATTTCACGTGCACTGCATAACATTTCATTGGTTGCTCTGATTCCACTGTGTGGGACCTGGCCACAGATGAAATGAGTTCTGGTGTTTCCGAAATCAATGTCCTTTATGGGGTTAGGTCTAAATTGACTCTCCTCTCCTCGGGTTAACTCAGAAACATCGGTGTGTGTTACAGGTTGATAGTTATCTGCTGAGTCAGAAACCAGTGATTTTATTGTCAGTTAATGTTTGTTTGTTTCACTTTTTTTAATGGGTTCTCAATAAAATGCAGTTTTCTATTCTCCTGAATTGAGACTTGGATGACTCGCTCGATTGTCATTTGTGAGCAGTGTGGAAGCCTGTGTGGGATGCGCCTGTCCGTGGTCCCTCAGATACTAGTGTAAAGAGTTCTTTAAGAACAAAAGGGAGGTGCACATTCCTTATAATGAGTGTTATCATGTATGTTTAAAATGTACCAATAAATGTTTTGCTATAAAAAAGAACAAAAGGGAAATACTCTATTTGATAGCAAAACCATTTTTTTTTTCCTTTTTTGATACTGGAACTTGAACTCGGGGCCTCAAGCTTGCCAGGCAGGTATTGTGCCTGAGCTGAGCTACATCTCCAGCCCCCAGCAAATAGTTCTTTATCTGTTTTTTTGAGACAGAGTCTTGTTATATAGTTGGGGCTGGCCTTGAACTTTGTATCTCTGCATCAGCCCTCCACATTCTGGGGCTTTGGGCGTGTAGCACCACACTTGCCAGGCCAAACTTTCTTTTCTTTGTACCTGAGATCAACTCAGGACCTTACATTTGTGAGGCAGGTGTGGCACCCATGAGCTAAATCCCCGGCCCCCAAGTTTTTAAAAAATATTTTAATTGGTTAAATTTGAGGAAAACATGCCTCAATATTTATAATTCCTTGTCACGCTTACTACTAATAACATGCTGAGGAAGAGTAACTTTGAAAATGAGAGGGGCCTGATCTCTTTTCATAGTTTTTGATATGCATATGGCTTCTAATGCTAAAGAAGTTTTCTGGATAAATTGTTAATTTTGAGAGACGTTTGATAGTGCTGGAGAGAAAGCTCAGTGGTATGGTAGAGCATTTGCCTAGTGTGCTTCAAGTTCTGGCCGCCGAAAGAAACAACCAAAACCTTGAACAAGGTTGTGTCAATTGAGAGATAATGTGAACCTGTGTGTGTGTGTGTGTGTGTGTGTATTTAAGAAGTTCATAAAAAGCTGGGTGAAATGGCGCGCACCTTTGACCCACCTCGTTTATTTTTTATAAAGTTACACGATTTTAGCTGTGGTCAGACAGCTTTATCACAAATTCTTGATCCAACATGGGAAATGTGTGAGGTCCATTATGCTGGAGACCGCTTTGTGTGAGTATCTTTGATAATACCATCAGCTCCCCATGGGATCCATGTCCAGAAATTCAGTAAATCCGGAATCAGAAGTTGTAAAAAAGCTGGTCATGGCAGTGTACACCTGCAATCCTAGCTACTCAGCAACCCAGGCAACTTAGATCCTAACTCAGTTTAAGAAAGAAATTTTTTAAAAAATTTAACTCGGTAGAGCTTTCATTAAGTGCAAAGCCATCTGTTCACACACAAAAGCTTGAGTTTGAAAAAAACAACATCCTGAATATGTCCAGATAGTTTTTCTTTATCCCCTAAACAGTGTGGCACAGGAAGTAATTTTGTACTGTGCATATCACATACATTGTGTAGGTATAAGTATCCTGGAGGGCGGCTGGGTGCTAAACACAACTGCAGTCCCAGCACTCTGGAGGCTGAGATAGGTGGGTTCATTCCCAGTTTTGAGCAGCCTGGAATACATATTGAGACTCTGTCTCAAAAAATATATATGAGATGAAGGGAGGGCAAGGGGTAAGGGGAAAAAATGAGAACCAAGACCTGTCATGTAAAGGTACAAGATCCCAGTGATGAATGTAACTGTACTGTATACCTAAACTACCAATAAACTCAGGAAAAAAAATTATATATGTATGAGAAGGGGCTAGGGGTATAGCTCAGTGGTGGACCACATGCTTTTATGGCTTCAATCCCCAATATACAGAAAAAAAGGTGTCTGTCTGGACACGTTGGTGCACTCCTGGGTCCCACACTCAGGAGGCTCAGGTGCTAGTTGAGATGCTAGTTTGATTCCATTCTGGGCTACCTAGCAAGATCCTGTCTCAAAACCAAAGGATATGTACAGGTTATTTGCAAATATCCACAGGTCTTAGTATCTGCAAGAGGTCCTAGCACCAAGCTAGGGCACAGCTAATAAAATTGAACTAGCCTAATAAACTCCAGCCGAGGGCCAGGAATTTATCCTCCACCTGCCTCACAAGCACAAGCACCCGAGTTCCATCCCTGGTACCAAAAAAGTCCAGCCACATGGAGTTTTTCTCTTGTAAATTAAGAGCTGGCGGAATAAATAACTGCTTCACATTTGACTGTCCCATGCTCTGATCTGGTATTGCTCCTGCTGTTTTGTGATCCAAGCTGAAGGCCAGGGACTGCAGCTGTGTGAAGAGGTTTGAAGACACAGCTGCAACCCCAGCACTCGGGAAGCTGAGGCAAGAAGAGCTCCTCAAGTTCAAGGCCACCCCGGCTACACAGTGAGACGCCGTCTCAAAACAAAATACAGTTGGCTTCTGCCCTCCTGGAGCTTCTAGACTAAAAGGAAAACCTGAAATAAAAATTGATGTGCAGGGCCGGGGATTGAGCTCAGTGGTTCAAGGCTATTTGTATCCCTGAGCATTCTAAAAGGCCCACCATCGCCGAACTGGTGGAATGCAGTTGTTTCTCAGTGTCCGCAGCAGTGAGAGTTCTGATGTTCTGTGAATGCTGAGCCCTGCTCCTGAGGTTAGGTTCCTGCAAGCCTCTGGTCACCTCCCTTTTGTTTCTGGTTAAGAGAACCTTCCTGAAGTGCTGTTGGCTCACCCGCATTGCACTTGGCCAGCATGAGCAGGGCTTATCTGGTCCTCCAGTTAGCTGAGGCACAGCATAGCCTTGAACCAGGGGCCTCAGCAGCACTACGCCTGGGGGCTACTAGACGGAAATGCCAATAGCTGGCTACACACGCACCAGGGAAAGGGCCGTTCGCTTACAAAATGAAGCTGAGCAAACAGCAAAGGTGACTGTCCAACCTCAGGTCGCAAGGGGCAAGTTTGGTGACATCTGCTCGATGGTTTGTTTTTTTTTTGTTTTTGTTTTTGGTACCAGGGATGGAACTCGGGACCTTGCACTTGTGAGGCAGGTGGTGGCACCGCTGATCTAAGTCCCCGGTGACATCTGCTCTTGACCCCCCACATGTGACTGGAAGCGGCAAGGTGCTGATGGTGGTGGTAGAAATTCTAACAAGTCAGGCCGGGGATTAGCTCAGAGGCACTGCGCCTGCCTGGCAAGCACAAGGTCCTGAGTTTGATCCCAGTACCAAAATGAAAAAATTTAAGCAAGTGGATGCCTTATAGAACTAAGTAATTAGTCTTCACCATACTTCACATGCTACCTAAATGTGTAAGGTGCTTGTTACCAAAGGGAAGGCAGAGATGTCCCGCTGTGCTTTCATTCTGGGTATTTTCATCCACTCATATTTTTCTCTTTTTTGTTTTGCTGTTAGTTGCTGGGGGTCACACACTAATCCACACATGGATGGATATTTTTGGTACTGAAGGCTGAATCCAAGCAGTCCTGAGCGATATTCCCATCCCTTTTTAAGCATTTTAAGAAAAAAATTTCAGGCAGAGTCTTGCTAAATTGGCCAAACTGACCTCAGATTTTGATACTCCTGCCTGAGCCTCCCAAATGAGTGGGATTACAGCCTTCCAGGTGCCACCACTCTTGGCTTAAGACTTTTTTCCAGTACCAGGGATCAACGCGGGACCTTGTGCTTGTGAAGGCAGGTCTGGTGCCACTGAGCTAAATCCCCAGCTAGACAGATTTTTTAAAATGCTTTTTTAACATCTGTGACATTGAGATGCATCTTTTTTGGTGCTGGGTATTAAACCCAGGGCCTCGGGCTGGGGATTTAGCTCAGTGGTCCTGGCGCCTGCTTCGCAAGTGCAAGGACTGAAGTTCGATCCCTGGTACCAGGAAAAAAAAAAAAAAAATCCAGCGCCTCAAGCATTCTAAACATTGGCTCTGCCACTGACCTACGCATCCAGAGATGCAGTTTAAGAGGCATAAATTTTAATTTGCCATTAAACATAATAAACTTCTTTCTGGATAGTTCTGGTGTTGGAGATTGAGCCCCGCGCCTGGCACGTGAGAAGTGTGTTGTCCTCTGTCAGCCGCCTCCTCAGCCCCTTTCTCTTTGTTAATACCCAACACGCATCAGAAAATCGAAGCCTGAGATTCTGTGCACTGGGAATTCTTGTCTGCTTAATTTGAGTTCTAGGTAGAGACAGTGACCACCTCAACCATTTTCTCTTTAAAGTACAATATGCAGTGAGTGTAAGGAGAGTAAAGATTTTCCATGGACTCCAGAACTTTAATTTTCTCCTTTCTGAGCACTTGTGGGGCAGTGGCAAAACTTGGCTCTAACATCTTTTTTGAAAACTTGAACCATAAAGCCACGAATTGTAGCATACGCAGGGGGCAGCCCGGGCTGTGAGAAGGTGCAGGTGTTCACTGCGGGTGGGGTTGCTGTGGTTACCAGGAGAGCTTCCCTCCGGAGCTGCAGAGGCTTGGCACTTCCTCTGCCTCTGAGCTACACAGCCAGCCAATCCTGGTGAGTTTAAGTAGCTTCTTTATAGATAATAAATAGACTTAATAAATGCTCATTCCAGGCCAGATTTTTCCAGTTATTTTAAATTTAATGCCATTGATGTAAAGGATTTTTAAAAACACAATGAATTACTCATTTGTTGGTTTGGTTTTTTGAGACAGGGCCTTACTGTGTAGTTGAGACCGACCTGGAGCTCACTGTGTAGGCCGGGCTGGCCTGGAACTTGTGGTCCTCGTGCCTCAGCATTCATCCCTCCTGAACGCTAGGATGACAGGCATAGGGAATTACTCTTGTTATTTGACGTATGTATGACTTGGTCTGTGCTAGCTTCTGCACTAATCCCTTTTATGAGGCCACGTAACTGCCTGTAGTTCCCACAGTTTTTTGTGGCGATTGGAGGTGGTGATGGTATGTTGATTTTGAGGCAGGGTCTTCCTATATTGCCCAGGCTAGCCTCAAACTTTTGGGCCCAAGGGATCCTCCTGCCTCAGCCTTCCAATCCTCTGCGCCTAGCAGTTCCCAGCACAGCTGGAATGCATTTGTGTATGTATGTATGTAGTGGGAATCAAACTCAGGACCTTGCGCTTGCAGGGCAGGCGGCACCGCTGAGCTAAAGCCCCAGCAACACAGCTACAATTTAGATGCAGTTCTGTAGGCAAGAACCCTGTATTCTTTATTTCTTTTTTATTAGTACGCGTTTGCAGTACATAATGATTACATTCATTGTGGGGAGTTGGTACATGTATATAATGTCTCAATTCTTTCCCCCCCTTCCCTCTACCCGCATTTTGTTTTTTTCTAGCATCAGATTCAGTTATTTTTTAAGTCTTTATCACGTTAATCCTCACAAATACAGATTAAGAGCCAGACTAACAGAAAAACATGAAACAATTATACTAAATCAAGGCACACTTGTAGATACATTGGCCGTACTGGAGTACAGTAACTTTTTTCTGTCTCTTTTTCCTGTATTTTCTTTTGCACTTTATGTTTTGGGTTTCTCATACTGGAGAAACCTTGTGATATTTAAGCTTGTGTGTCTGATTTCTTCACTTAACATTGTGGGCTCAAGATCCATCTGTTTTCCTACAAATGACTCAAGAACCCTGTAGCATTAACTGTTAAACTGACTTTGATATTCTGAGGATCAAGGGGCTAAATCTCGGTGATGGGATAAATCGTTTTTCTAGGAAAAAAGTATAATAAAAGTATAGAGACTCTAACCAAAGCATTTTAAAGTATTAAAATCAGAGGAAATTATGTGATATGTAATTGTAAACAAATGTTATTTTTCATGTATTATGAGTAATTAAATTTAGGAGTAATTTTTAATAGTGTTTACTGCTGTTCAAAGAAGGCCCCTTTTAAAAAAAACAAAAACAAAAAAGACCTCCTAGTGTAGGTGGGAGGCAGCTTTCTAGAAAGCAGTTTTTAAGATATCTCAAAAATGTTAATTTTTTTTCCCTGCAGTTTTACCCAGAATTCCATTTGTTTTTTTGTTTTTTAAAATTTTAGACAGGGTCTCACTATGTAGTTGAGACTGACCTGGAACTCACTGTGTAGCCCAGGCTGGTCTCGAACTCACAGTGATCCTCCTGCCTCAGCCTCCTGAGCGCAGGGATTACAGGCTTGTGCCACCATGCCTGGTGATTTTTTATTTTTTTGAGAGAAGTTGTCGCTCTGTAGTTCAGGCTGGCCTCAAACTCATGGCAATCCACTTACCTCAGCCTCCCAACTGTTGGGATTCCAGGTGCAGAATTCTGTTTCTGAAAAGTTGACAGTTTAGACTTCTAAAGATTCTCATTGTGTTTCTCCCCGCCTCCCCAGTGCCAGGGATCGAACTCAGGACCTTGCACTTGCTAGGCAGGCATGGTGCCACTGAGCTACATCCCTGAGTTTCTTAATTAGGAGAGAAATAACCATATCTGTCTAAAATTAGAATGATAAGTAGATTACTTTAGGAGAAACTAGGAATCACCAAACTTGCTTTGTAAAGAGCCAGGTACTAAATATTTTAGGCTTTGCAAGTGCTGTGGTCTCTTTCTTAACTGCTCTACTCTACTAAAAGCAGCCATAGATGAATGAATGGGTACAGCTGAGTTCCAATAAAACTTTGTGCAGCCAGGCATGGTGGTGCACACCTGTAATCCCAGCACTCGGGAGGCTGAGGCAGGAGGATCACCACAAGTTCGAGACCAGCCTGGGCTACACAGTGAGTTCAGGGCCAGCCTGAACTACAAAGAGAGCTCTTGCCTCAAAAAAACAAAACAAACAAAACAAAACAAAAAACTTTATGCAAACAGGCACAGGGCTAGAATTGCTAACTGTTGAGTCATGTTAAAATGCCACTGTAAAAATGTTTTTTCTTCAGCAGTTCACTGACTGGGAGAAAAATCCCTGCAAATTCATATAACCAGTTGAGGAGGGTTTGTATCTAAAATATATAAAGTAGTCTTATAAATTAGAGAAAGCCAGTGATTAAAAAGTGACTAAAGAAGATAGTGCAATTCACCCAAAAAGAAAGCCCCATAAAATGGGGAGTGGGGAACCCTCTGTAAACTTAAGGAGTGCAGAATTAAGATCTTGCTGGTATATGCAGGAAGACTTTGAAGAATGTTGTATAGGATTTCGGTTTGGGGTTTTCTGTTCTGCAGTTTGGGAGCTCAGCCCAGGGCTGTGCATGCTGGGTATGGACCCTGCCCCTGATCTCTATTCAGCCCAGCAGCTGGCTGCATAGTGAGAACATCCTGTCGCCGCCGTGTCCCTCGGGGTGAGGATTAAGGAAATTGTGTGTATCTAGCAAGTGATACAGACACAGGAGGCTCGGTGTGGAGCAACACTGAGTAGCGCAGTACGTACAACCTGGGCCGTGGTGAGCTGCATGTCCAGCTCAGGAGGGGCAGCAGGAAGGCAGCAGCCATGAGAGCAGAGAGGCCCGCATTCCAGCTGAGGGCAGCTCAGGCTGGACCACAGGAGTGCTTGAGTGGATCTACATGAACTTGCTGATATTTCCTTGACCTGTAAAAGCGTGCATTTGGAGCAATTCAGCTTGTCAGGTTATGTAATTTTCAAAGCTGTGCTTGAAAACTTGGCCAAGGGAAAATAAACACAGCAGCTACCTCGCCTCTGAAAATGACACTGACTAGTGTGGGTAGGAGAGCCGGATGTTTGCCATATTTTATTTGCTTAAAGAAGCATCCTATGGCTGGGGATTTAGCTCAGTGGTTTCATTGCCTGCCTTGCAAGTGCGATGACCCGAGTTCAATCCCCAGTACCAAAAAAAAAGCTCCCTAGAAACATTTGAGCAGCAAGTCTGCTGACAGCCTTCGGGTGCTAAATATTCGATGACCTATAGCATTCTGTACCCTGGCAATTTCAGACTGCCAAACGATGCTGATCGAGGCACAAATGTCCTAGAATTTCAGCAGCTGGTTCTTGTTCTTTATTTTGTTGCTGTGAGGGAATTCACAGCAATCCCCCTGCCTTAGCCTCCTGAGAGCTGGGGTTCTAGGCATGTACCACCACACTCGTTAACCCTTTGTTTTTGTTTGATTTTTTGTTTTTTGAAACTGACAGGTTCTTTACCTTCTTGCCCACACTAGCCTCAAATTCCTGGGATCAAGCGACTCTTCTGCCTCAGCCTCCTGAGTCGGGACTACAGGAACTCAACAGTAACCCTTTTAATATATATATTTTTTTATTCATATCCATTCCTCAGTTAAAGGGCATTTGAGTTATTTCTATTTTTTGGCTATGGGGAATAATATTGCTCTGAGCATTCATGTACAAATTCTGTTACTGGGTGAGGATGTAGCTCAGTGGTACAAGTGGCTCAGTGGCAAGCAGGAGGCCCTTAATTCGATTTCTGGTACCCCACCAAAAGGTCCACATTTCTTTTGACGTATTGTTTCTGATTCTTCCCAGTGTACACTTCCTTCCATCCCAGCTACTTGGGAAGCTAAGGTGGCAGGGTCACTTGAGTCCAGCATTTCAGGACCAGCCTGGGGAACACAACAAGACCACATCCAGCAACAACAACAAAAATGTGTATACCTGGATCTTGGGGTAACTCTAGCTGTAGGACTTCTGGGAACTTCTAGGCTTCCCCACGTGGCTGCCTCATTTTACGTTTTCACCAAGAATGTAAGAGTGCTCTCACCGGCACTGTCATTGCTGACATTTGGGTGTTACTCCTTTCGTTTGTTTGTTTGAGACAGGGTTCCGCCGTGTTGTTGAGGCTGGCCTTGAAGCCACTGTGTAGTCCAGGCTGGCCTGGAACTCACAGCGATCCTCCTGCTTCAGCCTCCAGTAGTAGTGGGACTACAGATGTGTGTCACCACACCTGGCTAACTTGTTACTCTTTTCCTTGGTTACTGTAACATTTGGAAGTCCAATGTCTATCTTCTGCCAAACCATTGCACAAAAAGACAAAACACTTTACCTTCTGGGCTTGAGTGGCAAAATATTGCTACATGTTAAAACACAATAATCTTGTATTAAACCCACCAGAATTAAGACTACAGCTCTGTATAAAGAGGCTCAGGCAGGTCTGAGCCCCCTGTATTTACCTGAGTCTTCCCGAGGACTCCTAGTGAGAGACACCAATGCTAGGTCAGCTATCCTTAGAGACGGGTAAGAAACTGATCTGAAGACCAAGCCGGGCTCTGGCGACTCCGTGCTTTAGAAACAAGCCTCCCTATGAGTCCTGCCGGGAGCTCAGTGACTGGACGCAGGCCCAGCAGACCTGCAGAAAGGCAATGGCAGGACAGCTTAGCCAGGGATTCACTCAGTGGTTCTGCCGCCTGCCTCGCGAGTACGAGGTCCCGAGTTTGATCCCCAGTACAAAAAAAAAAAAAAAAAAAAAAAAAAAAATTCAGAGAGGCAAATTACTCTGGCCAAATTCTTGACTTAGGGCGGGGGGCCTGAGGATCGAACTCGGGGCCTTGTGCTTTCCAGGCAGGCGGCGGAACCACTGAGCCAAATCCCTGGCCCAGTAACTCCTGCATTTAGGTGGTGGAAGGATAGAGTGAGAAGCAGAATCTCCGAAGTTCAGCATTTGGGAACAGGGATAAATAACGACGGTGAAAATTTTACATCTTTCTAACGCATATGACAAAAGCAGAAAACTTTTGTTCTTTTATCAGCACAAGGCTCATGGATATAAAAATGCTTTTTTACTTAGAAATAAAACTTAGCAGCAAAACAGTACAAGCCACTTCGTCCCTACCGTTGCCGGTGCTGTGGGACCGTGGCACGAGCATCAGCTTCTCTGTGCATCCTGGTCGCTCGCTCTGAGAAGATCAGGACCCAAGACACCGCTTTGCGCGAGCGCCAGAGCTGAAATAGCACTTTCCCGGTGTTCGGGGTCACACCGCCGCCTCGCACATTTTCCTCCTGGGCTCCAATTTAAGGTCTAAGAAGGCAGGCGCTCACCTTGTGACCGGTGCTCTGCTAGCTTCAGAGTAACTGTGAGATTTTTTAATTAACCACTTTGACTCCGAAGTCTGAAGGGGAAACAGATTCATTTTCCAGATAGTCTGTGTCAGAAAGAGGCTGCCGAAGGCCTCCTCTCCCACTCCTGCTTTGTGTCTAACATCCCCACCCCTCTAATTTCTACTTAAGGTTGCTTTTCTTTTTTTTTTTTTTTTTTTTCCGGGTGCCCACTCAGCCACTGCAGGAATAGTTGCCCATGAAACTCTTATTCTTTCCTCATGTCCACAAGTCCCTCTTGCCCTGGCTGCCTCCTTTTCACATCCCAATTTGACCCAGCTATCCCTCTTCTTGGTCTCTTCCCAAAATAATGAAAAGCACCGTACCACAGTGATATTCACACGCCCAGTGTGTAGCAGCTAAATCTGGGAAACAGCGCCAGCGCCCGTCACGTGACGAGTGGATAAAGAAGACGTGGGTTTTTTATACCGTGGAGCAGCACTACTCTGCCAGAGAAGGATGGGCCTCAGACGTTTCCAGCTAAATGATGGACTCGAGACCATCCTCTGAAGTGAAGTGACTCAGACACACACGCTTAAACACCGCATCGCTTATCTGCTGTGAGAAACGGAGTGGAAAGAAGGCCCGAGATGGGTACTGGATGTTGGGAAATGGGAAGAGAGTGTTCCGGTGGGAAGGGCACAGGGAGGAGGGCGGGGGAGAGGAAGGGAGGGACAAGAAAAGAAAGGAAACTAGAAGAAAACGCGGAAACAAGGCTTTTGTACATAGGGAGGGGAGGGGGTGTGCGGGATGGGATAAAATCAAATTTATTTTGAAACAGTTTTGCTAATCTATTAGATCAGAACTATTATTTCGATTGCATTTCTCTTTGTTATCAGCGAGGCCAAGTGTCTGCTCACGTTGCAGGCCGGCTGATGCCCCGTCTGCAAATTGCCCATTGTCTACTGAGCTGGGAGAATTGCCTCCTTTGTGGGAGTTTTCCTATGAAAGAAGCTCCGGTTTGTATTTTATCCAGTATCTTGCTTTGTACCTGGCAGAGTCAACAGGGAAAGCTGCAGTGACGGAGTCTAGGAGAGGCCTGAACTCCGGGAAGACAGGAGAGGGGAGGCAGGGACAGGACAGCCCGCGGGGCAGGCAGAAGTCAGAGGCCGCCGGCGGCTGCGGGCAGCAGCGCGCACAGGGCCTGAGTTTCATCCCCAGCGCCACAAAACAAACGAACAAACGGACACGCTAACAAAATACTTGAATTGATGGAAAAATATCCATGGGGAAGGATTTTTCTTTCCAGTACTGAGGATTGAACCCAGAACCTCATGCAGAAAAGGCAAGAGCAACTACTGCTGAGCCACATCCCCGACCCTTAGCCCTTGTAAATATTTTGCTTTGAGATGCAGTCTCACCGATTAGCCCAGGCTGGCCTCAGACTCGCAGGGATCCTTTCTGCCTCAGCCTCCCGAGGGCTGGAATAAGAGCTGTGTGTCACCATGCCCAGCTAATAAATGGTTCCATTTTAATTTTTTTAAAATTAAGTTTATCGGTGCATTTTGGACACGTAACGATTATATTCGTAATAGGGAATTTGTCCCTGTGGGTGATAGATCTTGCTCCCGCCCATTCCCCTCCCCTCCCTTTAACCCATCTACCCCTCTTGAGTTACAGGTTTTATTTCTATTTTTCCTTCCTTTGCCTTTTCTTCCCCCATTCCCCCTCCTTGTTCCCTTTCTCATTTGAATGTATTCTTCCATTTCCTAATATCTAGTATACATTTTAGTCCTTTTCTCCACTTTTTTTTTTTTTTTTTTACCAGGAATCAAACTCAGGACCTTGTGCTTAGGAGCTACTGAGCTACCTCCCCGGCCCCGCATTTCCGCTTTTGGTTTCTCACACCAGAGAAACAATGTTTAGACATGTGTGTCTGATTAATCTCACTTAAGAGTATGGTCTCACGGTGCCATTTAGCTAGAAACGTGTCAAGTTTATCCTTCTTTGTGGCAGCATAGTACTCCACTGTGTATGTAGAAATCACATCTACTTTATGCATTCATTGGTTTCTGGGCCTCTGGGCTGTTTCGGAGATTCAGCTATTACAGACTGTGTCGCTGTAAACATGGGATGCGTACATCGCTATGTATGACTCTTGATCCTTTCGTATAGTTCCATTTTAATGAACAGCCAACAATAGAGGCAAAGTTTAGTGGTGGCCTCGGGCTAAGGGGTGGAGGAGTCTGAGGAGGGGACTACACTGGGTGAAGTGTCCTTTCGTTTGTTTTTTTTTGGTACCGTGGATTGAGCTCAGGACCTTACGCTTGCCAGGCAGGCGCTGTGTCGCTGATCTACACCCGCTGCAGGGTGCAGGGAATCCGTACTGGCTGTGCCCTCCTGACCCCAGGCAGCCACCCCGCTGCTTGTGTGCTTCAGGCATTGTAGGGAAAGTCGGTCTGCAGTGCCCTTATTCTGTTGTGCTCGTGCTCGTAACTGTAGCGCGCGCTTTTAGGTTTTGGTGTCTCTGAGGCTGCCTCTGCGGAATGACCTGGTGCTCCGCGCCTCCTCCGAATGCGGTTCGGCTGGGTTAGATCCCTTCCCGGCTCGGCCGGCTCCGCAGCCCTCATTTCCTATCCTGAGTCAAGCTCCGCAGAGGAACAGACCCAGAAAAGCAGGAAAAGGTGCCTCTTTTATTTCTGGGCCGCATAGGTCTCGATCCGGTTTATATGTAAATTGTATCCCAATAAAAAAACTGAAAAATATGATTCAGGCCAGCCAAGCATCAGAATATACTTTTTATTTATTTATTTCTCGTTTTTTGGAGACAGGGTCTCAGTATGTAGTCAGGCTGCCCTTGGCCTCGAACTTACAGCAATCCTCCTACCTCAGCCTCCTGAGTGTTGGGACGACAGCCTGGGCCACCCCTCCCAGCTGATACATGCATTTGACTCACAGGTTGAAGTCGTGAAAAAAGGAAGAAAAAAATGTTTAATGGCATGGAGGATGTCACTGCGGGTGTGGAACCCGGCAGCCTCTGCCAGGCCCCGATCTGTTGCCAGACTACACTACCGCTAAAAAGTGCACACTTGAATGCCCAGTCTCCCACTGAACTGGGACCATGGTATGTGTGCTACTGACGTGAGCACATCCACTGGGAGGACAGGGGACACAGTTCTGTAGATACTAGTGCAACACTTCTGGGAAAGCCTCTGTTATCCCATTAGGGAAGGCAGGTATGTCTGGGCCCATTCTTTCCCTCTTTTCCTTCTCTAGACACAAATGGGATGGCTGGAGCTGCAGCAGCTACTCTGTGTCGAGAGCACTAGCCACCTTGCTAAGTATAGCAGGCAAACAGAACTTGGGTCGTCGATGACGTTGGTAAACCCTTGTGCCAGCCCTGTTCTGTTCTGCCTACCAGGAAGCTACTTGTGATATCTTTTTTTTTTTTTCTTTTCTAAGATAGGATCTCACTACCTAGTCCAGGCTGGCCTTGAACTCATAGCCATCCTGCCTCAGGCTCCTGAGTGCTGGTATTACAGGCACGTACCACTGTGCCCAGCTTCTTCTGATCTCTTAATATGTGTATCTCAAGCATATACTTGACCGTCACGTACTAATGACCAGCAGATCGATTATCCATTATTCCATTTACAACTTAGATTATGATGTTCAGAACATTCAACTACAGGCAAGTAAGGAGTGGCGTGGTTTGTGTTGGGTCTCTGTGTTCACTACAGTTTCCATTTAGTTTCCCAGCTATTTCAAAGCAGTTACCTAACAATTCACAATGAATCATTAGTTATCCTGTAAGGGATGGGGGGAGCGACAGTCTCTAGGTTGTTTGCTGGTCAACATGGTGTCGCTCGCTCTTACAGTGTGTGTGTGTGTGTGTGTGTGTGTGTGTGTGTGTGTGTGGTGCTGGGATACAACCCAGGGCCTTGTGAATTTTACCACTGAGTACACTCACAACGGCAATAAAATTACTCCTTTTTGAAAAAGTGGAAAGAAAGTCTTTGCAAATAGGGAAGGGTGGAGGGGATGAAAGGAGGGCAGGGGAATGGGGAAAAAATAAGAACCAAGATACATGATTTAAAGGTACAAGACCCCAATGATGGATGCAACTATACTGTATACCTAAAATATATCAATAAATTTAATGGAAAAAATAAATAAAATAAAATTATTCCTTCAGGAACTACTGGGAGTCCTACAGAAGAAAGTTTGTTTTTTCGTTTTTTTTTTTTTTTTTTTGTTTTTTTTTTTTTTTTTTTTTTTTACT
>NW_022900942.1:59570203-59574166 GCF_012274545.1 Fukomys damarensis | reverse complement strand
TTTTTTTTTTTTCTTTGGTACAAGGGATCAAAGTCTGGACCTTATGCAGGCGGCAGAACCATTGAGCTAAATCTCTGGCAGGCTTTTGTTTTTTTAAATAATGTCTTACTGTGTAGTCCAGGCTGGTCTCAAACTCAATCCTCCTGCCTCAGCCTCCTGAGTACTGCCATTACAGGCGTGCATCACCACACTTGGTGCTGAAAGTATTCTTAATTGGTATAATTAATTGATATGGGTTCAATATTCTGGAAGCAGTAAAGCAAGAGAGTTTAATATTTCTTACTAATGATCCAGATGTGGTGACGCACGCCTGTAATCCCAGCAGTTGGGAGGCTGAGGCAGGAAGACTGCTGCGAATCAAGGCCAGCCTGGGCTACATAGTTAATTTAAGGTCAACCTGAACTACATAGCAGGTCTCAAAAACCAAACAAACAAACAAAAACCCAAACCAAATTTTGACTAATCTATACATGAAATTATACATTATTTTCCAGGGATTATTTTTGGATCCTTTTTGTACATAAAAACTCACAAGGAAATAATTTAAAATGATAGAATTTATTTCAATATAATTACATATATATGTGCTCACGTATACTATTTTAAAAATAAGCCAGTAAATCATAAGTGTTATGAAACACAAATCAGCTCTAATTTAATATTACCAGAGTAAAAGACAATGTGTAGAAGTTAGTCTAACATTGTTGCACTTGCCTTTAAAGTGAGGATACATAAAAGATTTAGTGCATTGAAGTTTATCTTGTTTCGTGTTATCATCATTAAAATAAAAATACCCTTAGGCATGTGCCCCCTTATAGCGTACGTCCAAACCACTACAATCTCTGAACTCTTAGTAAAGTACCATTAAGTCACCTAAAATGAGTCATCTAAAAAAACACTAGCCTAAATTAAAACCCTGAGGAATTAAACTGTTTACACAATAGTTTTGGTTAAGTGCAATTCCATGTGTGGAAGGTCTACTTTATTTAAGGTCATACTTGGTAAGGCATAGGAAAAATAAAGTCTACCTAAGTAACGATCTAAACTAGGTCCATGTCTTGCTACAAAGTGGTTTTGTGTCCCTAAAAACGAGCTTCCGCTCCTCCTCCTGGTCCTCTGCTGAGGCTGCTTTCCTTCCCGGGGGCCCTGTGCCAGGTCTGTGCCAGGTCTGTGCACAGCGGCCCAGACGGACCGACAGCGCTACGTGCAGTCCAGCTCCTGCCCGTGCTCCACCATGGCCTTCATGAACTGCTTGAAGACGCGGTCCATGTACGTGCACTGCCTGGGCCAGATCCCCTCCAGAAAGCCGATGTGGCCTCCGTAGGACGTCAGGACCAAGGCGACATTGGGGTTCTGCTTTGCAGTCTCTATGGGAATGGCTGGAGGGGATAACGGGGCACCATAACAGGGGTGGGGGGAGAAGAACCATTACTATCTTGTTAGGAAAGGTATACAACTTCATCATTTTTCTTTTGAGACAAGGCCTCACTATGTAGCCCAAATTTAAAATCTTCCTAAACTGGGCGTGATGGCACACCCCTGTAATCCCAGCACTCAGGAGGCTGAGGCAGGAGGATTGCTGTGAATTTGAGACCAGCCTGGGCTACACAGTGAGTTCCAGGTCAGTCTACATAGTGAGACCCTGTCTCAAAACAAAACAAAACAAAAAAAACCTTAAAATCTTCCTGCTTCAGCCTCCAGGTGCTAGGATTACAGGTGTGCACCTCCATGCCCACCTCTAGAATTTCTAATCAATATAAACCTAAACCCCGTTAAACAAATACTTGTAGTGAGTATGGCTAAATGGAATGAGTCTAATTTACATCAACCATCTATATTCTTGTCAGAGGTCACATTTACAGTATGACTAGACTATCATTTTGGGAAGAAGCAATCTAAGATTTAATAATACAAAAGCATACGCTGAGTCTTGTTTTGAAAAGTTGAAATGTGGCACGTCTGTAAGTCTAGCACTCAGGAGGCTGAGGCAGGAGGGTCGCCAAGAGTTTGGGGCCAGCATGGGCTACACAGTGAGTTCAAGGCCAGCCTGCACTATAAAGTGAAACCCTATCTCAAAAAACAAAACAGAACAACAACAAAAGAATCTTGGCACCTTTGTGGGAGTTGTAAATTCATTATGTACAATCTGGTTAGTTTTGTGTGAAGTTACATTTCTGAAGTCAACTGCTGGCTGCATGAAGGGTTCAAAATTGTAAATATAAACCGAGCATGGTGGTAAGAATACGAATTGAAGTGTCTTATTTTCCCCTCTTGCTTAAAGTTCACACCCTCATTCTTGGGGCCCCGAGTGGGCAGTGGGGATGGAGCCAGTCCTTGCCCGCTCCGAAGGCTGCGCTGCCGGGCTCCGCCCTGCCCTCCAGCCCTCTAACCGCCCCCAGGACAAAGCCTGTGCCTCTGGGCCCTCAGTTCTGGCAGAGGGAAGACAATCACACACTTCTTCCGGGCGGCCAGGCCTTGGGAGGGCTTGGAAAGAAAAGAATGCGTTTCAGCTTCACCCAACCGGGTCAGGTTAAATGTTGGAAATTTCTGTTGGCAGGCGGCCAGGGGAATGGAAAAAAACGGACCGGGCAACTCAGCCTTCCTGGGTCCCAAGAGCACGCACTGAACAATCGCTTGGCTGAGGACTGGAGTGCTGGCTAAAATGACCTGTGATTCAGTAAGATCTCCCGAGAAATGATGGTGATTGTACACGGCGTACCTTTGGGGGATTTTCTGAAATTTTTACAGATGTATGTATTTTATGTTCATAGCCAGAATAATTTGCTTTTCAGGGCTAGGGATGGAATCAAGGGACTCCTTGGTGCTAGAGAAGCCCTCAACCACCCCCAACCACTGGGCTGCACCCCGGCCGAGTGGATTTTTTTGTTGTTGTTGGTACCAGGGATCGAACTCAGGACCTTGCGCTTTTGAGGCAGGCTGCGGAACCACTGAGCTAAATCCCCAGCCCAGGAACACGCTTTTAACCATGTTAGAAGGGAGAGCTGGGGCTTAGTTCAGTGGCAGAACACTTGCCGATCGTATGTGGGGTCCAAGTTGTATTCCCCAGGACGGCAAAAAATAAAAATACACCAAACAATACTCAGGGGGAAGAAAGTAAGGGAAAAACACTTCATAGAATTCTTTGTGAAGTTTCAGTAAAATGAAGTCAGGGGCCAAACCTATTGAACCTGAGTCACATGATTTCTTCTATTCATTCTGCTCCACTAGATGAGGGCATGGGGAAATAAAATAAAATAAAATAAAGCCAGCCCAGGCTACACAGGGAAGGGAGTTCAAGGCCAGCCTGTACCATACAGACAGACCCTGTCTCAGAAAACCAAAATGAAGCTGGGCATGGTCATGTGCCTGTAATCCCAGCACTCTGGGAGGCTGAGACAGGAGGGTTGCCTCAAATGTGAACCCACCTTGTGCATTTTAGTAATTCAGTGAGACACTACCTCAAAAATTAAAGATAAAACAGGCTGGGGATGTAGCTCAGTGTGAAGACCCTTAGCTCAATCTCTGGTACTGCAAAAACAAATGAACGAACAACTCCAAAAACAAATGAGAGGGCCGGGGATTTGGCTCAGTGGTTCTGCTGCCTACCTCACAAGTGCAAGGGCCCAAGTTCGATTCCCGGTACTGTCAGGGAATTGATCATGTTAAAGTATGCTGTGACACCGCCTCACAGGCTGCATTCTCCTGGTACATCTTGGCTCCTAAAATGACCTCATGCCCTTATCTCTGGTTTCCCTCCCCCGCAAGGCCACAGTGGTCCAGGAAAGTTGAAATCTGTGTCTGCAGGACTGGGCCCATAAAAAGCAATCTGGCCTGTGATAGGTTAAAAGTAGCTCACTCCTCATAAATAAGCAATAGCCCACCCCAAACTGATAAAAGGACCTTCCTTTCTTTGTTCTTCTCTCTCCTTCTGCTTCTTCTTCCTCCTCCTCTCTCTCTCTCTCT
>NW_022900942.1:59566862-59570165 GCF_012274545.1 Fukomys damarensis | reverse complement strand
CCTCCCTCTCTCTCTCTCTCTCTCTCTCTCTCTCTGCCTTCCTGCCTCCTGCTCGCCTCCCTACAGTAAAGATCTCCTGCTGGACCTCCCGGTGTGTGAGTGGCCTAATTGGGAAGGGGCACGCGACCCCACTTTCAGGTACCAAAAAAAAAAAAGAGAGAGAGAAAGCCAGGTTTGATGGCTCACACCTGTGATCCCAGCACTGTGGAGGCTGAGGCAGGAGAATTGCTTTGAGTTTCAGTTAGCCTAGGCTACACAGTGAGTTCAAGGCCAGCCTGAACTACATAGCAAGACCCTGTCTCAAAAAACAAAAACAAAACCCCAGGGCCTGGGATCTAGCTCAGTGGTGCTGCCACCTGCCTTGTAAGTGGAAGGTCCCAAAGTTCGATCCCTAGAATCAAAAAAACAAAACCCCAAAAACAAATGAGGAAGAGCAAGAAAGAGCTTTTGGAATGATTTTCTTTACAGTTTTCCCTCACATATAACGTTTCAGGCCAGATTTGCTTGCATCATTGAGATATTTAAAGCTACTGTGCTTCTAAAGTCTCAAATTCTCTTCCAGGCTGAAAGAGAAAACAAATTCTCCTGCGGAGTCACAGGAAGAGGGAAATGCCAACGACAAAGAGGTAAGTTCTAGGGGGGAAGGGGGTGGGGACAAGGGGGAAAATGAGAACCGAGACCTGGCATGTAAAGGTACAAGATCCCAACGATGAGTGTAACTGTACTGTGTACCTAGAATGTACCAATAAACTCAATTAAAAAAAGAAAAGAAGCAAGCTCGCGGAAGAGGGTTGCTGTGACACAGATGCCCAACCAGCCCATTTGGTAAGAAGGAAAGGTGATAAAAATGCAAACAAGGGCCAGGGATTCAGCTCAGCGGTTCTGCCACCTGCCTCGCAAGCACAAGGACCCGAGTTCCATCCCGGTACCAAAAAAACAAACAAACAAACAAAAAATGCAAAAAAGCAAGAGAGTGAGCTTAACTTGTCCTGTGCATTTCACAATGAACTAGATAAGGGACTATGATAACATGTAAGATGGTATCTCAGTCAGGCATGGTGGCGCACGCCTGGGATCCCAGCACTTGGGAGGCTGAGGCAGGAGGATTGCCCTGAGTTTGAGGCCAGCCTGGGCTACATAGTGAGTTCAAGGCCAGCCTGAACTACACAGAGAGACCCTGTCTGAAGAAAGAAAAAAAAAAGGAAAAGGAAAAGAAAAAAAATGATGTTAGTTAAGACATTTAGGGCTGGGGATTTAGCTCAATGGTTCCGCTGCCTGCTTTGCAAGCACAAGATCCTGAGTTCGATCCCTGGTACCAAAAAAAAAAAAAAGAAAGAAAAAAAGACATTTAGATATTAAAGTATCTCATGTTTTTATTTTTTTGTTTTTTGGTACCGGGTATTGAACTCGGGTCCTTGCGCTTGCAAGTCAGGCCATCAAACCACTGAGCTAAATCACCAGCCCACATGCATTTTTAAAAATCACAGTGGAAAACATAACTGACTTCTTTTTATACTGGAACTCGAACTCAGAGCCTTTGCCCTAAGCTATATATCTTCACCTTTTTTCTTTTTTTCTGTTTGTTTGTTTGTTTCTTGAGACACAGTCTCACTATGTAGTTGAGACTGACCTGGAACTCACTATGTAGCCTAGGCTGGTCTCGAACCCACAGAGATCCTCCTGCCTCAGCCTCCCGAGTGCCTGGCCCAGCCCTTTTTTCTTTTGACAGAGCATCTCACTGAGTTGTTTAGCTGTGCAGGCTGGGCTTGCACTTGCCATTTTCATCCCTCGGCCTCCTAGAATGCTGGGATTATAAGTGTGGGCCATGAACCTGGCTGATATTTTCTTATCTCATTTTCTTTTTTCTTTCTTTTTTTTGGGGGGGGTGCAAGAAACCAGCTTGAAACTGAGTTGAGCAGGCTAAAATCCTAATGAATTGGTTTATAAATTGGCTATTGGACTGGGGATGCAACTCAGTAGCACAGGGCCTGCCTGGAAAGCCTTTAAGGCCCTGAGTTAGATTCCTGGTACCAAAAATAAATAAAATAAAATTGGCTATTGATTAAATTATGCATGAATCCAAGGCTTCTGTGTGAAATGCCAAATGAGCCTGCTCTGGTGCACAGAGATGGACTTCTCTGTGCCATGGGTCACAGTTGAAGTCTCAGTGAGCAATGAGGTCCTGATGCCTCTAATGCAAGGAAACACTGCAGCTGAGGGTTTACGACTCCATCCAGCCGTTCTCAAAATCACGTTGGCTCGGACCTGGCCTTCAGGAGAATGCCCCATTCCGCCCTGTCACAGCCCGGCTCAGTAGTGCTTTATTTTAGTTCTGCTATTCCCTGGTCTGCCTTTACGCCCTGCTGTGCTGGGTAAACAAGAAATACTGAGGGTCCTGGAGGAGAGGAGATCATTGTGATATCAGCCAGGAGAGAGCTAAGGCGCGGGGGAGTAGTGAACAGCCCTTGTTCTTTCTTTGTCTGTTACTCTTCATCTTCTGCTGTGGCCCAATCAGGTGACTGGGCTTTCCCCCCATGGGGGCCTGGGGACTGAACTCAGGACTTGGTGCACGCTAGGCACAAAGCAGAGCTGTATCTCCAGACATTTTATTTTTTAATTTATTTATTTTGGTTTTGTTTTTTTGGTACCGGATATCAAACTTGGGATATTGCGGTTGAACTTGGGACCTTGCTCTTGCGAGGCTGGCAGTGGAACCACTGAGCTATATCCCCAGCCCTTATTTTTATTTTTTGGGGTTTTGGAGACAGGATCTTACCATGTAGCTCAAGCCAGCCTCAACTCGTGGCAATCCTCCCGCAGTTTATCTTATTTTTTTGTTTTATTGAGACAGGAGCTCCCTATGTAGTTTAGGCTGCCCTTGAATTCACTATGTAGTACTGGCTGGTCTCAAACTCATGGTGATCCTCCTGCCTCAGCCTCCAGAGTGCTGAGATCACAGGCATGCGCCACCACACCCAGCTTTATTTTTATTTTTTTGAAACCAGGTTTAGCTAACTTGCCTATACTAACGTTGAACTTGTGATCCTCTTACCTCAGCCCTCAGAGTAGCTGGAATTACAGCTGTGCACCTAATCCCTCAATGCATTTTTGTAAAAAACAAAACAAAACAAAACAGACAAACCAAAAACCAATATTTTAAAATTGAATACATGTGAAAATCTACAGAATGAATGAGGATGTAGCTCAGTGGCAGAGGGCTTGCCTAGTATTTTCAGGCCCTGGATTTGAGTTCCAGCACTGAAAACAAAAAACAAAAAACAAAAAAACTTTACCGTGGCTGGG
>NW_022900942.1:59556318-59566627 GCF_012274545.1 Fukomys damarensis | reverse complement strand
AAAAAAAAAAAAAAGAAAGAAAAAAAGACATTTAGATATTAAAGTATCTCATGTTTTTATTTTTTTGTTTTTTGGTACCGGGTATTGAACTCGGGTCCTTGCGCTTGCAAGTCAGGCCATCAAACCACTGAGCTAAATCACCAGCCCACATGCATTTTTAAAAATCACAGTGGAAAACATAACTGACTTCTTTTTATACTGGAACTCGAACTCAGAGCCTTTGCCCTAAGCTATATATCTTCACCTTTTTTCTTTTTTTCTGTTTGTTTGTTTGTTTCTTGAGACACAGTCTCACTATGTAGTTGAGACTGACCTGGAACTCACTATGTAGCCTAGGCTGGTCTCGAACCCACAGAGATCCTCCTGCCTCAGCCTCCCGAGTGCCTGGCCCAGCCCTTTTTTCTTTTGACAGAGCATCTCACTGAGTTGTTTAGCTGTGCAGGCTGGGCTTGCACTTGCCATTTTCATCCCTCGGCCTCCTAGAATGCTGGGATTATAAGTGTGGGCCATGAACCTGGCTGATATTTTCTTATCTCATTTTCTTTTTTCTTTCTTTTTTTTGGGGGGGGTGCAAGAAACCAGCTTGAAACTGAGTTGAGCAGGCTAAAATCCTAATGAATTGGTTTATAAATTGGCTATTGGACTGGGGATGCAACTCAGTAGCACAGGGCCTGCCTGGAAAGCCTTTAAGGCCCTGAGTTAGATTCCTGGTACCAAAAATAAATAAAATAAAATTGGCTATTGATTAAATTATGCATGAATCCAAGGCTTCTGTGTGAAATGCCAAATGAGCCTGCTCTGGTGCACAGAGATGGACTTCTCTGTGCCATGGGTCACAGTTGAAGTCTCAGTGAGCAATGAGGTCCTGATGCCTCTAATGCAAGGAAACACTGCAGCTGAGGGTTTACGACTCCATCCAGCCGTTCTCAAAATCACGTTGGCTCGGACCTGGCCTTCAGGAGAATGCCCCATTCCGCCCTGTCACAGCCCGGCTCAGTAGTGCTTTATTTTAGTTCTGCTATTCCCTGGTCTGCCTTTACGCCCTGCTGTGCTGGGTAAACAAGAAATACTGAGGGTCCTGGAGGAGAGGAGATCATTGTGATATCAGCCAGGAGAGAGCTAAGGCGCGGGGGAGTAGTGAACAGCCCTTGTTCTTTCTTTGTCTGTTACTCTTCATCTTCTGCTGTGGCCCAATCAGGTGACTGGGCTTTCCCCCCATGGGGGCCTGGGGACTGAACTCAGGACTTCGTGCACGCTAGGCACAAAGCAGAGCTGTATCTCCAGACATTTTATTTTTTAATTTATTTATTTTGGTTTTGTTTTTTTGGTACCGGATATCAAACTTGGGATATTGCGGTTGAACTTGGGACCTTGCTCTTGCGAGGCTGGCAGTGGAACCACTGAGCTATATCCCCAGCCCTTATTTTTATTTTTTGGGGTTTTGGAGACAGGATCTTACCATGTAGCTCAAGCCAGCCTCAACTCGTGGCAATCCTCCCGCAGTTTATCTTATTTTTTTGTTTTATTGAGACAGGAGCTCCCTATGTAGTTTAGGCTGCCCTTGAATTCACTATGTAGTACTGGCTGGTCTCAAACTCATGGTGATCCTCCTGCCTCAGCCTCCAGAGTGCTGAGATCACAGGCATGCGCCACCACACCCAGCTTTATTTTTATTTTTTTGAAACCAGGTTTAGCTAACTTGCCTATACTAACGTTGAACTTGTGATCCTCTTACCTCAGCCCTCAGAGTAGCTGGAATTACAGCTGTGCACCTAATCCCTCAATGCATTTTTGTAAAAAACAAAACAAAACAAAACAGACAAACCAAAAACCAATATTTTAAAATTGAATACATGTGAAAATCTACAGAATGAATGAGGATGTAGCTCAGTGGCAGAGGGCTTGCCTAGTATTTTCAGGCCCTGGATTTGAGTTCCAGCACTGAAAACAAAAAACAAAAAACAAAAAAACTTTACCGTGGCTGGGAGAGAAAACATCGTCCACAGAATTGAGGCACAGCACTGGGATCCCGACGGAGTTCAGCCTGCGATTAGGGCTGGCATCCGTGTAATAATCGTCGATGGTTCGGTAACCAAACAGGACCGACGTGAAACGCTTATCAAACTCTCTGATAGATTTAGCCTGGAGAACAAAAACAAATCACATCTATTCATGGACTCAAAAGAGGAAATCAAAGGGTGACATAAAGTTTCTCTCCTACCTTCATGACGTGGTCCATATCAATTTGTTTTACAAACATATGCCGGTGCCTGGAACACAGAATTTCAAAACTAAAAATTAAGGTCCCGCCGACCTCGATCACTCCTAAAATATTCAATCAACAACTAAATAACCTAGCACAGGGCTCACAAGGCCAGATGGAGGAGGAGGAAATTGATGCTTGTTTTGAAGACCTTTTTTGCTGTTGTTTTTCTGAGACAGGGTCTCACTATGTAGCTCAGGCTGGTCCTGAGCTTACTATGTAGCCCAGGCCTCAAACTTGTGGTGATGCTCCTGCCTCAGCCTCCCGAGTGCTGGGATTACAGGTGTGCACCACCGTGCCGGGCTTACTAGGCCAATTTCTTTGCTAGAAGACACACCAAAAATTCCAAAGAACTAAGAAAGCCTGTATTTCGGAATTGTAAGGATCGAGAGTGCAGACTCCGCAGTCCCTAGGAGTTATACCTTTGCCTTCTCTTGCTTCTAAAGCTTCAGGAGCCGTGTTACTCACACTGACATCATTTAATACTTCTGGGCAAGAATTCTGTCCTGACAAGGTGAACCAGCAGAAAATGTAGGCAAATAGCCCAGAAGATTACCTGACGCATTCTATATTAATGTTTCCGCCTTCTAGATTAATTATTTTTGGTACCGGGGCTCGAACTCAGGACCTTGTGCTTGCGAGGCAGGCGGCAGAACCACTGAGCTAAATCCCTGCCCCCCTTCTGGATTAATTTAGGGTAGTTATTTAGTGATCTCTAAAGTGGGAACACATACTTCAGGAGTTACATAAGACAATCTATTTTGAATACAAGAAAGAAATTATATATTTTTAGCTCATGCTTTCAATTTTATAATTTTGTAGGCATTTTTAATGTAGAGAATATTTGGTTCAGCAGTAAATGCATCCAATGTATGAGCCCATCTACATCGATGTCTGTAGCAGTGCTGTGATTTTACAATGTTTGGGCCATGTGCTCCAAAGAGTTGGTGACAAAGACTTTAACGATGACTTACTTATTAACGGAAGACTGGAGGCAGGTGGTCAAGTAGTAATTAAAGAGCAGCCAGTTCAGTGGCTTCTCCAGGGACTCTGAGCAAGCGAAAGTGTTCCAGCCCACGGAAAACGTCGCGGCTGCCATCAGAGGAGTTTTGGGCCCAGTTTTGCCCAGGTAATTTAGAAGCAGCATTCTGAAAGGAGGAGAAACCGGGAACTTAGGGATTCATTTATTACATCTCTCAAGTCATCGCATTTGTTTCTCCTTTTTCCATTCATTTCATTTACTTATTTTTGTTTGTTTGAGACAGAGTTTCATTATGCAGCCCAGGCTGGCTGCCAACTTGCAGTGATCCTCCTGCCTCAGCCTCCTGAATGCTGGCATCACAGGTGTGGGCCATCACGCCCTGCTAATACTAATTTGTAAGTGTCATTAAATATTTAGTCATTGTTCACATTCCCCACTTGTTTGTTTGATTTTATAGCTTTTCTAAAAATACAGATAAGATCTAAATCTTGAGACTGGTTTGCCTCTTAAGTCTCTTAATACTTGGGATTTTTTCCTTTGTTTCCCTCTTTGTTTTCTATAGTCGGGGCTGGCCTCAAATTCTTAGGGTTCCTCCTGATCTGGCCTCCTATGCCGGGATCCCAGGTCTGCGCCACCAGGCCACCTCCCTGGGAGACCACCAGTGTGCCTGGCACGGTGGGCAGCACCAGGTCAGGACCCTGTCCGTGGGGTGGCAGAGTCTTCCTCAGCCAGGAAGCTGAGCAATGGGCTCTGCCCCAGCGGCTCCCAGAGACCTCCGCCCGGGGATCGGCCGGCTTGTACCAGGTCTGCCCGGCCGGGCCCAGGAAGGAGCAGCCAAGTCCTGCCCCCAGCACAGTGGAACCTGCCGGCCTGCGGCTTCTGTAGGTCAAGTCAGGCCGCCGATGCTGATGGCGAGGGGGCTCCGGGCCCCCCGCCTCTGCGTTTATCAGACCCTAAAAAGCCCCGAAAGCCTGTGTTTTAGGGTGTTGTGCTCGTTGAGGCCGTCTGCCCCTATATGTACTCCTGAGATGTTTTCCATCGAAGTGACAGGCAAATCCATTATAGAGTTAAGAAGAGAAATGTGATTTTCTGTGTTGACTATCTGCTGATGTGAGCAGGTAGTTCGGTGGTGGGGGACAGGGCTGGGGGGCGCCCTCCCCAGTGCTCATCGGATTCCTGCCACGCTAGGGAGAGGGGCAAGGAGGGAGGGGAGGAGGACGAAGGTCGTCAGGGCCTGGGCTGTAGGGGATCCGGAGCGCAGTGAAACGCTGGACAGTAAAATCCCGGATTTCCGGCAGCTCACTGTCACCGGAAGAAAACTGATGAGCAATTATTGGTAGAAGGCAGCCGAAATGGAAACACGGCCACGGACGGAAACTCCCGATGAAGTCCCAGGGTCGCGGCCAGCGGCATGAACACAGCGACCTTAATGCGCGGACACCCGGCACCGCTCCACCTGCCCCAAAACCCCGCACCGCACCGCACCGCGCCGCAGCACAGAGCGGGCCCTGGGCAGAGGGGTTGACGGCCGCGCGGTAAACTCCAGAAAGAAGGACATAGGGGATTCGGGGTCACCAGGCGGTGGGTGGCACTGGTCAGCTTTGCCTTCCTGGCCCCCCCGAGAAGGACTTGTACTTCTTCCCCAGGGAGTCGGTCGGTAGTCAAGGAAAATGCTAAAACTCACCCAAATTCATCCCTGCGTCCATTCAACCATATGGGATAGAACACGATAAACACAAACATTTACCTGAAAATGTCTAACTTTAGATTCCTCTGAACAAGATAGCCAATAAGACCACTTCCCCCTCAGATGATCGATTGATTGATTGATTTCGAGACAAGGTCTCACTATGTATAATCCAGACTGGCTTGAACTCACTATGTAGCTCAGGTCGGCCTCTAACTCACAGCGACCCTCCTGCCTCAGCCTCCCCAGCACTGGGATCACAGGCGTGCGCCACCACAACCAGCTTCTCACATGTTTCAGAAAGGGAAAGCCTTACCCTCCCATCGAGACCCCCGCCGCCAGGAAAGGAGCAGCGGGGTACAGGCTGTGCACGTGGTGAATCACCGTCTCCAAATCTTCAGTGTTGGCGCAGCAGTAGGTCCTGGGTGTCTGGGAGCGGGGCAGGGACAGAGGAAAAATGAAAGGTGAGGTCGGCAGTGGCAGGATGCAGGAATGTGAAGGAAGGAGAGCAATGCATCGTGAGTACAAGCAGAGCCTGGCTTGCATTCACAGTTACTAGCAATAGGCCACCCACTGGCACTGACAGAAGGGCCTGCGTGGGAAGACTCGGTGGCCGGGCTGTGTGAGGCAGATGCCTTCAATCTGACAAACTCAGCGCCACCTTTCAAGACCAGGGCAACTTAGGAAGAGAAGGGAGAGAGGTTGTATGTCTGAGAACAGGGCCTCGCTGTCTATTCCAGGAAGGTCTTGAACTCACTCACTGTGTAGCCCAGGCTCCCCCGGAGCTTGTCTAAACCCTTCTGCCTCAGCCTACTGAGTGCTGGGATTACAGGTGTGCACCACCATGCCTGGCCTTTGAACCCACAGGCTTCACAATGAGCTACATTCCCAGCCCTTCTTTTATTTTCAGACAGGGTTTCCCTAAAACACTAAGTCGCCCAGGCTGGGCCTGAACTTGTGATCCTCCCACCTCATGCCAGGATTACAAGCGTACACTACCATGTCCAGGGATGGAGGTGTAGCTCAGTGGTAGAGCATGTGCTTAGTGTGCATGAATCTGAGTCCCAGCGTCACCAAAGAAATATTAGTAGCAATATCAACAACACTACCACGTCCAGCTCTTTTTTCTTTTTGAGTCAGGGCCTTGTTAAATTGCTCAGGCTAGGTTTTAAATCACAATCCTCCCGCCTCAGCCATCAGTGATTTTAAATAACGATCCTCCCTCCTCCCATCTCAGCTGGGATTACAGGTGTTCACCACGATACTCGGCTGAAAATTATATCTTGTAGAAAAAGATATATGTCCTCCCCAAACACAAAATAATTCTTTACTAAAAAATAAGGAAGGTGCCAGGAGTGGTGGTGCATGCCTATAATCCCAGCACTCGGGAGGCTGAGGCAGGAGGTTCACTGTGAGTTCGAGACCAGCCTGGGCTACATAGTGAATTCCAGGTCAGTCTCACTACATAGTGAGACCCTGTCTCAAAAAACAAAAAAACAAAAGAAAATAAAACAACAACAAAATAAGGCAGAGCTGGGGCTTTATCTCAGTGGTGCTGTGCCTGCCTCCCAAGTGCAATATCCCAAAGTCCTGAGTTCGATCCCTGGTACGAAAAAACAACACCAACAATAAGGAAGCCCATCTGGGGGTGGTGGCACTGCCAGTAATCCCAGGACTCAGGGAGCCGAGAAGGGAGTTCAAGGACAGCCTGGGCTACATAGTGCATTCCAGGCCAGCCTGAACTGGATCGTAAAACTTTGTCTCAAAAAAAAAAAAAAAGAAAGCATGCAAAAAGAAAAAGAAAGGCTTCCCAAAGGTGCCGTGAAAATAGTAACTGTGGCTCACTTGTACCCAGGCAAGCATTTTCTCCACACTCAGTGATCTCTGCCAAGGATGGGAGGGCCTGCGGGGCCCTGCCTTTACTCTAGATCAGGCAGCACGAACTCCGACTTATTAATCAGACCTTGTCCTGCGTAATCAGGCATCTGGACGGCCCCCGCTGTGCTACACTGCAACAGGCACTGAAAATGCTAAACTATGTAAAGCTGATTGTGCCTCAATACAGAGTGTGCTGAAACAAAAGGCTTCCGTGTGAACCGCATCACTGAGGGCTTTGTTGACAGCAGAAAGCCTCACAGGCCTCCTCCGAGCTCTGGGAGGAGGGAACAATCCCTTCCATAAATATAAGTGAGAGTGCCTATGAAGCAAGTGTCCAGGAGAGAAAAGAATCCGAAATTTCATAATGCTGCCCTAATAAAAACACTGAAACTAGCTACCTACACCACTCTAATTTTGGCATTGTCATTATTGTTGTTTGTTTTTGGTGGTGGGGGGATCAACTCAGGACCTCAGGCTTATAAGGCAGGCACAGTGCCAGTGAGCTAAATCCCTGGCCCGTTTGTTTTTTGAGACAAGGTCTCACTATGTAGTTCAGGCTGCCCTTGGACTCACTGTGTAGCCCAGGCTGGTCTTGAACTTGTAGTGATCTTCCTGCCTCAGCCTCCCCAGTTCTGAGTACAACACCTTAATTTTAATATTCCAGGGCCAGGGATTTAGCTCAGTGGTTCTGCTGCCTGCCTTGCAAGCACAAGGACACAGGTTCAATCCCCGGTACCAAAAAAAAAAAAAAATTCTTTTTTTCAATAAGATAACCAAACCAGAATTTTTTTTTTTGGTACGGGAGATCGAACTCAGGTTCTTGTGCTTGCGAGTCAGGCACCAGAACCACTGAGCTAAATCCCCGGCCCCAAACTAGACATTTTTAGGAAGGTTACCACCTATTGTTAAACCACTAATGAGAAACTGGAGAAAGTTACAATTTTTTCTCTTTTTTTTGAGACAAGATTTTGTTATGCAGCCTAGGCTGGCCTCCAGAGTACTGGGATTACAGGTGTGCGCCACCATGCCCAGCAAAAGTTATAATTTTCAATGATTTCCCCCAACGTAATCCTCAGAACACTGTATCCTTAAAACACTGCTTATTGAATTCTGTCATCTTTTTGTTGTTGTTTTTATTTCTTAGTACCGGGATCGAACTCAGGACCTTGAGCTTGCAAGGCAGGCGACAGCACCACTGAGCTAAATCCCCGGCCCTGCTCTCATCTTTTTGAGATGTTCACATTCAGAATATTCAAAAGATACTTTTTTTCCTCATTGAGTTTATTGGTACATTTTAGGTATACAGTACAGTTACGTTCATTATTGGGATCTTGTACCTTTACATGACAGGTCTTGGTTCTCATTTTTCCCCCTTGTCCCTGCCCTCCCTTTACCCCCCACTTCCCTCCCCATTTACAAATACTTTATTTCCACTTTTTCATTTTCTCAAAAGATAAATGTTGGGACCGGGGATTTAGCTCAGCAGTTTGGTGACCTGCCTTGCAAGGGCAGGGACCTGAGTTCGATCCCCGGTACTAAAAAAAAAAAAAAAAAAAGATAAATGTTAATCTCACAGTATTTATAATAGCTAACATTTGTTGAATAATTACATGTGTGTCCACAAAAGCCTAAGATCCTACTATTTTCTATTTTATAAATGAGGAAAATATTCACTCATTGACTTACCTTTTTTCCATCTACCTACCTATCTATCTAATCTCTCATCTGTTTATTTTTGCAGTGCTGAGGAGCAAATGTAGGACCCTGCACAAGCTAGGCAAGTGCTCTCCCTTTGAGTCACAATCCCCAGTCAGGAACCTGAATATAAAGATGTTAATAGGACGAAACTAAGATATGTTAAGAAACAACACACAAGCCTGGAATCCCAGAACATGGAAGGCTGAGGCAGGAGGAGTGCAAATTTAAGGCCAAACCTACACTACATTCTAGGGTGATTGGGAAGCATGCTGAATGCTTAAACTTAAAAATGATTTATTACAGTACAAGAATTTATTACATGCCCAAGAATGATACAATAAGTATATTCGAAGTGTGGGGGATATTGGGGCTTGGTGGCGCATGCCAGTAATCCCAGCACTCAGGAGGCTGAGGCAGGAGGATCCCCATGAGTTCAAGGCCGGCCTGGGCTACACAGTGAGTTCAAGGCCAGCCTGAAGCACCTTGTCTCAACAAACAAACAAACAAACAAACAGAACAAAAACAAAAACAAAAAAGTGTGGAGGATATTTTGGAAGGGATTCATGGCAACGTGTCCTGGGCTGTCATAAACTTTTTAAACATTCACCATATCTTTTGATCACTCCTGATCAAATGTTTAAAGCAATCTAGCAATTTCTGTCCAGTAAAAGCATGATGCAGTGTCCTCATCCACCTTACTCATCAGATCGGGCACTGTGCGACTTCTAGCCCTCCTCAAGGTCAAAATGGTCATGAAAGGGAAGCATTCTGAATCTATTCGAGACATCACGGCAGCCAGAGCAGTGCAAGTGACAACACGAAAAGAAACTCCCAGAACTGCTTCACAAATGGCAAGGATGAAAAAGGTATGATAAATGTCCCCCCATGGAAGTGGCAAGGACAGTGTGTTTGATGCAAAAGGAAACAGTTTGAAGGGGGTTAATGGCAGTACGTCTTTTACTGTAATAAACTCAAAAGCATTTGTAATCACTCACTGTTTTTTTTTTGTTTGTGAGACAGGGTCTCACTATGTAGTTGAGACTGACCTGGAACTCACTATGTAGCTCAGGCTGGTCTCGAACTCACAGAGATCCTCCTGCCTCAGCCTCCTGAGTGCTGGGATTACTGGTGTGCGTCACCATACCCGGGACTCACTGTGCTTTTTGATCACCCAATGTTCTGGGACTCTGTCTCAAAAACGAAAAATAGAGAGCCACGCCTTCTCCCGCCCCAGGTGCCATCGCTTGAGCTCCGGGAAGGTAGCTGCGCGGGCACCCCTGAACCCCCTAACACCCGCCCTCCGCGCACTCTCAGACCTCCTGACTGTGCAAGTCTTTGGACCCACTCTGCAGAGGCAGAGGTGGTCATCAAGGGTATTTTTCTGAGTTACCAACTTTGAACATCTTTAAAGAAAGGGCGTGGGAAACCTGTAATAGAACGTTGCAGAGTTCAACCATTCAGAAGGTTGGGGAACTCAATCTGGGCCTTGCAGCCTGAGGTCGGTCTGCATTATGGGGTTCAGCAATCAGCTAACTGAGATCAGGGGTCATGCATCCTCGCTCTGTCTGAGCCATTAAATGGTAAATACACTATATTGAAATTTTATTCACTGCAGACATGTTCTGGACTGCTTCTTGATTTCAATTTAATTCAAATGATTTAAGGGTGATAGACTAGTGACTACCACAGGTGGTCAGTGTTCAAGCTGTGCTTGATCTTAATGTGTTGCTGATTGTATCAGTTGGGGTAAAGCATTGCCGTTGATTTGATGAGCTGTTTTCTCTGATGTTATGAAGATGAG
>NW_022900942.1:59555174-59555832 GCF_012274545.1 Fukomys damarensis | reverse complement strand
GCTCTAGAAAAATTCAAAACAGAAATAATTTCCCAGATAACCATAGAGATAGTGAGCAAAATGGAAGTCGTGATTCGAGACTCTAGAGCAGAAACTGACAGAAAAATAGATGAGCTCAGGACCATGATAGAAGCCATGAAGGCCCAGCATAAGAAAGAAATGGAAAAAATAAACGCCCAACATAGGAAAGAAAGGGAATCCATAAAACAAATTCAAACAGAGATCCAGGAGATTAAACACTCCATAGAAAGTGTACGCAAAAGAATAAAAGAATGCGAAGATAGGCTGTCAGATATAGAAGAAAAGATTGCAGTCAATGACCATGAAAAGAGAGGTCTCTTAAAAACAGTAAGGGATCATGAGAAATCGATCCAACAACTCCTAAATGATGCAAAGAAGAATAACATAAGACTGATAGGAATACAGGAAGTAGCAGGAGAAAATACAAAGGATTTTAAAAAGCTGTTCGCAGAATTAATGATAGAAAACTTCCCAAACAGAGGGGAAGAATTTGACATTCAGATAACTGAGGCATATAGGACCCCAACTAGCTACAATCAAAAAAAATCTACACCTAGACATATAATAATCAAGATCCCAGAAACCCAACAGAAGAACAAAATACTAAAAGCAGTAAGAGAAAAGAAACAAATCACAT
>NW_022900942.1:59551239-59555054 GCF_012274545.1 Fukomys damarensis | reverse complement strand
CAATAATAAGTCAGTACATATCAGTTATAACCAGCAATGTCAATGGCCTCAACTCACCAATCAAGAGAAACAGACTGTCAAAATGGAATAAGAAGCAAAATCCAACAATATGTTGTATACAAGAAACACACCTAGTGCAAAAAGAAGCCCATAGACTGAAAGTGAAAAGAGAGAAAACAATTCTCCATGTGACAGGAGCCCAGAAAAAAACAGGGGTAGCAATCTTATTTGCAGACAAAGTAAATTTCAAACCAAAACTGATTCTAGTATTATTGATGTAGGATGGTACTGTATCATACCTCTATGAATGTAAAATATCTTGTACCTGCTTTATGATACATAGTAGGGACCATGCTTTATCAGAGCTACATTTAATGATATTACTTTAGAACATTCTCTTTCCAGATGATGATTAAGATGCTAATAAAAAAAATGGTGCCAGGTACCACAACAGCAACAGAACTTTGCTGTTTTGCTGGATATTATTCTTTTCTTTGTTTTGTTTTTTTAATGGAATGTGCTGAATGTCTATAATTTTGTTCAGATGACTGCAGAACCTGGAAAAGCTATTGCTGCTATCGATGCATAACATACTGCTATTATTATTCTTTTTATATAAACATAAATACACACACACACACACACACACATATATATATATATATATGTATATAAATTGAATTTGGGAAACTTTAATGGTGCTGCCAACTTTGGAAAAAGTCATCCCAATTTACTGTGTTGAGTTGGCATTGTACAGAAATGGACAGCCATATTGGTCTAGAAATGTTAATGTTTTTAATTTTAATTTTTTATTTTTTCCATGTATACAGGGGTAACACATCGTACTAAATATGTAAGGTCATATTTACATGGGTTTGATTATAGAAACTAATAAAGTATTCTCTAAATAATGAAAAAAAAAGAATAAGATAAGACTATAAGAGTGAGAAGCAACTTAAATATGTTCAGGGGCCATTTTCATCTCCAGAATCAAGGATTACTTTAATGTTATATCATTGCCTTTTCTCTTTTACTTTCCTTTGTAGTTTTATTTTAGGTTTCCCTATTTTTAATGTTCATGCAGAGATTTCTTTAACTGAAATACCAAATAGTTTCTTTGGTGTGAAAAACTATAATAGTACACAGGATCCTAATGAGACAATTAATAATGTGAAATAGGAAGTAAAGGGCTAAAGGTGTAAGGAAAGTGGGAAGGGTGGGGGAAAGGTAATAAGGGAGAGGAAAAAAATATGAGAAACTGAAAAAATGGAAATAAAGTGTAAATGGGGAGGGGAGGAGGGGGTGAAGGGAGGGCAGGGACAAGGGGAAAAATGAGAATCAAGACCTATTATGTAAAGGTACAGAATCCCAATGATGAATGTAACTGTATTGTATACCTAGACTGTACCAATAACCTCAATAAAAAGAAAAAAAATAAAAACCCACAATCTAATAAACCCAAACAGCAGCAAGAACTGATTAAACACTTGGAGGCACAAATTCAATGTAAAATCTAAAGAGCAAAATACATGTCCGTCCACAGTGACTGCAAAACCTGTCATGAGAATTTAAGGGGAGAGGTCATTCTGGGGATTTTTTTATTACCCACGCCTCTATTCATACTACATAGCTTTAAAATTTCTGAATTAGGGACCAGGGATTTAGTTCAGTGGTTCTGCCGCCTGCCTGGCAAATGCAAGGACCCAAGTTTGTTCCCCGGTACCTCCCCAAAATTTCTGGATTAAAAAAAATCTTAAGTAAAATAAAATTTCTGCATTATTTATGAACAGCCCCCACACGTACCCGTTCCACACGCCTCAGTGAAGTGTATGTATGTGTAGGGATGCGTGCACACGAGGACAGCTGCACACTTACGGCGAGAGCACGGTCATGCGCGGGGACGTACACACTTACACATGTGTACGTGTGCACACATACACGTGGGAATGGACACCGGATCTCAGCAAGAGGTCGCCTGTTTCCTATTCACACATAAGGAGATCCAGACCCAGCAAGGTTGAGAAATTTGCAAAGGTTATAAAATAGCAGAGCCTGGGCTATGTTTCCCTAGTTACAAACTAGTTCTTGCAAAGCAGCGCACTTCTGGGAGAAACACATGGATTACAGAGCTGGTCTTTCCCCAGAAGCTTTCCTGGGCAGCGTGGTCGCCCCACAGGATCACAGAAGAACACAGCACGATCGCTCAGCGGATCTCCTCTCTTTGCACCATGTAGCCACGAGAGCAGTCTCCACTGCAGTGACAGCTACAACCCACCACGCTGACTGCCCAGGCACACAACCATCCCAGGTGCAGACTGAAAGAAACCCAGAATCTGTCCTGTGTCTGCCTCCTCCCTCTCCTTCCTGGGATTCTGGAGAGGCTCTGACCTGCTGATTCATTTCCCACCCAACTCCTGCCGTTCTTCCCACAACCCCAGGGTGCTTGTGTTGTAGGCCTTTGCTCGCTTTCTGCTCAGTAACCAATTCTTACTTATTGTTGGTTTCTGGAGAGAGGGTCTTGCTATGAAGTTCAGGATGGTCTCGAACTCTATATAGCCCAGGCTGGCCTTGGATTTGAGGTGATCCTCCTGCCTCAGCCTCCTGGATGGTGGGATTACAGGAGTGCGTCCACATGCCCATCTACCAGGTTAATTTTTTATAAAAGGATTGAAGAGAATAATGAAGTGTAATCAAGTCCTAATTATTTATATTTCATAGAAACATAAGAAGGAATATATTTTACATTTATCTATGGACTCCATCTTAATCTTTCCTTCTTAATCAACTGAGGGCTTCTAAAAAAATAGACTCATTTTCTCCCTAACCTGAAAAGAGAATCCTCTCATACTGGTTTTACCTATTTATTTATTTCACCCTCCTTTTATTCCACATCTAACAAGTGCAGAGCCTTTGTGAGTCAGTTTCTGTGCCTGCGGGGGGTGAAGCTCCTCACCTTCTGATTGCAGAATGAAATCACTGGCCCTGAGGTAATTAGTACAGATCAGATTGCGGGTATTGCCACACAGTGCCTCCTCCTACTTCTGGGAAATGCCAGCGCTGCCCCCAGAGACTGGAATGGGGACCAGCAGGAGTGAGCAGACCAGGGAGGTGCTCTGGGACCCCACTGAGGCCCCAGGTTCCCCCATGGCCCTGCACAGCTGCCAGAGAGCACCTGGTGCGCACACTTCCACCACAGGCACAACAAACATTTTTTGTGCTGGTTTTAGAAGACCTTTTAGAATTAATGACAAAGTTTTATCATAAAAAAAAGTATTTTGGGGGGCTGGGAATTTAGCTCAGTGGTGCCGCCTGCCTCACAAGCGCAAGGTCCTGAGTTCAATTCCCAATGCCAATATATATATATAAACATTCACCAGAGATGCAACTGTGGTAAAGATGGCTACACATTCTTGCTATTCTTCATTTGTGTGTGTGTGTGTGTGTGTGTGTGTTTATTTGTTTGTTTGTTGGCACCAGGGATCAAACTCCTGTCCTTGTGCTTGCGAGGCAGGCCGCGGCACCACTGAGCTAAATCCCCAGCCCTTAAAAAAAGTATTTCTTGATCTAGACACAAATGTTAAAATCCATCCTCTTCAGGCAGCCCAGCTCACCCTAAGTATTCTGGGAGATTAATTTGCTAATCTTGGTGGAATCCGTAACCCAATCCTCTCTGTCAGGATGGGATACACACAGCCTGTGCAGAATCTGGCCATCCAGGGCCTTAAATTTTCTATCCAGTAAAATGAAAACTGAAAGACAATCATTTATATCTTTTAAAAATCATTTACATTTCACATCACTTTATTGTAATATAT
>NW_022900942.1:59550350-59550696 GCF_012274545.1 Fukomys damarensis | reverse complement strand
ATTCTGGAGATGAAAATGGTCCCTGAACATATTTAAATTGCTTCTTGCTCTTACAGTCTTATCTTATTCTTTTTTTTCATTATTTAGAGCATACTTTATTAGTTTCTGTAATCAAACCCATGTAAATATGACCTTACATATTTAGCATGATGTGTTACCCCTGTATACATGGAAAAAAAATAAAAATAAAAATAAATTAAAATTTCTAGACCAATATGGCTGTCCATTTCTGTACAATGCCAACTCAACACAGTAAATTGGGATGACTTTTTCCAAAGTTGGCAGCACCGTTAAAGCTTCCCAAAATTCAATTTATTTATATATATATATGTATATGTATATATAT
>NW_022900942.1:59545767-59550300 GCF_012274545.1 Fukomys damarensis | reverse complement strand
TATATATATTTATATTTATATAAAAAGACTAATAATAGCAATATGTAATGCATTGATAGCAGCAGCAGCTTTTCCAGGTTCTGCAGTCATCTGAATGAAATTATAGACATTTAGCACATTCCATTAAAAAAAACAAACAAACAAAAAAAAACAAAGAAAACAATAATATCCAGAAAACAGCAAAGTTCTGTTGCTATTGTGGTACCTGGCACCATTTTTCTTATTAGCATTTTAATCATCATCTGGAAAGAGAACATTCTAGAGTAATATCAGTAAATGTAGCTCTGATAAAGCATGGTCCCTACTATGTATCATAAAGCAGGTACAAGATATTTTACATTCACAGAAGTAGGATACAGTACCGTCCTACATCCTCCTCCCTGGCTCCCCAAGCCGAACCCCGGCTGAGAGAGACTCTGGGGGGTGGGGAAGGGCTCTGAGCGCCTCCTGCCCTGCCCTGAGCCAGGCCCCCCACATCCCGAGTCCTTAACCCAGGGAACGTAGGCTTAAGGGAGATGTTAATTCATGGAAACATCCCTAACCTCTCCCCAGAAAGCCAGGGTGGTCGTTGCTGTTACTGTTGTTGTTTCGTAGTTGTATGCCACTGTGCTTGGCTGGTTTACACATTTTAAAAAATCACACATCCTATATTTAGTTTCTTTTGTTTTGTTTTGTTTTTTACTGGGGATTGAACTCAAGACCTTGTGCTTGTGAGGCAGGCGGCTGCACCACTGAGCTAAATCCCCAGCCTACATTTCGTTTCTTCCATTAACAAACGAACCCTGCACGTATTACATATACTGTTTTGAAATATGGTTACATTGTAAAATGGCTACATCAAGTGAGTTACACGCATTGCTTCACACAGTTATGTGTTTTGTGTTGAGAACACTAAAATCCTGCTGTCTCCGGGATTTTCAAGGTACAAACCTCTGTCACTGACTACAGTCACCCCGCTTCACAACAGCCCTCTTGAACCTGTTCCTCCCATCACACCGAAAGGCTGTGTCCTCCACCAACAGGGTGAGGTATGGCAGGCCTCCCTGGACCTGGTCCACCTCCCCTCCCAGTGGAACTGGAAACACCTTTCAGAGCTTTTCCGTTTCACAGCCGGAGGAGATAGAAGCCAGGCACCGTACAGTGCACCATCTACAAAGAGCAAGTTGTGGCTTCTGGTCCATTCACAGCTGTACAGTTCTCACTGCAATTTTAGAACACTTCCGTCCCCCAAAAAGAAAGGCCCTACCTTTAGCAGCCATCTCCTCTAAGCCTTGAGCAACCACTAATCTACTTCCTATCTCTGTGGATTGGCTTGTGCTGGATATCTCATATAAATGGACTCATTCAAGATGTGCTCTATTGTTTCTGCTTTCTTTTACTTAATTAGAAGTTTCATCTATCCAGTTGACTTTTTTTTTTTTAATGATACTGGAGATTCAACTCAAGATCTCTACACTGAGCTATAACCCAGCCTTTTTTTATTTTGAGACAGGAACTTGTTAAGTCACTAAGTTGCCCAGGCTGGGCTCAGACTTGTGATCCTCCTGCCTCAGCCTCAAAGAGTAATAGGATTACAGGTGCATGTCACCAGGCCAGCCTTTGTCATTTCTTTTTTTTTTTTTGGTACCGGGGATCAAACTTGGGTCCTTGAGCTTGCAAGGTAGGTACCAAAACCACTGAGCTAAATCACCGGCCCCCTGTCATTCCTTTTCGATAAGGAATAATATTCCACCATATGGACATACTGCATTTTGTTTATCTATTCATCTGTGGATAGATATTGGGTTTCTACCTTCTATCGTGAACAATATTGCTATAAATACTCCTGTCCATGCCGAGGATTTAGCTTAGTGGTGCCGCTGCCTGCCTTGCAAATACAAAGACATGAATTTGATCTCTGGTACAAACAAATAAACAAAAACTCCTGTTCAAGTTTTTGTGAGACCATATATCCTCATTTCCCTTTCAGAGATGTTTAACATTTTGAGGAACTGCCAGGCTATTTTCCAGAGTGGCTAGGTGGCTTTTCTTTTGGGCTGTAGATGCACAGAAGTCTGTATGATGACCCCGCCCCCACCCAACCTAAGGTGTCCACAAGCAGCTTTCAGGAAACTCCGTTTGGGTAAAGTTCTTGGCCAAGCATCATTCCTGAGCTAGGTTTCAAGAAGTCGTCAGTCTTAGCAGGGACACGGTGGGGAACCTGGACGCCTGTCCTTGAGAACCAATCTCTCGGGGACAGAGGAACACGTCAGAATGCTCCCTGGCTCTGGGCACCTTGGGGGCAGGTGAGCCTCCTCTGCACAAACAGCCTCAGGGCTACTCACTTCTTTCCCTCAGCCCTGCAAAAAGGAATAGGAATGAGGACAACGTGGGTGGAGAGGGGCTAGGGGCTGCATCTCCTTCCCACAGTCCTGAGAACCCCTGTACATTCTAAGTGTATCTCGGACAGATTGCTCTTTGGGGAACTGCTTACCCTCAGTTCCACTGCACCTCTGCAGTTCTTTTGGGTTAATTTCACTCAGAGAAAGCTCCTTCCTGTTTGATCTTTTGCTGATTCACATTTGTTCTTTTCTTTATGCCTACCCTAAGGTCTTTCTTACCCTGGGTCTGAGCCATGTTAAATCTTTTCCTGGAACAAGGAGAGGTATAAATAAACACCAGCACTCTTCCAGTCTGAAACACTGACTGTCCACTGCTATAGCACACAGAGCAGGGTTACCAAGGAATCTGTCTGGGGTCGGCTCTGACCATCGATACAGACATCTTGTTAGTGTGACCTAGCTTAAGACTTAAGAATCCCAAATAAGCACAATGCAATATCCTTTTATAGCAACTTAAAAAAAAAAACTCGAGAAGAAATTAATTATAATTAAACATACTTCTTTTACCTTCATGATCTAATGAGTTAATACAATAGAAATTATGCCTCACTACAGAGCTATATGCCCAGCCCCTCCCCTTTTAAATTTTATTTTACTCTTGCTAAGTTTTAAAATTTTTATTAGAGTCTTGCTAAGTTGCCCAAGGCAGTCTCAAACTTGTGATCCTCCTGCCTCAGCCTCCTTGGGGCTGGGGATTTAGCTCAGTGGTTCTGCCATCTGCCTTGCAAGCATAAGGTCCAGAGTTCAATCTCTGGTACCAAAAATAAATAAACAAATAAATAAGCGATCCTCCTGCCTCAGCCTCCCGAGTGCAGGGATTACGGGCGTGTACCACCACACCCAGTTTACAATTAAAAAATAAAAACCAAAACAATTATGTATACACCATCACTTTGTAAGAACTCAAACTATTCTTGGCGGTTTTTCCAAATTCTAGTTGAAATTTCTGGCTGAAAGTCACTAGATTATCGCTTCTTGGCCTTTTGGCTAAGATCAAGTGAAAGTCACTAGATTGCTGTAATCCTTCAAAGCAAAATTTCCATAGCTTTCAGCGCTTTGGAAGGGATGTTTGAAACGGGCCCATCTCTCCTTTCTCCCTCCTCCTTCCTGTTTGTTGTTTGAGACTCTCTCCCTAAGCATTCTCAACCTGCTCAGGCAACCCCTCTTTCTGTGGGGGAGTCAGTCCAGGAACGGACTGTTTTCTAGAAAATCCCACCTGGGTAATCTCAGAGGACCCTAAATATCTGCTGGGGTTGGAAGGGGTCCCCTGAAAGACCTGTGCTGGAAAAGTTTCCAGATTCAAAGAGAGCGGCGGCTGCAGGCGGGGTCTTGCAGCAAAGCCCACTCACGTTAAGGAGGCCGTGAGGGTGGGGCCCCTGCCACAGAAGTGGTCTCACCCGGTGACGCCCTCTGCTGGGCTGTGAGCAGAGAGCAGGCCCTGCCAGACGCCAAGCTCACACCAGCGCTGTGCTCTTGGGCCGCCCCCCACTCCAGGACTTGGGGCCAAACACGCTGCTGCTCGTTACAAATGACCTCATCTTAGCTATTCCGTTATAGCAATGGAAGACAGACTAAGGCAACACATAAGACAAACTCGTCTCTCTGTGCAGTACTAGGGACTGAACCCAAATCTTCACACTGACTAGCTCTTCCTTATTTTTATCTTGAGACACCATCTTGCTAAATTGCCCAGGCTGAGCTTAAACTTGCAGACTTCCTGCCTCAGAGGGCTGGGATTAAGTGTGTGCCGACATGCCCAGCTCTTTTTTATTTCCCCCAGAGCTGAAGATCGAATGTAGGGCCTTGCACATGCTAAGCAAGTCTCTACCAGTGGGCTACAGCCTCAGACCTCTTTTCAAGTTTTTGTTTTGAGGTAGGGTTTTGCTGAATTGCCCAGGCTGACACTGAACTTCTGATCCTCCTGCCTTAGCCTTCCAAGAAGATGGTGGCATGTGCTACCGTGCCCAGCACAATTTATTTTATTTATTACACCACCTGTAAATTCTCCTGAATGTTTTATTTCAGAAAATATCACTCACTATCACCCAGCTGAGCTAGAAACATCACCCTTGACTTCCTTCTCTTCCCACAATACCATTAATATTCTGTCTGCCCTGAGTCCACTCTTTTTTTTTTTTTTTTTTTTTAATTG
>NW_022900942.1:59542754-59545386 GCF_012274545.1 Fukomys damarensis | reverse complement strand
AGTACTGGGGATCAAATTCAGGACCTTGCTTGCCAGGCAGATGGTGGCAGAATCACTGAGCCAAACCCCCAGCCCAATCTACTCATTTTTGCTTCCTCCTCTTCACCCCCCAACTGCTTCAAACTCCCAACTGGGAGGGTATGTGGCTGCACACTGGCCTCAGCCTGCAGCTCCCCCTCCTTTTATATACATCTCTGCCCTTTCTTCTAAAACAGGAACACGATCAAGTTACATTCCTGCTTCCAAATGACAATGGTTCCACGTTAGGTTTTTTAGGATCCTGCAGGATTCTTCAAAACCTGGTCACAGACTCCAGGAATTCCTGTTACTTCCAGCTAGAGGGAGTTCAGCATAATGGTTAAGGGCGTGGTGGCGCACGCCTGTAATCCCAGCACTGGGGAGGCTGAGGCAGGAGGATCACTGTGAGATCAAGACCAGTCTGGGCTGCATAGTGAGTTCCAGGTCAGTCTCAGCTACATAGTGAGACCCTGTCTCAAAAAACAAAACAACAACAAAAAGAATGTGAGTGCCGGGGTCCCAGTCTTGTCTCTGCCAGCTCTCACCTGGGGCAAGTCCTTGACCGTCCCTTGCTTCATCTGGAAAATGGGAACCGCGGTGGCTATTTTAACCTAAGTCACTGCTTGCTTCTATTGTCAAATATTAAGGACAAAAAGACATAACTGATAGATCCAAAACACGCAGTAAATAAGGACAGAGTTAATGTTCCATGCCCCTTAGCACCTTGTTCGTTATGCTGAGCCTCTCCATCTCCTACCCAGGAAGCTCAGTGTCACAGTCTTCAAGATGTCGCTCACAAGGTCACCTCCCTCCTCCCCAAGGCAGCCAGTTACTTCTCCTTGTGTGCTGTTGCCTTAATAAATCTTCCTACAGTTCATTACACTCACCATGGAACTGCATTCAGTTGTTTTTATTAATTGAGTCACAGTCTTCCTGTGTAGTTTCGACTGGCCTTGAATTCACTATGTAGCTCAGGTTGGCCTAAAACTCACAGTGATCCTCCTGCTTCAGCCTCCTGAGAGCAGGCCTGGCATGCGCCACCACACCCAGCCATTACCCTTTAAAGTTGATTTGTATGTGTGTGCCTGTGCACGCGTGTGTTAGTGTAAGTGACACGAGGCACTTTCTTGAATGATAATATCACAGCTCATTGTGCAGCCAAATTTAATGGAAAACTCCCTATGTTACTCCATGGAATGTGGTACAGCACTTTCTTTTGGTTTTCTACACTCCAGAAAAGTTGATGATACTAAGATAAATTTGAAGATACTTTTAGTCCTCTGACTCTAGCCTCATTCCTTTCATTGGCATGAGCATAATCAAGAATAGTCAGTAACTGCCACAGCTCGTGTCTAGATGCCCCAAGGCCTTATGCCGTCATGGGGGAGCTTTTTCCAGAGGTGGCTGGATCTACAGCATGTGATGCTCAGGGGCACTGGGATGAAGGGTGTGAGTGCCGCCTGCCCAAGCAGCCTGGATACGGTAAAAGGGGCAGAAAGAGCTGTGCTCGTCCCTTGTCACTTTGCTACCTTCTGCCTGCCATGAGCTGTTTCTCCTCTGTGACACCTACCGGCTGTGCCACCCCGTCTTGGAGCCAGCCAATTACGGACCTCCGCCTTTACAAACTCTGAGCTAAATAAGCTCCTTTAACTTTGGGTGTCAGTATTTTGTCTTAGCGGTGAGAAAAAAATGTAACTAAGACACTGTCTTAGCAATAGTAATTTTTTGGTGTGTGTGGTACTCGGGATTTAAACTAGGGCCTATGTATGGAGCCATATCCCCAGCACATTTTTATTTTTCATTCATTTCTTGAGACAAGGTCTCCTCTGTAGCCTAAACTGGCCTTGAACTCACTATGAAGCCCAGGCTGGCTTCAATCTTGCTGCAGTCCTCCTGCCTCGGCCTCCTGAATGCTCGGATTACAGGCTTGTACCACCACAGCCAGACTGAATTACACATACTTTTCTGTACTTGACTCCTGCGACTGATCTCTCAGCTGGCAGGATGGGGCCGGGTCTCACTGCTAAGTATAAGCCTCACCTGTTGTCCCACAGGGTGCCGGGTTTAGAAGGTGTTCACTACGCTTTGCCGAACAAACGGCCTTTGTTCCCAGCTTCATGGCACCTAACAGAGTCTGCCTACAGCACGTTATTTCCCCGAGAGCCTCAGACCGTGTCTTTCCCATCTTTGTGTCAAGGCAGCTAACATAAATATACACAGGAGTCAGGACAAATACACATAAATACACACAGCAGGTATACAGAGTTCAAAACAATCTGCTTGGGTCAGTTCCAGGGTTACAAATTAAAATATTTCCATTGGTTTGTTTGTGCATTTTGTTTGTTTGTTTGTTTCTGGTACTGGGGATCGAACCGGGGTCCTTGGGCTTTCGAGGCAGGCAGCAGAACCACTGAACTAAATCCCCAGCCTGTGTGTTCTATTTTTGAGACAGAGTGTTGCTGTGTAGTTTCGGCTGGTCTTGAAAGCACTATGTAGCCAGGTGTGGTGGTGCATGCCTGGTATCCCAGCACTCGGGAGGCTGAGGCAGGAGGATCGCTGAGTCCAAAGCCAGTTTGAAGACCTTGTTTCAAAAAGCAAAAAAAAAAAAAAAAAA
>NW_022900942.1:59524703-59542340 GCF_012274545.1 Fukomys damarensis | reverse complement strand
AGAGAGAGAGAATTGGACTCACTGTGGAACCCAGGCCTCCAACTTGCAGCAATCCTCTTGCCTCAGCCTCCTGAACACTGAGATTATATAGGCCACCATGCCTGGCTTTCAAGTCCTTTCTTTTAGAGTACTGTCTACAAGATTCTGAATGAGAACCTTCCCATAAAACTATTCATTGTAAGACACTGGGGGAAGACTATAAACACTTTAGCTTGTGTTTCTGAAATCTTATCAATATTGATTCTGATTCTCGCGGGGGACCAAGGCTTGTAAAGCAAAGTACAAGAGGCGTTTCCCTCTCAAATTCCTGCAGAGCCAATACTTGTGACATGTGACTTTTTGTTTGTTTTGTTTTGCTTTGTTTCTGGTACCAGGCATCAAACTCAGGACCTTGCGCTTGTGAGGCAGGGGCTGGAATCACTGAGCTAAATCCCCAGCCCTTGACATGACTTTTTATTGCCTCATGACTTAATTATTTAGTCTTATTTATTTATCTATTTATTTTGAGACAGGGTTCAGGCTGGCCTTGAGCTTACCCTGTAGCTTCAGCCTCAAGGACTGGGATTACAGGTGTGTGTCATTGCGGCCTGGCTGGCTAATTATTCATACTCTTGTCATTCTTATTAATGACTCAACATTTCTAGTACAATTACCTTTGACCTGTCCAAGTGGCAAGGGACAAAAAGTCAGTCAAAAAACTGTAAGAACAAGGGCCAGGGATTTAGTTCAGTAGCACCGTGCCTGCCTCACAAGTGCAAGGCTCTGAGTTTGATTCCTAATCCACTCCCCCAAAAAACTGTTAAGAACATTTCAACACAAGTGTACCATTTCTCATTCCAATATACATAATTTTTAATTTGTTCTTTTTTTTGAGACAGGGTCTTGACATGCAGTTGGCCTTGAACTCACTATGTAGCTCAGGCTGGCCTCAAATTTGCAGCAATCCTCCTGCCTCAGCCTCCCAAGTGCTGGGATTACAGGTATAAGCAACCACATTTGCCTAACTCACAAGTTTAAAGATCAGAGAGAGTGAGATTTTGTTTGTTTGAGAGAGGGCTTCCCTATGTAGTCCAGGCTAGCTTTGAAGTCACTATGAAGCCCAACCTGGCACTGAATTCTTGGTGATCCTCTTGCCTCAGCCTCCCAAGTGCTGGGATTAGAGGTGTGCGCTATCATGCATGGCTGTACTGGTTCATTTTTTTAAAGTGTTTTGAATTAAAAATGATGTGGATGAATATCTATTGTGTTAGAATACAGTATAAGCAGAAAAGTTATTATAAAATAGAATCTTAATTTTTCTAAAAATATAGGGCCAGGGATTTAGCTCAGTGGTTCTGCCTCCTGCCTTGTAGGAACAAGGACCCGAGTTCAATCCCGGGTACCCCCCCAAAAAACAAGTATATTACATATATACATGTACATGTGATTGAATTAACGCAGACTAAGGAACTCTCTGGTTTTGTAATATGACTCTTGTAAATTTCCTCTTTTTTTTCTTTTGTTGTTGTTGTTTTTTGAGACAGGGTCTTACTGTGTAGTTGAGACTGACCTGGAACTCACTATGTAGCCCAGGCTGGTCTCAAACACTCAGCGATCCTCCTGCCTCAGCCTTCCGAGTGCTGGGACTACAGGTGTGCACCACCACACCAGGCTCCTCTTTTGTTTCTTATCTTTATTTTTCTGCTATGAACTCGCATGCCTTACATAAACAGTACAATAATTATTTTATTTTATTATTTATTTATTTATTTACTTTTTGGGTACTGGGGATTGAACTCAGGTCCTTGTGCTTGCAAGGCAGGCAGTGGAACCACTGAGCCAAATCCCTGGCCCTAAAATAATTATTTTAAATAAAAAGGAACATCCTTTTTTCCCGATACAGGGGATTGAACTCACGATTTTGTACTTGCAAGGCAGCACAGCACCACTGAGCTACATACCTGGCTGGAACATACTTTTTAATCATAAAACTGGAAATGTTTATTTAAAATATTGAGACTTTTGTCATTTAAATTTACTTACCAAGAGATTCTCTCCCGCCACTCCTCTGTTGTTAAAAACCACACATCTAAAAAAAAAAAAAAAAACCAACATACACACATCTAAAGATCAAGAAAGTCACGTTATTTCTACACACGATCCTTGTTCATGATGTACTATAAAATGATCTTCCTGACACTGATTTACAGCAGTAAAGGACTTAAAAAATCTGATCTACAGACCTGATGATGTTCAACAACTTCATCTACATGCACTAAAAAACAGTTCCAGTTGCTTAAATTCAACATGAAGATTCAAATCAGAAAACTATACATTGAGGTGAGCAAATTCTTCCTTCCAAAACCCCAGAAATTTTACAATTCCCTCTCTGCATAAACCGGGGTCTCTGATAAGTCTTACTAAAACGATTTCGGTGTTTTTGCTTCAGATAAGTGGCATTATTAAGATCTCTTGATATGTTAAGAAATCGCTCTGTTTCTAGTAGCTCAGCACTCAGCGACCAGCATTTCACCCCCGTGGGGCGGCTTGGCAGGAGGCCACCAGGGTCACAGGTGCTCCCTGCTGTCTTGTTTGCCATCTCCTGGACAAATCCAGGATCTGAGGCCTCAGCCCTTAGCAGCAGCGGTCAAAGTGGCTTTGAAGGGTTACTCTTTGCTTCCAATGCTGAGCTCCCGCTGGCTCTCAGGTAACCATGACCCTGCCTGTATGTTTTGTCATTTGTGGGACAAAATCCTGCCGTCCTCCGTGTGTTTGATGTCCTTTAGCATTCTGTTTGCTCCCCTCTGTTTACTTATCGATCAGTCAGGATTCGGCTCCCCTCCGTCCACGCACTGCTGACCCTGGTGTGCAGGTTTGGAGCACCAGTGAGCTCACCGGCCTGCAGAACAGGGACAGCTGACTCCTCTCCAGAGCCAGCTTTCAAGGCCTGATACCTCGTCAATGTGTCCTCAGGATGTGTTTCTGCAAAGCAACTCTTTCTTGTGTCTGAAACACCATACGGAGAAAAAAAAAACAACTGTTGTTTCAAGTCTCAGAATACGATTTTCAGAAAAACCTACAAATATGACACTTTATCGAGTCACTTACACTGAAACTACATCCATGGTACTGGGGATTGAGCTAGGGACGCCCTTGATCACTGGCTACAGCCCCAATCTTTTTAAAAACGCTGCAACAGTCTGGCTACGATGCTCAGGCTGGACTCAAACCTGTGATCCTCCTGCCTCAGCCTCTACGGAGTAACTGAAACTATAGGTGCACGCCACCCACCCCGCCTGAGGTTACTCTTCGATATTATTTTGCTACAAAGAATGGCAAGACAGCCTAGCCATTCACAAGATTTAACATGGCCTCGTATATCCCCTTGCATAAGTACCCGTGTCACACTTGAACCCCAAGCTCCTTCTCAGGTAAGAATCACTTTTAGGGTGCAAACATTAAGTAAGGTTTGAAGTGGCTTCCGGAGCAAGAGGTCATCAGGTGCCTGCCGCTGAGAGGGGGCAACAGAGCAAGGGAAGGGAACGGAAAAGCTGCCCAGACCTGGGATTTTCCTCCACCCTGCAGCCCGGGGATCTGCACCTGCCTCCAGGCCACTCTGAGAAGTGGGTCTGAGCTCTGGGTCTCTTGTTAGAGGAGGAGCTGGCTCCATCCAGGTCTCTCCAGGTCCTAGGTCCAGTCCTGGGGGTCACTGAGGTGATCTCTAGCCTAGCGCATGCGCATAGGGGTAAGGAAGGCTGAGGACCCCACAGCCCAGGGTGGGGGTTGGGGGACTACAGCTCCGCCCCTTCCTGCCTCCAGCTGGTGACAGCAAGCTGTCTGCTCCCCTAGCGACACAGACCTGAAGTCCTATTCTAAGGCACTGAGGAGCCTGGGTCCCTGCATGCAGCAGTGCTCTTCAAACAGCTCCACAGCAAGTCAAGGGCCTGAAAGGGGTGCAGATGAGATAAGGCGGTCTGAAAAACTGGCATTTTTTCCTACATATTTTGGCTATTTAAAATTTCTTATCAAAACCAAGAAAGTAGAAATAAAGAGAACAAATATCAAAGCATTAATCTGACATGAAGAACTTTCTGGAACAACAGAAGTTGTTAACCAGGTGCTGTGGTTTTGAGATGATACGAGTGTGACTCCTAAGGGTTCATGAGCTGAAATTTAATCCCCATTGTGAGGTAGGAAGAGGCTGGAAACTTAATTCCATTATCTTATTTATTTTTGGTTTTCTTTTCTTTTCTTTTTTTGGTACCAGGGATCAAACTCGGGACCTTGAGCTTTCGAGGCAGGCAGCGGCACCACTGAGCTAAATCTCAGGCCCATATTTTTGGTTTTCTGATACAGGGTCTCACTGTGCAGCCCAGGTTGCCCTCAAACTTAGGGGGATCCTCCTGCCTCAGTCTCCTGAGTGCTGGGGTTACAGGTGTGTGCCACATGCCTAGCTCCATTACCACATTCAGAGTTGGGGCCTTTGGGAAGTGATGAGGATTGCAGAGCGTTGAGCTTCCACCCCTGAACACTGCTAGCTTTATTTATAAGGTGTGGGGGCGGTGTGGTTCAGTGGCAGAGTCCTTTCCCAGCAGGAGTGAGGCACTGGGCTCTGTCCAGGGCATCCTGAAGGGTGGTGGGGAGACCAGGACATACACACCCATGCTCCCACCTCAGCCTCAGCCACCGCCTAACAGGAATACAGGACTGGGCAAGCGATGAATGAAAGGCTTCTTCGTGCCCAGCGCTGCTGCCGCTGCAGACCAAATATTCTGTGTAGTCTGGCCATCCTGCGCTCCCGAAGATGTCCGGCAACATCTCTGGCCTCTGCTGCCCACAGTCCAGTAAGCGCAGGCACGTCAAGAAGCACTGCAACCGTGGGACAGACCAGAGCCCCAAGAGCAGGGGTGGATTTTCCTGTCACACGCGGGCACAGGCCCCCAAGGACACCCAAGGACAACACAGGAGGGCAGAGGGCAGGATGCCTCTCCGAGCCTCACTTCCAGATCTGTGCTATGAGGGGCTTCAGCGGGGCGTGACGGGGCCCAGATGATCCCAGCACACGGGGAGGCTAAGGCAGGAAGATCACCATGTGTTTGAGGCCAATCTGGGGCTACGCAGTGAGATCCTGTCTCAGAAAGATTTAAAAAAAATTAAATGAATATATGGGGATTTTATCAGACAGTCTTACATATTTTCTAGTTTTAGGTGTCTTTTTGTGTTTGTTTGATACCGGGGATTGAACTTGGGACCCAGGGAAGGCGGCTGAACCACTGAGCTAAATCCTTGACTCTCCAGTTTTAGGTTTCCTCAAGGGTTTGAATCTAATGATAGAAACAATCAGTAAAGGGTGGAGACAGGAGCGTGCAGGGCTCAGCGATTCATATGACTCTGCGCTCGGGTAAAAACAGTAACAAAACGTTCACCGTTTCTCTTCACTACCGGCCAGGTAACGTTCTAAGCGTTTCACACGCGCACAGGATTAGAACAGCCATTAATTCAAACTTCCTAAAAGAACGTCCACTGACCCTGCGGGAAAGAAGGCGAACAGGAACAGGGGTTCCCGCCCAGGACAGCAGCATCTGGCCCACTGAAAAGCTGCGAGCACAGGGTGGGCTGAGCGACTAAAGGGGGCAACGGGCACGGCAGCGTGGGGCCCTTCGAGTCGGGGTGGGCCGAGGTGATCGGAGGGGTTCTGTGGAAAAGGAGGCAGGTCTCGTGCTGAGACGTGGGAACGTGAGACGTTCTAAGGGGGAAGACAACAGCTACATACAAGGGAATAACACGACGGACGAGGAGGTTAGAACCCAGGCGGGCATCGCAACAAAGAGGTTCTGCCTCAGCACGGTCCAGGCAGACGTGGCAGGCCAGCCTTCTGCAGGGTACTAGCCACAGACTCCTGACGCCACAGTCAGGCGGCCGAGAGCAGCCCAAGGAGCAGGCAGGAACTGTGCACCCCTGGAGTGAAGGAAGAGGATGGGGCATTGCTTTCGTATTTGCGTGACTTTCTGTCCTGGGTTTTCTTGTTTTTGTTTTTCCTGGTCTCACTGTGTAGTTCAGGCTGGCCTCCAATTCATGGTGACCCTCCTTCCTCAGCCTCCTGAGTGCTGGGATTCTAGGCAAGCACCACCATGCCTGGCATGTTTTTACTTTTCTGGACTGAGGGAGGCAGTAGCTGGTTTTGGAACTCACTATGTAGCCCAGGCTGGTCTCAAACTCACAGCGATCCTCCTGCCTCAGACTCCCAAATGCTGGGATTACAGGCGTGCACCACCAAGCCTGGCAGTGTTACTCATTTTTTGATAAAAGGCCAATAGAAATGTTTAGTCTTATAGATGGGCATAGTGTCCTCCATTTTTTGTTTTTTTGAAACAGAGTCTTCTTACACAGCCCAGGCTGGCCTTGAATTCATAACCCTCCTGCATCAGCCTCCCAAGGGCTAGGATAACAAGAATGCATGACCTTCCTTAGTGCTGGGCATCAAACCAAGGAGGCAAATGCTCTCTTGCTGAGCTCTGTCTCCAGCTTCAAGGCTTGAAGAAATGGAGAGCAGAGGTTGGGGCCCCTAAGAGAGCTGGGGATGAGATGGGAGTCTCAGAATGAGGACTCAGGACAGCCCTAAATTTGGGGTGAGAACCAGGTCCTTGTCTTGGCTGAAGCCCTCACTGGGTCAGGTGCGAGGCAGACGCCGTGCAGCCCAGTAAAGCTAAAAAAATGCAACAGATTTTAAAGGTTCCAGTGGAAACAGAGCAGGAAGTTTGAGTTTAGCCAAACTGTGTGATGAAACAAACCAAAATCACTCTCTACATGGGTCATTCAGGCATCCACAGCACAACTCAAAGAGCCCAGACCATGAAGGAACGGGAGGACGCGGCCCAGATTCGAGATGAGACCCCGTCGTGGGGTGGGCCAGACAGCGGAGTCAGCACATGAGGCTTTCATGCAGCTCTGAGAACAATGCGCCAGGACATAAAGGCGCAAAGCAAAGAACTGGAAGCAGAGGAACTCTTAGCAGAGGAATAGGAGTATTAAGAACGAAAATTCTTTTATTTCTTTGGTATGGGGATCGAACTCAGGACCTTGCGCTTGTGAGGCCCACGCGGTGCCACTGGGCTAAATCCCCAGCTTTAAAAAAGAAAATTCTAAGGGCCCGGGGGTGTAGCTCAGTGATAAGAGTGCAGGCTTAGCATGTACAGGGTTCTGGTCTTGATCCCCAGCACCTCAAAAACAAACAAATAAATATAGAAATTCTAAAACAGTAAAATATATGAAATTTGAAAATTGCTGGATTTGTAAATTGCACCTCTGGCTTAAGGATGAAGGGGAACAGAGATTGGAAAAATAGCCTCTTGGCGATTTGTGAAACACTACCCAAAGGTCTATTCCAAATGGGAAGGGGCCAAGAGCTCAGGGGAGGAGAGGGGAAGGGATGAAAAAGAATTAAGATGCTTGCCAACTCCCCACAAGGAACCTGATCATCATGCAGACGTGCACAGCACTAATAAAAATTAAAATTGAGAAAAAAGATGTGTGGCAATTTAATTTGTTTTTTTCTGTTTGTTTTCTTGAGATAGGGTTTCACTATGTAGCCCAGGCTTGCCTCAGACTTGCAGCTATCCTCCTGCCTCAGCCTCCTAAGTGCTGGGATCACAGGCAGGTGTCACCATGCCTGGCTGGCAAATTAATATTTAATAAATGCAGTTTATTTTTCAGGCATAATGTTTTAAAAACAATGTCTACTAGAAAAGAGTCATAAGAGGGCCGGGGATTTAGCTCAGGTTCGGTGGCCTGCCTTGCAAGCGCAAGGACCCAAGTTCGATCCCCGGTACCAAAAAAAAAACAAAACAAAACAAAAAAAACCCAAAACAAAACAAAAAATAAAATAAAATAAAATAAATAAAAGGTCCGGGGATGTAGCTCAGCACAGGAGCTCCTGCCTAGCATGCAAAGCCCTGGGTTTAGGTCCAGTGCTGGTTGGGGGCGGGATTCTCTTTCAGTGATCACCTACCCTATTTTTTTGGAACCCCCACTCTGATCCTAAAATGTGCTTGGCTGTGTTCTCAGGTCTCCTATTTGTTTTTACTCGCTTGAATAAAGTGAGTGTTTTGTGTCTCTGAAATTTTTAACAGAGGCGGGCCACTTAATACCTGGCAGAAGAACGGGGAGTTCTCTGTACCTACGCGAGTTTTAGTGCTGAGTCCCCACTGGGGACCTCACCTTCCTCAGTCACAGCTGAGTGTGATGGGGTGAGGTAGATGCAGGGGCCCCTCTGCCTTCACAGGGCGTCTACTCCCACTCCCTGGACCAGCGAGCACCTGGCCGGTAGAGGCGCCGTCTCTAGGACGCTGAGGTTCCTGGCCACAGACCTGCACAGTAAGCCTCTCATTTCTGTCTCACCAGACTAGAGTAACGAGGTTCTTCCCAAGCCAGACAATGGCCCGGATTCTCTCCTGTAGATTTCATATCTAATTTTTAAAAAAATTTGTACCCGAGATTAAACCCAGGGCTTTCACACTGAGCTACACTGACAGCTCTTTCTTTTTCTTTTTTCCTTTGGTATCAGGGATTAACTTGGGACCTTGCGCTTGCAAGGCAGGCAGCAAAACCACTGAGCTAAATCCCCAGCCCCTACAGCTCTTTCTTAATCTTTTTTTTTTTTTTTTTTTTTTTTTTTTTTTTTTTTTTTTTTTGTTTTTTTTGTTTTTTGAGACAGGGTCTCACTGTGTAGTTGAGACTGACCAGGAACTCACTATGTAGCCCAGGCTGGTATCGAACTCACAGTGATTCTCCTGCCTCAGCCTCCCGAGTGCTGGGATTACAGGCATGTGCAACGCCCGGCCTTTCTTAATCTTTTATTTGGAGACAGCGTCTTGCTAAGGTGCTAAGCTGCCCAGGTGGGGTTTGAATGTGCTATCCTCCCGCCTCACCCTACCAGAGTGCTGGGGTGACAGGTGTTCACCTCTGTGTCTGGCTTTATATACAGTTCTTTTTAAACGTTTGTGATGGGCCAGGTACCAGTCTGTGTTTTTCATCTACACTTCAGAGATCCTCACAACCATAAGAGGTATAAGGTATCACCACAGATGGAAAACCAAGGCACAGAAAACTCAGTGACTTGTCCCCCAACACACAAGTGCTGTGCGATGGGGCTGGGATCAGAATCCACTCAAGTGCGCTGTTGCCTGTGCCATCTAAGCTGGTAACATCCAAATCTCTTTCTCCAAGGCGGACGGGAGTTCTGGACATGGGGTGCCCCTCCTGGAACACTGACTCTGATAAAGAGAGCTTTGTCCTTGAACGCTCGTTCACTGCAGCGTGGTTCTGTAGGGGAACAACTAACAATGAGTTCCCTAGAGAACCAGAACCTCCTCAGGACCATCGAAACTCTTTCCAGAATCTCTCTAAAAAGGATGAATTCTCATTCCCAGCTTTCTAATGCACATTACTTAATGAGGCGAGCCCTGGAAAGAATCAGTTAACAGCCTTACCCCCTACATTTTAAAAACCAAATTACTATTTTTAAATTATTTTAACAACAAAAGAATGAGCTACTAAGATAAAAATACGCTAGTGTTAATGTAAAATACTTTCTCATCTAAGACACGGCTTTTACATGGCAGTGAGGTCGTCAGGACCTCACTTCTTGTTCCCTGCCGGGGTCTCCTCCCTGACCTCTTCTCCTTCCTCTCCAGGAACCCCTGAAAGCTGCACGGAGCTATGGCCGCTGCTTCCCCTAAATAACAACTCTTAGGCCCAGATTCCAAAGCCGAAAGAAACGTTTAAAGACAGCCAGGCTGGACAAGCAGCTCAGGGCAGAGTGCTTGCTGCCATGCATGAGGCACTGGGTTCAACCTCAGAAACCACAAGTGAAAACGAAGGAAGGAAAAGAAAAAGATAAAACAAAGGAGGAACAAAATGAAGAAGAAAAGAAGGAGAAAGAAAAGGCAAGAAGGAAAAAAATCTAAAGACCAGGCATAGGGGTGCGTGCACTCACATCTCGGAGCTCAGGAGGATGACTGAGCCCAGGAGTCCAGCCCGGTCTGGGCAGTGCAGCCAAACCCTGTCTCAAACAGACAAGCAAAGCAAAAATCAAAGCAGTTGTATCTTAGCCAGTTTCTAAATCACCTCCCATTTTCATTTTCCAACAGTAATGGAAAATAGGGCCAGGGATTTAGCTCAAGGGTTCAGCCGCCTGCCTCATAAGCACAAGGTCCCAAGTTCTATCCCCTGTATCAAAAAAAAAAAACAAAAGATGGAGAACGGGCAGCAGCACCTTTGGTAAGCACCGCAGGAGGGGTCTGCAGTGTGGAGGAAGGCTTCGACCCCACCAAACTACACAAACATCAGGCCTTTCTCTAGCAAGAGTGGACACAAAGGGGCAAAAAAAGAAAAAATCTCTCGAAATACACATCTACAATGGTGAAAGATCTCTCAGCTGGCCCCTTCCTCTTCCAACAACTCTCCCATTCTCTCCCCTGCTGTCCGACGTACCAAATGTGCACCCTGGCCGCAGACCCCGTGGGGGTGTGGGTGCGTGGAGGCTGCGGTTTCTCTGGCAGTCACACCCTCTTCAGTAACAGCCCACGTCGGTGCATGGTTGCCCCACATAGTTTCAAGCTTCCCTTGCAGTTACAAGGGGTTGAAGTTATGTAAGCAAAAGGTATGCGCACATTTGCTGGGCCTGCATTTTTTTTTTTTTTTTTTTTTTTTTTGCTGCTGGAGGTTAAAGCCAGGGCCCCCATGTGATAGGCTTGTGCTCTGGCACTAAGCACAACCCTGGCCCCTTGGGTCTAAATACTTAAAGGATGATTTTTTTTTTTTTGAGATAAAGCCTCCTCATGTAGTTCAGGCTGGTCTTGAACTTGCTGCGATCCTCCTGCCTCAGCCTCTCGAGTGCTACGATTACAGGCGTGAACCACTATACCTGGCTGAGGATGGTATATTTATTATTATTATTATTATTATAGTTTTTTTTGGGGGGGGTACCAAGGATCGAACTCAGGACCTTGTGCTTACAAGGCAGGTGGCAGCACCATTGAGCTAAATCCCGGCCCGAGGACGATGCATTTTTTACTCCCCTCTTATTCTCCCCCTTTCTTGCTGAAATGCAAGTGCCATAGCTACAGCTCAAGAATCCACGGGCTCGGAGGCCTGGGTTCTTGGAACCAAAGACAGCGCACCAGACAAGCTGTCGCCCGCCTTCAATTTTTTTTCCACAGGGGAGATATAAATCAGATCTTGTTTAAGTTGCTGTCATTTGAGTTTTCTATCCTTTGCATCCAATCCCGGTTCTTTCTAATGCAGATTTTCTAAGGGCACCCTTCCTGTCACTTCCACTAGACTGCACGCTCCTTGGGAATATAGGTTCCGACCCTGTACTGTACAGCACCAAAATACATAGTGACTGACCCAGATGCCAGCACACTCACTGTTATATAATACAGGACGGGTCATTTCTTAATCTTAGCAGGGGTGGAATACGATGGCACAGGAGCTTTAAAAAAAGGCCAAGGTAAAAGATAATCCAGATGTTGTCAGAGTTACCGTTTTTCTCCTTGTTTCTGTTTTAGTATTTGAAATTAATTCAGAGATAGGAGAAAGATTAAGAAAATAGGATATTATTCAGGTACATAAAACAATACCAATTAAGCTATGCTTCTGAATGGAGTTTTGTTTCGTTTGTTTTGTTTTTAAGACAGTGTCTCACTGTCTCAGTTTCAGGTTGGTCCTGAAATCCTTGGCTCCAGAGACCCTCCTGCCTCAGCCCCCCAAGTAGCAGGACAGACTTCAGACTCACCACTGCACTGGCTTGAATAGAGACTGACTGATTTTCTTTCTTCTTCTTCTTTTTTTTTTTTTTTTTTTTTTTTTTTTTTTTTGTGGTACTGGGCATTGAACTCAGGACCTTATGCTTGCGAGGCAGGCGTGGTGCTATTAAGCTAAATCCCTGGCCCTACTGATTTTGTTTTTTCCTTTGGTACCAGGGATCGAACTTGGGACCTTGTCCTTGCAAGGCAGGCACCAGAACCACTGAGCTAAATCCCCAGCCCTTGAATGATTTTGAGACAAGGTCTCATTATATAGCTCAGGCTGGGTTTGAATTCACAAGGTTGCCTAGGCTGGTCTTGAATTTGCAGGGATCCTCCTGCCTCAGCCTCCCCGGTGCTGGGATTACAAGTGTGCACCACCACACTGGCATGGAGATTTTTAAAAAAGAATTTCAAGTACACGGCTAAGATTTTAATAGTTCTCAGTCATACAGGTATAAATTACTGGAGAGTAGCACCGTCCTTTTTTTCTGGTCCCTAGTTTCCAGCAGAAGGACGGCTCTCCAAACACACTCCTGGGCTCCCCACCACCCCCAGATGGCTTAACTGATTGGTAAATTCGGAAGAATTTATCTGGCTTGGCAATTTTCCCGCCTAGGGTCAGGTCTAGCAGACAGCATGCCGTGTGCTTACCCAAGGAGGGAGGGCAGTGCACACCTTAACCTACAAACACCCAGGCTCGTCATCCTCAGGCCGTACGAACTGTAGCCTGCTCTCCGTCCCTTCAATCACTAATTTAAATTAGTGGACCTCAATATTTTGAAGAAAAATATTGCTTTGGTTAGTTTTCAGGTCTAGGAGAAACTGCCTATCATCACCGGTAAACTCTTCGGTGTCACCTGTCTGTGTGCTGGGAGCCAGGCTCTGTCCTGCCTCTAAATCGCTTCTCATCATCATCAACAGTTCGCTGGCGACCCGAAAGAACTTGCGATGATCACCCCGCCACCCGCAATAAAGTAGAACTTAAAAGGAAAATCAGTTTGGTTTGGTTTCTTCTCCTGACACGGTCTCCTACGTAGCCCAGGCTGGCCTTGAACTCATGGTTATCCTCCTGCCTGGCCATGTTTAAGCTGGGATTACAGACATGCGCCACCCAGCCCAGAGAAACCATAAAAAGGTTTCTGTTTTGACCGGGGAGCAGTAGATGAAAGAAGGATGATATAAACATTTTCTAAAGATCCACTCCATGCTGGAGACTAAGCTAAGAAACTGTGATGGGGAAATTCAGTGAACGCCCAGGGTCCCTCACCCCCGGTGAGTGGCGGTTCCAGTGTGGGCATCCAGGCCTGACTCCAAGCCTGCGCATGTCCTGCCCCCCAGCCCTGTTATAGCCATGATCGCATCCTCCTGCTCTTTCTCCTCAGGACTCCAACCAGCCTGTGGAAAACTTTCTGACCTACGTCTTACCTCGGTGGTCTTTTTTTTTTTTTTTTGGTACCGGGGATTGAACTTGGATCCTTGCGCTTGCGAGGCAGGAGGCAGAACCACTGAGCTAAATCCCCGGCCCTTTACCTCAGTGGTCTTTAAAACCACCTGCCCCCTGTGGAGACTGAAATCATGCTTTGTAGCGCTTCCTGTCCAGACTGGGGTCGTTCCCTTCCTCTGCTCTGGCCTACCCACATGACACTCTGAGAAGTAGGGTGGTGGCCCACAAATGGTCCCAGCCATCACCAGGTGGCCCACCCAGCTGGGCTCGGTCACGGTGCTAACCCACAGAACAGTGAGGGGAATGCTTGCTGTTTTAAGCCATCCAGCTTTGGGGTGGTTTGTTACACAGCAAAAGCTAACTGATACAGCCTCTTTAGCCTTGATCAAGAGACTCTTTGCAGTTAAAAATAAATGTGTACAGCTGGGGATTTAGCTCAGAGGTACCATGCCTGCCTCACAAGTGAAAGGTCAAGAGTTTGATCGCCAGGGCCCAGGGATTTAGCTCAGTGGTTCCAGCGCCTGCCTCGCAAGTTCAAGATCCCAAGTTCGATCCCCAGTACCAAAAAAAAATGTTTGATCACCAGTACTAAAAATAAATAACAAATGTGGATAGACCCAAAGGTCATTGATAATTTACTGACAATGGCTTTTTCACCGATTCAGCTTCCTACAAGTCCAGACTGACTCAATATTAGTACTCCCTGAAACCAAACAGGCTATGTATTCTAAAAACTAACAATGGCCAGATGTGGTGGTGCATGCCTCTAATCCTAGCACTCAGGAAACTGAGGCAGGAAGATGGCTTCAAGTTTGAGGCCAGTGTGGGCTACATTGTGAACTCAAGGTCATTCTGCATTACATAGAAACCCTGTCAGAGGGCTGGGGATTTAGCTCAGTGTCACCGCCACCTGCCTCATCAGCGTCAGGTCCTGAGTTCGATTCCCCAGTACCCGCTGCCCAAAATGCTGCAAACCCTGTCACAAATAAATAACAAATAAACAAGCACAAGGTGACAATGAACTCATCCAACCTTCCCCTCTATATACGCCTCGAGGCAAGGAAACATTTCACAGCTCTGTACCTCCCGAAGCAACAGAAAAGAGGTGATTTTAATCCTGAGGGAAGCTAAAACCTTCCAAATCCTTTGACGTACAGTGTAGTCATAACCTTGGGAATAACGTTTGGCAACTTTAATAAGAAATGGACAAAAGCCATGGCCACACCTGGGGCTGACAAGACTTAGTCCTTGCATTTCAACTACATTGCTTCTTTTCTTTTCTTGGTCCTGGGGATGGAACCTAGGTCTTCCTCATGCTAAGCTCTCCACCGGCAAACTATGCATTCAGCTTGCCTTGGGAGATAGCTCAGGCCCAAACCAGGATCAATTTAGATATGTACAAAAGGTCTTATGAGCTTGGGCACTTTTTTTTTCACATGTGTGTGATATTTTGAGACAGGGTCTCACTGTGCAGTCCAGGCTGGCCTTGAACTCACAAAACAGGCTTTATAAAAGATCAACCAGGGGTTTAGCTCAGTGGCACCACACCTGCCTTACAAGCACAAGGTTCTGAGTTCGAGACCCAGTACAAAAAAAAAAATCAGAGTTAATGTGTTAAAATGGAATTCACTATGGGGCATTCCTCCCTTTATATCCAAATGCTTTTATTAACAGAAACAGCGTCGGTCTTTCACACACGAGTATTTCAAGTTTAACAAAAGATAGGACTCCAGAGACAAAGCAGGGTTTTCCATTACAATCATAACCTCAGCTACAAATACCGAGGCACAACAGAGCAGCACCCCTCTTGGCGAGCCATAAGACCCTCCACGACCCTTTCCTAAGAGTCCAGAGCTGAGCCCAAAAGTCAAAGCTGCTAAGTCATTTGCAAAAATGACACTGTACCTGGTGACTGAGCCGAACAGCGGCTACTCAGGAGTGCTGTGACATCAGCTGGCCCTTTGCCACAGCACCTGCACACTCAGGTGGCACCTCTGGAAAAACAGGGACGGCCTAAAAGCTGATTCTGATTATTTTCTACACTTGGGACCTGAGCCAGGGAGACAAGATTAGCAAATCAAAGGCCCAGATACAGAGGGACTGGAGTTGAGCTAGCAGGAGTTTGTAAGCCCTGTTCTCTCCTGCGGGGTCTACTGCTCTTCAACCTGGGCCTCTGCCAATTCCCCCAGGATTCTAACTTCCTGTGCTCCTTCTTCCTAAGTGTACCGAGTGCCTGCTACTAGGCTAAGTGTCATTTCTTGTGAGATGATTCTGTTATGTACCTTCCTGAAAAAAGAAGAAGAAGCAAAGAAAAAGAGTAACATGGGCAAAAAAAAAAAAAAAAAGAAAGAAAAAGAAAAAGAATAACTTAAGGGGCTGCTTTATGTATTATGTATGCAAGAAATAACACGTATTTCTAAAACATATGTGTGGATATAGTTGCATTTCACCGAAGGTGAATGAGATGGAAAATGGAAGAATATCTTGCACCAGTACCTGTATCCTAATTCTTCACTGAGACGGATCATATGAAGGATATAGGATTCCTTGCTTGTTCCAGTGAGGCCGGGCAGCAATAAGATGGTGGGTCTGGTGCTGGCATCCATATAATATGCACTGTTATCATTATCAAACCAGTCCAGGGAAATCTGTCCTCCATCCACAGTTTTAATAAGTTCACTGAAAGAAACAATTCCAAAGACATTACTCATTAAGTGTTTCAAGTTGTCTTAATGTTAGAGTTTTTTTGTTTTTTCAGTCAGGATCTTGCCATACAGTTTAGGCTGGCCTTGAACTCAATAGTAATCCTCCTGCCTCAGCTTCCCAAGTGCTGGGATTATAGGCATGTGCCACCACACCTGTCCAATATTAGAGGTTTTTGGTGTTTTTTTGGTACCTGGGATTGAACTCAGGACTTTGCACTTGCAAGGCAGGTGGTGGTACCACTGAGCTAAATCCTTGGCCCCAATGTTAGTTTTTTGTTGTTGTTGTTGTTGTTTTTTTTTTAATGGTACCCGGGATCAAACTTGGGTCCTTGGGCTTGCGAAGCAGGCAATGGAACCAATGAGCTCAATCCCTTGCCCCTAGGGTTTTAATTCTACAAATATATGCCATTATTTGGTATCTCAAAGTAACATATTCAGCATTCACTCTTACACAAACGCATCTATGTATCACTTTATTTCATCATAAGGATGCTATAAAGATTAGTACCATATTTCCAGCAGCCCAGTAAAAGGTAATACACAAGAATGAACTTCAAATCCCTTCAAACATTTGAGCACCTGCCTATCCTTGTGTTCGATCCCCAGCACAGCAGAAGAAAAGAAAGCACTTCTAATATTTATCATGTAATCATTTCCTCGTTACTGGAAATACCTAGCATTTAACCCCAATTTGATGGAGGTCACCCAGCTAACTCAACAGGGAATCGTAAAATGCAGATCTGATTATGAATATAGCTCTTCTGACTCAGTAATGTAGCCTCCCCACAGAGTCCAGTACACAATTTGTCTCTTAAAGAAAGCGTTTCTTACATCGTATCTATAAACCTAACAATTTCCCCAATTCGTGCACATTTCAGGCAACAACAAACAACAACAACAAACTCCAGAAGCACCAGATGACTCAGGGAAATCAATAATTAAGTCTCCTGGCTACACGTTCCCGGCTACACGGCTAACATCTCAAGGACAGCCTCACCGAGGAGGCATCTCCGTGTCCAGTCGGCGGGAAGCGCTCACAGGAGCCGCCGAGAGGAAGCCCACAGCGCCCTGTCTGGCACACATCAGTGAACTGGTGCTACCACCCAAAGGTGCCCTCGGGACAGGCGCAGGACCAACGGGAAATGCTACCCCAGGTACTTCTCCATCCTAGAAAATCAACCCTTTCCATCAGGGGGCAAAAGAGGAAGAAAAAGGAAAGGAAAGGAAAGGCACTATCCGAATGTTTTCCTGCAGCTTCAATGGGGCAGGAGACCGGCTTTCCATCTCCTTCCCTGTTTCTGCTCTCCGTACTGAAGCCAGAGGTTCTATTAATTCAGAACGGGGAGCTGGCAGCATCGGACGTCCACCTACTTCCTGTAGAGCACCGGGGGCTTGGCGGTGATGAAAGGCCTCAGCAGCGTCTGTCCTCGGCTCTCCCAGCACCAGACGGTCGGGTAGTAAGTTTCCGTCACCACGGGACAGTGCTCCTGGAGAAAGCGGCCGAAACTTTCGCCTCCCGTCACTAACTGCGGCTTCTGCAGGGAAAGCCGGGCATCAGCGGAGGTCCGGAAAGGGGTGAACGCCCGCCGCCGAGTCCCGGCCCCTACCCGGAGACCCCGAAGCCAACTCCTGGGAGAGAGGCGGACGCGAGACACCCGCGATCGCGGCCGTCTAGGCGGTGCTCAGCCGGTCCCTGGGC
>NW_022900942.1:59519670-59524002 GCF_012274545.1 Fukomys damarensis | reverse complement strand
GCGCGCCTCCTACCGGTGGGGGACCGGGTCCTCCCCGGTGACCTTGACCGGTGTCTTCCTAAACTAGCGGTGCGGGGTGGACGGGAAGGGTGGCTCGGATTCCAGATTTGGGGACTTTCTGCCTAAGTCGTGTGGGGAGAATTCGCTGCGTGCTACACGCGGCGCCCCAGGAGTTTGCGGGACCCCCGGAGACTGTCCAAAGAGGAAACAAATCCTGTGGACCGAGCGGCCAGGACAGTCAGGCCGACCTTAAACCTGTCTGTGAACAGGGCGGTAGATCTTTAGCAAAAGGACAGGGGACCAAGGTATGGCGGGGACAGGGAGGAGAAGAGATGAAAAGGGAATGGAGATGCGTTACCTACACGGACCGATCCCCACCAGGGGCGCGATCCGTGTGCTGCGAACAGACACCACTGAAAATTAAAAACAATTTCTCTCTGACTCTTCTTAATAGGTAGGGGACTTAAAGGAGAAGCAGTTTCTAAAATTAAATACAAAGCCGGGGATTTAGCTCGGTGGTTCCACCGCCTGCCTTGCAAGCGCAAGGACTGGAGTTCGATCCCTGTACCAAACAACAACAACAACAAAACAACCAAACAAACAAACAAAAAACAAAACAAAACAAAAAACCCTAAGAAAATAAAATAAAATGGAAAGGTCAAGAAGAGGAAACAGGGCCGGGGATTTAGCTCGGTGGTTCCACCGCCTGCCTCGCCTGCCTCGCAAGCGCATGGACCTGACTTCGATCCCCGGTAGAAAAAAAAAAAAAAAAAAAAAAAAAAAGCAGGATTCAACAATGTCAGAAAGCCCATTGCGGCTAATGGATTTTTTGAACCTGAGATAAGGAAATGTACACCCACTTCCTGAAGTAGGGACAGGAAACCATTTAGGGCGTATGTTCTAGGCTTACTTAGGAAAACATGGCAAGAGGACACTTGAAGGCATGGAAAAGGGCTGGAAGTTAACAAGTGTGGCAAGATGTAGGCAAAAGAAAGGAGGCAAGGCCCCATCAGACTATGAAAAAATGTCACAGGGCTGTATATTTTGTAAATATATTTTTATCGGCAGATAGCAACTGTAAGTATGAGATTCCGCGTGACATTTCAAGCCATGTGTATACTGTGTAGGATCACATCAGGGGAATTGAGGTATCTGTTGCCTCAGAATTTATTGTTGGTTTGTGTTGGGAACATTTGAAATCCTACTTGTAATTTTTGAAATAATTGTTTTCAGCCATAGTTAGGATTGTAAATTAATCGTGTATCTTAGTGATAGGAAATTGAGATGGGCTACAGGTGAGCTGTTTATTTAGCTTTGATTTGGTCACTGTAGTTTTATGGTGGGTGATACCAAGAATAATTCAATTAATTTCAGTGAACCTATATTTTTCCTTTGTGTGTGTGTGAGAGAGGGAGAGAGAGATACTGGGGATTTAACCCAGGGCCTTTGCCCTGAGCTATATCCCCAGCCCTTTTTTGTTTTTTATTTTGAGAGGGTCTTGCTAGGTTTCCCAGACTGGGCTGGAACTTGTTATCCTCCTGCCTCAGCCTCCCAGAATGTTGGGATTACGGGCATGTATCACCACACCGGCTGGTTTAATTTTCCTTTAGAAAAGAGCTGTGATTCCCAATTTGTAAGTAAGAAAATGGAAGCACAGAGAATTTCATTCACTCACCAAATTAATTTCTTTTTGGATTCTTACCAGGCACTAAGGATGAGTGAGATGGGTGAAGGACTTGACAACGGAGTGCTAATTAGAGGAGCAATCGGGAAGTGTGCTGAGTAGTAGGGGAAGGGTATCAGCTGCAGTAATAACTGCAAAAATTTGGGGCTCAGGTAGAAAAGACAGTTTGTCACAGTGGCAGAAGAACTAGGCTTGAAAGTTTAGAAAATTTCTCTAAAAAGTCACAGAGCTGAGCTGGGCACTAGAAAGGCCGAGACAGGAGGATTGCCACGAGTTCAAGACCAGCCTGAACTACATAGTGAGACCATGGTCTCAAAAAACAAACAAATGAAATAAAATATAAAGACAATCAGAAAAGAATCCCTGAAAAAGATGTGAGCAAATGCCTAGTGCCGGGTGTGGTGGCACACGCCTGTAATCTCAGCCCTCGGGAGGCTGAGGCAGGAGGATCGCTGTGAGTTTGAGACCAGCCTGGGCTACACAGTGAGTTCCAGGTCATTCTCAACTGCACCGTGAGACCCTGTCTCAAAATGCCTAGTGTCCTCATCCATTTTCTGTTGCTACAACAGACCCGAGAGCGGGTGATTATAAGGGAAGAAGTGTGTGCAGCCCCTGGTTCTGCAGGACAGATGTCTAAGATTGCTGGTCACCTGGCTTCCGCTGAGCCATGCCAGGGTGGCAGTGAAACAGGTGCTCAGCCGGTGCAGAAGAGGTGAAACAGGAGGGCTGGCCTCGTAACAAGCTGCTTGTCCTGTGCTGATCCAGTCCCGGAAGAGAACCCACCACTACCAGGAGAATTAACCCAGTCCTTCATGAAAGGCATGAATCCCTTCGGACGACCTAATGGCCTCTCAAAATCCCCACACTGTTAATACTGCTCCATCCGGGACCTTATTTCAGCATGTGTTTCAGAGGGGCCAAATCAAATACAAACAAGAGCGCTAAGCTAAGAAGAGATGAAAGATTTTTTTGGGGGGGAGGGGGTACCGGGGATTGAACAGGGGACCTTGCTCGGGACCTTGTACTTGCAAGGCAGGCAGTGGAACCACTGAGCTAAATCCCCAGCTGAAATTTTGACAGGAAGAGAAAACTGCACATTCCGTCTCACACCCGAAGGGCGTAGCACGTTATACAAGTTTCATAGCCAGGAAGAGGATAGAGTTGCGGTTGGTATGGGATGCCTCCGAAACCTGCTTTGGCAAGGACAATGTTACATTATAAAATAGATCATCACACAACAACAACAAAAAGATAGTGATTTGAAATTTCAGAAATTTATGCCTACAAATACCTGCAAACCGTCTGTCATAATAAAGCATACTTTGGTCACACACATGCTGTATTGGGAGTTTTGTTTCATTTTGTTTTGGTCTTTGGCTCCTCTGGGGATCAGACCCAGGGCCTTGTACATGCTAGGCAAGTGCTCTGAAAGTTTGAGTTCCATGGTGGTTTGAGCTCTGTCCCCAGGACTTTGCTTCTTTTCTCTTTTCTTTGCCAGACAAGGACTTGCTACGTCATTCCAGCTGGCATCCAACTGACTGTGTAGTCCAGGCTGGCCTTGAATTTGCAGCAACCCTTCTGCCTCAGCCTCCTCAGTCACCGAAGTGCGTCACTCTGCCTGGCTTTCCAGCGTGGCTCTTCGAAGCACGCGCTGTGGGGCAGTGAGCTGCTGTGCAAGAAATCCTCCTGTTTGGAGACCACCATGCTGTGAGAAAGCGCAGGCTGACCTCGTGGAGAGGCTCCTCAGAGCGGGTCCAGCCCTGGATGTGCCCGCCAGCCCTGCTGAAGTCCGAGACAGGTGTGGAGAGCAGTTGACTGACCCGTCACAGCTGCAGCTGACTCTGGCCCAGATTTCCTCTGACCACAGCCATGGGAACTGTCCACCCGGCCGGCTGCCTGAGACTCAGCTAGCCGAGGATCGGCAGCCCTGAGCAACCGGCACCAGGGCCAACTGTCTGGGGGAGGTGCTGGCAAGATAAGTGTGTCACCGACTGTGGGTGCTGACAAGCAAGGGACCGTGCAGGCGTGTGCAGCGGTGGTTCAGTTTTATGGTTTTTATAAACACTGGTCCTCAATGGATTCGAAGTGTTAAAGTTTTTTAAAAATAGAACTTTAATAAAGATGGTTTGAAATCACTGGCTTAGAATTTCTTATTTCTAATAGGCCTTCCTTGATATTTTTTGTCACTATTAAAGGTTTCCAACAAAAACTGCAGAGCTACCCCAAGTGAAGAAGTGTATGTAGACACCATTTACAATGGAAGCCCAGTATGGGAGTCCTAAGAATACATTCTTTTTTATTTTTTCATTTGTATTTTTATTAGTGCATGTTTGTAGTATGTATTGATCACATTTCTCATGGAGAGTGGGTCCACGTACATAACACCTCTTAATTCTTTTAACTTCCCCTTTGCTTCCCCTCATAACTTCCATCTCTTGGTAAACCTTTTTGTCTGTTTCTGTGTTTTGAGGTAGGGTCTTGCTATGTAGTTCAGGCTGGCCTTGAACTCACTATGTAGTCACAGTGATCCTCCTGCCTCAGCCTCCTATGTACTGGGTTATAGGCAAGCACCACCATGCCTGGCCTATAAACTGTTTTTTGGTGTTTTTTTTTTGTTTGTTTGTTTTTGTTTTTTTTTTTTTTTTTTT
>NW_022900942.1:59516941-59519494 GCF_012274545.1 Fukomys damarensis | reverse complement strand
TTTTTTTTTTTTTGGTACTGGGCATCAAACTTGGGTGCTTGCACTTGCAAGGCAGGCAACAGAACCACTGAGCTAAATCCCCCGCCCCTATAGGGGTGCCACCATTTGCCTCACAAGCCCAAGGTCCTGAGTTAGATCCCTCTGTACAAAAAAAAAAGAAAAAGTGTAGCGGTAGAGTACTTGTCTAGCACGTGTGATTAAATCCTGGGTTTAATCCCCAGCACCACAACAAACAAACAATGTTTTATGATCTTTGGGGGAGAACTTTGATCACATTTGGAGGATAACAGGGGACCTACTCCTTAGTGTGAGAAATACTAAGGAAGGGGGAAAAAAAGCCAGCATTTTCTTGTATTACTTGTATCAACCATATCTTAGGATAATCAAATAGTCCTTAGGGAAAGTTCTACATGAAAGAATTCTGGCTAACAAAACGAAGAAGGAATGGTAAGGGCTGGGGATTCAGCTCAGTGGTTTTGGTGCCTGCCTTGCAAGTGCAAGGACCTGAGTTCGATCCCCAGTACCAAAAAAAGAAGGAATGGTAGGAAAACGGTATCACTATTTCATACCCCATAGTGAAATAATTATAGTTCTAAGTAATGAGTATTATTGCTATTGAAACCATAGAAGCTAGTAAGGAAATTAGTAATGGATGGACTAGGTTGACAATTTCCTTGATCAACATAAACATGGCAAATACACAGTCACCCAGAAATTAAGTGCACTCTGAAGACATAAAACCAGAAGTATGAGACATCACCCCTGAAACACCTTGCTTAACAAAATCCAATTTTCTTAAGCCTTGAAATCTGATTCCCCTTTTATAGAAATACCAGAGGCAGAGAAACACATTGAACACTTTAGAGATGTGATTAGAAAAATCCAGAGTAGGGGAAATTCTCTGGGTCAAACAATATGGTTTATTTAATATGTTATTTTCAAAGGATTAAAAAAAAGAGAAGGAAGGTGTGCTGTTTACCTTTTTTGTTTTGTTTTGTCTTTTGAGACAAGGTGTCATTGTGCAGTTGAGATTGGCCTAGAACTATGTAGCCCAGACTGGTCTTGAACTCACAGTGATCCTCCTGCCTCAGCCTCCCAAGAGCTGGGATTAGAGATGTGTGCTACCACGCCCAGCCCTCTATTTTTTGTTTTAAGGAGTACTTATCTTTTTTTTTTTTTTTGCTATTTTTATACATGTTTGCAGTACATAATGTTTACATTTATCATGTGGAGTTGGATCATGTACAGAACGTTACAATTCTTCTTTCACCCCCTACCCTTCCTATCCTTCCTTGAACAATTTATCCCTCCCTGCTAGGTCTTGGAAGCAGTCCATATGTCAATCAACAGATAAACGGATAAACAAAATGTGGTATTTACACACTGTGACGTACTACCTTAACATAAAGAAGGACAAACTGGTGGCATTCTTAGGTAAATGGATGTATACGGGGACCATGTTAAGTGAAATAAATCAGGGTACATTCAACGTCATGTTGGGCTCATTTCCTTGGGTCTTTGATGTTTCCTGTTTTCCCTTATTTTCAGGGTGTGTGTGTGTGTGTGTGTGTGTGTGGTGCTGGGGATGAAGCCCAGACAGCGCTGGATGTTGTGCCTCCAAAATTGCCCACACTGGCCTCACATTTATGACCCTCCCACCCCAGACTCCCCAGTAGCTGGGATTCTAGGCAGACAGCACCATGCCTGGCTGGATTTGACTCTTTTTTTTTTTTTTCCTGTTTGCAGTGCATTATGATTACATTTATTATTTATTTACTTTTCATGGGAGTTTTGAACACTTTTCCATTGGTTCTTCACCTGCTCATTATTGTGAGGAGTCTGTGCATGTACATAACACTTTTTTTTTTTAAGACAAGGTTCCACTTTGTAGCCCAGGCTGGCCTTGAACTCAAAACAACCTTCCTGCTTCAGCCTCCTGAGTGCTGGGATTACAGGTGTGTGTACCACCACGCTCTGCTCTACAGAACAGATTTTAATTCCTTTTTGTCCCCCTTCTCTCCCATCCCTCTCTGCTCTCTCCAACTCTTGTCCCCTTCCCATTTACAAAAGCTCCATTTTCATTTTTTTATTCTTTTTTCTCTCCCTTTTCCCTTCCCTCCATTTCTTGTCCTTCCTATTTGAAATAGATCCCCCTATTTCTTTTTCCTTTTCTTTTTCTTTTTGGTTTTTTGAGACCGTAGTTCAGACTGCTCCACAACTCACTGTGTAGCCCAGGCTGGTCTCGAACTCACAGAGATCCTCCTGCCTCAGCCTCCCGAGTGCTGGGATTACAGGTGTGCTCCACCACGCCCGGCTATCCCTCTATTTCTTTTTTCTTTTTTTTTTTAATTTTATTGAGTTTATTGGTAACATTTCAGGGATATAGTACAGTTACATTCATTGTTGGGATCATGTACCTTTACATGGCAAGTCTTGATTCTCATTTTTTCCCCTTACCTCTGCCCTCCCTTCACCCCCTCCTCCCCTCCCCATCTACAAACACTTTATTTTCATCTTTTCATTCTCTCACATTTTTTTCTTTTCCCTTTTTGT
>NW_022900942.1:59502906-59516362 GCF_012274545.1 Fukomys damarensis | reverse complement strand
TTTATGAACAAATCCTCAGTAGCACGGGAACTAGCAGAAAGAATCAACAACTGGGATCTCATCTTACTAAAAAGCTTCTGTACTTCAAAAGAAACCATTAGCAGAACTAAGAGACAATCTACAATGTGGGAAAAAATTTTTACCAGCTGTACCTCAGACAAAGGACTATTATCAAGGATATATAAAGAACTCAAAACAATCAGTCCCCCCAAATATAATGACCCGATTCAAAAATGGGCATCCGAAATGAACAGACATTTCTCATACAAAGAAGTAAAAGCAGCAAGAAAATATATCCCTCTATTTCTTAATACCCATCTTTTACTTTGTTTTTTATTTGCATTTTGGGTTTTCCATATAAGAGAAACTGTTCGATATTTAAATTCAGGTGTCTAATTTATCTCACTTAACATTATGGTCTTGAGGTGTATACATTTTCCCACAGATGCCTCAGGCTTATCTTTCTTTTCTTTTTTCTTCAGTACCAGCAACTGAACTCAGGACCCTGTGCTTGCAAGGCCACTGACTAAATCCCAGCCCAGGTTTATCCTTCTTGTCATTTGTTTTTGGTACCAGCGATCGAACTCAGGACCTTGTGCTTGTGAGACAGGCAGCGGCACCGCTGAGCTAACTCCCCGGCCCCAGGTTTATCCTTCTGTGTGGCAGAGCAGTACTCCATTGAATACAGATACCAACTGTATGTATCCACTCATCTGTTGATGGGCGTACGGCTCATTTCCAAGGTTTGGCTACTGTAAACTGTGCTGCTATGAACACGGGAGTGCATATGTCACTGTAATAGGATGACTAACTGTTTTGCCCGAATGTGACAGTCCTGAGGGGAACTGCACGTGTGCCCTATGACTTCACCCCGGCCTGCATTTGCTTGGTGTTTTCTCACGATCAGCGTGGTCATGGGTAGCTGTCCCCTCCCTCACACCGCTTGGGGGTACGCAGTGGCACACGACACCCCGGAGGTACTGACCTTCAGCATGTGGCTACAGCAGTGCTCTCCGCATTCCTCCACTGAGGGGTCAGAAGTCCAGTCTGCTTTCTGTGTTCTGGGAATCGAACTCAGGACCTGGCCCTTGCCGGGCAGGTGCGGTGCCACGGAGCCACATCCCCAGCCCCAGCTCACTTTCAAGTGGTAGGAAGCTGAAACTAAGTTATTTCCAATCATTGTCAGGAATATTTGTCTCATGACTCTATCTCTTAAATCTTTTATTTGTATCAGTATGGACTCATGCATATTTACTTCATAGTTGGATTATAACACCAGATGACATTATTTTGTTCCTCAAAGTCTTCCAGCTTCGGCCACGGCCAGTGTTTGTGCTGGCTCCTGGGTCCCTCTGACGTAGCCTAACCCACCTGTCCCTTTAGCTCTCTTCCTTTCTGCCTCTACAAGTGCTCCTGGCCATCTCCTATTTCCTCTGACTTAGGCTTAGAATTTGTCACTTTTCCTAGCAGTCCTGGCTCCTCTTATTCAGGAAAGGTATTTAGAATCCGAGACCTGGGTGCGGGGTGTATGTAGGTGGGGTGTGATGGCTTTTCAGCCCTCTCAGTAAACAGCTGGGGACTACATGTGCACGGACTGCTACTCCACGTATGATGCACACATCCACTATTTCTGCATCCATGCACCTGAGCACAGATGGTAAGTTAGACATGAATTCCGAGCGCAACCCTTTTACGTGGATTCCCTGAGGGTCTGGAGGAGTCAAATCTCTTAACAACATTTCCAGGTTTTCTTCTTCACATTTTGGGTAAAGAAAAACTCTACGGGCAGGAGGATGCATCCTGTATCTTTACCCCCTTCAAATTTATGGCAAATCAGCAACAGAAGCCAGGCAAGTGACAGAATGCTTTATACTCACAGAGAACACCAGAACGGAACAGTGTAAGACGTGTATTTAGTGAAAAATAAGTTTTAGGTTACATTCTGTTAAAAATATAGTTGTAGGGGCCGGGATTTAGCTCAGTGGTTCTGCCACCTGCCTCGCAAGCACCAGGACCCAAATTTGATCACAGCTGCTGCTGCTGCTTTCTCCTTCCCTAGGAGAAAGCCAAAGGCAGACTTGGAGACAGACAGATGGACAGACAGACAGGCAGGCAGGCAGGTGGGGAGGGAAGAAGACAGGACGAAAAAGAAGGAAGCAAGGAAGGGAAACAGGTTCTACATGCAGTGATTAAGACAAGTCATCTCCAAAGAATTGCAGTTAACCCCTCTATTTTCTGCCCAGGCAAAGATGCAGCTTTCTGATCCCATATAGTTGGAAAGAAATATGTTGGGCGGCCTTGACATCTGTAAAAATACTCGCTAACTCCCACATAGCTTGTTTACAAGTAAGTGTGACCGTAGTGGACAGGTGCGGAGCGGTCACGAGAAATGCTACCAAGAATGAGCTAAAACCAGTCCTTCAGCAGCACAACTCATGCAAATAAAGAAAAAAGAAAATGGAAACAGTGCGCTCCCGGTTGTGCACCTCCGAACTTACCTGCAGGCACAAGATGTGACTGCTAGGAGGCCATCCTCGTCCTGGAGGAGATGGGAAAATGAGGCCCACGATGCAGGCAACAGAGGCGCATTTTCTCCTCTCCAAAGATCACAGCCTGCAGGAGGCAGGGTTCTCAGAGGCTTCAGCCCCTGAGGCACACAGCTTCGCCCAACTGCTCCCCAGAGGGGCAGATGTGCGCAGGACAGGACCCCACCCTGCAATTCCATTGCTCCCCATGGCCGGGTCAGGGGACCCATGGATGCTGCAGAGGTGATTAAAGTCCCTGATTGGTTGACCTTGGGTTATCAAAAGGGTGGTTAGCTGGGGCATGGTGGTGCACACCTGTAATTCCAGCACTTGGGAGGCTGAGGCAGGAGGATCGCTGTTAGTTCGAGACCAGCCTGGGCTACACAGTGAGTTCCAGGTCATTCTCAACTACACAGTGAGACCCTGTCTCAAAAAAACCAAAACAACAACAAAAAGGGAGGTTATCCTGGGAAGGTCTGACCCAGTCAGGGGAGGCTTTTAAATGACCAGATGTCAGAGACAGGAGTAGTCAGAGGCTTTTTAAAGCTGCTGACCTTGAAGAAGCAAACTGCCATAAATTCTGCAGCTGCAAAAAAGTGAAGACGGCAGACAAGCACATGAGCTTGGAAGAGGACCCTGGACTCAGGTCGCAGCACAGCCTCTCCCCTGTGGAGCCTTCCTGATCTAATCACCCCTTAAAAGCCCCACCTCTTATGCTGTCTCATTGGGAATTCAGTTTCAAAGTAGGAATTTGGGCTGGGTGTGGTGCTGCACACCTGAAATTTCAACACTCAGGAGGCTGAGGCAGGAGAATCACCCATGGGTTCAAGGCCAGCCTAGGATACATAGAGAGACCCTATCTCAAAAAACAACAACAAACAAGAATGACAAAAACACAACCCCCCAAACACAGTAGGAATTGGGGGGATAAATAATGAGACCACAGCATGCTATGTCCTCACCAGACACTGAATCCCCTGGCATCTTGATCCTGGGCCTCTCAGCTTCCAGAACTGTGAGAAACAAATTTCTGCTCTTTGTTACAGCAGCCCAAACAGACAGGTACATCTATCTGGGAGAATGGACTCTGGGTCAAGACCTGCTGTTCACACCAGGGTGACCCAGTCCTTGTCTGCAGATGTAGGTGGCTGTGGCCAGCACACTGCTCTGCAATGTCACCGACCTGGGTCTGCCCAGCCCGCCGGGTCCCCTCGCGTGGGCTCCACACATCAAGATCTCTAAGCTCTGTAAGTGACCGCTCACTAGCCGGAAACCAGAGGGAACCACGCCTTGCCTCTTCCTCTTTCTCCTTTCCCCTGGAATGCTGCAGGACTCCCAGTAAACCTCTTCCCAAAGGAAGCCCCAGCCCCCCACTCTCCTTCCGGTCCCCTAGGCCCCTTAGCCATAGGTCAGCCAAGCTGCCCACCTACTTTGCAAAAGCCCCTGTGGAGCGTGGAGTGGTATTTCTTAGCACATTTGCAGAGATTGTGTCGTTTTATCATCCTGATACAATATGCCATGTAGTGTACATCCTCTTGCCAATGTCCCATGAAATTTCTGTGAAAAAGCCACTGCTTGTCAGACTTCCATCTCTTTTGAAAGGCATGAGCCTGTAATCCCACTGTCCAGGAGCCTGAGGCAGGAGGATCACTGAGAATTTGAGGCCAACCAGGGCTATAGAGTAAGACCTGGAGAAAGGGAGAGAAATGGAGAAGGAAAGGGAGGGGGAGACAGAGAGACAGAGACACATTGAATGTGATTTATTGTGTGTGGGCCAACTATAGTTAGATCGTCCCAGCTGGTGATATTTAGTGCAATGACAACCACAATATCTAAACTGCTGAGCATTATCTGGTGACAACTTGGGCCAAAGTATGGGCTCACCTTAAATGATCCCAAAGTGCACCCTTGCAATGATGCTAACTGGTGTAAGGGAGGATGTTAGCCTGCTACCAGCTGGGACGTGTCTCATGATATTTCACGGATGCACACCGCAAGTCGTGTGAAGGTCTGCAGGAGAGCTTGGCGGGGTGCTGTGGGTCCGGGAGAAACGCATGTTCTAGAATTGACATTTCAGAAGGAAATCCAGGTAAGTGATTTGGAAAAACAAATCCTTTAAATCACCTTATGAGCCCCAACCCTAAAGGATTCAGTGTGTTTAGAAATGATAGTCTTCCCTAGAGGGTGAAGGAGGAGTGTGGCCGCCCTTGCCACGCGTATGCTGCTGAGAGATAAGGTTCCCTGGACAGGAAGTGGCTGGTGGGGGGCCGGGCAGTCAAACTGGGTCTGCTTGTCCTTGTCATCTGCTGCCAAAGTCCAGAGAAATCTGAGGGATACACAGCCAGGGCTGGGGAAGTAGGCAAGACTTTGGGCTGTGTTTGACTATACTTGGGAAATGTTCTATGTATGGTAGAGGCTGACGTGGAGAAGTAGTAGGGATGAAGAGAAAGTTAGTGTACTTTGGCACTAGGAATTCTTTTCTTAAAAAAATTTTTTTTGGAGACAGTGTTGCTATGTAGTTCAGGCTGGCCTTGAACTCAGTATGGAGCCCCTGCTGGTCTTGAACTTGGGGTGGTCCTCCTGCCTCAGCCTCCTGAATGCCGTCCAGGATTATAGCATGTGCCACCACGCCTAGAGACACTGGGAATCCCAAGGGGACTCATCTCCATATCACATTGTCTTCTGTGAGGAAATGCCCGAGAACACTCAAAAGGGCATGCGGGGACCTCAGCTGTGGCTGGAATTTCATATGTGTATGTGAGCCGTGCTACTGGAAGGGGACAAGGCCTCTGTGAAGTCTGCCTGGGAAAAACAGCAAGCAAAAGAAATCCAAGATTTCATGAGAATTTTGTTGTGTCACTTAACTTCTCACCGTTGGTATATCTGATTGGGAGAAAAAAGGGAAAAAAATGCTGGTTGGGCTTTGAGGTGCTGGTACAAAGGTGTTAGCACAGCAAGTGTGTCAGAGGTCCCGTCAGCAGGTGGTGTATGTTTGGCGTCCATGTGGGGGTTATATTGTCCCTACACATGAGCAGAGCACCACCAAGAGCCAGTTTGGCACACAGGTCAGATAATTATTCGGTGTCCCAAAACATAATTTTGTTTTTTGAGACAGGGTCTCACTATGTAGTTTAGGGTGGCATTGAACTCACTGTGTAACCTAGGATCTCCTCAAACTCTTGAGATCTCCCTGCCTCAGCTCCCTGTGCGCTGGAATTACAGATGTGTACCACCATGTCTGACTTATCATTAATTTTTGACAAGTTTGACATAAATGTTGGCTGTGAATTCCTAAGCATCACCTCTTAGGACTTCTGAAACCTAGCTGCTTAGATAGATGCAAAAATGAACCAAGTATTAACTCCTTGTCTTACCCCCGGGGCACGTGGGCCCATTGGAGCTTTGAGATTCGTTGAAGGTCACAGAGTTGGTAACCCTCAGAGCTGAGCCTGAGTTCCTGTAGCCACTGTGCTTCCGTGCAAATGGCAGGCACCAGGTAAAATGTTGGATGATTCCTCCTAAACTTCCTGCAGAATCCTAACAGTTTCTGCTTAGACATTAAGCAGTGTGCTTCAACATAATCATCTTCCAAGACTGTTTCTTCTTGAGCTCCTGTAATCCTAGCACTCAGGAGGCACAGACAGGAGGGTCGGTCGCTGCAAGTTCAAGGTCATCTTGAGCTACATAGTAAGTTCAGGGCCAACCTGAACTACAAAGGGAGACCCTGTCTAAAAAAAAAAAAATCCAAACAAAGCCAAGCAAAAAACAAAAAATAAGAAAGAAAGAAATGAACCGACCTTTTATAGAGGTTTTTTTTTTTTTGGTACTGCGGATTGAACTCCGGTCCTTGTGCCTAGAAGGCAGGCAGTGGAACCACTGAGCTAAGTCCCCAGCTCTACTGGCCTGTTATAGTCTCAGGGTTGGACTCAAGGGTAAGTGCTTGACCATATCAGAGTCCCTGTGTCACAAGGCTCTCTCCGGTTGTTGGGAAAGAGGAGGAATCTCCTTTCTGTCAGAACCTGTAACAGATGGATGAGTGGAGACAGGAGTTTGAGGCCTGCGAAGGAGAAGTAGAACTGAGAACGAAGGGAAACTGAGGCCACACACGATGGCTGAACTCTCACATCGCAGGCGTTAACGGAGAACGGCTGTGTTTTGAATTCTGTGACCTAATGGATATTCGCTTCGTGTTAAAAGAGACGACTTTGTTGATTTAAGTGGACTTTTCCGCCCTTTGGAATAGAAAGTTCCAACGAAGGATACATTGCTTTGTTTAGATAAAATAACTTCAGAAAGGAAGACGACGGAAGTCACTAGAGAACACATCTGAATCAAGACTTTGAATTGGTTAGGGTTACTTTCAGCTTCAAGTTACAAAACACCCATCTAAAAACAGAGACAGAGAAGCCAGAAGTCTTGGGCTTGATGAACCAATAGGTGCAATGATATCAGTAAGGATCTGGACTCCCGGCTGTTTAAAATTTGGGGCAAAGAGTGGGAAAAGGTGGGACGGTGAGACTTAGCGTGAAGGTGATTTGAGTGGATTCAGATGAGTCTGAGAAATGTGAATCCCTAATTCCCCCTAAGACTCTATGCCTTTTTTCTCTTTAAAATTGAGTGATTTTGAATTAGTTTAAAGCTCATAATAAGTTGTAAAAATAGTGCAGAGTTCTTGGATACCCTCTGGCCAGGTCCATTTGATGATAATACCTGCTATGGTTTAGATATAAAATGTCCCCCAAAAGTCTTATGTGGGAGCTGGGGCCTGGCTGTAGGGGGTAAGGACCTGAAAGGGTGTCTTTTCTTCTCTCTGGCTCCTTCCTTCTTTCTCTGGTTCCTGATCTCATGTAGGGAGCAGTTTTCCTCTGCCATGCCAGGTAGGTTTCTGTCTTGCAGCCAGTTTACCATGGACTGACGCCATGGAAACCTTGAGCCAAAATAAACGTTTCCTCCCTTAAGTTATAGGCGCCAGGGATCTTTGTCCCAACAATGGAAAACAGCACAATTCCTTGTAAAAACTAGGAAAGTGACATTCATACAATATCATTATTAACTCGGGCATAGACCTTATTCCTATTTTGCCAGTTTTCATACGCATGTCTTTTTGTGCATGAGTGTATAGCTCTATGAAATCTCATCATAAATGTGGATTCAATTAACTTTCACCCTGTCAGGGTACAGACCCATTCCATCACCACAAAGAAGCTCCCTGGTGTTACCCCTTTTTATCATCTTGCCCCCAGCTCCTCTGCTCTCTAGTACTATAATTTTGTCACTTTGGGGATATTTACCAGTTGGGAGCCTACAGTGTAACTATTTGCGATAATGCCTTTGACATCCCTCCAAGTTGTTACAGACATTTACAGCTTTTCTGTTTTTTAAATTGTAGAGTAGTGTTCTATTTCCTTGAGCTTTCTTTACCAACCGAAGCACTCCTTTTTCCGATGTCTGAGGAGACTAGCCTTCTCTTGAAACACCACAGGAGTTTCAGGTGTTCAGGAACATCTGAGGCAGTTTCTCATCTGTCCTAGGAGAAGACAGCTTATAAACCAAACAAATGGACAGTCATGTGCAGTGGGGCGATGTTCCTGTCACTGACACACAGCACGGATCATGATAGCCACCCACAGAGCCTAGGTGTGCCGTCAGCGAGGTCATTCTGTGATGTTTATACAATGACAAAATTGCCCAGTGGGGCATTTCTTGGAAATACTCCCACCGAGGGATGGATAATTATGGCACCACAAAATTTTGCAAATATGTACTGCTGGAGGAGTGAGGGTATGTGTGGGAATGGGTTCTAGAAGTGACACAGAGAAAACCCAAACCACACCAAGTCAGCTCTTAACAGTGTACCTGGCTGAGCCAGTCAATCTGGGAACGCTGACTAGAATTTTCAGATATAAGTGGCCCACGTAGCAGAGTGGTTCACTGAAAACTGTACTGAAAAGGTAGCTTGCTTTTGGTGGGCTGAGGTGCCAAAACATGTGTGGTACGGTGTGTGTGTGTGTGTGTGTGTGTGTGTGTGTGTGTGGTGTCAGAGATCAAACCCAGGGCTTTGCACATGCTAGGTAAGCATTCTACCAGTGTGCCATGTTTCCTGCCTTCCCTGGTGTAATTTCAAAGTGGGGACCCAAAAGCTTAGGGAGAAAAATTGTCCCCAAAGACATTCTTCTTAACAAGACACAGGTATGCAGGAGAGAAAGAATTGCCAGTGTCTTTTGTTTTTTTTTTTTAAGACAGAGTCTGCTATGTAGTTCAGGCTGGCCTAAAACTCACTGTGGACCAAAGGCTGGCCTCAAACTTATGGTGATCCTCCTGCCTCAGTCTCCCAGGTGCTGGGATTGAGTGCCGGGACTATAGGCATGGGCTACCATGCCTGGCATGCCAGTATCTTTCAAAAGCTCACTGCAGCTGACCTGCAGGCAGGGCTGATGGGTGAGGTTTTGCTTTGCGATGTGTTGATTTCCATCCAGACCAATAGAGGCCAGGTGCAAAACCACCAAGACCAGGTGAATGCAGTTAGCAACATGTGCAACAGGGTAGGAGCAGCAAACGGGTTAGTCCCAGAGTTCTTTGGTGTTGGCTGCTAAAGGCACTTCAGCAATTTCTGATCTACGCAATCAGAAAAACTCAGCTCTGGTCAGCAGACAGTGGCCCGAGTTGTTGCAGCTTTCCATCTAGTCTGGACAGAACTCACTTATGGTCCTCAAGATGTCCCATGCCAACATTTCCCCTATAATTCTCCTCTTCCTGGCCTTTCTCTCCAAAAGGGACCAGAAGCCACTATTCAAAGTGAAGGGCAGTAGGGAAAGGCAACTGTCTCTCTTAGAAATTCCTAGCTTGGCTAACCACCGAGGGGTCCAAGAAGTCGCTGGAGTCTACTGGTCAGAGGGGGTGGTCATGGAGTCCTGTGGTGAACCTAGTTGGGCTCCAGTTTGTTAGTGAATTACAGTACTTTCCCATGTTTTAGTTTTTTTTCTTTTTTTTTTTTTGAGCCAGGGTGCACTATGTTGCCCAGGCTGTTCTTAAACTCCTGGGCTCAAGTGATCCTCCTGCCTCAGCTTCACAGGTGCTGGAACTACAGTTAACTTCCCTAGGATTTTTTTTGTTTTGTTTTGTGGTACATGCTGGGGGTTAAGCCCAGGGGCACTCTCTAACTGAGCTACATTATCAACCCCTTTCCTTCTCTTCTGTGTTTTTCTTTCTATTTAAAACAAGGTTGAAGTTGCCCAGGCTTGGCTAGAACTTGCAACCTTCCTGCCTCAGCCTCCTAGAGGGCTGAGATTACATGTGTGCACCACCATATCTGGCTTTGCCTAGTTGCTGAATGCACAGTTGGCACTGAGATACTTGGCAATTGGACTAATATGCATATTGGCTCCTGATCTGTGGAATGAGATATTTCAGTAAGAAAGTCTGACTCGGAACCCTGTAACTACGCTTTTCCTACCGAAAAGCAAGCTCAAAGCAATACCACATCCTGGGGGAATTACAGGGTGTGCCAACATCAAAGACTTGCAAACTGCGGTGAGAATGATTTCCATAATGTTCTTATTTAACATGCTTATTTAGCTTGCAGTGGAAGGTGGGTCCTGTGTATTGCTGCACACTTATTCAGGTTTTTTTTTTTATTTCAGTTTCAGTTGCAGCGGCTGTTCTAGATGAGGCCTCTTTGCTGGAGTAAATAAATATTGTATGCATCTCCAACTATTGTAAATGTTGATCTGAAAATGCATTTTCTTAATACCACTTGACAAACATCACAAAGTGTATTGCTTTCTCCTAGTAGAGAGAGCAGCGTATCTTCATTATCTTTCCTCAGATCTGATGTAGTCACTGGATTTAGGGTCCATGCTACTCCAGTATGACCTCATCTCAATTTATTATATCCACAAAAGCCCTATTTCCAAATAAGGTTACAATGCCGGGCATGGTGACCCACACTTATAATTTCAGCACACAGGAAGCTGAGGCAGGAGGATCACTGCGAGTTCAAGGCCAAATTATAAAGTAAGACCCTGTCTCAAAAACAAAAATCGAAACAAACAAAGATGATCATGGCTTTCCTCACAATATCCTGCCCCACCTCCTCCAGGGTATGTTTTATTTTGCTTTTTCCTCTTTTTCTTGGCCCAAGCTCACTCTTCACTTCTACTTTTTCAAATAAATTTTGTCACTGCTAAAACAATAAACAAAAAAACAACCAAATAAGGTCACAGTCACAAGTGCTGGGGGTTAGGGTTTCAACAAATTTTTTAGTATACATTTAACTTGAAACCCTAGATATCTATTTAAAACCAATAATTTTCCCAGATTTTCTTCCTTCCTATTTTGCATATTGAGTGTTGGTTGTTGTTTGGGACTTTTTGTTTTTCTTGGTCACTCTAGCAGAATTGGTCTGCCAGTTGTGTTGGTGGTTGTAAATTTTATACTGTTGGCAACATCCCAGTAGGATTGTGGCTGCACTGGAAGTAGATGTAATACCTTCCAGGTATGCATATAATTTTATGCCTCTCTTTCTGGGGAAGGAGGATACAATTATCTTCATTTTAAGTGGAATATTTGCATTTTGTCAGGCAGATACATGATGGGGTTGTTACATGGACGTTTGGCATGCTGAAAGGTGAATATGCTGCTGAACTCCTGAAAAGACAGACTTTCTTTTTGTTATTTGTGGGAGACAGAAGGGAGACGAAAGAGAAAAGATTCAATTTTTCTGGTTCTTTTTTTTATTTTTTCTTATAAGGGCTGTTCCAATTCCACTTTGTAACAGGATGTGCCCTGGATTTCTGGACCTCTGACTTTGGAAGTGGTACTGACAGTCGAGGTGACTTTGGACTCATTGTTTCTGAAAGGACATACGTTTCTGGAAACCATTAACTGCATTCATTCAAAGACCTTGAAATAGTATTGGCAACACCATAGTGTTGCAGATCCACAAGGCATTTAACAAGGGGCTAGATGGATAAGAATATTTATGTAGAGAGAAATATGTCCAATAGTAGATAGGTTATAGTCTTAGCTCTCTAGTAATTTTTTTCTGTAATCCTGGACAAGTTGCTTAATCTCAGATATAGGGACTGGGCTGAGTTGCTCAGGGGTATTTCAGACACTCTATTGAGTTCCTCTATGGTCCAGCAAAGGCAGTGGAAGAGGATACCAGGGAGTAGCAATTACAGATCTTCATTTAGTGGAAAATAATACTCGTATTAAAAAAAAATCTCCGGAATTAAAATTAAAAACCCAGGGTTTGGAGGTGTAGATCAGGAGTAGAGTTTGTGTTCATGAGCAAGGTCTTAGGTTCAATCTCCACCCCACCAGCCTATTTTAACATTAAACTATGCCACAGTAAATATAAAATAAAATATAAAAAAGCCTGGGAAGCTGAAACAATCAGACATGTAAAAAAATCCATTCCTGATATATTTGATGGAAAATGCAAGGTTACACTGTTAAGTGTCTGACATCTCAGCTGCTTTTACTTGAATTAACTTACTTTAAGTCAATCACAAATGCTCGTATAACTTTTCATAGTAGCCATATTTTATTGTAAAATCTTTGTTTAAAAGTCTATGCACTAATCCAGTAATCGGTTTAACTGGTTAACAGGCAAACAATCTAGAGAAGACCTCAAAGAGAGTGGAAGAGTTGGTAGCACAAAAATACTTAAGAATGCCCTGAACTTATTAGGAACAGCTGAGTAGCTCTGTAGTCCTGGAAAAGTTACTTAAGCAGTACCAGCCAGCCTCATTTCAAAGTGTACAATAACACATTTAACATTTCCAGGGTGAAAACATTTTTAAACACAATTTAGACATTTGGCCTCTGTATTCTGAGCAAATTTTAATTTTGTTAAATCTCTAAAATTGCTGGATGTGGTGGTGCATACCTGTAATCCCAGCACTCAGTAGGCTGGGGCAAGAGGATCGCTGTGAGTTCGAAGCCAGCCTAGGCTGCACAGTTAGATCCTGTCCCCCCCCAGAAAAAACAAAACAAAACAAAACCAAAAACAATCCCCCCAACCCCCCCACTAAAATTAGCTTTATTTTGCAATTGACTCCGTAATTGGTATTTTCTTGTTAGATTTACTGCATTACATAATAATTCAGTGGGTCCATTTTACAGCCCCTTTCTTGTCTTTTCTCTTGAATATTCGCTCTGTTGGAGATTCTCCTTTCCCTGGACTCGTGGAAAAGCAATAGTGTAAGCTAAGAATGCATCCGGGGGAACAGTGGTTTTGAACCCCACACACTATGGTGTTATTTAAGTCATGGCAACCACTCTCAGTCCTATTCCAGGTCGTATTTCGCCAGTAGGGGCTGAGTTCTGTCTGCGTAGGGTTGGTTATTCGTGGGCAGACTTTACGGTGGCTCCCAGCATTCAGTATTATTCTCTCCTTAGAAATGTTCCCAGTTTACACACGCAAAACTACACAGCACCTTTAATCTGTGCTAGAGTCTGCCCTATCCCCGCCCCCGTTAACAAGAAGAGTCACCCAGTAGCAGGGAGTCCCACAGTTACGCTCAGGACCTCTGGGAGATCGGCCCTTTAAGACCGACCTCCTGAGGTGCAGTCTGGCAAGCGGATGGGCGACTCCGTCTCCCAATCCTCCAGCTCCACCTCCACACCGGCCACGCCCCTCCCGTCATAGCCAATGGGGTGCGGCCAGAGACCCACCCCTTCGTCCTTTCAAGTCGGGTTGGGCCCCCCCCGCCGCCCCTTTTCCAGCGCCGCGCGCATGCGCACGTCACTGCGCCGCGGGGAGCCGCTTAGAGATCGGTTTCCTTCTTTTCTTTGGCGATCCCGCGACTCTCCGAAGCCCTTCCTTCCCTCCCTCTTTCTGCCGAGGCTGCCCTCCCCCGCCTCCGGTCCCAGTCCCCGGGAGAAGGTGCCGCTCCGGCCTTGGGTGCGGCCGTACCCGGATGTGG
>NW_022900942.1:59479425-59501895 GCF_012274545.1 Fukomys damarensis | reverse complement strand
ACCTGCGGGCAAGACCCCCACCCCAGGGGACGCGACGGACGCTCCCTCCCCGGGATGCCTTCGGGCTGCGCACACAAAGCCCCGACGTGCAGCGCGCAGTTCCGCTCCTCCTCCTCCGCCCGGGAAGGCGTCCGAGGGGACCGCATAAGCCAAGGACATTAATCAGCCGCGAGTGCCCGCAGTCTGGACCGAGCTGGCCTGGCCATATGGAGCTCAGTTGCTGAGGGGCGTGGGGGTGCGGATGTGTTGAGACGGTCCCCTCCCCTAGCTCTTGCGACGCGGAACGACTTGAATAAGTTCAGTTGAAGAGTGCTTCTTGGGGATTCTCAAATAGTTTTTCATCTAAATGCAAAATCTGCCTCAGTAGAGGGAAAAGTAGTCTGATCGCCTGAGCCACCCCTTATATGAAATACTTTTTTTCAAGAACAAGACAGGCAGGCACGGGAGGCGGCGGATGTTCTTTTTTGTTAGCAGCTCCTGTCAGTAAGGTGCTGTGAGGTTCGGACCCACTCACCCGTGGAGTTCGTATCCTTGATTTTCTGCATTATCAGGGTCTGTTATTGAGTCTGAAGTTTTTATGTGGTAAACGGAAGACTTGGTCTCAAAGTAAGCATCTGATTTATTTTAATCTAACTCATTTTCACGTGGAATTATCCGGGAAAACTGTGTCTACTAGAAAATAATTCAGGTTTGAAATTGGATACTTTCTAAGTTTCTGAGTTAGCTGTGCTACTTGAGAGACATTGCGGTGGAGCCTGAGGAGTCTTGAAGTGAGAGGTCAGAGCCTCTGCTAGCAGCAATAAAAAAATGAGCCTGAGCCGACTCAGCTTATGGACAGGATGTTTAGAAAACTGTTCTTGCTTGGCTTGGGGATGTATGTGAGTGACCCCGAGAAAGTTAGACTTGAAACCACAAAAGGCCGGCATTGTTGCCAGTTTCTCCTGTGTTGTTATTGCAAGCACACGTGTGAACATGCTAGAAACAAATCTAAATCTGTCTGCTTTCCCCCCTTTCTGGTACAGAGGATTGAATCCAGGTCCTTCAGCCCTTTTTTATTTTTCATTTTGAGCAGCCCAGGCTTGAATTTGTGAACCTCCTGCCTCACCTCCTAGAATGCTTAGATTCCAGGCGTGTACCACTATGCCTGGCTTCTATTCCATTTTTTAAGTACGAATGGTGATAAATCATTTTCAGTCTGCTGCACTTCTGTGCCTTTCCACTTAGTAATTCCTCTTGGGGATTGTTCTTGTTAGCCCATTTGTGTGGGCTGCTTCATTCTCCCTTATTCTTTGTGGGTGTCTGATATTCCAGGGACTGTATGCCAGCATTTGCTTAGCCAGTACTTTATTGACAGACATTTATATTATTTCAGACCTTCTTATTTACAGTGATGTTGTCCTTGTGCATATGTGCTGAGTGCTTCTGAAGCGGAACTGCTGTTTCAAACATGCACGTGTGTAACATATTTCATAGATGCTGACTAATTGCTCCCTGAAGACGTTGTACCAGTTTACAGGCCCAGCAATGGACACGTAAGCCTGTTTATGCCCACTCTTAGGTTTTGTCCTGCTAGCTCAGTCCACAGCCTAACCACAACTCAGTAGTTTGTAGGAATTCTTAAGATCAGCAATTGTAGGTGTATGGGGGGATTTAAGTATTATTTTAGAATAAAGTTAAAACGAGATCCTGAACCACGATGATTTAAAAAAACTTCCTGGAACATTTGTTTTCCTTAGGTGAAAACATTCAAAATCCTTTCTTCTGGCAGTTAAAAAAAAATGGATATATATATATATATATAGAGAGAGAGAGAGAGAGAGAGAGAGAGAGAACATTGTGGTTATAGTCATCCTCCCATGCAGCAGGACACCAGAAACATTTTTTTATCTTCTAAAGTGATTTTTAAAAGGATATTAATGTTTCTATGTTTTGCAATATGATATATCTGTCATAGTAATAAATTCATTATCTTAATGAGTAGGTATTTTTCTCTTTAAATATTTAATGTCATTTGACGTATTACATTCTGTAAGATTTACTTTACTTGTATTCAGTAATTGATACTTCTTACAGAGTAGTTAAATTTAACTTTCATTTTGAAGTAACTTCAGGTTTGAAAAAAATTGGAAAACTAGTAAGCGTTCTCTTTTGTTCATTACCCATCTTCAGATCTTAGTATCTTACTGTAATTTTTTGTTTTTCTTTTTTATTAGTACATTTAGATATATATATAATGATAACTTTCATCATAGGGAATTTGTACTTGTGCATGATATAGCTTGCCCCAGATTGTGTGTTTTGGACATGATACTTTGTCTTTTGTAGGCATCTTACCAGGAGGTACTCAATGTCCTTTTGTCTCATTAATAATCATTTGACGTTACATTCTGTAAGATTTACTTTACTTGTATTCAGTAATTGATACTTCTTACAGAGTAGTTAAATTTAACTTTCATTTTGAAGTAACTTCAGGTTTGAAAAAAATTGGAAAACTAGTAAGCGTTCTCTTTTGTTCATTACCCATCTTCAGATCTTAGTATCTTACTGTAATTTTTTGTTTTTCTTTTTTATTAGTACATTTAGATATATATATAATGATAACTTTCATCATAGGGAATTTGTACTTGTGCATGATATAGCTTGCCCCAGATTGTGTGTTTTGGACATGATACTTTGTCTTTTGTAGGCATCTTACCAGGAGGTACTCAATGTCCTTTTGTCTCATTAATAAGAGTGTTAACTTGGCTAAGTCCCCAGCAATATTACCCAATATTGTTTTTGCACTCTAAGTGTATGTCGGTATGAAAGAGGCATATAGGATCTTATGTATTCTCTCATGCAAATACTTTGACCACATGAAGCACCTAAGAGGGTTTTGGGGATTTCTTTAGGGGTTCAAGAACCACACTGACATTTACTGCCCTAGCAAGAATTTGTCATTGAGAACAAAGAGGTTTGTAAAGAATGTTCACAGCAGTGTTACATGTAATGGGAGAAATTAGATAAAACTTAAATGTGGATCAGGAGAACAAGTAAATGAACTCTGTGTATTTGTACAGTGGATTGCTAGTAATAGAGAAGAGGAAGTTAATGTTAAGCAAATAAAGTTGCAAAAAAAAGCCTGTTATGTTAGGGCTGGGGATGTAGATCAGTGGTAGAAGTCTCGCGCAGCATGTGCAAGGCCCTGTTTGATCCCCAGCCCAGCTTAAAAAAATACAATGTGACTATACCATTTGTCAGGGAAGGTAGGATTTTTTAAATATTGGTATTGTTGACATTTTTGTACTAGCTAGGATAATTCTTTGTTGTAGCTATGTTTCTAGTCTGGAGGGGAATTTTTTGCTCGGTGCAGATATAAACCGTGAACAGGTTTTAGCACTAACAGGTCTGAACTGAATGCTAGTGGCTGTCACCCTTAGGTTTAATGGCCCTCTGGAGCGAGCAGTTACTGAGATCCTTTGGAACTCTCGTCAACTCTGTTGTTCTTTGTAATTCTTGGGCTGTTGCTGCTAACCACCCTCCTGGTTACCAGACCCAGCTTGTGCTGTTGCCTTGGCGTCAGAGGCTTTTGGTGTTACCAGCTCTTAGTGTACAGCTCATCCTGCTCTACCCAACATAGAAATCACCAGTAGGCAAGTGTGCTGTCCAGAAGGACTGATGTTGCAGCATTAGGGGGAAAGTGCAGGGACTGACTGGGGGGAGGTTGCTTATAAAGAAGGCAGGCTCAGGCCTGTACAGCATCCTGCCATCTAACTGCAGGCTTCCTTAATCATGAGGAGGGCAGGGGCTTCTTCTGGGACCTAGAAGAGGTGGGCTGTAGAGGGCTGGAGGCATCTGGGATGGACCCATGACTGAAGCTGTGAAGACAGCAGAAGTTCCCAGAGCAGCCGTGGAGTGTCTCTGGTAGCTGTGAGCGGCTATCAGGAATTTAGGATAGCTACAGAAGGAAAAATACGAAGTACCCCGTGGGGAGCCTTGCCCATCTTTCCTGTCTCAGCTGTGCTCTGCATTTTATAGGCCTGTATCCCTGGCCTGTACCCATCGGATGCAGTAGCACCATCTCTCTTGTGATCATTACTGTGTCTCCACCTTGCTCCTCTACCTGAGGACACGTAGCGGAGTCGCCCCTGATTGAGACTGATGAAGGGAAGATGTATCTGTGTGGTAAAAGTGTGCCGCGAGGTAATGGTAAACACCCACGGGCTGTGCGGTGAAGGGAGTGGAGTGCAGCTGGGGAAGGAAAGCAGGGCTCCAACTGTTCGGCAGCCCTGTGTGTTTTAAACTGAATGGTGGCTGCACAGGTGTTTGTTAGCTTTAAAAGAAAAAAAAAAAGAGACGTGATGTCACGGTGCTTACTGAAAGTGTAGTTGTCTTTGATATTCACTCTTTTCTGTTTACGTCCACATTCTGTGACCTTAAAACTTAGTGTGTTTGGGAATGAAGAATTGGGTGTTTTGGGCAGGGGATATTGCCCAGTGGTGAGTGCTGGCCTAGCTAGCATACATGAGGTTGGGGCCAGTCCCTAGCACCGCAGAACTAACCAAACAGACGGAACCTTCTGAAGCGTGGAAGTGGAAAAAAAAAGAGAAATGGGTAGTTTTCAACACAAAATTATGTGAAACTTTCCTGAAAATTAAGGCATGCAAGCTTTTTTTCTTTTGGGAGACGCATCATATGTTTGCTCCAGGATAGTCAGACTTTAGAAGGAGGAGCACATGGTTATATATTCAAATGATCCAATTTTACCTGGTTTTTAGATAAAGTGAAAGTCTGTGAATTATTTAGTTTGGTGTTAATTTTGGGAAGGTCTAGTTGATTTTGTATTATTTAGGTACTGATTTTACAGTAATTGGGAAAAAGTATGTTATTTATGCTTGTTTTGTGATCCCTTCACTACAGTATTATTACTAAGGAGAATGAATTTGGATTTCTTACTAGGATTTTTTGGTGTGTCTAACAAGGAAGAGGTAAAGAAAATAAGGTTTACTCAAAACTAGCTTCTGGTCATAAGCATTGCAAGCTGTTCTGGGCATCTCTTTATTCTTTTTTTCTAATGCTAGAATGTTTCTCAGGTTATACCTGGAACATTTCCTCAGATGTTTGTGTCAGTTGGAGGTTTCACAGTGCTGACCCTAGGTAGAGAAACTAAGAAATGGGTTAATAACCCTCATTCCCCTCTCAGAGGTCCCCTGCTCTCCTCTGACCTGTTGGTTGGACAGGGTTTGAGGAACAGGATGCCAGACCTGGAAAAGAGGAGCTCTGCAGGGTGGTTCTTGCTAGTGCCGTCTGCTAGGAGAGCTTGGCGTTCCCATAGAGCCTGCTCATCCTCAAGACTTCTATCAGATGACTTTTTCTTTTGTCTCTGTCTGGTAAAAAAGTGTTTTTTAAAAAATCCATCCAGTGGAATGTGCTTTTTCCTTTGGTGCTGGGGTTGAATCCAGGGCTGTGGCAGGCTAAGCACAGATTGCTCTTATCATTTCTGTGGTACACTAGACGAGGACCTCGTAAATCAGCCAGCAGACCTCTGTTACTACTCACAAACCAGCGAGTGCCCAGGTCACCTGGGGACCTACCTTCTCTTTGGGCTCGTCCGGTCTGGTTCTGCAGGGAGTTCTCGTGAGCTCCCAGTGCTGTGCCTGCTGCAGGCTCCTGGACAAGCTTACTAGTTGGATACTGAGCGGCTGTGTCCTCGAGATGCCCAGGCTCTATTTACTCCTCTCCCTTGAACAGATCTCAGATGTTGATTGTTAGTTCTGTCTCTAACGTAGACCAGACCGGCATTCTTAGGAAGAAGAGTGTGTACAAAGAAATAAGGAACACTTAACAGCCTTTTAATGTATGTGTTTTTGCAAGTGTAATGGTGTCTCAGTGTATGTACATCACCAGTTCTGTACTTCAGTCCCACCCTCCAGTTAGATTAGGTGCTTCTTTTTGAGTATGTTTCTGGGCAGCAACCACCAGTGTCTCCTCTGCCCTTGTTGATTGCTGTCCAGCGTGGTCTCAGCACTGTGTCTCCACCTACCCACCGTGGCATGCTGTGTTGTAATTATCTTTCTCGCTGGATAACTAGTTTGAGGGAAAGGCATGTGTATTATTTTCTTGTATCTTTATCTTTCAGGAGAGCTATGGCTGTGAGTAAATACTTTCTGAGTAAAATGTGCTTTTCAAGGAGGCTTTATCGCATTTGATCTGAGATTAAAAAGGTGTATCCTGAGACAGACAAAAAACGACTGAGGCTCCCTTAGGGAGATTTGAGAACTTCGTCCCTCACCGAGCTGATGAGAGTGGCGGGTGGTCAGGATGCACAGCCAGCTTGTTTCTCCTTTGTTCCCTTTCCCACTCAGTTCAGTAGTTCAGAAATGACTGCCATCTGGAATGCTTTTCTTATGGGAAAATTGACTACAGAATTTAAACCACCGGCTTAGAAATGAAACTCACAGTATACCTGCTATAAGTTGGCAAGTAGTCTTTTTAAAAAAATCCTTCTCTGATTATCTTTTTTTTTTTTGGTACTGGGGATCGAATTCAGAATCTTGTGCTTGGAACACAGGTACAGTGCCACTGAGCTAAATCTCCGGCCCCCTCTGATTTTCATTTTAATGATTATTTCAAAACACATTTCAAAAATAAAAGTATTCATGTTCATCTTTAAAAAACTGGATATAAATAAATTTTAAAAAGCCCCAATTTTCTATTGCCTACATAAAACTACTTTAACATGTTTTTTTTCCAGTTTCTCTTTAGTCATTCAGTGTCTTCAAGAGAATTAGTTCTAGATTTCCCCACAAATGCCAAAACTCAAGGATGCCCGAGTCCCTTGGAGGAGACAGTGCAGTATTTGCCTGTACCCCAAGCTTTTCCTTCTGTGTACTTCTTCTCTGGCGGACTTACAATACCCAGTACTGTGTCAGTGCTATGTAAATAGTTGTTATACTGAGTTGTTTGGGGAATAATGATAAGTAAAACCTGTCTGTTCAATACAGATGCAAGATTTTTCCATAGTTAGTTGAAGCCACACATGCAGAAGGCCATTATATAGTATAATTTTGTTTCATGCTTTTTCCTATTTGACACAAGTTTTCTGTTTGCTTTATCAATAAAATGACATATTTTTATGCCTTAAATTTATCCACTTGTAGGGAAATATGTATGTGTCGTCATGTCTGCATTGCCGAAGGTATACCATATGTACTTGTTTGTAGTCAGGGTTGCAAGGGACTAGGTTTAATACAGGACACAGGAGTGCAAGAGCTCTGTCCACATGCTGGAGACCCAGATAATCCAGCTGAGGGCCTGGATCCCAGGCAGTGCCCCCACAGGTCCAGCTGGAGGCCTGGTGTCCATGGCAGTGTCTCAGTGGCTCCCCTGATGAGAACAGCAGCCATTCCTGTGACGGTGAGGGCCTGAGCTCCTCTGACAGTGAGAGAACAGCCGAGTTCCCATCAGGAAAACCAACAGCACGAAATCTTCCCCTCTGGTTTTCCCTTTGTGCCATTTGACTGGGTTCGGGTGGGTGTTCCACGTTAACCATTAGTCCACCGCAGTGCTGTTCTTTTCAGTTTTCTTTTTTTGTGTATTTTATCTTGAACGTCTTTCCACACCCGCACACGAGAATCTTACTCTTTTTTAGTAGATATGTAACATTTATTTATTCATTTTTTTTTTCTTTTGTGTTACTAGGGGGTTAAACTCAGGGCCTTTTCACATCTCTACCCTTTGAAAAAATTTTTTGAGACAGTGTTTTGCTAAGTCACGTTACCTATGCTGGTCTTGCTTGTTGTGATCCTCACCCTCCTGGGGTATTGGCATAATAGCTGTATGCTACTGGCTAGGGTATGTAGTATTTAATAGTTAAAGTACGTTTCGGCAGTGCAGGGGATTTATTTAGTTCAGTGGTAAACAGTGCTGCAATAAATATCCTTCTGTGTGTGTGTGTGTATAAATATGTGTGAGCTTTTATGTTCACTTATGGGAATTTCTTTTGTAAATGATATGATTTCACTCATTTTCATATTTTTTGTAAGTGATATGACACTTCGCTTATTTTGAGAATCTTTGTCTTTTATTAGTTTGACTTATTCATATTTATTGTGATAATTGATTATATTTTACTGTTGCCTGCTTTTACTTTTCATGTATTTTTTTTTTCCTAGTGAATTGGAAATTGTGTCACCTTTGTTTCTGTTCTGCTAAAGGTTACCTTTTAATATTTAGCAAACTGAAATATTGGTTTTTCTGTGCATGTAGAAAGTGTTGTAATTTCCTGTGCAATCTTTTGTTACAGTCTCTATTGCCCTGGCTTTATAGAAATTGTCAGGGAGATTAGGCCCAAATAGTTGCATTGCTTTTTCTCTTCCTGCTCCCCACGTATGATCCTTTTTCTGTGTTAGAATGTGCTCCTTTTTTTTTGAAATAGGGTCTTCGGATATAGTCCAGGCTGGCCTTGAACCTCCTGCCTCAGCCTCCCCAGTGCTGGGATTACAGGTGTGTGCTACCATGCCTGATCTAGAATTTGGTCTTAATATTGCTTTTAACAGGGGGCATGCAGTTACATGCCTGTAATCCCAGCCAGTCAGGTGACTGAGTCGGGAAGATTACAAGTTCAAATCAAGGATAACCTGGGCATTTTAACAATTCAGTAATACCTTGTTTGAAAGTAAAAGATTAAGGGCCAGGGATGTAGCTCAGTGAGTGCAAGGTCCTGAGTTCAATTTCCGGTATGGGGGGGCAGGGGAAAGAATAAAGGATTGGGGATATAGATTAATGTGATGGTCCTGGATTCAACCCATAGTACTGCAAAGTAAATAAGTAAATAAATTTAAAAAGAGATGCCCGGGGTATTGGTGCTTGCTTATAATCTTCAGTAGGCTGAAGCAGGAGGATCTTAAATTTGAGTTCATTCTGGACAAGTTAGTGAGATCTTATCTCAAAATAAAAGTGGTTGGGGTGTAGCTCAGTGTGAAGGCTCAGTGTTCAGTCTGCACCCCATTACTAGTAGGGAAAAAAAAGCATTAAATGTCACAGTTATTTTTTTTTTTCTCATTGAGTTTATTGGTACATTTTAGGTATACAGTACGGTTACCTTCATCATTGGGATCTTGTACCTTTACAAGACAGGTCTTGGTTCTCATTTTTCCCCTTATCCGTGCCCTCCCTTTACCCCCTCATTTTATTAATGATTAACTGGATTTAAAATTTTAGTATTGAGCTGGGTGTCTGTAGTCCCCACTGCTTGGGAGGCTGAGATAAGGTCAAGATCAGACCTGGGCAGCACAGCAAAAACCAAAAACCTCAAAATCTCTCTCTCTCTCTCTCTCATGTTTGCAGTGATTTTATTTTATTTTTTGAAGCAAAACCTTTATTGATTTATTTTAGATTACATAGCGGTAACACTAATCTTAGGGAATTTGCACCTGTATATGATATATCCTGCCTCTTTTTTCCCTATTCCTCCTCCTTGACCCCCCCTCTCCTCCCTATACATAAAAGCTTTGTTTTCATTCTTCCATTTTCACTTTTTTTCTTGTTTTTCCCTTCCTCCTCTCCTTCCCTTGTTTCCTTTCCCATTTGAACATTTTTTTTTTCCATTTTCCAATATCTATTATACATTTAGTCCTTATTTCCAGTTTCGGTTTCTCACACTAGAGAAACAATGTGGTATTTTAAACATATGTGTTTGATTTATTTCACTTAAGAGTATGGTCTCAAGGAGTATCCATTTAGCTAGAAATGTCTCAAGCACACCCTTCACAGCAGAGTAGTACTCCATTGTATATAAAAGCCACATCTTCATTGGTTATAGCAACCTATCTCAAAAGAAAAAAAAAACCCAAATTTTAGTGCTTTCTTATTTTTGTTTCTCATATTTTCTTTTTTTTGTGGAAAATCCTTTTCTTTCTTTTAAAGATGTCCATACTTTGAATCCTTGGAGGTCTGAAAATTACTTATTATATCACACTATCCCTTCTCCTCCCAAACTTAAATATAATTCGATTGTACCCATATCTGTGCTCAGAACCCTTTGTTGTAGGTACTGCTAACTGTTTCCTGTGCTTAGGTGGGCTCCATTTTACGCTTGAGAAGGCAGGACAGGAGGGGGAGCTGCCTTGCACAGGGCCTCCCAGCGGTGGTGCACCGTGGCGGTCTGTCCCTGTCTCCCACACACATTTGGCCTCCATTCTTCACCTGTAAATGATATGGGAGGAGGTCACCGTGTACAGGTGTTTTGCTTCAAAAATTAATTTTTTTTACAAGTTAGTGGTTGAAGTGGATACATTTTTAAAAAATCTGTGGTTGACAGCTTTGTCATTTATTACTGTGACTTTTATTAGTGTTTGTGGTGCATGATGGTCGCATTTACTGTGGTGAGCGGTTCACCTGCATGCACCTGAGGTCTTTCACCTCTGCACTCCCCACCCTTCCCTCCCGCTCTGCTGCTTTCAACTCTTGGTCCCCTTCCCATTTGCAGAAGCCTATTTTTATCATTTTCCCCCTTTCATTCTTTTTTCCCATCCCTTTTTCTCTCCTTTTTCCTTTCCTCCATTTCTTCTTGTTCCCTTTCCAACTGAAAAAGATCTCCCTATTTCCTATTATCTACGTTTTATTTTGCTCTTTATTTATATTCTAGGTTTCTCACATAGAGAAACTATGAGGTATTTAGCTTGTATGTGTGATTTATTTTCACTTAAAATGATCATCCTGGGCTGGGGATTTAGCTCAGTGGTTCTGGCACCTGCCTTGCATGCAAGGCCCTGAGTTCGATCTCCGGTACAAAAAAAAAAAACAAACCAAAAAAACAAAAAACTGGTCTCAAGGTGCATAGATTTACCCATGAGTGATTCCTGTTTATCCTGTTTTAATGGCTGACTATTACTCCATGGTGTGTATGGTGCATGTGTGTGTGTGTGTATGTGTATGTACACTTTTTTTCTTTTTTTGGTTCTGGGGATCGAACTTGGGACCTTGTGCTTGTGAGGCAGGTGCCAGAACCTCTGAGCTAAATCCCCTGCCCTCCATTGTATATAAATACATTTTCCTGTTCATCTGTTGATGGATATATAGCCCAGGATTTGGCTGTTATAAATTGTTCTGCTATAAACACAGGAATGCATGTATTCCTGTAATAGGATGACTTTAGCTCTTTCAGGAAGATACCTAGAAGGGGACTAGCTGGGTCAAATGGAATTTCTCTATAATTTTTTGAAGAATCTCTACACTGAATTCCATGGTGGTTGTAATAGTTTACATTCTCTCCAACAATGTAGAAGGGTTCCCTTTCCCCACAGCTTTGACAGCATTTGTTATTGTTTGATTTCTTGAAGATAGCCATTTTTTCTGGAGTAAGATGGTCTCTCACTGTCATTTTAATTTGCATTTTTTGAGTGGGTATTGAACATTTTTCCAAGTACTTATTGGTCACTGTGTTCTAAGAAGTGTCTGTTCATTTCAGTTGCCCATTTTTTGGTTGGGTCTTTTATTTGGAGGGGGGAATGGGCAAAATTCTTTTTCTTTTAGTTCTTAATTTTAATTTATTCCCATTAGTTTTTTTATCCCTATGTAACAATGGCTAAAAATAACAGATACAGTACTAAAATTTCCAGTTGTAAGCCTAGGTTGACAACTTGTTTCATTTGGACTGTGTGTGGCCTGGTTATAGTTTTATTATGCGTGCTTGCAGTAGGCTGCAAAAATAGAGAATAATTTGTCCAAAAGAAAAGATAATTAATTATGAAGTTGTAGATTTTGGATGAGATACCTATAAAGACATTTTCAAATGAGAACCAGGACCTGTCATGTAAAGGTACAAGATCCCAATAATGAACGTAACTGTACTGTATACCTAAAATGTACCAATAAACTCCATGAGTAAAAAAAAATTCATATTTTTATCTGAAAAAAAAAAGACATTTTCATAGCTATAATAAGAGTTGGTTGGACCGGGCATGGTGGCACACACCTATACTCCCAGGCCTGTGATGGCTGAGGCAGGAGGATCACTGTGAATTCGAGGCCAGGCTGGGCTACATAGTGAGTTGAAGGCCAGCCTGACTACATAGCGAAACCCCGTCTCAAAAACTAAACAAAAGAAGTCTTTTTGAAATTTATTGAATATTCAAAAAGGATTTAATAGCTTACATTTTAAAAGTGGTGGGTTAATGGATTTTTTTTACCCAGCTCTGTAGGTTTTATTGTTCAAACAAGGTCAGTGCTGTGCCCGTGGGGGGGCACCCTTGGTAGCAGGGAGGTACTTAGGCGGGTCACACACGTACTGACGTGTCTTCAGGCAAACTGCTGGACTTCTCCGAACTTCATGTTAACGGATAGAATGAGGATAATGATGCCTATTTTAGGCTTGTCGGGAAGGTGAAATAAAATGTGTGTAAAGCACCGCGCTTGGTATGAATAGTATTCATAACATCAGTGCTGTTTTCATTGATTTAGTATTTCTCAGCAGTAAGGAGTGTGAACATACTAACCAGCGCGTGGGTCCCAAAGGCCTCCCTCTCATTAGGAGTTCTAATTACAGCTGGAACTTTCTACGCCAGTTAAGTACTGTAATTCGCTGTTTCTGGGAGAACAAAACGGAAACCGGTGTGTGGTACACGGGCCACAGCTGACTGCTCGCTACCACTGAAAGCTCTCAAAGGTTCGCCATCCCTGCTCCAGGCGGTCAGCTCCCCTTCATCGCTTAATGCTTGTCACATCTGATTTGAAGAAATCGTAAATCAGAAATAGGATTTCTTGGTTGGTCAAATGACTTCAGTTACGTCACAATCACTAGTTACATTTGAATAATGATTAATGATTTGTAAATTGTTAAGGTTTGGCAAAATATTTTAGTTTGGGAACAAATTTAGTGGATTAGCTAGCTAGTCCGACTAGCTTACCGGGTATGTTTGGTTTTTTTTAACAGGATATGTTTTCTTAAAAGTTAAACAAGTATTACATAATATTTAAGATATCTAAGTGGATGAATCAGTAATAAATACCCCAAACTCATCTAGAAACAAAGCTGAAGCTAACAGTCAAATCAGTTTTTATCATTCCTGAGAGTGTCTTGTATTTTTGGTGTATTTTTCTTTGTTTGTAAACATTAATAGTAACTTATTTGCAGCACTTTGTGTTCTTCTGTGGTTTTAAAACATACTCACTATTGATTGAAGTTGAATGGTGCCGCTGTTGAATATTTCATTTTAGGTGTTCCATTGTATAACTAATATATGGCTAATATTTCTTTGTTAGTGAAATTATGTTGTTTACTTTTTATCTTGCTGTTACAGTGCTGATTTTGATATTCCTGTTCCATGTTAAAGTGCTTCTGTATACTGAACTGCTTGTAGTGAGAACTCTAGCTCTTGGTCGTCTATTCAATTTATGCATTTAATATTTTACTTTAATCAGTGTTTTGTAACTTTGAGCTACTTTTACTGGTTCTCAGTAGAGTTTAAGATTACTGATCTTGAGTAGAATGCTTTGCTGATCAGTTTTCCAACACAAAGACTTGAGCTAGTTACCAGGTTTTTGAAATTAGGCAAAACACAGAGCAGATGGTCGTTCACTTTTCAGTAGAATGAGTCAAAAGCTACCATCAGGTGGTTTTTTAATGGTGGCAGATGTCTTCATAAAGCTTGGCAAAGGAAGAGAGCGCTCACTAACTCCCTAGGGTAATGTAACATTCTACAGCAGGGAGAAACAGCACTAATGGGCTTGCTTTGGGGATTAGGTTTTTTTGAAATGAAAAATGTAAAAAATAGCTTTTTCCAGGGCTAACGGTTTTAGATGAGAATGAATTGGGTGGATGTGGTAAGGGAATAAAGACTGTCCGTAAGAGAACTCTAAAATCTTGGCTTTGCTATTTAATGTCCTATATTTTATGCTTTCTTTAAATACCAACTTTGTTTTAATTTGCATGAAAAATTCCATAGTGGTCGTTTTGGTAGTGGCGTTTGTTGTTTACTTTTTTCCAGTTCTTAGAGCTAGTCTGTTGCACAGCTGATGTGTGACTTTCTTGGCATTTGAACTGTGGGAACCAAAAAAGGATTTGGATGTGCTTTTGTGTGCTTTCATGGTTTGCAACAAGTATTCTTTAAAACCGTGAATTGTAGGTTTTTTTCTATTAACCAGTTGTCATTGTGTATTTTAAATGGTTCCTTTTAAAGAAAACTGCTACACAGATTATGAGCTCATGAATATCATATTGATAGTATTTTGATGATAGTATTTTGTGAAAAGTGAATTTAGAGATGAAAAATATGTAAATAGGGCAGTAGTCCCAAGGTGAACATTTTTTGTCGAGTGAAGAGGTGGGGACTAAAGTGACCTTTTCACAACACCTCTTATCTGAAGAGCTGCCCAGTTCGGGGTAAATCTGTATGCATGGTGATACTGATTTAGTACTTTTTACTTTTTTATGATGATAGGACTAAGTTGGATACCCTTTTTTTGGGGGTCAGACTCAGGACCTTGGGCTTGAGAGACAGGCAGCAGCACCCCTGATCTAAAACCCTGGCCCTGGATGCCTTTCTTATACCTCGTTTGGAAATGAAACTATTGTTTAGACATTTACTGTTACTGGTATTTGATACTGTATTTTTGGTCAGCTTTCCTGTGGTAAGACAGATACAGATACTAGACTAATTTAAGGCAAGTGGCATGAGCAGCTTACTTTGATAAAGGCATATATTTTCATAAGGATATGACTCAGTGTAAGAGTTAAAAATAAGAACTTCTAAGTAACAGCTGTATACACTTACTAAAGTAATTTGAAAGTTGACTACTGTAGATATTTGCTTAGAGTTCCTCATGGTTTTGTTTTTAGTTTTAATTTTATGGATTAACATAGTCTACATATAAGTAATCCCATATTTTTAACATCAGTTAAGTTTTTTATCTATTACAATTAAGTATCTTTGGATGTACCATTAAAAATGTGACAGTAGGGTCAGAGTCTTAAGGCGCTTGAAGCATTTAGCAAGTGTACATCAGTGTATATTTTTCAGTGGTGTGTGACTGGCTTTCTTGACATATCCTCAGTTGACAGTGTTAGTATTTTTAGTCTGCTAATTTGAAAGATAATTTCTGGTGTGTGTGTGTAAAAGTGTGTAATGCTGGGATTACACCCAGGGCCTCACACGTGCCAGGCAGGCACCCTACCACTGAGCTACATCCCCAGTCCTCTTGTTTTTTTTTTTTTAATAATTATAAAATTACCCACATACTTATAATAGCATTTAAACAATCCCAAAGCATAAAGAAAAAAGAATGAGCTCCCCCTCATTCCACGGTGCACCCCCAGCCATCATCGGTTTGTTGTGGGCTTTCCTTTTCTCCAGCTGTGCACTCTGCGTATTTATGGTCACATGACACGTGCCACCTCTGGGGTTTGTTCATGCTTAGACTTTATGTAAAATTGTGCAACATTGACCTTTTTGTTAGCAGTTTTATAGCTCTGCTTTTTAAAATTGTATTTAGCTGTTCATCTTCAACTTATTTTTATTTCATTGTGCCAAAGGAAACTGATTTAACAAACCTCATAAAATACTTTCACCCTGCTTTGTTCCAGTGACTGTGGAAATGGAGCAGATTACCCTGAAAGTGAGTGGTGTAAAACACGGGCCAGGGACTCAGCCATGCTCGTGGCTGCTGCACCTTGACTGGGCCTCAGCTGGAAGCCCTGGCAGCTGGGGGCCGGCCCGGCACAGTTGCGGTTCCCCAGGCCTTTCTTCATAATGTGTCCTCCTGTGGCCTCCTCTGTGGGGACTGCAGGGGGGCCAGGCCTGCTGTGCTTTGGCTCTGAAAGCCCAGTCTGTACAGTGTACAGGGTGCGAATCTTGAGGGACAGAGATAGGGACAAACAGGTGGCATCTGGAGTGGCATTTGTCACGTGGTGTCACTTCCTCTGCACACTGTTACAGGTTGATGCAATTCCCGATGTCAGCTAGGTCCGCTGGGCAGGGTAGCAGTGGATGGGGGATGACGGTGGATGTCATTGTCCCACAGAGAGCATGTGGGTGGGATGTATCCTGGAGTGACCACCTCTGGGAAGTCTGGTCTGGCTCCTGTCTCCTCCATGCTAGACAGATTCTCAGTCTTCCGGGAAAATAACAAATGTATATGGACATGTAAAGCATCAGTATATGTGTTTTTCACTGTGAAAATCTCAACTTTTTTAAAAAGTCAGAAAATGTGGCAATTCCTGACATTTCTCTTCAAAATTTAAAAGTTTTATGACCATTAAAATTTATTGGGCCAGGCGTGGTGGCACACACCTGTAATCACAGCACTCGGGAGGCTGAGGCAAGAGGATCACTGTGAGTTTGAGACCAGCCTGGGCTACATAATGAGACCCTGTCTCAAAAAAACAAAACAAACAAACAAACAAAAAATTATTGGGCCAGGGATTTAGCTCGGTGGTGCCATTGCCTGCCTTGCAAGCGTGAGGTCCCAAGTTCAATCCCTGATTCCCCCCCCAAAAATTTATTAAAGTAGTCCTGTATCAATTATGACAGTTCTTCAGAATTATGTGAGAGAGCAGTTTGCTTTGAAACTTGCCGGAGATTGAACTCAGGACCTTGCACTTGCCAGGCAGGTGTGGCACCACTGAGCTCCAATCCCAGGCCCAGCCTATGGAATTGATTACATCGTTTTTTTGTTATTGGAAATGGGGTTTGCTAGGCAAGTACTGTACCACTGAGTACACTGCTCCTTTTAGAAAAATTTAACCTGCCCACATTGATTTCAAACTTGAGCCTTCTGCCTCAGTTTCCCAGATAGCTGGAATTACAGGCATGTGACACTATGCCTGGCTGATAACATAATGATTTAAAGCAAAATATAGTAAATTCTCACTAATCCAACAGATTAATATGGGTGTTTGAGTACTACTTGGGTACTTTGATTTAAAAATTTTATTTTGTGATAAAGAAAAAAGGTCAAGCTCTTTTCTCCCACCCAGGTACTAACCAGGCCCAATCCCAATTAGCTTCTGAGATCAGACGAGATCAGGTGTGTTCAGGGTGGTGTGGCCAGAGACAAGCCCTTTTCTGTGTATTCATTTACAGCCTCGGAAGGGAAAGATAGTTGGCATTCAGCCCTTTGATATATATTCTTTTTTTTTTTGGTACTGGGGATTGAACTAGGGCCCTTGAGCTTGCAAGGCAGGCAGCAGAACCACTGATCTGAATTCCTGGCCCCCTTTGATATATATTCTGAAAGACTGAAGCAAAAAATTGTAGTGAATGTTGATAGCTTTTCATTGTACAATTATAATTCTGTGACTTAAAGTTTTGGTTTATTAGATATTATTTAGCTTAGAGTATGTCTTTAGGGTTGATGGCTGATGAAAATGTTCATGGTTAATGCAGTTAGACTTAATTTGCCATAGTATAGAAAATATCATTACAGCGGGGCATGGTAGCGCACACCTGTAATCCCAGCACTCGGGAGGCTGAGGCAGGAGGATTGTTGTGAGTTCGAGACCAGCCTGGACTACATAGTGCATTCCAGGTCAGTCTCAAGTACATAGTGAGACCCTGTCTCAACCCCCTTCCCCCCAAAATCATTACTTACTAATGAAGAGTAGTGAGTCATCTTCTGGCCTGTGTAGTGCTATGTAGAGCGGTATGGCAGCTTTGGAGTAAAAACAGTTCAGAGGAACTGAGAAGATAGATCAGCGGTGGCGAACTCACCCTCTCTGAGCACTCAAGCCAAGTCACTGAGCATCAGATAATGTTTTTTTTTTTTTTCTAAACTAAAATCTCAGTATTCAGGTTTAATTGTAGCGTTGGCACTTTGCACTAGTGAGTGGGTTTTGGGTTACAGTTTGGGGCTTGGTCTCTAAAAGATTCACCATCACTGCGATAGCTTTGGGAGGAAACCTGAAATACATAATACTAGGAGACTAGCCGCGAAAGATGAGTAATTTGCTAAAGTGGGGCTCTCTCATGCATGAATAATTGAATATTCCTTAATGTAGTCTCTGAGAGATTGAGAACTTCGTTACATTCTTTGATTTCTGTATAAATATTGCAGATGTTACCTGGGATCTGTGATGATTTTGATCACTACACTATTTAAATAGATAACTAGTGAATTTCATAAATCTATATTAAAATTAAACAGTATAATCCTTGTATTTACTTTGCACTTTAAGCCCTGTAGAGTGTGTTTACCTCTATGTCACAGCCTCCACGTGAAAGGAAGTGTTTGTGCAATTTGCAGTTCACAGTATTGGTCCTAGAGCAGTTTAACTTGATTTTAAATATGCAACTAGTAAGTTATAGAACTAGAGTCTTAAACACATACGCTCGTTTTTGCCATTCATTCATGTGTTCAGTCATGTCTGTATATGTTTGTGTTTTGAGATGGCTTCTCCCTGCGTTGCTCTGACTCCTGGGCTCCAGCAGTTCTCCCACCTCAGCATTCCTAGTAGCTGAAACCATAGTTGTGGGCCGGGCTGTGTCTACCGTGTAATGTAGCAATATAGTTACACAGGTTGGCAATCATGCCTGATCTTGTCGTTTCTCAGCTAGACTATGTATAACTTACCTCCAAGTCTCTGATTATATTTTATGTTCTTGCTAAATCACGAAACCTCCTGGTTCGTTGAACACACTGCTTACTTTTCTGTGATTTCTTCTTTTGAGAGGTTCACCCATCATTTTTGTGTAATATTTCCTTATTTTTCTGATTTAGTTTAGTTCCTAGATGAGTTTATTTCTATCATTGGGGACCAGAGGGAGTTTCTTTGTTCTGGTGGTGCTGGGGTTGCAGCCCAAATCTTCGTTTTCGTGCATGCTAGGTCAGCTCTCTGTCACTGTCCCCCCGCCCTTAGCCCAAAATAGTGTATATTTACTTATTTTTTGTTGGTGGCTCTCTTGTCTTTAAGTAGAGCATTTCTGAATTTTAGTTTATTATACTGCTTAATTTCCTGTTCTTTAACATCCTTAATATTTACGTCATTTATGCCTTCTGCATCTTTTGTCTTCTAAGCTGAAATCACCAAGTCCTAAGTTGTCTTTTTTCACTTTTTTAGTTTTGCAGTGTTGGGACTTGAACCCAGGGTCTCACCTATGCCAAGCAAGTACTTTCCCATTGAGCTACATCCCAGCACCTCATTTATTTATTTATTTTTTGAGACAGGGTCTCATCAAGCTGTCCAGGGTGACCTTGAATTTGGATCCTCCGCCTGTGCTTCCCCAGTGGCTGGAAGTACAAGGGTGCACCACTCGCTTCAGCTGACCCTAAGCAGCTCTTGACTATTTCTTCCCACTGTGCTGTCCCCACTTTAATTCAAACCGCTGTTGTCTAACCTGGACCGCTTCAGATTTCTTACTTGACTCCCCTTTCTCTAGCCATTTTTACTTTCTTCCTGTCTTTTCACACTTACAGCAAGAGTGATATTTGAAAACAACAGAGGACCTGTCCCCCAGTAGGAGTTAAAAGTTAATTCTGAATGAATCATGATGATGATGAATGATACCTGTTGTTTTCTCTGTCCCTACAGTTAAGCATTTGTCTAGTGGGAGACTGCAAAAAATGCACATAAAATATATCTGGTGTTGGAGTTTCGTGCTCTTTCGTAGTCCCGCAGGTGCCTCAGTTTCCCTGCAGTGCTCTTTTCCCCTCTTTTCCTCCTTGATTTTCTTTTTTTTCCACTTAGCCAAGCATAGGCTTATACTCGAGTTTGGTCATTTGTATGTAATCTGGTTATCTAGATATAGAAAGTGAATAATGTGGGCTGGGGATTTAGCTCAGTGGTTCCGCTGCCTGCTTTGCAAGCACAAGGACCCGAGTTTGATCCCTGTTACCAAAAAAAAGACCAAACAAACAAAAAAAGAAAGTGAATAATGCAAGGCTTTTCCTTTTTATTGGGTAGTAGCAATAGTGTATTATAGAATTTAGTAATACTATTTTTGTAGTCTGGTTCTTATATTTATAACACATTGTTACTGGATGTGTAGAACATATTGCTTCATGTTTAAAGAACATATTACCTTCTCAAAAAGGCCCTGAGGCTCTGAGAATGGAAAGGACTCCTTCCTTTTACTATGGAAAATTTCTCAATGTAGACAAAATAGAGAATATCAACTGACTCCTTGTCCCCACTGCCCTGCGTCAGCATGGCTGATCTTGTTTCATCCAAATCTCACCTATTTCCCCTCTACCCACCACCAGATATTTTGAAATAAATATCATTATTTTATATGCAAATACTTTAGTTGCAATGATTTTTTTCAAGGGCATAAAGACAGCTGTTGACAGAGTCATAATTTAAATCCAAAACAGTGCCAGTTCCTGTTGTGCCTGTGATAATAGCTCTTGCTTGTAGTTCATTGTCTAGGCTGTGTTTATAAAGTGATTGCATCGGTGTCTACAACCACATGTTATTTAAAAAATCAAGAGTTTTAGTTTATTGGACAAGTAATTTTAATATCATATGACAGCAAAAGAGTATTACCCCTAATTCTCCTACCCTGAGATGGTTATTTTCATCACTTTATGGGATGTCTTTTTTTTTTGTTTTTTGTTACTGGGGATTGAACTCGGGTCCTTGTGCTTGCAAGGCAGGCCACTGAACCGCTGAGCTAAATCCCCAGCCCTATGAGATGTCTTTTGTAGTTAAATGTCTGTCTCATGCATCCATGTGAATAGTTTTAGTGGGATCATTTTATAGAGTGCTTCCTTTTCCTTAAGGAGGGATAGTACCCTCAACATAAGACATTTTCTAAAGTGTATTTAGGGGAAACACCCAAACCCTACAGTAAATGCTAAAGTTAACCGGTAGTTTGTTTCCATGATAGTAGGATAAAATTATCCTGGAGAATAGGTCAAAATTCTTCCAAAGATTTCTGAGTTTTTCTAGTCTGAGACATTACATGATGGTGAAGGGTTGTTTTTTTCTTTATCTGCATTGAACCTAAGTTTCAGTTTATGTATGAGAACAAGGTAAGTGCCATGGAGTTGTATTCTTGGAAGGAAATAATGTGCAGATAAATATTTGTAAGTAATGTAAGTTTGTATCTTCGTTTAATAGGCATCAAGCACGATGGGACCATGTGTGATACCTGCCGTCAACAACCAATCATTGGCATTCGGTGGAAGTGTGCAGAGTGTACAAATTATGATCTGTGCACAGTTTGCTATCACGGAGATAAGCATCACTTGAGGCATCGCTTTTACAGAATTACTACACCAGGAAGTGAGCGGTAGGGGAAATAATTTTTTTCAGTTGTGACTTCTCTTTGTTTGTACTTAAGTTTTTATATTACCTAGACCTTTAAAAATAGAATTAGGAAAGCCGGGCATGGTGGCTCACACCTGTAATCCCAGAACTCTGGAGGCTGAGGCAGAAGGATCGCTGTGAGTTCGAGACCAGCCTGGGCTACGTGGTGAGTTGCAGGTCAGTCTCAACTACATAGTGAGACCCTGTCTCCAAAAAAAAAAAACGAAAAGAAAGAATAAATAGAAAAATAAGATAAAATTAGGAAAAAACAAAAACCTGAAACCTGACTGAATACATGAATGAAGAGGAGGAACATAAGGAGTAAGAGATGCATAGCCTTGGAGGAGCGAGCTGAATCTGACATGTTTCCCAGGGTCCATAGTCTTCTCTAAGTACTTTGGAGGCAGTGTCGTATCAATCAGACTCCTGCCACAGAGACATTAGCTTACATGGTACTCCGAAGTTCTGAGTCACTGCTGACCTCGTCTGGATTCTCAGAACACACGTAGCGCTGGACCTCGTGTCTGCTCCTTGCCGCCCTTGCTGAGGTGGGGGTGCACCTGTACCTGCCGTGGAGCGAGCTCTGGTGTCTTCCCTACCCTGAGGTCCAGTGCCTTCTGCCACCCGCTGTTGTGGTGCTGTCTTTCTCGGGCCCTCGTCTGTGCTACTCATGTGGCAGCTGCCACAGCGCTGAATCGGCCCCTGCCACGTAGAGAAGGTGTAGCGGTACCCTGAAGTGGTTAGCCTGGGTTCTTATTTTGACTCTGACTTTTGAACCTGTGTGACCTTGAGCAGATTATTTTTTTGAGAGTCAGGAGTCCTCATAAAATGGATAATGTCAACACTATTTTTCTCTTAAGGAATGTAACAAACTGTTACACATGTGCAAGTGCGTTTACATATAAATGACTCACCCATTTTTTATATAAACTTGAAAATAATTTTATTTTTAGGGTTCTGTTAGAGTCTCGTAGGAAATCTAAGAAGATTACAGCCAGAGGAATCTTTGCAGGTGCCAGAGTGGTGCGAGGAGTGGACTGGCAGTGGGAAGATCAGGATGGAGGAAATGGGCGCCGGGGAAAGGTATGGAGCTTCCCTCAGTTCATCAGTTCCTAATGCATGTTCAGGAGATTGTTGCTATAAATGAATCTTTCCATCATTCTTTTTCCTATGCCACTAAATTTTTTTTTAAATCTTCCTCCCTTCCTCCCTCTTCCCCCCTCCCTCTCCTTCTTCCCCCCTCCCTC
>NW_022900942.1:59474860-59479248 GCF_012274545.1 Fukomys damarensis | reverse complement strand
CCTCTCCCCCCCTCTCCCTCTCCCCCTCTCTCCCTCTCTCCCTCTCTCCCAACAAAACAGACTGTTCCTGTGTTTTTGTAACTTGATATTTTGTTGCTCAGAATGCTTTCCTGAACACCCCACTCAGGTCAGCCCTCCCTAAGTAACACCTTATGCTCTTGACTTTGCGGCTTTTAAAATTTCATTTGAGGGTGTAGCTCAGTGGTAGAGCATATGCCTATCACTGCATTAAAAAAAAAAATCAATTTAGTTGACTTGTTTTCTATTCCATTCACCCAGAGACCTGTTTCAGAGGGGCAGTAGGCAGCTCCTTTTTTTCCAGTTTGGCTGGAGACCAAACTGAAGGCTTTGCCGTGCTAGGCAAGCGCTCTGCCATTGAGCGATAGCCCGGCTGGCAGCAGCTTCCTGGTGAGCCAGGCTGTGTGGAGGCCTGCTGGAGTCGGGCCTAGCAGTTACTCCGAAGGGAGTTTTGTGTGGGTGGCGTGGTTAGCTGAGTGGGGTCAGGGAGTTGTTGGTTGTATTTGGATCTCCTGTTTCTTTGACTGGTTATTCATTCGTTGATTCAGTCAGCCAACAAATGGTATTGAGTGTGTTCTCTGCTGTGTTGCATGCGAGGTGGCCTGAAGGGAGTAGCATTTCACATTGGAGACTTAGGTGTCATCGGCGTTGTTCCCTTTTAACTCTTTGAAAAATAAGAATGATGATTTTAAAGTGTGTATTGTCTGAGAAACGCTTCACAGGAACTTGAAAGTCTCTTGTACAGACTGGTACTTTGTACATACTTTTCTTTTCCTTTTTTTTTTTTTGAGACAGGGTGTCACTGTGTAGTTCAGGCCATCCTTGAACTCACTATTGTAGCCCAGGCTGGCTTCGAGCTCATGGCAGTCCTCCTGCCTCAGCCTCCCGAGTGCTAGGTTAAAGGTGTATGCCACCATGCCTGGCTGTACATACTTCTGTTTTCTGTTTTTTGTTTTTTTAGTTTTTTATTTTTTCTGGTACTGGGAATCAAACTCAGGATCTTGAGCTTGCCAGAGAGGCACAGCACCACATCTCCTTGGAGCTACATCTCTGGCCCACGTACATACTTTTAAATATAAGATTTTTGAACATTTTTTCAAATAGTTTTCTAAAGTCACACTAATTCTATTGATTTCATTTAAAATAATGTATTTTAATATTTGGAAGTCAGACAGATTTAGTGATTATATTTTAAGTAGTTCATTTTTGCCAGGCGTGGTAGCACATGTCTGTAATCCCCATAACTTGGGAGGCTGAGGCAGGGTGATTACAGGTTCAAGCTCTGGGCAACCAAGTGACTGTCTTGAAAAAAGGGCTCGGGATATAGCATAGTGGTGGAGTCCTTGCCATCCTGTGTGAGGCCTTGGATTCAGTCCTCAGTACCTCCCCAAAGAAAAGCAAACTAAAATTTTTATTCCTATTAAGGAAACAGACTTTGCCTCTTTTGATTTAAAAAGTGTATTGGTTACTTCTTAGGTGCAGGTTTCTGTTTCAAGCATTCGAGATATAGCAATAAGCAAAGACAAAAATCCTCCTCTCCTGAAGCCTGTGTTCTCATTCAGGGAGAGAGACAAAAAAATCTAGATGTAAATTCTTGAGAGTGTAGTGTGTTGTGTAGACCAGCAGTGTTTGTGTCACCTGACAACTTGTTAGAGATGCGACAGATCTCCTTCTTCCTGGACTTTCTACGTCAGGCTTTTCATTTTAACAAGATCACTAGGTCATTTAAAGTTTGAGTAATAGTGCTTTGAAAAAGAGAGTGTTGCGCATTTGGAAAAGTTGCCCCTTTTGGATTGATAGATCTCCAAGGGGATGTGCTTGGTGAGCCAGAGGGAAGGGTTAGCCCCTCAGGTGATAGCTGCTGCATAGGTCCCCCTGATTCTGCTCCTTGGCGAGGTGCTTTCCTTCACAGCAGTCCTATCCCACATGTACCAGTGCATAACTGTGAGCCCTTAAGTAGTAAAATGAGCACTTTGTCCTCCAGATTATGAAGTTAGACTGTGTACCTTCAAAAGCTTTCTTTGTGTCCTGCCCTAGTTTCAACACCTGGACCCAAGGTAACTAATGTCCTGCGTTTTGTATTAATCATTCCCTTGTTTTTCTTTACTGATCTTTCATTTAGCATTGCACCCTACAACAGTTGGTATTCAAGTTTTGAAAGACCAAGAAGTAAGCACAAACCTAGCTGTTGTAAGGACTGGACAGAATCTCTGTTTTCAGATGAAGGCCCCAGGAGAATGCGAGCTGGGTAGATTCTGTGCGGTAGCTGTCTGGCTCTGCATCACTGGAGTTTATCGCAGTCCTTCTGCAGCGGTCAGTGTGCGTCCCGGGGATGCAGTTCTCCACATGGCCCAGACACCAGGCGGGCCCAGCAGGGCTGGTGCTGTGTGTTGGTCAGGAGAGTTATCAGGGCAGGGCTGCTCTGCATTCTTTGCTTCTGAGCTTTCTGTAGCCCAGCTCAGTTTTAGGAGTAGTTGGGGTGGCCAATAGAGAATGGGGGGTGCAGAACGGGAGATTGGGAATGGCGTCATGACGTAGTCCGGATGTACCCAGTGCATTTGGGGTGGGGGCCGGGCTCGTGAGCAGCGTGTGCTCGGGTAGAGCAGTGGCAGCTGGAACTGGGGGAACAGCTGCAGGCTGTATCGCCAGTGCACCTCAAAGGCTGCCATCTGGACGGGTCAACCTCGGTGCCTGCCCTGTAGCCACTGGGCTGCTCCAGGACATCCTGCAGGGGGTGCTTTGCCTCTTTCCTGGTGCACCTCACGTTTTCTGTCCCCATCCTTCATCTTGCTTAGGTGACTCTCTCCTGGGAAAGCACACATTTTTCTTTTGTTCTGGGGATCAAACTCAGGTCCTTGCACTTGCAAGGCAGGTGGCAGAACCACTAAGCTACATCCCTGGCCCCGAACACACATTTTAATAACTTGTTTTTTTTTGTTGTTTGTTTTTGCTTTTAAAAGTTAATTTATTTCGATTTTCCATATTCTTTAATGAATTGCAAATATATTAACAGAAAAGCCCCCCCCCAAAAGACTGTACAATTGCTGAAATAAGTCAGGAAAAGCAAAAAGACACAAAATTAAATTGTTTCAATGCAAATAGAACACACACATCATACCCACACTTGCATTTTCCCAGGTTTTCACAAAGAAAATGAGTCACTGTTTTTCTTAGTGAAGAGTCATACTATATTCTGACTAATCAGAGACTTTGAAACTGTTTTCTTCCAAAAAAGTATTTTTAATAGACTAAATACTGGTTATCACTGAGTTTTTATTTAAGATACAACAGCAGATGGTTTAAAATGTTAGTTGCAGTTCTTGGAAAAAATAAAAAATTTAAAGTAATGTAATACAGAAAATAGGGGCCACCTATTTTTGAATACCATTGTTTTCTTGAACAAATAAGTCAACCTTCTAAAAATCTCAGAATAATTTTTCCATGGGGGGAACAATTCAATGCCTTTAATAACTTCTTTGGAAAGTGCATGAGAATTAAAAGATGACTTTGTATTTTTACCCATACATAACTATTATGTGGTTAGAGGATTGGAAGTCATTTTTTAAAAAATCAGCTTTTGAAGGCAGTTGCTGAGGTTTGAAGCCGCATAAATGGCACTTTCTTGAGTTTTGCTATATTGGTATTTTTCGGGGGATAAAATAAGCATCCTTGAGGCTTTGAGTCATGAGTATTAAATTTTTGGTTTGTTATGATTGAACACATGTTGCATTTTAAGAAAAGAATGAAAAATAAACTAAACCATTTGAGTTGAGGGACTTTTATATATTAAAAAATCTTCAGGGTACCATTGTTTAAACATGTGTTTAAAACCACATACATTTTTTATTTTGAGGCCCTAGGCATTGAACACAGGGCCTTGTATACCGGCTGAGCTACCTCTACAGGTCCAATTAATTTTTGCCTATGTGGAAACGAAGAATGCTAACATCTCCCCTTCACTTCAGTGCTAGCTACTTTATCCCCGTTACCTGATGGGTGTTGTGAATCCTCCTCCTCCTCTTTCTTCTTCTTCTCCCTCCTCCTCCTTCCACTCTTCCTGCTCCTCCCTCTTCCTCCCGCCCTCCTGTTGGAGATCGAACTTAGTTCCTTAAGCACAGTAGGCAAATACTCTACCACTGAACTCCACCCTTTCTTATTTCATTTGGAGACACACTGTTTCTTAGATACCCAGGGTGGCCTTGAACTTGGATCCCCTTACTGCAGCCTCCAGAGCAGCTGGATTACAGGAATTCACTCACCCCCACGCCTGGCTCCCTGTTTGTTCTTTTTCATAAGTGTATTACCCATGTTAGAACCTTAAGGCTATTTTTGTTCTATGGATACTTTTGAATATGTGCCAATTAAAATAG
>NW_022900942.1:59467290-59474826 GCF_012274545.1 Fukomys damarensis | reverse complement strand
TGAGACAGGGTCTCACTATGTACTTGAGACTGACCTGGAACTCACTATGTAGCTCAGGCTGGTCTCGAACTCACAGTGATCCTCCTGCCTCAGCCCCCCGAGTGCTGGGATTACAGGCGTGTGCCACCACGCCTGGCCATATTTCTTTGTCTTTGAAACACATTTAATGCAAAATATCAAACGTACACCAGAGTAAAAAGTAACATTCTATGTACTCAGTCACCCAATTTTAACAATTATGAACATTAAAAAAAGTGCTATTTGTTGATGAAAGAAGGTTCTTTACATTTGGTTGTGTATGGTATTCTTTTCTGTAAATTTTAGGTGTGTTAGAACTAGAGGCTTAACTAGATTCAGGTTCTTTTTTTGCTTTTCTTTTTTGTTTTTAGCTATTTTGAGACAGAGTCTTATAGTTGAGACTGGACTTACTGTGTAGCCCAGGCTGGCCTTAAAATCGGCAATGCTGCTGCCTCAGCCACTGTAATCAGAGCTGGGATTACAGGTATGTGCCACCACGCCTGGCAAGGTTCAGTTATGTCTCGGTACGTGTACCTCACAGGTGACGGCGTGTGTTTTCTGTGCGTTTTATTGGAGGACGTAGATCGGAGTATCTGACTGTCAGTGATGTTAGGGTTGATGAATCCCTGCAGGTAGTGCTCAGGTGTGTCGTTACATAAGTTTTCTCAGTGACCTTACACTTGGTGGTTCTGGCAGACATTCCACGTGTATTTTATAATCAGAATTACAACTGGTGTGTAACTGGTTATTTTCATGCCTCCCACATTGTTTCTTTGTCAGTAATAATAACTCACATCATCATACTAACAGATGAAGGAATTCCACTTAATGATTCAGAATTGATTACTGAGCTTGCTTCGGTTCCAAGTAATTTGACATTTAGGGTGAATTTGATTTAAATAGAATTTGTCTGCTCTTTAGCTCATCAAGTGCTCCCCTGCCCAGTACCAGGGATTGAGCTCAGGACCTTGCACTTGCCAGGCAAGTGTGGCACCACTGAGTTACATCCTGGCCCTTTTGGTTCTTTCTCTAAAAATTTAGACATTTATAACATTATAGTGTTCACTTAACCAGTGCAGTAGAATGTGCAGTAGCAGTAGGTAAAGGGTGCGTACTTCACTTCAGAGTGCTGCCCTGCATGGCACTGCGGTGGTGAACTGAGGAGGACCCTCAAGGTGGTGGCGCAGTTACCTCTGTTGGTATCTGAGGGGTCTGAAGAGTACTGTGGTCCTTTTTTTTCCTAAGGCTGAGCACTAAATATGTGAGTGTTCACTTCTCTTTTTTATTCTGTATAGTTCACATGCTATATTTTATAAAGAATAAATGGCCTCATTTACTATTGACTTAAAATATTTCTCAAATGATTAGATCTTAAACATGAAACTTTTATTTCTACAAGAGCATTATAGAATACCTAGGTTACAAAATTGTTCATAACAGGGCAAAAAAAGAAAGGTCCCTGGATATGTTATTGAAGGCAGCGTATGTTTCTGAGGCGTGAAGGGTTCTGTGCCCGAACGGAGCAGTGTGGTTTGGATCACGTGTGCAGCTCCCGCTCGGGCTTTAGATCAATTTACTTTGGTGCTTTCTGTGGCATTTTGTGCGCTGGACTCAAGGTCCTTGAGCAGTGACAACCTGTATGTGTGTATTTGTATCAAGTAAGTTGAAGAATCTCTGGGTCGATGCAGGGTGTGGAGGCGGCATCTGGTGGCTGTTGTAGAAATGCTGTCTGGGCTTTCTGGATCAGGCTGCTTGCTGGGGACACCAGTGGGACCCTGACTGCTGCAGGAGGAGACAGACATTTTTGCACATGGCCATGGAGGCTCTCTAGGATCTTCTGCTTGTCAGCTTGTAGCTAACCAGGGAACCAGCTTATCTGGAGTCATTTTGCATATTTGTTCAAAGATAGTAAATTTCGTATTGAATAGTTGGTTTAAAAGAATGTGCTGCTGTTAAGCCTTTATTTATTTAAGAGTAGGAAAAATTATTGAGAGAAAGATAGCTTCTGTCTAAAACAGACAAAGGAGACCAGAAAGTGGGTTCTGTTAAGCCTTTTTTTTTTTGGTACTGGGGATCAAACCTCAGGCCCTTGCATTTGCAAGGCAGGTGGTTGAACCACTGAGCCAAATCCCTGGCCCTCTCTCTGTTAAGTTAAAAGATGTAAGGGTGTAAAAATTTCACATCAAATTATTTTCTGTTAGTCTACTACTGTGATCCCTCAGACTATTTAAAATTCCTGTAAAGGGTGAAGGGGGCGGTGAAGGTTGGGCAGGGGAATGGGGAGAAAATAAAAACCAAGATACATCATGTGAGGGTACAAGCTCCCAATGATGAGTGTAGCTATTGTTTACCTTAAATGTAACAATAAACTCAGAGGGAAAAAAAATTAAAGTAAAATTTAAAATTCCTGTTAGGGCCAGGGATTCAGCTTAGTGGTTCTGCTGCCTGCCTCCCAAGCGCGAGAACCCAAGTTTGATCCCCGGTACCCCCCCAAAAATTCCTGTAGTTGTTTTAGAAATTACCTTATAATTATGGAAAAATGTGGCTTTCATTGTATGTTAGATGTGACATATTTGCCAAATAAGTAGTTGTATTTATTGCACAGTTTGATAGGTGAAATAATTTAAAAGATTTAAATACAGTAATTAAGAGAAGGAATCTCTTCCTTCCCCTTGTTGAAAAGCTCTTTCCCTCCCTCACTTCTGTTAGGTAACGGAAATCCAGGACTGGAGCGCATCGAGCCCGCACAGTGCGGCGTATGTTCTCTGGGATAATGGAGCTAAGAATCTTTACCGAGTGGGCTTTGAAGGCATGGTGAGTAGTGAGGACTGCACAGATGATGGAGGTGGGTAGGTGAGGGACGGGAAATACCAGCCTGTTCGTGTTCTTTTCTTTTCTCCTCTCTGTCTCTCAGAATACAGCCATCTGAATCATGAATATACACATTCACAGGGAAATCGGTGAAGTGAGAATTCAGTAAACTTTCAAGACCTTTGTGTTTTTACTATATTTGTGTAAACCATTTAGTAGTAAATACGATACAGTACGGTGGGACACACTTGTAATACAGCACTGTGGGAAGCTGAGGCAGGAGGATTACCAAGTTGGAGCCCAGCATTGGCATAACTTAATGAGAAACTTCTCTCAAAATAAAAAATAAAAAAGGGCTGAGGTTTTAGCATGGTGTGAAGACCCTGGGTTCAGTCCCCAGTATTGCATGAAAAGAAAAAAATAATGATTTTTACTCTTCAGTAAACCTTTGGATACCCTGTTGTATCTTAAGTTTGTAGAGCTAATCCTTTAGGTTAAGTCTACAGGATTTATTTCCTAAAATCTTTCAAAAACATTTAGAATCGTCTGCAAGTCCAGTCCTTGACTGGGTATAATAAAGTTTTGTGGTGTATTGTTATTCTCTGTTCTTGTAGTTAAACTTATTTTAAGGAGATTTTTTTCCTATTTTTTTGAAATGTAGATTTGATAAAGAATGATCGACCCAGGAATACCTAAAATTACTTAAGGTTTAGGAGAATAATGGAGGCGTATTCAGTGAATTGTTCTCAGTGTCTGCATTTCATGGACTGTTGTTCCAAAATTGACCATGCTGTTTAATCTGTATCATAATTCATGTGAACAGCAAAGCCTTTTTTTTGTTGCAATCTTTTATATATTCCCCATTCAAAAAAATTAAATTTCATTTATTTTTCAAGGGTCTTGTATCTCACTAGGAAAGAAAAATCAGTTACTGTCTCCTTAATATGTTCCCTTTATATAGAAAAGGCATCCATGAGAATTTTAGTAAGTAATTTGCTAAGTTTTATCTTTGGATTTAGCACCAGTCATCACTTCTTCATTATCATCTTACGCCTCTGCTGGTTTTTAAATTGTGAATTTTTTGTGGGGTTCTGAGTATTTGCTTCAAACAAAGGCTTATGCACTGTATGTTCCTACTGGTTTGTGTACGTAGATTGGTGTCTGGGTAGAATTCTCTGATAGGTGGTCATGCCATTATTTAATGACATTTCTGTTGGTGAGTAACCCTCTTCACCAGCAGTATGTCAGCAAGCACCCTTGTATGTTTCTTTGTCCATGATGGCGTGTATTTATTTAGGGTCAATTCCTAAAAGAATTGCTGGGGTAAGGCATCTTTTTAGAACAATTTGACACATATCTCTGGCCAGGAATGACTGGCACTCTATGTTCAGCTGGCAAAAGAGGCTGTACAGAGTTGCCTCCTGTGTGTATGAAGAACTCCTTTCCTTAATGGAGTAAGATACACTGATCACCTGTTAAGGGTACCAGTATTAGACATTTAGTGTACATTGAAATTTTCTTCTGAATTTCTACAGTAATCCACCTCCAAGTTACTCTTCTAAGTCCACATTTTGGTGCCTTCCTATTGCACTTGAATAATAGCATTTTCTTATAAAAGATAATGGGAGCAGGTTGGAAATTTAGCTCAGTGACGCCTCACCTGCCGCGCAAGCACAAGGTCCTAAGTTCGATCCCCAGTACCCAAAAAACGGTAACAGGAGGAACTTGAGCTAACCACAATACAGTGAAGCAGGGACTAAGTCGAAGCACAGAAAATTAAGCAAGGGTTCATGAGACTGGATTTGGTTGTATCCTTATTTACTTAGTCCTTGCTGCTCAGTTCTGGACAGTTTACTATTTATCTTCACTTTCTTATTTATAAAATAAGTTAAAAATTACTCTGTATATTTCATAACATATTGGAAAGTTTAGACAAGATTTTTTGGTAAAAGTCTTTCAGGATAAATGTGTTATGCATATTTTATTTTTATTTTTTAAATCATTTTTTGGTTTTTTTGAGACAGGGTCTCACTATGTAGTTGAAACTGACCTGGAACTTACTGTGTAGCCCAGGCTGGTCTTGAATTTACAGTGATCCTCCTGCCTCAGCCTCCCGAGTGCTGTTATGCACATTTTAAATACTTGTTATCGTTCTTTTATTGGCATGTGATTTTTAAAATATGTTAAAGATTCTATTATAATTCAGATTTTGAGCTTTAAAATTAGGAAGCCAAAAGTAAATAAAGTATGACCTAGCTGGGCATGGTGGCACATACCTGTAATCATAGGACTTGGGAGGCCAAGGCAGGAAGATCTTGAGATTGAGGCCAGCTGGGACTACATAGTGAGACTGTCTCAAAAGAAGAAAAATCTGTCTGAAGATCAGGTTTATAGCTTTTGAAAGCATCATTTAGTGTAATTGTTAACTCAGAGGTATTCTTCTGTTCTGGCTATGTTCTGAATAAATTTTTTTGCCTATTTCAGGTATTGTTGTTCTCATGCGTGATTTTTCTGGTTTCTTTTCTTCTTAGTCTGATCTGAAGTGTGTCCAGGATGCCAAAGGAGGTTCTTTCTACAGAGATCATTGTCCGGTGCTAGGTGAGTTAGCAGATTAGAGAAAATTTCTTAATAATTGAATTGATGGTTTCAGTAAAATGTTTTTGTTTTGGCAGCAGGGATCGAACTCAGGCCCTTGGGCTTGCGAGGCAGTTGCCAGAACCACTGAGCTAAATCCCTGACTCAGTAAAATGTTCATGTTAGATTTAGAAAAGTTAGTCACCATTAGGCTGGGTGTGGTGCTGCATGTCTGTAATCCCAGCACTTTGGAGGCTGAGGCAGGAGGAGCATCAGGAGTTCAAGGCCAGCTTCAGGTACATTGTGAGTTCAAGGCCAGCCTGAACTGTACAGTGAAGCCCTCTCTCAAAAAAAAAAAATTTTAGTTACCATTAAGGTCATTTAGAAAGATAGTTTCTTGGTTTTAAAGTGTTTTTTAAAAAATTATTAGACTCGGAGTTATGTCTTGAAGTGGTATGCCATTTATTTCATAATACATATTGGAAACATCTTTTAGCCATAAACATCAATGAAAAATTTTACATTAGATTATATCATTGTTATATCTCATGCACTATTTAAAATGGGATTTGAAAATTTAGTGCTTAGGAATTCCTTAGAATTTTTGTAAGATTGACGTCTTAATAAAAGAACAGCTCCAAGATTAAGGATAATAAGCAAGATTAATATAATAAATAAAATTCCATGTATCATTAAATTTTTTGTTTTTTCCGATATTGGGGATTGATACTCAGGGTCTTCACACTGAGCCCCTTCTTTAGTCTTTTTTATTTATTTTTTAAATTATGAAACAAGGTCTTAAATAAATTGTGCTTATGTGTGTCCTGAACGTGTGATCCTTCGTGTCTGCCTCCCAAAATGCTGAGATTAAAGGAATGTTCCACCTGCTTCATGTGTTATTAAAATTTAAAAGAAAGAACAAGAAAATCAAAACTTCTTTCGTTTTATAGATTGCTTATTTTTACCAAATGAACATTTACCCCTGTCTTCTGATTTTTTGGTATCTAAATGCTTTTTTATCATATGAATTTTATTTTCCACTCTGTACATCTTTTGACTTGCCTTTTTGTTAAAAAGTGCTGTGTCTTTGACACATACTTTAATTTTTTTTTTAATAAAAAGACAATGTTGGAAAAATACCAGTGTGTTTGATGTACTCATGTTGTTTTCTTAGATTTAGAAACTTTCTTGATTTGTATTTTGCCTTCTTAAAAAAAATGTGGAATCAGCTTACACATTTTGGATCCCTTAGCATAGGGTTTTATGATTATGAATCTTTTATCCTAGAACTAGCTGTTTAAAATAATCTAGGGAATGGGCTTTGAAATAGTGAAAAATGCTCTTTAGGCAAAAATCACAAAATCTACTTATTGAAAAATGTACCATGGACTGAAACCTCTGGAACCATGAACAAAAATAAAGTTTTCCTGCTTAAAAACGAAGCAAAGCAAAGCATACTAACATCTTCAGAGAAAAAGAAACCCAGGGCTTGCTTTTCTATCTGTAATTAGTTGTAGCTCTGGTGCAGTGATAGATCATCTAGGCAGAAAAGTATGTTTGTCATCCAGAATTTTGTGTTCCGAGATAGGGTTGAGTAGTCTTTTATAGGCTACCCCTGCTTGCTTGTTATTATGAATCAGCACATTACCAGCCTTTTGGTTGTCTTGTTTGTTCCTTGTCATGCTGGGAATTAAACCAGGGCCTCCTAGTGCTCTGCTGCTGAGAGATATCTCCAGCCCGTGTTATTAAAAATTTTGAGTCTGATGTTTGTTTTCTGATTTTTAAAATCTCTCAGTTCCACAATCTCATACTTAATAGTGAATTCTTAAAACATTTTAAGATTAGTTGGCACCTGAAACTGAAATATCTAACATTTTTGTTTAAGAGTAATGGGCTGGGGATGTAGGTCAGTGGCACTGTGACTGCCTGGCAAGCACAAGGTCCTGAGTTCAATCCCTGGTGGTTGTGTTTGGAAGGTTGGTGTTTAAAAGTAGTACATTTGCAGGTGAGGCAGGTGGCAGAACCACTGAGCCAAATCCCTAGCCCTACATTTGCAGGTGAAAATTGGTTCATGGGTACAAAATTACAGTTAAATAGGAATAAGTTCTGTCTTTTTTTTTTTTTTTTTTTTTT
>NW_022900942.1:59428798-59467240 GCF_012274545.1 Fukomys damarensis | reverse complement strand
TTTTTTTTTTTTTTTTTTGTAGCACAGTAGGGTGACTGTAGGTAACAGTAATTTATTGTATATTTCAAAGTAACTAGAAGAGAGGATTTTGAATATTCTTACCACAAGGATGAATGTTTCGGTGATAGATGTGCTAATTACCCCAGTTTGGTCATCCTGGGTTATTCACCTGTATCAAAATAGCACACTGTGCCCAATAAATACATAAAAACGAAATAAGTTGATCAGCGAAAAAATAAAAGATTGCAAGGGAATACTGTCAATAATTGTAAGCAACAAAGGATGCGAACAAGGTGAAATGAACCAATTTCTAGAAAGATAGAAACTGCCAAAGCTGATTGAAGAAGGAATAGGAAATTAGAGTAGACCTGCAACGAGTACAGAGATTGATGTAGTGATCCTGCCCACACAGAATGCAGTTTTATGTTTCCCTGTGACTTTCTTCTTTCTCCCTTTTTTTTTCTAACTGCCTTTGAAATTACAGGTGAACAGAATGGCAACAGGAACCCTGGTGGATTGCAGATTGGTGACCTGGTAAATATAGATCTTGACCTAGAAATTGTGCAGTCCCTGCAGCACGGTCACGGTGGATGGACTGATGGGATGTTTGAGACTTTAACTACCACTGGAACTGTTTGTGGCATTGATGAAGACCATGACATTGTAGTACAGTACCCAAGTGGCAATAGGTTGGTGGCATTTCTCAATTTTTGATAGTGACAAAGTATATAGAGAGCCGGGCGTGGTGGCGCATGCCTGTAATCCCAGCACTCGGGAGGCTGAGGCAGGAGGATCGCTGTGAGTTCGAGACCAGCCTGGGCTATACAGTGAGTTCCAGGGCAGTCTCAACTACATAGTGAGACCCTGTCTCAAAAAAACCAAAAATTAAAAAACAAAAACAAAGTATATAGAGAAAAGGTTGTTAAGGAGAGTAAATAATGCAATTTAATCAGACTCATTAAAGTTCTTAAGTGGTAGATAAAAATGAGTGTGTTGGTAAGGAACAGAGAGAGAGAGAGATTATATATTTATGATACAAAATTTTATATGCTTTAGATTTTTCCCCATCTAATGGGTATTAGGTGCAAGAATAGCTAAAAAATTATTTGTTCAAAATGGGCCATAACAGTCTGAATCAGAAGGGTACCGTTAAAACTCCTCTGGGCTTTGTTTAGAGTTATCACTTGATAAAACAGTTCTCCCATGCTTTAGGTGTGTGCACATACATTAATTCTGCTTTCTCCTCTTCCTCCTCTTTTTCTTTTTTCTTTCTGCAGTATCGGAGATTGAATCCAGGGCCTTTTCACTGAGCTACAGCCCTTTTTATTTTTTCTTTTGAGATAGGGTCTTTCTCAGTCACTAAGTAGCCCAGGCTGAGGTTGAACTTGGATCCTCCTCCCTCAGACTCCTGGAGGCCTGGGCCCACAGGCATGCACCACCACACTCGGCGTGCATTAATTCTTACCAGCATTATAGACTTGTACACATTCCTACTTGGCACCTTTGTATGTATTACTCACTCCTTGTGGGATTCCTTTCCTGCTGCATTCCCTCTTTGGATTTCACCCACCTACATCCTACGAGTTTTGAATTCATATGCTATTTAGGGCTCTCCACTCTTGCCAGCCACCTTGGTACTCATCTACTTAGGTCTCCTATTATCAACTAAAATGGTTATTTGATTTCTTGGTTTCAAGTTTCTTGGAGGCTTGGTTTATTCCTTTTATTTTGGTTCTAGGGACCAAAATATATCTTACTTACTAGTATGTTTACAATACTTTAAGATGAAAACAGTAAGTTGAATAATTGTCTTATTGACACAGAAACTGTTTGTAGAGAAACTAAGGCCTAGTTCTTTAGGGAAGGGATTTTTTTGGGCAGTAAGAAAAATTGACATGAAATTGCTTACCTGAGTATAGAACTAGCTCCAGTTGTACCCAAACCTCAAGCCACATACACAGTATTATCAGTAGTTGCAAAATAAGTACCTGACAAAATCTAGTACTCTGATCAGAACACCGAACAGAACAGAACAGAAGGGAATGTCTTCAGCTTGATTAAAGGACCTGACAAAGGGCATCTATGAGAAACCCACAGATAACACAGTCAGTGGTGAAGGGCTGAATACGTCCTTCCTCTTCACATTAGAAATAAGAAGGTCCACTTTCCTGCTTGTGTTCAGCATCGTACCAAGAGGTTCTAGCCAGGGCAAGAGAAACAGAAAGCTGATATGAGAGAAAAGAGGATATAAAACTGTTCGCAGGTGGTATGGCCTTGTATGTAGAAAAACATGGAAACCACAACGCTATAGTACGAATGTGCTAATGACCTAAAGTTAGACAAACAGATTGAAGAAAGGGAGCGAGAAGTAAGCCCTTGCGTTTAGCTCATTGTATTTCTGTTCAGAGTCCAAGATCGTTCAGTGGTCCTGGGACAAATAGCCACGTGGAAAGGAATGAAGTTGGGCCCCTGCCACACAATACACAAGTATTGAGTCAAAATAGATCATATATCAAACTTTCTTTTTGGTATCAGGGATCGAACTTGGGTCCTTGCGCTTGCACGGCAGGCGGCAGAACCACTGAGCTGTATCTCCGGCCCCATATATCTTAACTCTTAAGAACCAAAACTTTAAAGTCTTGTGCAGAAAGGTGTAAATCTTCATGTCCTTGGTTAGACGATGGTTGTATAAATACGACCTTAAACAAAGGAAAGATAGACTAGACCTCATCAAAATTAAAAACTTTTATTTTTCAAAGGAGACTACCAGGAAAATATAATGACAACTCATGGAATACCTCTCATATTGATAAAAGATCTGTAAGGATATCTGATAAAGTGTTAATAATATTTCTAGTGATCCAGGAGTTTGTGTCTTAATTTTCACTTTACATGCTTCTGAAATGTATGAGTTTTTTTAAAACAATGGTTACATTACTGTTAAGTTTTTAAAAGCACATAGAGAATAAATCTAGACAAAAGTATACTAAAAGTATTATATTAGGATGGTGAGATCAGAGATGATTCCCCAGATTTGTGTAATAAAATTATAAAATCAGATTCATTATGAAAAGAAACACAAATCACTCAGATAAATTTGAAAGGATTGCCTGCCTCTTTCACTGTCTTAGGTATCTCCGTCCAGGGTGGAGGAAGGTATTACAGTTAAGTAAGTTTGCCTGTTTTGATTTGGCTTTGCATTCACAGGTGGACCTTTAATCCTGCTGTCCTCACCAAAGCCAACATTGTCCGCAGCGGGGATGCCGCGCAGGGTGCGGAAGGAGGCACCTCACAGTTTCAAGTGGGTGATCTCGTGCAAGTTTGTTACGATCTGGAAAGAATTAAACTTCTACAAAGAGGACATGGAGAATGGGCTGAAGCGATGCTCCCAGTAAGTACATATCAAACAGTTTGGGGCTAGAAACTTTGTGTATGTTCTCTTGTTTAAAAGTAAATTCATTTTAGAAGCCAAATTGGCAGCTAGATACACTTGTGCCTTTTGTTTCTGATTTATTCCATTTAAATCAGTGTGGGAAGGTCTAGAAAGGGTTAGGGTTAACATTGTTAGTGGCTCTGCTAGTGGGGAATCGGATGCCCTGCCAGGCAGCGGAGGCTTCCCTGACGCTTTGCCTGGTGCCGTGTGAAACCTGAGCGTGGCCTCTCCGTGTGGAGGACCACTGCGGCCTTCCCGGGGGACAGTGACCTGAGGGCAGCTGAGCCCCAGAGGACCTCGCGGACCCTAGTGTTGGGTGGTAGTCCTTGCTTAAAGACTCAAAACTAACCGTCTCCCTTCAAGGCAGGGCCTTGTCTCAAGAAAAGTGCTAGGACTGGAAGCAGATTTAGTAGAACGGAGATGGGAAGGGCAGAGCAGATCTGATGAAAGGTGGCAGGGGCTCAGCTGAATCCTTGTACACTGTCGTTACTGAAGAAGAGAATAAAGAACAGAATAAGGAAATCATTTTGGGGGCTGGGGATTTAGCTCAGTGGTTCTACCACTTGCCTCGCAATCACAAGGTCCTGAGTTCAATCCCTGGTACAAAAAAAAAATCATTTTTTACTGTTAAGGAAAAATCTGATCTCGGTATTTTATATTAGGAAATAATGAAATTGCATTTTATTTTTAAAAATCCTTAAGAAAATATGTAAAAAGGCTATGTATTGATATGAATATATAAAAATTCAGGAAATCTAGTTTCCACAAACCCTTTCTGAGTAATCTACCTAAGATTCAGACAGCTAACATGACTGCAGAGAGATCAGCCGGTCATGAAATAATGTATTTGTTGCACGAAAATTAAATAAATGATGGTTTTAAAGCAATGGACAGTGTATACAATGATTATGTTCTGTGACAGTGTAATGTACAGCTGTCAAATGGAGTGGGAATAGGAACTGTACAGAAAGTGTAATAGGCTGTTTGGTTGCTTTTTAGTTATGTTGACTCGGTTGGTAAGGGGGACACATGAATGACTAATTTCAATATTGCGCATACTAGAGAACACGCATGTATTTTTAAAAAGAGTAAGTGTATACACACATGAAGGTATTTATGTAAGGTTTTAATACAAACATTAGGGCAATAGAAATTTTATATTAAAACAATGGAAGAATAAACCATGAAATTTAAATATTTCTTTCCCAATATTTCTTTCTTTAAGGTATATATCTCTCATGAGGATCTAAAAACAAATTACTGTGCTTAAAAATCACTTAGACTTTTTCTTGGTTTATATCAACAAGAAACATATTTAGTTTCTTTTGTTTCATTTTTTTGTTTGGTTTTTTGAGACAGGGTCTCACTATGTAGTGAGAGTGACCTGGAACTATGTAGCCCACGCTGGTCTCGAACTCACAGTGATCCTCCTGCCTCAGCCTCCCAAGTGCTGGGATTACAGGCGTGTGACACCACACTGGGCTCTTTTGTTTCATTTTGTTTTCCATTTTTAGGAGACTTTTTAAGATTTTGTCTTATGCTATTCTATAAAATGAATATAATTTCAAATCAAATTTATAAAACAAGATATATTCAAAGACGTCTCCCTACTTCTACCTCAGTCCTCTATATCCTGTTCCCTTTTAATATGGGTTACCTTTTAATTTTCAGCAATCTTACTGTACATGGTGGTATTAATACTATTATTCTGAGTTTTTTTTATGTGATATAATGCTAATAAGCACTTATATGATAATTGTAATGCTGTTAGCCCGGTGAACTTGAGACCAGAACAATCAATGGGAAAAAAAGATAAAAATAATACAGAAGTGAAATAGAAACACTATACCCAGTTCAATTTGAATTGGAATAAAATTTGAATTCATGACTCATTTCATCTTTAAAACCTAACAAAATAAAAAATGTTTAAAGCTAAACAAAACAAAACAAAAAACTTATTTCTTAGTTTTGTCCATGAAAAGGCCTGACATCATGACCATTCTAGTAACAGTAGCCAACGTCAGCGCTGAGATGCTGGTCTTGAAATAGCCTTGGCCTTAGTAAAGAGTCAAGGTTCCTCGGGGAAGTGAAAGCTATAAGAGATTCTGGGGCCATGAAGTGTTAGTAGCCGACTGAAGAGGTTCTCACCGACCAAATACGTATTCACCTACATCGTTAACAAAACTCAGATCAGAAGAAGCCTCATAGGTCAGATAATGCTGTTTCTTCCACACATAATTTGTGAAGAAAAGAATACATGTGGGCTTTGGATCTTGATTCAAACAAACTTAAAAAGATGATCGCATTTATGAGATGATTGAAAATTCATAACACACTGATATTTTTACCTTTATGATAGACAAATTTTTTTAAAATTTAATTTATTGGTACATTCTAGGTAGACAGTACAGGTACATTCATTAATGATAGACAATTATTGATAACTTTAAGTTGATACATGGTATAGACATGCTAAGGAATGATTTCCTAGTGTTACAGATGTGTAGTAAAATGGCACAGGAGTGGGGAATGGGTCGGGCAGATGGGGGACAAGCCTGGGCATGCGCCGATCACCCTTCTAACTGCCGGGTGGGTGTGTGGGACTTCACGGTACTGCTCTCTACATTGTTTGCAGTTTTCTGTGCTAAAATGTTAATGGAGGAAAAGAATAGCCTCGTAGAGTTGAAGATTCTGGTGGAAGATGGCAAGAGAAAATGTCTACTTAGACATTGGAATCTGATGTGTGTAGTAGAGGAGAGGGATAACTAGGTAGAGAGTTGTTCCTCGGTGTTTTTGGAAAAAAGGTGATAGTTTTCTATAATGGATTACAATTTCAAGAAATAAGAGTTAAAAAAAAAAAACTAAGGAAAACAATTTGGAACAGCGATTCAGTTTAGGGAGACCTGAAGAAGGAACGGGAGTAGGTGAGCAGAGAAGGTGAAGGAAGTGGCATCAGGGTTAGGCCATCGTCCAGAAACCCAGAGAATAGTTCAAGGAGTCGGAAAAATTGGAGGATGATGTTTCACCTGGTTCAGGAAATAGTTAAATATTGTTGCTCTTCTTGTCAAGTATCCAGTATTGTGATTTGCTGTTGTGAATCAGAGATGGGTTTTGACCTGAGTTAAGATAGGCCTAACAGCCTGGGCTTTAGCTCAGAGGCTTGCAAGTAGCTTGCCTTGCAATGCACAGTCCTGAGTTTGATCCCCAGTGCCCCGGGGAGTGGGGCGGGGAGAAGGCCTAATAGTATTGGTTTCAGGGTTAAACATGTAGGTGACTTCATACATTTAAAGCTCTTAGAGTGTCCCCGCTGCTGCCTGCTAGGAACTACAGCTGCTGCTGGTTGCAGTCTGCCCGAGTCCCTCCGATTCCAGTTCAGATGGCACGTGACTTCTGCATCCTGTTGTGGAATCAGGGGTGATCTTAAATAAATAGAGAGAAGAGAGAGAGAAAGGTAGAGATTAATTTAAGCATAGATGTAAGCTTGAACCCTTTGGTATTAAATAGTTTTTCTTTAGAAGTCAGACTTCTTTTTGTAGGCTTTATTGATGATTGATTTTAAACTGCTTTAGGTGCCAGTTCTCATATGTATCTTTTTTTGTTTTGATTTTTCCTCATTAGTTTATTGGTACATTTTAGGTATACAGTACAGTTACATTCATTATTGGGATCTTGTACTCATATGTATCTTATGAGGTTAAAAAAAAGAGGGTTGAATATCAAAATAAATTTTTATGAACTTTATGAAGAACATTTTATCATTTATATTTTTGTGGAAGTATAGTAATTATTAAATATTTTAATATAGCATCAGATTATTTTTTAAGTTACTCTTCAAAGTTCATAACTAGTCCAGTAGAATATGGTTGTCTTTTAAAAGTTTTAAGATTAGAAACGAGAAAAATTAATACTCTATAAGGACTAATGATTGAATTTATGTTATTTACCTTAACCTTGGAAACATGAATCTAATTTTTTAAAAGACTTTAGGTAAAGTTGGCCGAGTACAACAGATTTATTCCGACAGTGACTTAAAGGTGGAAGTGTGTGGAACATCTTGGACGTATAATCCAGCAGCAGTTTCCAAGGTGGCATCTGCAGGATCAGCCATCAGCAATGCCTCTGGTGGTAGGTTTTGTGTTGTGTGTCTTTAAAGTGATATGGTTTATGTTAGAACCTTTGCTAGTTCCCTGCAGATAATGTACGTGTGCTTGGCTTTCTCTCATATCACAACGGCTCTGTTGAATGTTGGTCACTTTTTAAACTTTTACTGAAGGGGTTTCTTTTTCTTTTCTTACGTGGTAAGCCTTTATTCTGGCTGATGTAATCCCCGGAAAAGTTCTGTAAACATACGCTTTTTCTTGGGTGCATCAGGGCTTTCTCCATATCAAGCCTGATATACCTGAAATTCAGCATTCTTTTCACTAGTCAGAATTTTTGTTTTCTGCAGAGAACCATCACTTCCTTTTTTTTTTTGGTACCAGGGATTGAACTTAGTACCTTGTGTGCTTGCAAGGCAGGTGGCACAACCACTGAGCTAAATTCCCGGCCCCATCACTTTGTAAGAATGCTTTGTTTTATATTTTCAACATTATCGCTAACAGATGCTTTTCTTCCTGGAAATTTTTACACATCAGCTCTATTTTTTCCTCTTGCCATTGAATAAGGGTTATTACCCCTGCCACAATGAGTAGAAAACCATGTTAAAATATGAACTTTGTTGGGTGCTTGGACAGATGTTTTACCCAAAGCCTTTCCTGCCTGTGTGCCAGCTTTACTGCTTTATCTACATGGACTCAGTTCCTTCTACAACACATCACACATTTCTGTGTGTATACTGTTGTCATCCAGGGAAGAAGATGAATCATAACTGTAATTGGAAATACAAAAAAGGAAAATACTAGGTGATCTCCATTTTATTTTTGTACTGCTCTCTACTTTTTCTGCTTTTCTCTCTCTGGCTGCAGTTTGCTAGTGTATTTAAAGTTTAAGTAATGTTCATTTTCATCGTGGAGGTTAGTAGTGTCATGGTAGGTGACTGCAAGGTGTAAGGGTGATGGATGACGAATATCCTACTCTCAATAGTGTGGACTTGGACCACTGTGTGATTTGTTCCTAGCCTCAATTTGTGATTTCTTTGCTTCCCATTGAATACTCCAGGAATTAAAAGGGTTAGAACGTGATAGCTGTACTGTTTGATACTATTTAGGAAAAAAAATGTTATGAAAAGGTTGTGTATATGTTCCTGGGTGGTTCTTGTTTTCAAAAACAATCAGTTGGCTGCGCCTACCTATAATCCCAGCACACTGGGCAGCTGAGGGAGGGGATGACAAGTTTGAGACCAGTCTGGGAAATTTAGTGAGACTCTGCCTCAAGATAAAAAATAAACAGGGGGCTATAGCTCCCCTGAAGCTATGATCGAAGGCCCTGGTATCCTTAGTATTACACACATACACAGAAAATCAGTTGTTACTTAATGAAGCATGTTAGCATTTAGGTGTCCATGTTCAACTAAAACTTGATGTGCTCCTAGGGGAAATCCCCAGAGATTGTTACTTTTGAGTCATAATCATTGAGATGTTGAATTATTCTAAGGTCTGTAGTATGAGCTCTGAGAGTCATTATGGTGTGCTTAAAACCCAAAAGGAAGTTTGTACCATCGTGGTACTCCCATCCTGGTATGTTCATTCATAATGTCATTGATGCAACTTCTGAATTACTAGTGTGTAACTCTTCTTTTTTCGGTAGAAATAACTTGAGATACACAAATTGAAGGAAACTTAGAATTCCGTGGGCTTGAATCTGATGCAGCTTGACAGAGAAGTGGTTATAACTTAGACGTGGATAGTATCTGTAGTACAGTACAAGAATAACACTAATGATTGAAATAATAAAGTAGGTTATAATGACAGGGATAATACCTGTTTCATGGTAGTTAGGGTTTGAGACCCTCCTATATTAGCAGCTTTATTTCATGCTTTGCAGAAAGACTCTCTCAGCTCCTGAAGAAATTGTTTGAAACTCAAGAATCTGGTGATCTCAATGAAGAATTAGTTAAGGCTGCTGCCAATGGAGATGTAGCTAAAGTGGAAGATTTGCTGAAAAGACCAGATGTGGATGTGAGCATTTTAAAATTGTTTTAATGCCTACAGAAAAATAGCATAGTATAATGAATTTTGTATTCAGTAGCTATTACAGTTGCACCATGTGTGTCTTATCTATTCATTCTTTCTTGTTTTTCTGAAGTATTTAGATCAGGGCTGTGCTAGACCACTCACTTGTGTAGTGGTTCAGTAATCAAATGCTCTTGATCCCAGCGTCACGCATGCGGCTTGATCTTAGCCAAAGGCCGAGAAGCGATTCAGCACCACACATTCCACCTTCAGCTACCTCAGAAAGAAAGTCCCACCTCACTGCATGAGGCTTTGTGGGTGGTGGGGTCTTCTAAACCCAGACCGTAATATGCTTGGAGTGTGGTGTTGTGTGTGTCAGACTTACGCCTCGGATTTCTCTTGAGAATCCTCTGAAGTCTTTTTTTTTCTTTCTCCCAAGTCTTGTTTTGAGCAGGTGTCTTAGTTATTTTCTCACTGCTGAGACAAAATACCTGACGCCCACAAGTTAAGGAAGGAAAATTTTATTTAGCTCTTTGTTTGTAGAGGTTTCAGTCCATAAGCTGGCTCCAAGGTAGGGTGGCATGGCAGAGGGGCGTTGTAGAAGAGAAACAATTCATGGCATTAGCAGGCAGAAGGCAATAAGCTGCAGCAGCAGCCTTCTTTCTGTTGCTTTATAGTCCATCCAGTATAAGCCTGTTGGTAGGTGCTACCCATATGCAGGGTAGGGCTTCCAGTATCTATACCTTTAATCCCAATATCATACCTTAATCCACATTCATACCTCCTAATCCAGCTATCTTCAGAACTCGCCACCTATGACCACGTGAGGCTTTGGGGGGATATCTAGATGCAGGTCGTAACAGCAGGGTCCTTACTTTGTTGCCCAAGTTGACCTCAAACTTGAGATCCTCCTCCCTTGGGTTTCCATATAACTAGTATTACAGACCTATACTGCTGTACTTGGCTTTTGTTCACCCTCTGATGTGCTTGTGTTTGTAGGATTTTAATTTATTTAGAGTTCTTCGTGCTCTTTAGGCTTTGGCTTCCTCTTCCCTATAAAGTTGTGACCGTTAAGCCTCATTATCAACTTGGTTGGTGTAGGAGTAGTCCAGGGGGTTAGTGAGCAGCACTCCAGGTAGTCATGGCCATGTGACATGTGCCACGGGTACTGTGTCTGGTCCCCGGCCCCTGGCCCCTTGCTCTTTGGTGCTGTTCCCTGCTCTGCTCTCTTCCTGTCACGAGCAGGGTAGCTTTGCTCTGCCATATCCTCCTGTCATGATGCTTGGCCTTGGAGCCAGCTGATCCTGCACCAAATCCTTTGAAAGCATGAGCCTTATAAACCATTTCTTCTTTCACTTGTGGGTGTCAGGTATTTGGACCGAGCAACAAGGAAGCTGACTGACGCAGAAGTCAGTTAATGCTTCTCTGTCTGTTGTGCTTCTTTCACAAATGTTTTACTTTCTTTCCTTGTGTTGTTAGTTTCCTTTTCCCTTTGTTTTTATTAATTTTTACATTTTAAATTATTTTCCTGTCATTTTAGTGAGATAGAATACGAACGTGTGGCCAAGTTGCCGTCTTTAATCGTCTGTGGTTGTAGGGATGGGAGTGAAAGGGTTAGGAATAAGGAGTTGCACTGGGCCTTGGATGTGTCCACGGCTAAGTTAAATGTGAGCATGCAGCATTGCAAGTGAAGGAAAGGTTGGAAATTACCACTTTATAATATCACAGCTGTATGTATCCAGGTGGCTTACTCATTTATGTATCCTTCGTTGTAGTTTGCTGAGTTGGTGTTTGGTGTATTCACTGAATTTAATTTATTTATACTGTAGTGTCTAGTAACTTTTCTGTAAGTTTTTCATTCATTTCAGTCCTTTTTCTCATTTAACCATGCTCTCTGAGATTTAATAATCTATAAAAGTACGTATATAGTGTATACAAAATTAACCTCAGTGCCCCCCTTTCCTCTTTCCTTCCATCACCTTAATAGTTTGGCTAAACAAATCTCTTACAGCTCTTTGAATAATGAATCTCCATTTAAAAATTCTTGGCCTTCTATAAATTGAAGAGTTTCTGGTGTCTGTACTATCATCTGTGGAACATCAACCTAAATTTCTCGTGGAATTACTAGTCTAACCCTTTACTGGCTGTGTAATTGGGTCTTTCTTATTTGTGACATATGTTCTTTCTTTTCTGACTGTTTTGAATTTAGGTGAATGGACAGTGTGCAGGCCACACAGCTATGCAAGCTGCTAGTCAGAATGGACACGTCGATATTTTGAAGTTACTTTTGAAGCAAAATGTGGATGTGGAAGCGGAGGTAATGAAACTAAACCTGAAAAGCACGTAAAGTACAAGTTCCTATCCTGCAAATAAGTTATGTGAGGTAGATTTTCATTCTTGAAGTTTAATATTCACCTAACGCTTACCTGACTGAAGGTGAACTTGTAACAAGACAGCTCAAAGAATTTCTTCTTTTTCCGTGATCTCTATTTTGAGCATATCTCTAGGTGAAGATACGGATCTGAGTTACCTGTCACTGTGGTGGGACTGGAACCCCTGTGCTCTTTGGAGCCAAGCTGGGCTCACCCAAGAATCTTACTAGGGCTGTTGAGGGAGGGGACTTCAGACTCATGAGTCAAGGCTTTTTTTTTTTTGCTGACCTCTGACACTCAGAGGCCTTGCTTTGGGAGTCTTCTGTTGTCACGTCCATAACTGAACCAGTGTTCCCTGAGTCAGCATTGCTTGATCTTACGTGGCTCTCTGAAGAGTTTTCAGTGCGTGTTATCACTATACGTGTGTGTGCTTATTTTAACTTACAGTCTTACAAAAGGAAAATGAATATTGCTATCATTAGCTTCAGTTAGAAATCTGCATGTCTGGTATAAAAGGAGACTTACTTTCTTAACTACATCTCATTACTAAAATATATTGATTGTATTTATTTTAGTCTAGTGAAAGACTATTAAAATTAGAATCTAGCACATTTAGACTAGACAGGCTGCTGCACTGTTGATCAAAAAACTCCCATCTGGGGAAGTTTAAAGACTTGAATTGTTGGGAGCTAAATAGGTGGATCTTATTTTACTAATTAAAATAATTTTGGCACATATTTGAAAAAAGGTTTTCTCTAGGGTTATGTTTTGCTTTTTTCTTTAATTGTGTGTATTTTGTTGGACGGCTCCTAAAGAACTTACAGTATATTCAGAAGAAATAATTCATCTTTTTTGGGGGGTACCGGGGATCGAGCTCGGGCCCTTGTGCTTGCAAGGCAGGTGGTGAAACCACTGAGCCAAACCCACTGCCCAGAAATAATTCATCTTTAATGTTGAAATTTTCTGTTGCCCAGAAAGAGTTTAATTTTAAATTAGCATATTAGACATCTGTGAACTGCATGATAATTTTATTACCTTGATACTTTTATGAATAGGATATATAGTCTGATTTATTTTAAGTTGTATCTTCTTAGCTTTGAATTTAGGAACTCCAGTGTATGCTACAAGATTATTTTGATAATGCGACAAAAACTTTAGGAGATTTTAGCATTTTGTAAATGGAAGGCAGTTTTATTTTGTTATTGTTTTAGTTTGACTTTGCAGAATGGAGTGAAATTTGCTGACCTGATTATGATTTTCTAAATTTAATGAGTCTAGAAACTATAATAGCAACAACTACTATAATGAAAATAAAATCTCTTCTGATTACAGCCACAAAGGCAAGAGACTGATTAGTTTTGCCTAATTTGTAAAAATGAGTGCTTTCGTGCCCAGAGTGTGATCACTGAAACTGGCGTCTCAGGGCCCCCGATAGAGCTTTGTGTGTATATGCAGGGCTCTGCAGAGAGGTCACACCTGTGAGTTGGGAGCAAAGCTGGCACTGCTTTTCTTTTCTTTTTTCTTTCTTTCTTTTTATGTTTGGTACCAGGGATCGAACTCTGGACCTTGTGCTTGTTAGGCAGGCGCAGAACCACTGAGCTAAATCCCCGGCTGGCACAGCTTTTCAAGAGTAGATTTTTTTTCTTTTCTCTACTTACTTGAATTAAAATATAAAACAAATGTTTAATACTCTACACATGTAAAGTTGGAATTGGCTAAGGCCAGAAGTTTGTAAATAATGTGTCTTTGGATCTGCAAAGTATGTTAACTAGAACAGGGAGATTGTGGAGACTTTCATCACACTCCTCATTTGCGTTTCCATTCTGATTCTTCTGTTTTAAGTTACTGTAAAAAAAAATTACTGTACACAGGTGTAATTCATAGAGGTAGTGTGCAAAAGGGATATGTACACGTCAAGTTACGTTTAATGACGGTTTGTATCCAATCGATGAAAACTATGTTTGAAAATTGAATTAAAAATAAAAACATAGCACATAGCCTAGGATTAAAGTGAAAATTCATCAAAATCTCATTTTTCTAGGATATAAGAATTTTGTCTGTTAAACAGAGATACTGTTTGTTTAAATCATTGATTCTCAACTTGGGAAGGGGCAGTTTTTCCCCCGTAGGGATCCTTTGGAAATGTCTAGAGAGGGCTCTGTTCCGTGGTGGGGCTGAAGGATGACCATTCCATCCCTTCAGTAGGAGGAGGAGTGCTCCTAAGTCCCCTGCGGTGCCCCAGATGGCACTGAGCAAGGACTCACCCGCCTAGAGTGGCAGTAGTGCTGACACTGAGAAAATAGCTAATTTTCCAGATGTGCTTACATTTGTGATTCGCCATTTGATGTCTTATTTATAAAATGATTTTGTTTTTATTAATCTTATTTATTATTGGAGATTTTTAACATTAAAATAGAAAAGAATAGTATAATGAAACTCATGTACCAGTCACTCCATTTCATTTTTTATTCATGAACAGTTTTGTCTTATCTGTATTCTTTATTTGCCTTTTCTTGTACTGCACTATTTTGAAGCACATCTAGATACATTATGTCATCAATAAATATTTTAGTATGTATTTTAGAAGATAAGGGTGTTTAGAAAACTTTACCATATCTTTTATCACCCCTAAAAACAATAATAATTAATATTTGTGTTTGTTTTATTTTTTGAGACTGTCTGGAACTCAACTAGGAAGCTCAGAGTGGCCCCTGAACCACAATCCTCCTGCCTCAGCCCCTAAGTGCTGGGACCACAAGTGTCATTATAACCCGCAAATGTTGATTTTTTTAAAAACCCAATTTACTAAAAATGTTGGGGTTAACTTTAGAATAAAGAGAATACTGTGTTTTGTTCTCTGATTACCTCATTCTATAATCGTGCACTTTTTTCATCTGAATTAGGAAGTGGGCTCAAGATGGTACAGATTAGGGCTTTGCACACTGTCGCTGGCAGGCCCAGCCTTCCGTGTGTGTTGTAGTGTTTACCGGAGAACAGCGTGCCCACTCCCTCACGGATTGTCTGGCTGCTCTTCTGCAGTACAAAACTAAGCAGCTATATAATTTTGCTAAGTGACCACATAGCCTCAAAAATCTACAAATTCTTAACTTTCTGGCTTTTCACATAAAATTTTTGTAGCCCTTTGTGAAACAAATTATTGCAGACTTTTTCAGTTGTTTTAAGTGTTTACCAGCGACATTATGTGGGATGTATAAGGTTACACTTAACTTCTCTCTCTTCCTCAGGGAAAACTCAGATTCATCTGGGGAAGTTGCTTGTCTCCTGGTCTCACCTGCTGAGTGCAGTAGGGTCCTGTTCTGCTTCCTCCTCAGTGTGTAGCAGAAGACATTAAGGGCTGTGAGAGCTTAGGTGTGTTAGTATAGGTGGGGGCTCATTTTGGATCTGCTACCAGAGATTTCATACAGTTTTCCCATTGGTGAAATAAGAATATTAAAGGTGAGGAGGTTTGGGTGGATGACCACTTTAAAAAATGTCTTTTATGATATTTTTCAAATGTGTAAAAGCTATGCTCAGCTGGAAAAATGGGGTGATTTTATCATTTAGGGTTAATGAAAGCTGCTTTGAGGAGGATTAGTAGTAGGGCACAACACTAGACTTTGTGGTATAACCCGGGTTTTAATGGTGTTTTTGCTCCTTAAATAATACTGGGTCAAAAGCTTAATTGGTAAAAGATCCAGTTCCCTCATTTGTGTTAATAATTCAGAAGGTTGGGATGTGGAGTAAGGAAAATAATTTATAGTATGTAACACCTTAGACCTCTGTGTGTGACTGTTCTTATTAATTAAATACTTCTTTCCACCTGGCAGAGGTAGACAGTACCGAGTGTCAAGAAACTTGTTGCTTCTGACTGATCTTATTAGTGAAAAACAAAGTGGCAGAAACACTTTTTCAGACTGTAAAACAGAAGGAAAGGGCAAGTAAGCTTCAAGGTTGGCCAATTTAAAGGAACTCTTTTGTGAAACATAAATCAGGACTCAAAATTATAACCACCAAAAATGGCTTTTAAGTATCCATAATTCCTAGGGATCTGTGTTAAATTAGGTTGCTGTTAGGTGCCTTCCAGCCTCCCCAAAACTCATATTGTCAAAAACATGGAAAGTCAAAAGATAGCTTTTGGGTCAGAGGAGAGAAATGTGTTATGTGGCAGGAGGGAGCGGGAGGGAGAGAGAGAGGGAGGGAGAGATGGAGGGAGGGAGAGAAGGAAAGGGTGGGAGAAGGAGGGGGAGGAGAAGGAGGGGGCGGGAGGAGAAGAGCAAAGAGACCTGGAGGAGTGGACTGCTCTTCTGTCAGAGCTCCATCTCCTGTGGGACCTGCGTTAACCCTTTCTTGAGGGTAGGGCCCCTGAGACCCCATTGTCTTCCCCAGGACCCTCTGGACGGTTTCCGCCTTTCAGGACTGTTGCTGTCACCTTGAGGATCAGGCTTCCAGCACAGGAACCTTTAGGAGACAAACTGTATCCAAGCCTTAGCCTCACACCTTAGGCCTTGGTAGATTTAAGAATGTAAACATCATATAAGAAGTGTCTTCTCCAGTCACTGTGGGTTGAAGTTAGAAATCGGCAGGAGGAAAGCAGAGGATTTTTCTTTCTTTCTTTTTTTTTTTTTTTTAATAGTGGAAAGATATATAATTTGTGCTTTTCAGAGAGAATTCTGTCTAGTGTCAAGGATAGTTTGGGATAAGAATGAGGGTTGAGCTCTGGTAATAATTCAGGTGAGTGTGAATGAAGGCCTGAGTTAGCGGTAGAGATGGAGAACAGCAAATGGATCTGAGCATCATTTGGAGAATAAAAGCTTGAGATTTTGGTGAGTGTGTCTGGAGACTCCGGAGGAAGTGAGTATCATCGAGGGATGTTACGCTTTAGTCGGCCCTGTGGTTTGTGGTTCCATCTGCTCACATGGGGGAGACAGGCAGAAGAGCAGGTTTGGAGGGTTGAGAGGAGAGAGAAGTGGGCAGGTGGAAAACTAGAAATCAGTTTCAGAATTCACTGGGGCCCCCTTTACAAATTCTTTGATAATGACTGTGTCAGTGACTGCCTTATCCCTTGAAATTCCCGCTTTGTTTCAGTTAACATAGTCAGGCTGTGTTACAGGTTTATTTGGAATATTTTGAATGAATTCCGAAAACAAAACTTACAAATTAAGGTCATGGTGCACCTGTGGTTTTCTAATTTAGAAGAGAAGCCTGGAGGTAAATTTAATTGTAATGTCTTAGTATATGTATGTCCTATAATCTTTAAAATTTTTTTGCGTACAATTTAAGTTTTACTGACCTCCCACTTTAAAAAAAGTTAAATTTAAGGCCATCTCTCTCAAGTTTGATGTATTATACACAGATTGTGGAGAATATGAGTATGAAGAGACACAGATTAGTCCATGCCCAAAAGGATGTACTAGTGTACAGGATCATCTTCATAAATATATATAAAGTTCTTGTGAAGATAAAGGGGGCCATCTGGTTTTTCTGGGACATTTTCCAAAGCGATTCAAGACAGGAAATGCACACCCCAGAGTAAATACACGTATTCTATGTTTTGTGTCTCTGCTATAGCCCGTCAGAGATCAGGCTTCACAATCGATAAAACTAAAACAATGTATTAGGGCCGGGGACGTAGCTCATTGGTTCCGTGGCCTGCTTCCCAAGCGTAAGGTCCCAAGTTAGATCCCCGGTACCAAAAAACAAAAACAACCCCCCCAAAAAAAAGCTAAATAAATGAGATTTTGCTTCTTAGGTGAAAAAGCACAGACCTATATATGTCACGTAGATAATTTCTCCAAAACAGGGTGAATACAAATGCAAGCAGTTTATTTTAAAAAGCATACACAAAAGATTGATGTAAATCCCAAAAGTTTAAATGCTTCCATTTTGGATAATTCAGGTCAGAACCTATACAGGTTTGTTCCCAGGAACAAACATATTACTTGTCTCTATGAAGGAATGTGAGTTCTAAAAATTAACGTGGGTTTTCAGTATTTCACATCTCACTATTCTATAAAAACCTAGAGAGACCCAATATCCAGTAGCTTTAGAAGATAATCTAAAAGACTGTTTGCTGTAATCAGTGTTACCAGCGTTGGCCTGGTCTGTTTAATAGATACCAGGGAAAATAAACCCACTCTGTAATTTCTTACAAAATAACAAGTAGATGTAGGAGATGTAAAAGGGGAAAGAATTCAGAATTTCCTTGTCTTCGGTAACTTTCACTTCAGAATCATCAAAAAGCACCCACTCCCCCTCATGGTCCTTTAAACTTTGTACTACACTGGAAATATTCTTCTCACATCCACTCATACAAATGCCTCTTTGGTCCCTGGATTCTTGGTTCTTGTCCGCTTCGAGGGTGCCTTCAGTACTGTTGGTCTCAGAACTACTTTCAGCAAATGCTATACTGGCAGCCTTATCAGGATTAGATGCTTTGTTGTAGAGCTCATAATCTGGTTTGCTCTTTTGTCCTCCAAGAAGTCCAACAGCTTCTACAGTTCTTTTTGCTCAAAACTTTACTTGGTGTATTTCCCCCAACTCTCAGGGACACTTCTTCATTGTCATAATTTTCAACTGCACTCCTTGCTTCCTCCTCATTCAGTGGCTCTGGCTTGCCCACTTTGCACTTCTGATCAATCTCCAAATTCTCCTTGTCCAGTTCTAAGCTGTTGAAGTTGATGACTCTAACAGAAGCAGTGTAATTAATGCCCACTGCTAACTGTAATGCCATTGTGCATTACAACTGCAAATACTCCTTAGCTGTCATTGGTTGGCCTTGTGCTCCATCTTCTAGTAGCACCTTAAGGGAGTGTTGATCTTGGAAAGCCCACCAACTTAACAAACTCCAAGCCACTGGCAGCAAAGCGCTTCAAGTGAATGGTTATGACTTCAGGCATTTTGTCAAACAAAATACTTCATTTGGCTTCAGTATAATGATGGCAACTTTCACAGAAATATTCATCCTCTACAATCCTCTCCACCGAAGCCAACTGTGAAATTGCCCATCTCCGAGTCTTTACTTCTGTTTTGGCTCTGGAGACATTTCAGAACTCTCCTCTACTTTGGAATGCTCATCTTCTTGTACTGGTGCCCTGATGTCCTGGACATCTCTATGTTTTGTTAAACTTTCACATTCCAGGCAATGAGTCCTTAATACCAGCGAACCCTGAAGTAATTTTTCCACTAGTTCAAAGCAAATCTGTTCTGCACCTTTGTTTCTGAGCTTAGCTTCATTAACACATACAGGTTTGAGGTCTTCTGGATATTCAAGTCCACCACCATTGTACTTCCCAAAGTCCTCTTCAAGATCTTACTCGTTTTCTTTAGATTACCCTCTGGATCCTTGGTTTGTTGTTAGTTTTCCCAGACCACAGAATTTAGAAGGAGTGCTGGGTTGCTTCATGGCAGACTTTAACAGCTTAATTTTAACTTTTGATTTCTTTTGTGAGGGTCTTGTGCTCTCATTTTCAGAGACAAACTTGGGGATTAGTGTAGGAGGACTCTCCAGTGTGTACCCAGCAGTTTCTTTCTGATCTAGTTTGTCTCTGGTTCTAATCCAGTGACTGGTGTTCCTTGGAAACTTTGACTTTATTCTTCATGTTACCAAATTCAGTGTCACGTTTTCTTTTCCCATTCCCTTTTGGAGGTTTTTCTTTATAATCCACAGAATCCTTCATATTATCCATTTCCATCCTTTTAATTCTATTCTCTTCCTCTTTCTGATGAGGTTTTTCTCCTATCTTAGTAGGTAATTGTGCCACATCTTTTTACTTCTTTTTTTAGGAATTGGCATGTTTCTTCAATGTTTCCCAAGCTGCACTGTAATGCTTCCTGCTCTAGATAGCCTTCGTACATAGGGTTGAGCTCCCTGAGTGTGTCGAGCGGTCGTCCCAGCTGAGTAGCAAGCTCATCAGTGTATTTCTCTGAATTTAGGAGGAAACTAATCTGCAGCTGTTCAACTGAAATGATTAAGGACTTTAAACTGCGAATAAGTGCGTGCCACGAATTCTTCTTTGCAGTTGCCCTTGTCTTTTTTATTAGCTTCATCCTTTAGTGCCTCTTTCTTCTTTGAAATGATACTAAACAAGTGCTTCACTCCAGATTTAAAACCAGGACAAAAATATAATACCTGAAGTATGCTATTAAGATGACTGTATTGCCAGGATTATTCAGTCCCACAGATGTTAATAAGTTTTCTTTCTTCTCACAGTTTGTAGGCGAGGACTGTGCTGCAGGAGCAACTTGGTCAATTTCTGATCCTCTGTATTCAGAAGCTCTTTATTTTCTTGAGAGTCTGTAAAATCTGAGGCTCTCTTAGTTTCTTTTTTATGAAAAGACTTCAAGGAAAGTCTGTTTTTCTTAGAGGGTCCACTTCCTGAGAGCCATTGCTTTCACTAGGTATGACACCGGGCATTTTCTTTCCACTCCCAAGGAGCTGGCAGGAACTTACAGACAGCAGTTGTAATCAACGGTTTTATCGGGTCATGGCCCAGCCCGCCATGTGCAGGCAGCTGGGCCCCGCTCACATCCTGGGCGGCAACTGCCAAACTGCTTTTGAATCACCTGGTCCCCGCTCCACGCCTGCCACCCTAATCTTTAATTTTTAAATGTCATTCTTTTTGATACACATATACTAGGTTTTTACTATTTTAGTGTTTGTTTTTATATAAATAAACTTGAAGGGACCTGCATATGTGTTTCACTCTGTTGTCTAACAACCACAAGTAGGTGTTGCCCTCACAGGTAGTTACAGGGAAGAATGAAGCCCAAGATGGCTGCAGTATGGTTCAAGCTGGGGGGTGGGTGGGATGATTTCCAGTGGACATTAAGTCCAAGTCAGCAAGATTTCCACTCAGGCTCACCTCATTGGTCTCAGTGTAAATAACTGGATTGATTCTGGCTGCTGTGAATAACTCAAGTATGTAAGGTCATTACTAGCATGTAGCCACTGTTGTGTAGACCCCTTTATATAGCTGGACTACCCTGAGGGCTAGTGACAGGATAGGGCCCATGCACTGGTTTGCACGGCTGAGTGGCACCTGAGAGTAAAGGTGTTTAATCCAGCCCACAACTCTGTATCTCTTCTTTGGGCTGCCTGAATCTCAAGTGAAATGTCAGTCTAAACTGGTGTCAAGACAGTAGTTCTTGGGCTGGGGATTTAGCTCAGCAGTTCCGCTGCCTGTCTTGCAAGCGCAAGGACCTGAGTTCGATCCCTGGTACAAAAAAAAAAAAAAGAGTAGTTCTTATCTGCATCTGATCAGTAGTAGTGGATTGATGGTTCCTTTTTTAGTAGAATGGTAACCATACAGTAAGTTTAGAAATTATAATGGGAAGAAAATCCAGATTGTAGGTTAGGAAGATCTTAAGATTCTGAGATCCTGAATTGTGTAATTATATAGGTAAATATATAAGAGCTTGTTTTTCTGGGATGTTTAAAAATGTTGCTGCTGAGAAGCGTAGAGTTGAATCTTAAATCTTGCATGTAGTTTCTTGTCCATTCCTTCATTCTCAAGATTGATAGGTAACACAAACTAACCCAGTACAGCTGGGAATATTAGGTAGTGCAGGGGACTGAATAGACCCTTGGATACCTGTAGGGGGATGACAGCGGATAAAGAAAGACGGAGACAATACTCAAGGTGTAAGGGGGACCAGGAGGATCCTGCCTCTGGCAGACAAGCTTGATAAACTCCACAGTTGAGCTGCTTTTATTAGCCAGTAAGAAGCACAGAGGGAGAGGTAGTGTACTTTTCCTGAAACAGTGGCTGCAGTAAGGGTGGAGCAATGAAACATGAGGAATGGTCCTCCTCCATACCTGGATTCCTGCAGTCTTTCTGCATTGTCCTTAGCAGATGTTATCTTGCCTTAGGAACTATGATTCTGAGCTTTTCCCACACGGCCAGGAAACATGCAGCCTTCCGTATATTTCCTTTTTCCTAAAGCAAGTCACACTGGCCTTGAGACTGTGGGACCTAAGTCATGTAGCCTGGTCCCCAGTAGTTTCTCACATAGCTTGGTCCCCAACGGGATAGGAATTTCCCTCACTTTCCTACTTTTTAAGAATGGTTGTCCAGCTGTTGTGCATTCCTGTGTAAGTGACTTCTTATATCGGAGCAAATAGGAAAAAATAAAAACTTTGAATTCAGTAGCTGTTTTGCGTGATCTGTTCATCTGTATTAAATGTGTTTAATCACAGCAGCATGTATTTTGTTTCCTTTGAAAAGTAGTTAGAAGATCCTGGGTGCCACATGGGTTTTTGGACCCCTTGCAAAATCTACAGTCTAGAGGGACTGGCACATGGAGTGGGATCACTGCTCAGGAGGAAGTCTTGCTGACTAGTGTGTGTCTGAACTGGGGCATGGAATTGACATAATGACAGTGCCGTTTTTCATTTTTATTTTCCCGGTACCAGGGATTGGAACGAACTCAGGACCTCGTGCTTGTGAGGCAAGTGGCAGCACCGCTGAGCTAAATCCCTGGCAGTTTATATTTTTTAAAACTTTTAAATGATTAGATCTTTCTTGCCCTCTCGTCTCTTTAGAAATATACCTATCCCAGAAAGTATGGGAAACCTGTTTTTTTTTTTAAAGCAACACATTTATTGGTACATTTTAGATGTACATAATGATTAACATTCATCATAGGGCAGAAAATCTGTTTGATTCCTCTGAAAATTTTGGGATTTTGGGTGTATGGAATTTGATTTCTTATGCTTCATTTTTGTCTTTTAAAGGTATTTCTGTCTTAGATATACAGAAAAGTATATGCTCATCTCTTAACAATAACCAATATTAACATATTGATGTAGTAGCCTCTTTAAAGCTATTGAGACATTGCTTTTAGGCTTTCTTTGTTTTAAACCACTCGACTAATGTTAGTGTAATTCTTATGTCATTAAAAAAGTCTTTATAGGGGCTGGGGATTTAGCTCAGTGGTTTCGTCACCTGCCTTGTAAGCACAAGGGCCCGAGTTTGATCCCCAAGTTCGAGTACCCAAAAAAAAAAGTCTTTATAAAATTTTGCAAATACCAGAAGATAAGTAATTTATTGGACACGGTCCTATAGTTGGCTTAGTATCATGGCTGATAAGTCGGGGATGGTGGAGAGTTGGTGATAACCGTTGGCCCAGTGTTGTGTGCAGTGAATCGATAGGGGAATCCCGTTCAAATCCATTTCTGGCTTGTGTTAGCGCCACTGTTTTCTCATATTAACTTGGTCCTTGGTGTATTCTTCTAGCTCCATGCTTTGTTTCTCCTTCTTGAATACCCACTAATTCAAATTTAAACGCCAACATTTAGGACAAAGATGGCGATAGAGCGGTGCACCACGCGGCCTTTGGGGACGAGGGTGCTGTCATCGAGGTGCTGCACCGGGGCAGCGCTGACCTCAATGCGCGCAACAAGCGCCGCCAGACGCCCCTGCACATCGCTGTCAACAAAGGTCACCTGCAGGTCGTGAAGACGCTGCTGGACTTCGGTTGTCACCCCAGTCTCCAGGTGCGACTTCCGGAGAAAAGTGTGCAGGTGTTGGTGGGACCCTGTTGAAGGGACGCGCTCAGTTCTGTGGTGCTAATGCTTCATTACTGTCTGGTGGGGTATGATTGGTCGTGGGAAAAGGCACCATGGGTGTGGGTGTTATAAAACTGGCAGCTGTGCTTTCTTAGAAAAACTGTAAAACATCAGTAGATTGGGGGTGAAGCAAGGACTTCTTGAAAAAACATCAGCTTATGAATTTATTTAATTTTATGGATCCTGACAGTGAATTTCAGCTCAAAGAATAAGCTGGTGTGTGTGTGTGTGTGTGTGTGTGAGAGAGAGAGAGAGGGAGATACCCCATCCCTGGTTGAGATAGTATCTTGCTTTTTAGTTTAGGCTGGCCTTAAACTTACTTTGTAGCCCATTCCTGCCTCAAACTCTCAGTGATCCTCCTGCCTCAGCCTCCTAAGTGCTGGGATTACAGGCGTGCACCACCACACCTGGCTAAACTGTATTATACAATAATTATTTTATAACAGTCTACATCATTTTCATGGTTGCTTATTTTGTCTTTAGGGTCTTGGTCTTGGTAGCCTAGTCCTGGAAAGTTTTCTGTTTTGCAATATATATGTCATTTTTTAGGATTGATGTACAAAGTGACCTAATTTTTTGTAGCTGAGAACCTAGTTTTTTTTTTTTTTTTTTTTTCCGGGGATTGAACTCTGGACCTTGCACTTGCAAGGCAGGCAGTGGAACCACTGAGCTAATCCCCAGACTGATTACCTAATTTTTGAAGCAAAAAAATCACCTAAGAAATGATTCTTCCTGGTCACAGTTTAGCACCTAGTGAATTAAAGCACATATGTAAGGGAAACGTAGTTTTTTTGTCTGTAATCTCTTCAGTTCAGTTAGAATTTGGTATGAATGCCTAATAATTTCATAGCAGAATAGCACATGATCATAATTGCCAACTTTTGGTTCCTTTTTAGGCTGTTTTCTATCATGATCTGAACAGAATAGGCTTGAAATAACATATTTTTAAATAAAAATGGTCCTTGAAATACTGTCTTAATATGTAAAAAATACCTTGTAAAAGGGGGAGGGATCATTAAGATCTTAATGTGCAGTTTAGATCTTTGACAGCAGCCGGAGAATTCATAGATCCCATAGAGATAATGAAGAAGAACAGGGATAATGGAGTGAGGAATTTAGAGCTGAAGGAGTGGGAGACTTTGTTTAGCTAGCTGATTACCGAAAAGTAATTTTTCTGAAGTGTAGCCATTTTGGAACCTATAGGGTGCAGGCTGTTGCCTTGCAAATAGGTGACAGAATGGGAGGATGGGGGGATTGAGGGTTTTAATCCTTTGAGGGAGAGGAGTTTTTAATCGGTTGGTTTTTTTTCTTTTTGACAGGCGAGGCAGAGTTAAATGTTGGGAGGGTAAGGTGGGCCTGAGGTGGAGGAGGGAGGTTGAGAGTAGTGCTGAAGGCCTGGAGTGGCTGTTTTGGGGACCCGGAGGCAGAATAGATCAGGGACCTGTAGAAGAATCTGACTGTGGTGAGAGCTCGCCTCAAGTTCAAGACTACACACTAGATTCAGGAGGATAGAAGATAGGTGATTGGGTCGAACTCGGTTCACACAGCTGGGTGAATATATGCCTGTGATGCGCGGTCTTTCTGAGGAAAGGGCCAGAAAAAAAGCTATGTTCTGGTTGAACTTAATTTACAAAAACAGGTGGCAGGTTGGATTCGGTGAGTGTGGTATGTGCCACAGGATAGGCTGCTTATGACTTTCCGGAGAATCTGTGACAGGTCTAAATTGCTCATTGATGCAGAATAGCAACTTAGTGCTAAATCAGTTGCTAACTGTAAAAAAAATAGCTTGCAAAATGGTAGCCTGAGACTCCCAATTTTTTTTGGTTTTTGTTTTTTTGAGACAGGGTCTCGCTGTGTAGTTCAGGTGGCCTTGAATGCACTATGTAACCCAGTCTGGTCTCGGAAATTGCAGTGATCCTCCTGTCTCTGCCTCCCAAGTGCTGGGGCCTACAGGCATGCATCACCACTGTGGCTTCTGCTCTTTGAAACACTTAGATTAATGATTTTCACCTGTGGCTTCACAATACATTCATCTGGGGAGCCCTGAAAGACTACTGATGGTTAGTTCTTACCCCTAGAGATTTGGTTGGTCTGGAGAGCCAGCTGGGATCAGGATTGTTTTGTCTTGTCTTGGTTTTGGAGAGATGGTACTGATTGAATGCAGGGAGGGCTAAGCTGTATCTGCAGCACTTTTAATATTTTATTTTAAGGAAGGGTGTAGGTAAGTTGCCTGTGCTGACCTCTAACTCACAGTCGTCCTACCTCAGCCTCTGGAGCAGTTGGTATTACATGCATGCACCCTGGGCCTGGTGTGGTCAGGATTTTTTAGGGCTCTTTAGCACTTTCTAATGTGCAGCCAGGGTTGAAAAACACTTAACTTTTAATTCATTGTTGGGGGACCTCAGACTTGTTCAGGCTCAGAGGAGAATTTTGGGGTACAGCAGTTAGTGGTATGACTATTTTAGTGTGTTTAACGTTTCTTGCCTGCATTTCGTATTTTACACAACAGAATGCCATCACTTATTGATCATACTCTGTGAAATGTGGCCTGCGTTTGTTTAGTAGGTCTGTATGAGTATTGTGACTAGGTGTGGTGATTGAATTAAGGAGAACTAACAAAAATCTCTTTAAACTTAAAAAAGGACTCTGAAGGAGATACCCCTCTTCATGATGCCATCAGCAAGAAGCGTGATGACATCCTGGCCGTCCTCCTGGAAGCGGGTGCGGATGTCACCATCACAAACAACAACGGGTTCAATGCTCTGCATCACGCCGCCCTCCGGGGAAATCCCAGGTAAAACGCCAGGGAGAAGTACTGCTGCTGTCTTGCTGTTTCTTCCCCGGCTACTGACGAAGAAATGATTTCAGTGTCTTTAATGCTGATTTCAATGTCTTTAATAATTTTAAAGGTCTGTGGAGGTTATGCCCTCATTCAGTAGATTAGCTTTATATGATATAAGTATTATGAAATGATGGTTTATATATTAAATGTGGGTATAAAATACAGGAATCCTGGCTTATATCTAAAGATTTAATTAAAATGCATTCTGTGTTGAGATTTTTGTTTCTTCAAGATCATTCTCAGCTTATCTTCTGATTCGTGTTCTCCATTTGCTTGGTAATTAAAAAAAACTTGTGGCCAAATAAATATAGTTACCTAATTCCTTGTTAATAATATAATCAGTTGCATAAACTTTGAATATGGATGAGCCCGGTTACTATTACAGTAACAGATTTGTGGTGAGAAGGGCTGGCTGGGGAGCGTTTCAGAGAGGCTGCCTTGGAGAGTCACGGTATGCAGAGAGGATCTGTGGAGTCCCCAGGAGAGGAAGTGTTTATGTTTGTTTAAGTTTGAGGTTTTCATTTTTTGGAACAGCGTACTTTTAATCTGCATTTTAGAAAATTCTGCTTTAGTTGTCTGGTCTCTAGTTGAATCCAGTATTATATGTCTTTTTAAAAATTAATTTTGGACGGGCTGGGGATTTAGCTCAGCGGTTCTGTGGCCTGCCTTGCAAGCTCAAGGACTTGAGTTCAATCCCTGGTACCAAAAAAACCCAAAAATTAATTTTGGTGGTACAAATTTGATACACGTAATGATAACATTCATCATGGGAATTTGTACTGGTGCATAATAGATCTTAATTTTTCTTTTTTCCCCAGTCCTCCCTTCTCCTTCCAACCTTTCTTCCCCCTTCCTTATTTACAAAAACTTTCCATTTTTTTCTTTCTTTCTCTCTCCCCTTCCCGTCTTCTTCCTGCTTCCCAATACCTGCCATCCAGTTGGCCCTCATTTACCCTTTTTGATTCCCACATGAGAGAAACAATGCAGTATTTAGACGTGTGTGTCCGATTAAGTGAAAATATCTTGACCGAGGAAAATATTTATGCTGATATTTATTTTGATATTTTTATGTGTTCTGGATTCTTATTCTCTTTGGTTCCTTGTTGCGTTTAATGTTTCCATTCATTCATTTATTCATTCTTAGGATCATCACTGGAGGTGATTGCTGAAAACAAGACTTTCAGTGCAGTTGCTGTTGATAACGCAAGATGTAATGGGTGGCTGTGTGTCATGTCGTGAACGTTCAGACACTTGGTTAGTTTGTACTGTGAGGGAGAGAGAATAGGTCAGAGAGGAGGAATTATTTCAGCGACAAAGCGCCGAGTGCCCCACACGCATCATCTCCCTCAGTGCCTTGCATGCTGCCCACCTGCCCTCTGGGGATCTGTCCCGGGTCTTGTGCACACTGAGCAGGGCTCTGCCCTCAGCCACATCTGCAGCACTTTGAGCAGCTTTTGAGGCCTCCTACAGACGAAGAATGCGAGGCTTACCAAGGTGGATTTGCTTAGCCATGATTATGTAGCCGATTAGAGGAACAGCTGGAACTGGAGCAAGTTGTGTGACTTGAGAATCAGAACTCTTGTGCCCTTCACAGTACCATTCACGCTTTGTGGTTTGTATGTGTGGCGAGGCCCCCGGACGGTGAGGAATTTAGCTGACCACAATGCTTCAACGCGACTTTCCTCTTGGTGTGTCATTGCTTACGGCGATCTTTGCTTTCACGAATTTCAGCTCCAGTTCCTTTTAAAATTCAATTTATTCTGCTAGTCTTTCCAGTGTGTCCATTCTTTCTTTCTTATTTTGAGGGGGGTTACCAGGAATTGAACTCAGGACCTTTTGCTTGCGAGACAAGCGGCGGGACCACTGAGCTAGGTCCCCAGCCCTGTCCCATTCTTTCTGTTCCTACTGTTGCTGACCTAATAAGTCCTTACTATTTTTACCTCGACTATTACAGTGTCTGATTATTCTTCCTGATCAACTGTCATGTAATTATCACTTTAAAATTCCCCTCTCTGTTCCCAAACTTCTAGTTGTTTCTCGTGTCCATAGTAATGGACATACATACATATGTCTTGACTTGTCATTTGAACCAATTATTGATATGTCCTGAGCCTGTTTAGCTTCATCTCCCACTGATTACACTCACTCCCTCTGCCTGCCTACCGCTGAGTTACGTTATTACCCTGTTGCCCTTTCCTAAAATACGCCCGCTGCTTTCGTTCTCCCTTTTCCATGTTCTCTGTTACTATGTGCATATCTTTTTGTTGTATTCATCTGTGTGTCCTCCTCAGTGCTCTGACTATAGGAGATAGATGTTGGCAATAAATTTGACAATAAGGACAGTGAAATTTCAAGTGTACTACGTGACTGATTACAGAATTTAATCTTCAGGGAAACTGTTACACTGTAGTAATACATAATATACATGGTGGCTTAACTACTAGACAAGAGCAGAAACGATTTCTCTTGCTAAAAGTAAGAACTAGATGTCTTTGGATTCCTGAGTCAGCAGGTTATGCGGGCACTGTGTGTGAGAACACTGCACTCAGCGCTCCCTGCAGGCTGGAGATACCTCAGTCAGCAGGGCTCTCTGCAGAGCTGGCGAGACAGCTGATAGGTCTTCTGGGACTACTGATAACAATATTACAAAGTTTTTTAATATATCATTATTTATAATTTTTTCCTTACCATAAATTGAATGTCAGAAGCAACAAAATATGAGTGAACTGTATGCTGTGATGCTGTATTTTCAAGTTATTACTGAGTGACTTGTTCACTCATTTATTCATTCCCACAAAGACACATGGTAAATCTTACGGAGGCTATGAGCAACTCGTTTTCCCTCTAGAACATTATGATGTCTTGATTTAACTCTCAGTTCCAAGATGTGATTTGGTAAATGAAACTGTGTTGAATATAGGAGGTTTGGTAATCTGGACTCTGTTGGTGTTCATTTTTTCCCTTTTATAATTGTGAACACGCTGGGTACTGAACAAAAATCAGCTGAGGATCTATTACATGATGATGTAGTGTGTCTGGTACCTCTGCTTATGCGTCTTCTCTCAAACACCATCACCTTGTAACACTCACTATTTTTCACTTCAGTTTCTGCTGAGAGACGTATGCCTGCTTGCATGATTGTTGTAAAGGATCAAAAAGGTAGAGAGTAACAGAGTGTGCCTACCTTTCAACTGAGGAAATAAGGAGAGAGCATTGAAATATCCTTATGAGTAAAAGTTGTGACACTTCACGTGTTCTTTAAGCATTAAAAGACCTTTGGTTCAGAGTCTGTAGAACCTGTAGAACTAGATGCTTGTTGCTGAAGTCTCTCAAGGTATTCTGTAGTATTTTCTCCGTTCTCAGTTTTCTTGTTAATGTTCAGGGATTTAGTGGTAAAATTAAAGGCTCATCTCGTGCAAGATAGTGACTGGACATTTCTAGAGTAGTGCTTTGTGTAATAGTGTAGTTTTCTATTACTTCTTAGAAATAATACATGTGTGTCCATGTGACCTGTGCTGGGACAGTCCCCTCAGATTTTCACATGGATTTTAGGTGAACTTCCCAGATAATTCCTTCTTCTGAAGGAGGTATGTTCTTATTATGAAGTGTAGCCTACTTTTCATTATTCTTTTCTGAAGAATAAGAAATTTAATACCAAGAGATCATAAATGAGTAATTTTATTTGAAATTCATAAGTCACCCACACATCTTTCATAATACTTTTTTATAAATATCTTTAAACATTCTAGTTCTTCCAAGTAGAACAGTAACAAGTTATTTAGTTTTAACCACAGTCTGAATAACTTAAGTTGAAATTAGTTGACATGGAATTGATACTCATAAACGAAAATGCTGGCTCTCCTGTAGTAATCAATGCATAGCTACAGCTGGTTGAAGGGGACCAAATCCATTGAAGAGGCGATTTGGTTCCATTTTACCAGCTTTAGCAAAGCATTGTAGTGTGCTGGTTTGGAATCTAGAACAGTTAAATGCTTTTCATTTGTAAAAATATGGTTATGGACCATCCACAAGTGTTAGAAATTCTCATTATCACTGTTTCAGTCACTGAATATAAAATTTCTGTCTTGATGGCACTTTTCCTGCTCTTAACAGTTCAGAAGTCTTTTCCTTTTAACACACTGTCAGTGCGTGACTTTTTTAACATTTTTGATTAATTCTTAAATATAAATAATACCTGCTTCAAAATCAACAATATTTGTAAGAAAAAGTAGACCATGATACATTTCAGAGTAATACTTCTAGGTAGTAAACTGTTCAGCCAGTAGTAGTTGGGGAAGAGTAATATTAATCACACATTTTTACTGTCACTGCTTTTTTTCGTGTTATAGTTGATGACTCGTAGCAAGTTGCTGACCGAGGTTGGAGGAACATGAATGGCCCTAAGAAAATACCTCTGCCCTTTGAGTTATAAATAGATCACACGTGTATGTATTCGGTATATTGCTTGGACTTGTGTTGGGAAGAACTACCGTACATGTCAGCTTATTTTTCTTTGTTGTTGCTCATGTGGGGTTACTGATCATGGGTCAGTAATTTAACCCTTTTAAAGGTCTATCTATTTAATAAATAAATTCTCTTGTCATTTTGGGTATAGATTGTCTGGTTATTGATTATCTCATCAATTTGTGCATTGACTTGTGGTTTGCTGTAATCATGACTTTTTAGTATTAAAATTTACTATGTAATATTTAACAAATTGATAGTCTAAGTTTTTGTTACAATGTGGGTTTGCTGTAGTTTTCAGTATCGGGAGAGGAATGCCATCTGAAGAATACTTGCAGAAAATATAAGTCTGATAAATTACAGTTTGGTTATAAAGTAAGATGCCGTGAAATAAAGAGTGAACTGTTCTTTATAGTTACTGTTCTGAACTGAACTGGGAGAGGGTCAACACTGACTTGGGCAGTACGCAGACAATCCTTACATTAAGTGTATTTCTGTATCTGTTGGTCGTGAAGTGTCTGGTAAAATGAATGCATTTATAGTCTTTCCATCATTTATTCTAACAAGTGAAACAGGTGTTACATTGCATGAACTTAAGAGCTGAAGATAGCAATAACACTGGCTTCTATTTTTACTAGTTATATGGGAGCCATTTAGCAGATCCAGTTGCTCAAGTGTGCTTTTGGACGGCAGTTCAGTTTCATATACAGGCCATATTGGGGCAAGGAGAGGCCATGGGAAAAAAATAGTACAGCATTTGATAATGTCAGCATCTGTTAGCCCTGTCAGGGAGGCAGTTGAAATGTTTGAGTTACACCAGTGTCAGCAGATGTAACATGTACTCGGTTAAAAATGAACAGCTGATCTAAGTGATAGATGTGACATTTTAGAGTATTGAAAATACTCTTAGATATGCTAAGTTAAACTAGTAAGCACCACAAGTTTACAATTTTACTTGATAAATGAATAAGGATTATATGCTGCTAATATTATAGCAAAGAAATTCTTAGTTGCTGGAATGTTTAATTATTAAAACTGTTTATACCTATAAAATAACTAATGTAATTTTTCATTACAACGTATGAGGAGAGTAGTACCCTTTGAGTAGTTTTATAGAACAACTTCTACTTTTGAGGCATCTATTTTTAGTTTTTGGTATTCAGGACATAGTCGGGTAGAGGTGATAAACAGAACCTGAAATGTTGGCATTCTTTTTGGTAGATGATCAGAAGGGCTTTGCTTAAGTGAATTCACTAATTTATTTGAAACTTAAAGTTAAAAAATCATATTTTTTGTAATTTCCAATAAATGTGTAATAATGTGCTACTTAATATAATTTTCTCCTTCAGAATAATTTGATAAAATGAAACTCATTTATTAATGAATTGTCTTCTTAAATAGAAAACTAACAATAGTTCAACGTGTTCTTTCCATTCAGTTTTTAACACACAAATTTAAAATATTACTATGCTTTTTATAAAATGTTATTGAAACAACTTTTAGTAAGAAATATACAAAGACTAGTATTTTCTTTTATCTCGTAATATTATAGTAGTTTAAAATAGGTATTGCTTATTGATTTTTGTAAGAGCTTTTAAAAAAATTTCTTATTTTTTAATAATTGGGATTTAACCCTGGTCCTTGGCATTGAGCACTATCTCTAGCCAAGGTGTTTGTTTGTTTGTTTGTTTGTTTGTTTGTTTTTCTTTTGTACTGGGATCGAACCTAGGACCTCCCTCTTGCAAGGCAGGTGGCAGCATCACTGAGCTAAATCCCCAGCCCGCAAGTTTTTATTTTTTGACACATGGTCTTACTAAGTCTAGGCTTGAGTTTGTTTGCAATCCTCTTGCCTCTGTGTCCCAGAGAGCTGGCATTACAGGCATGCACCACCTGGCCTAGCTTATATTTTATAAATGTACCTAATACATTATAAAAAATCCAAAAATATTTGAGATTCCTAACATACTAAATGCAATGTATCTGTTATAGCTATAAAATTGAATTATAATTGCATAGTATAGTACCATTAAAATGGTTATTCTGTGTGTGTATAAATTGATTCTTCACTCTCATGTTTTCATTTTATGTGCTCCCTCGGGAGAAAGGAAATTCAAAGATAATGTCTGAAATTCTAATATTGATAGATTATAAGCTTACTAGATATGAAGAGAATTGCTATAAATGTGAGTGAAGTCAGCATTTTTTTTTTTTTTTTAATTCTGAGGATTGAACCCAGGGCATTTGCACTGAGCTACAGCTCCAGCCCTTTTAAATTCTTTTCCATTTTGGGAGAGGGTCTCTGAGTTACTGAGTTGCCCAGGCTAATTCCAACTTGGGATCTCCTTGACTGAGCCTCCCAGAGTACTGGAATCACAGGTACGTGCCACTGTGCCTGCCTTGAAGTTGGCTTTTCTTGTATCTTATTTTTCTTACCAAATCAGTTGATACTTGAGTTACGATCTAATTGTGAAGAAAATAAACCGCTAACACTGTTTTTTCCTCTTATTGTCAGATTTTAATTATGTGAATACACACGAGATGTAAAAGGCAATATGTTTTAAACTTACATGATTTAAAGGACTTTCATAATAAATTGAAATTGAGCTGGGGATGTAGCTCAGTGGTGCCACTTGTTGCCTGACTCGCAGGTGCAAGGTCCCGAGTTCCGTCCCTGGTACCAAAATAAATAAATAGAAATCTACTTGAGCAGTACCTTTACTTCATTGAGTATAAATGATAAGGATACTGAGTTTCCATCTGTAAGTAGTAAGGATTTTTTTGGTGTTAGTGTTGCATAGGCCACCCTTTGAGAGTGGGTTAATTTACATGTGAAGGTCATTCTTGGAGAGGAGAAGCGAGGGCTTTTTCAGCTGCCATTTAGCTCCTTACAGCAGCTTATAACCTACCAAAAATACATACTTCTTTACATTCCATAGCTTTGTATGTTCATATGGGTACATAAAGAAGTATGTTCTCTGAGTAGGTGTTACTCGCTGGCTAGCTGTGTGCATTTGGAAATAAATACTTGTTAGTGTTTAGCTCACTGCTGCAGAGCAGCGGTGGATCATTGGCAGAGGCGAATTTGCAGAGACTGCTTTATAACCAGGTTACCTGATCAGGGTTCCTTGTTCTTGATGGACGTTAACATTTGCAAACATTTGACCAGTTTTCTGTTGAACTTTGTCCTGGTTTGGTTCTTCTTGCGGGAGATTCATAGAATCAGTGGAGCTTTGCAGGGTGTTTCAGAAATTGATAGTAGCAGCTTAGAGTCTTCAGAGAGAGATGCTTCTTTCTTTTCTTTATTTGCCACTGGATCCTAGAGGTAGATAGATAGTAGTTTAGTTCAAATCTTTTTGCAAACCCCATATCGTATTCAAAACTTAATTAGTACTTCTAGAATTGACTACAATTGAAACAATAAAGAGAAACGCATTTAAGCATATGAGTGAAAGGTATTTTTTTTAAATAGTGAATTTTTCTTTAGCTTCTTTTTTAAGGTCACAGATAAGAACTCATGATCATTTGCAAACTTTGTTGTTCCTTAAATTTTATATTTCTGTGCTTCTGTTCAAATACAAATTCAAAGGGACGTCTACATTTTGAATTTTAGTGAGTTTAGTTCTTTTGGTTTTTAAAAATCTTTCAATGTAAAGCAAAACTACCCAGTTCACGTTCCCAAAGACTTTTTTGACAGGACTAAAATGTAGCCTGTGAGCCCCTGGGTTTTAGCATAGTCATATAGCATGAGAAAAAAATCGTAGCTGGTGAGTAGCTTTTTAATTATTATGACACTAAAGGGTTAATTTAAAAAGAAAAGCTCAAGATGTGTTCAGATTTGTTAAAGTAGGGAGGGGAAGAAAGAAAGCAGGGGAAATAGAGTCTGCAGCCTGTGTGGAGGTGAGCGCAGCTCATTGGAGCAGATCAGTGGGGGAGGGGGCTGGCGCCGCAGCTGTCTGGAGAGGCTGGGGTCACACCACGCGCCTTCGGAGTTATTTCTGTGGTTGATTAATAGTAGCATTAAAAGGTCTTTTATAATCTGCCAAGTTGCTTGGTTGACTAACTTGAAATGCAATTTTTAGAAGATAGCATACTTTGGTGGAAGTGAGGGTTACAGATTTACTGGTGATGCAGAGCCATCATTTAATCTAAAACAATAAAGGCCAAATCTTTAATAATGTAGCGCATTTTTTAGATTGAGAGTTATGCTGTGAGAATATTTGAGCAGCGTTCCTTTTTCACACTACCTAAACTGGCAGTTTGTACTGTGAAATTAGGCTCTGCTCGGATGGACGTTAACAATCAGGACGCCTGTGAGTCGAGCTAGAGAGGCGTGCAGAAAGGCTGAGTGCCCTTGAAAGTGCGGGCCATGTGGTGCGTACCTGTCAGCCTAGTGTCGTGCAGCGCTTGCAGCAGGACAGCGGGTGCCTGGGCTCACCTCACAGCAGCCATCTCCTCCGTGGGCCCTGCGTGCTGCTCGCTGAGTCAGCACTTCTTTTATGAGCCGAGCGGAGCAAGGGAGGGCGCCAGTGAATACAGAACCTCACCTTTGGATACATTTGAAAAACAAACGAATAAAAACAAATAACCTACTCTGTCCCCCTTCCCCTAAAAGAAAAAAACACCTGCAATAAATTTGAATCAACATTGGTCATTCTGTCTGGAATGTCATATACCATAGTCATCGCAGATACATAGAGAAAGTTAAGTTACCGAGGAAGGTTGCTACAAAGACCACAAACATACGTATCATATTCATCAGATGAAATGCTTCAGAACAGGGGGAAAAGTTGCAGAGGAAGTTAATTTTATAATCTAAAGAAGACGCACACGCAGGTACAAAAAAATCTAAAAAATAAACAAACCTAAAGCACATCTCACCCCCTCCCCCAAGTAACTAAACATTCACCCTGCTTTCTTTTGCCCACCAGAATACATTGAGTTCTTCTGACTCCTCAGGAAATACTCTGCATCTTTCTTGCTTTGAGTTTTTGGGTCTGAGTCCCAGGATTAAATGGTAGCTCTGTAGTGAAGCTGCCTTGTCACATCCAGAGGTCAGGTCTGCAGGCGAGGCCAGGACTCCACATGGTCACCACAGAGGCCACTTACATTACATTCTTCCCTCAGTGGCCACTGGCTACTCCGTTACAGCTTTATAGGCAGCTAAGCATTTGAAACATGCACTCCCGGCAAACAGGCTCTCTTGTGCCTCTCTCTTCCCTGACCATATTTAGTCAACCATAGCAAAAAATAGTCTCTCAGCTGTCGATTGTCGATCCAAAAGCTGAGGAAGCCTCTATCTTGCTTTCTGCCTATTGATTGTTCATCCTGTGGTCCAAACACTGCTTTGCCATTTGTCCTGCCTTTTTTTTTTTTTTTTTTAAGTACTGCCAAATAAAGCGGTCTCTCATATTTCTTCCAGTTACATTTCCCAAATTTTCACTGGGCTAGTGCTGAGACTAGGAAAGCCACATGAGTGGCTGTCGCTATACTTAGAAGCACTGCGGAGAGTAAAAAGGAAAGAGGAAAGAAATTATCCTGGCTAGTAGCAAGATAGTCTTTAGATAGATACGGAACAGTAAAGGCCCTCTACTGCCAAAATGTATTTCATAACCCGATTTTTTTTTTGTTATTGGCAAAGATATTATGGATGGTGATGTGTCTCATGGCTGAAGGCCTAAAGGGATTTTATAGGGTTATAATTAGGGCTAGTTATTGCTATCCATGCTTTTAAAATTTATTGGGTAGTATTTGAATGGAAAATTGATAGAAATGGTAAGTAGAACTGGGATATTGGTAGAGAGAAGCCATTGACTCAGAAGAGTAGTGGAAACGAAATATTGGAAATGCCCCTTAAAACTTTAAATTCAGTGTCCGCTTTAGTCTTTGTATAGTACTTAGTGGAAAAGCAGGATCCAGAATGCTTTTGAGTAATTACATGTTTTTTATATTGAAATTATGTACCAAGTAGGAATACAAAATTCGTTTCACTATGAATTCAGTTCTAGTATGAATTAAATTTTTCATTTCAAATGTGATGTTTCTTTTTTTTCCTTTTTGCATTGGTATGGCTTTCTAAGTTTCTGAAATAGCGTTTAGATATGATCGTTGCATATTTTGCCACAGAGTAAACTAGTTGCTCACCTGTGTATAACTGTGCTATATAACATACAATATATCTTCAAAAATTTTCTGAATTTTAATAGCATATTCACAATAAATTTTAATAGAGAAATTTATTTTTTAACTAAGGAAAAGCAATATTAAGGCAAAAAATCCAATGAATCTATGTAAATATAATTTAAAATCTCACAAGCCTAAAAATGCCTGGGAAATTAATCATACTTTGTTTTAACTCCAGTATATTTTCTAAAGTATTGATTGAGTGAAGAATCAAGAAAAACCAATTCTCAAAGCTCATTCTGGGAAAGTTTGACCTTGAACCTTCTTTTTGTCTTCAGCACTTAATGCCCTAGTAGTTTAATTATTTTGGATGGGTATTTTAAAATAGTGACAGCAGGAGGGTTTCTGTAAATACTTGGCAATTTTAAAGAGCCAGCTCTCCTAAATACTGAAGTAATTTTACACACAAAGTAACAAACCTCAGAATGTAAAACAGGCTCATTTTCTGGTTCTTAAATTACCTTACTTTTGCTGTTTTGAAGTAATGAAAGTTTATTTTTTTTTAAGCAAACATATAACGTATTATGTGCTGGGCACTCTTCTAAACCCTTTTAATAAATATCAACTCATTTAATTTTCATAAAAATTATAAAATTTTAATTTAATTTTTGATGCTTCTCACATATTATTGATGAGGAAACTGAGTTATCACTTAGTTGTTCCGGAACTTAATACTTCTCTGGTACGAATCACAAATGCCTGCTTAACTGACAGTAAGATCTTATCTTTAAAACATCTGTGCCCTTACCCTTAGAGAAAACAACCAGTTGAAGAATTAAACAGTTAAATAATTTGCTCAAATCACGAACCACTCATTCTGGCCAGAGCTGGACTCTGAGCCCATGGCTTGGCTTCAGGCTGGGAGCTGTTTACCTCTGTGCCATGCTGCTGCTCTGGCCAGTGGCAGTGAAATGAATTCAAGAAGTACTGCTCTCGGGGACTCAGCAGTCCACCAAGAACATGTGGTATGTCACCGTGTCCTTGCCTCCACATACTCAGAAAGATGACTGTCCTTTGCTTGTTTCTGTATTACTCTATTCAGTAAAAGTCTGACCTCCACATGCCATGTACCTTTTTAAACAAGGAATGTTTAAGTTGTGCAGGTAACAGTTTTTAGCATGTCCCAAAGAACTGCTTGCGATTTATCAACTTCTTAATAAATCCCTTTCTGAATTTTGGACTCCCTGCTATTTGAGAGTGTTGATTAACTGAATAAGCATTTATTGAACACCTCTGTGCCCCAGTGCTATTCTAATGTCCTTTCTTAATTTAAATATGTAAGGTTGCCATAGTGAACTGCTGTGGTTTGTTTTGGGAAATGTTACTTCTCTCTGAGGAAAGAGACATTAGAGACAGACGGCCTGGCGACCCCTAAAAATTGATTCAGTGAGGCCCAGGGATTCAGCTCAGTGGTGCCTTGCAAGCGCAAGGATCCAAGTTTGATACCTGGTAACAAAAAAAAAAAAAAAAAAAAA
>NW_022900942.1:59420710-59428737 GCF_012274545.1 Fukomys damarensis | reverse complement strand
AAAAAAAAAAAAAAAAAAAAAATAGATCCAGTGCCATTTGTATACTGCATACCAGTGCAGACAGCTGCTTGTCCCCTGTACTTCTTAGAACTCATTTGTTCATCGTTCAGCAAGCATTTGAATACTACCATGTGCCAAGGGTTATGCTAGGCATTGCTCTTAGTTGTTCTGGAACTTAATAGTCTCTGGCACAATTCACAAATACCTGCTTAACTGGTAGTAAGATCTTATCTTTAAAGCATCCATGCCCTTATCCTCTTAGAAAACAACTAGTTGAAAAATTAAGATCTGTGTTTTGGGCATTAAGAAAAGTGTCACCAAGTCTCATACCCTCCACAGCAGAGTGTGGTTCAGTGAGATAGGTGACGTGTCAAGAGCTAGTCACAGCTGTGTCCCAGTCACTCTGGCCCTCACTGCGCGCAGCATAACAGCAGTCTCTCCTCTTAATTGGCATCCTGGAACTGCCCTTCTCGGTTTCCTGTGTGTTCCTGAGATCGCCTGTCCCACAGAGAATGGAGGTGGGCTCCCTGAGCTGCTGTCATCAAAGGAGGCCGAGGTGGCCAGGGTGGCTTTTTTCATGTTCCCTGAGCTCCGCTTGCAGGCTGGGCCCGAAGACAGGCTCTTTCCATTAGGCCCTGTAGTATCTGTATGTGTCTTTCTGGGAGGGGGCCAGTGATTTCTAACTAAGATGAAAGGGGTATGGTCTCTAAACAGACAGAAGTGATCCTCCTCAGATCTCTGGTGCGGAAGAATTGTGAATACTTTATGCTCATGCTCCACTCGCAGGAGGCAGAGGGGAACTGCTGACTCCCCAAGTGTGGGCTGAGCAGTGACTTCCTTGCTCAGACTGTGGTAGAGAAATGGGAGGAAAGAATAACTGCAGCAGAGACCCCCTGACAGGCCACTTCCGGGGAGTTCTTGAGGGCAACCCTGAGAGTGATAGGGGCCGCTGCTAGCACCACATTGCCCCGCAAAGAAGACCCCGCCTTACTGCTGCAAAGGACACCATAGGGCTTATTTTCAGAGGATGTTTTTATTTTTTCGTGTAGAGCATTCTGTATGTATTCATTTATTCATGTACAAAATCTGTTCAGATGCAGTCCTGCCATCATCTTCTGGACTTCGTCACAACTCTCCAAACCCCAAATCCCAGCCTCCATTTCTTTCCGCTCCCTTTCCTGCAGAACCATTGGCTCCAGCAGTAGCGCTCTCCCTAAATGAGCGCTGCTTGTCCGTGTAGCCTGCTCTTGGTGCCCTGGCAGCCCGGCTGTCAGTGATTTTATCCCATGAATTCTTCGCCCGAGTCACAGCCCCTCGCAGGCCGGGCCTCACAGTTTTCATTAGATCTCACGTTAGCTGAAGACTCGGGAGACGGGAGTGGCAACAGAAACGATGACCGTGAGGGGTGATGGTCCATGCAAAAGCAGTGAAAAATGGCAGGCGTCAAAATTCAGGAAACGTTGGGCTGGGGATTTAGCTCAGTGGTTCCGCCGCCTGCCTCAAAAGCGCAAGGACCCGAGTTCGATCTCCAGTACAAAATAAATAAATAAATTAAATAAAATAAAATTCGGGAGATGTCTGCCTCACACACGTGCAGAAGTGCGTCCGTTACGGTGCACGACGCACTGGACTGTGAAGCTTCATGGTAGAGAACTGCACGTCACTCGTGTTGTGTCTGTGCCCTGGTCCGGACTCACAGCAGTAAGTGTCGGGGTCATCTGGGCGCACGGGTGGTTACCTCTCATCCTCAGGCGCCCCTCGTGTGTTTACAGACGATTAGTTATAATTACATTAGCACATTTTAAATGTTAATGTCGGTCATAGTTATATTTAACTACATATTAATATTACTATTTTATTCCACATGTGCATCGTGTGTCGCAGTGGCCAGCTGTGTGTCCTTCTGGCTGATGGTCTTAACTGGGGCTTATAGTGGGGTGAACCAGGAGGTTATTATGTGCATTCTGAAAAATGCAAGGGTGTATTTCCGGGTAGGTCTTAACTTTGGGGGAAATAGGGACTGCTCTGCAGTGTGACTCGATAAAAGGGCGCCTCACCTCCGTGGGCTTCCAGGAGCCCATAGCCCCGGCGTAACGGTGAGAAAAGCAGACGAACCCCAACCGAGGAGCACTGCTCAGTCACCAGAGACGAGGGAGCCCAGGAGCCATGAACGTATTTTGGTGTTCTGCAGCAGAGAAAAACTAACTTTCTGTAAATCTGAAGTTAGCATTTTATTTAAAAAACATGGGGCTTGGGATGTATTTCAGCATGCTCAAAGCCTGAGTTTGATTTTCAGCACTGTTTAAACAGGAATGAATGAATGAATAAAATAAATAATAAATAAACAATAAACTAAACTAAAATAAATAAAAAACTAGTCCTCGTACTCTTAGCTTCTCAGAAGTAACCTTGCATATTTCCCCACGCCCGTGCTGGGAATTGAACTCAGCCTTTCACACAGAGGTACCAGGCTGGGCGCAAACTTAGGCTCCTCCTGCTTCAGCTTCTCAAAGTGCTGGGGTTACAGGCGTGCGCCACCTTGTCCAGGTCCTTAGTTCTGAGTGGGCTGTTGCAGCCCTTCTCCACAGCTTACACCGCTCAACCAAGACTTGATTTGCTATCCTTGATTTCAAGAAAACACTATAGACTCATGTTCTAAAAAATATATTATGGTGGCAAAGTGTATTTTAGAATAATTTTCTTCAATGCCAGTCTGATTAGAAAGATTTACTTTTTTAGGATGTCTTTTTACTAGATGAAAGTTGCTAATTTTGATTTTGTGAAAATCATGAGATGGCACATTTGTGTGCCAGTGATAGGATAGGACAGGAGGGAAGGGGCATGGCCTCCTGGAGGGCGTTGGGGCTCCGGGGAGAGGTGGTTTCAGAGGGGAAATCAGCAGGATGTACTCAGTGTGGAAGCAGGGAGGGAGAGAAGTATCGGGATGATTCCAAGTCCTGAGTGGATGGCTGATGGTAGAACTTGTGTTACAAAGGCGGTTGGTCTGCAGTCATGTAACGAAAACATTTTTACCTATGTTTCGTTTAATTCTTACAGCAGCCTTACAGGGTCATCCTGCCTCAGCCTCCAGAATGCAGAGATTATAGGCGTGTGCCATCATATCTGCCATAAAATCTTTTTATTAAGAAGAGTTGCCTCTAGCTTGACACTTAGTTCTCCTTTTCAATCTTTGAAGCATATCGTGTAACTTTGTACTTTTTTTGCTTTGGGAATACTTTGTTACCAATTTTTAAATTTTAGGTTGTAATTGCCATTTTGTGTATTTTGTCCTCACTGGTAAATCACTTACATCAGATTTTATTTTATTTATTTATTTTGGTACCAGGGATTGAACTCGGACCTTGCACTTGCAAGGCAGGTGGCGGAACCACTGAGCTAAATCCCCCAGCCCTCCATCAGATTTTAAATCTGTCATTCATGACAATTCTTTCAACTATGTAAAATTTTATCACTCTTTTTCCTATTCCTAGTTTGTTGTTACTTAACTTTTTAAACTTTTTAAATAGATGCTGTTGGAATTAAACCTTAAAGATTCCACAAAGCCAAAATTATGTTCTCATTAGAGCATATTCCTTTCCTCTTTTGATTTTTTCTAACAGGTTCTTCTTTATAGCGTTTCCTTTTTCTTAAGTCTGTTCTCAAGGTAGTGATTATTTACTTCTCAAAATATGAAAAAAACTGCACATTTGAGAAGTGGAATAATTAGATATTTGTTTTTAAGGAATGATTTTGTTTTTCTTTAATTTTCTTGAGACAGCATCTCGCTGTGCAGTTCCGGATGGCCTTGAACTCACTATGTTACACAGGCTGGCCTTGAACTCTGTGCAATCTTCTTGCCTCAGCCTCCCAGGCGGTGGGGATGATTTTCTTTAGGAGAGTATCTTCACTTGATTTCAAAAGTTTCTTCTGTATAAGTTTCTAAAGAAAATAATAAAAATATCAAATTAAATATAAATGATATAAATTAAAGATGATGTGAATTTGACTTTCAGTGCAATGCGTGTTTTACTGTCAAAATTACCAAGACCATGGATTGTGGATGAGAAGAAAGATGACGGCTATACTGCCTTGCATCTGGCTGCTCTTAATAACCACGTGGAAGTGGCTGAACTCTTAGTACATCAGGTAGGGAAAGCAGTTTAATAATTTAAAAATAATTTTGGAATATTTATATCCATGAATTGAATTCTCCATCAAATGCCTATTAGTATGTTACAGTAAGACCCCATGATGGTGATGATTTGGGTGTGATGCCAGCTCTGTCTCCTGCCTATATCAGTCAGCTTTCCTGTTGCTGGGAAAAATACCTGACACCACAGCTCGAGGAGGAGAGGTTCAATTTGGGCTTCTGGCTTGAGAGGATTTAATCCATAGTTAACTGGCTCCAGGGTAGAAGGGTCTGGTGGAGGAAAACTGCTCAACTCGTGGCAGCCAGGAAGCAGAGAAAGGGACAGCACCAGAGAGGAAGGGGCCAGGCGTCCTGCCAGGGACCTCTGGCCACTGTCTCCGGCTGCTTCTTCAGTGGAGGGCTGTGTGGGCCAGGTGTGCGTGAGCGCAGAGGCCTCCACTCGTCTTCCTGGGTTGGGCCAGTGACATAGGCCTCAGCTAACAGATTTCCCAGAGCTGCTGCTGCTGTTGTAGAAGGAGCAACAGTCCACAGGACCAGCGACCTTTCCTGTTAACACTTTAGATGGTGTGGCCGGTGGCTGTTAGACTGCAGTCTGCAGCCAGGCTCTGAGGGACATTCATAACCACTGCTGTGTGCAGAAGAACTTCTCAGGACCTCGAGAGAGCATGGGCCATAGAGATGCACAGAAGTTACCAAGAATCTTCCCTGGCTCCTTACTTCAAAGGACTACAGTCTAGGTTAAAACAACAGAGCAATTTAGTAAATAATATTTATGTATAAGTACCAGCTTTTAAGGCACACATCCCAAAAGCACAGAAATTTAAAGAAATAGTTTATAAGGTAAACTACCCTTTCCTTGCCATTTTAACCCTTTCCTGTTAAAATTACTACTCTTTGTTAATTATGAAAATCCCTTTTTGGTCTGGGAATGTGTCTCAGTGGCGCCACACCTGCCTTTCAAGAGCAAGGTCCTGAATTCGGTCCCCCATTTTAAAAGAAAATTTGTTAGGGGAGGAGGGGGTGAAGGGAGGGCAGAGGTAAGGGTAAAAAATGAGAATCAAGACTTGCCATGTAGAAGTACATGATCCCAACAATGAATGTAACTGTACTGTATCCCTAAAATGTACCAATAAACTCAATTAAAGCTGAAAAAAAAAAAAAAGAAAATTTCTTTTTAGTCCAGTCTAAACTTACGCTGACACTACACTGCCTTGGTAATTGTTGCTTTATACTCAGTTTTGAAATCAAATAGAGTAAACCTCCCCCTGCTTTTCTTCTTTCTCAGAATTACTTTAATAAGTCTAGATCTTGTGCATTTCCGTACACGTTAGAAAGAGCATATCCGTCTGTTAAACAGTCTCTTGGGCGTTTGCACTTCTACTTGTTAGGTTTATCCTTAGGATGATGTTGTAAATTGAATTGCTTTTACTTTCAGTTTCCAAGTATATATTGCCAGTGTATATAAATACAGTTGTTTTTCATATTTTACCTGTGTATAGTAGATCCTTGACTACGAACTCCTTCAGTTCCCAAGGTCTGGTTGTAACTCAAGTTGGTTGTAAGTCAGTTCAGCTGAGATCAGCATGTTTACCTGAACACGTGCAGATGAATCTTCCATTAACCCAGTGAATCCAAGTTGTTCCTATGTCAGGCTGGTCATAACTTCAGGGTCCATTCTATCATATGACTTTGCATAAAGTGACCATTAGTTCTAGTAGATTCGTTATAGATTCCTTAATGCAGATCAAAAGAATAGAAAATCAAAGTAGAATTACCCACACAAGGTCAGCTGTTCTTTTGTTTTTTTTTTTGTTTTGTTTTTTTTTTTTTTTATTTTTGTTTTTTTTTTTTTTTTTTTTTGGTACCGGGAATCTAACTTGGGCCAGCAGTTTATTTTTTTTAGTACAGTCCCTTGTGCATGCTAGGCAAGCACTGTACCTCTGAACCTTTATCTGAAGTCCTGCTTTTTTTTATTTTGAGACAGAGTCTTACTAAATTGTCCAAGTTAGCCTTGAATTTGGGATCCTCCTGTCTCAGCCTCTAGAGTAGCTAGAATTATGGGCGTGTACCACCCAACCCAGTTTTATGAATGGTTTTAAGACCCAAACAAGAGTATATCTTTTGAATCTTTAGCTCTTTTCTTAATTTCATTTTTTTTTTATTGTGCTGGACAGTGTACTAGGCAGTTTCACATTATTTTTCCTAGTCTTCGCATAAACCCTGTGAGATGGATGGTCCTGGCAACATTTTGGAACTGAGGAAGTAGGCAGGAAGTGGTGTAATGCTTCCCAGAGTTGCTTGCTTAGAAGTAATGGAGCATGAACCAGGGCCCCCTGATACTGATTCAGTTGCTTTGCTCCTCAGGCCCTCCCTGCCTTGGGCCTGGGCCTAGTGTGTTCCCTTGTCCTTCGGCTCTCCGAGGGCCCTGGGGAGGACTTCTGGTCTCTCTTTAATAATGCCTTTTATATACTGATTAAACGCCACCTTCTCAGCTTAGGCAAAGTTTCTTTTCATTGAACGAGGAAGAAATGAATTAACCAACGGAGGAAGTCAGTTTACCAGATTATTAGAGTAAATCTAGGGCTAATAGAAAATTTGGTAACTTTTTAGAAGTATTTGCATTCAAAGAAGTGATCAGCATTGCTGTATAATAGGGATTGAAAGAGAGTTGTATTTGAGCTCTTCCTGTCCCTTATCCTTGAATTGTTCTTAGATGGAATCACCATGATAGAAGAAATTTTTTAAACTGTTTGACTTGAGAAAGTTTGCCGCTCCACCTGTTACCATGTAGGAATAATGTTGCAGCATCTTGGAAAGAATAGAAAGTGTTCAAAAGTATTGGTTGGTACTTAGTCCTCTGTTGTCAGACTCTAACCATTTGTAACATTTGTTTCTCTTCAGGGTAATGCAAACCTGGATATCCAGAATGTGAACCAGCAGACCGCCCTACACCTGGCGGTGGAGCGACAGCACACCCAGATCGTTAGGGTATAGTATTAATGCACATGTCAGCTTATGGTGCGTCTTTTTGTGTCTTTAACCAAACTGAGTTTTAGAACCCCTTGAAAAGTGATAATGTGTTCGATTTCTTAAAAAACCCTGCACCAAGCATGGTGACATACACATGTAATCCCAATACCTAGGGGAGGCTGCGGCAGGAGGATCGGTGTGAGTTTGAGGCCAGCCTGGGCTACGTAGTGTCTTCGAAACAAACACATAGTTTGCTGCAAAACTGGGATTCTAGGCTAATGTTTTGTGTCAGTTGATGGAATTTTAATTTCTAATAGCAGAAATCTTGAATGTTTGAGTTCTGTGTCTTATCCGTTTGTTGCCAGATTTGTGAACTCCTGGAATATTAAGTAGGAAAATTTCAAAAAGGAATATATAAATTAGTTTTAAAAGCACATTGTCTCTTAATATGTTACTGAGAGTAAACCACAGACTGAATGCTTTCCCTCAACATTTGCTGCTGCACATTCCAAAAATGCTGAAATAAAACTTTCTACTTTTACTTAGTTTGGGGATTTGAAACAAAATAGTCAAAAGAGTGTTGGTTTAAATATTTTTGTAGAGCAGTGATTCTTAAAGTTTAGTGGCCGAAGCCGCAGTGTTGGTGTCCCTGTGACCCTCCTCAGACCGGCCCGGCCCGGCCATGGTGAACCCCTCTTTAATGAGCCACCTGGGAAGTCTGAACATTTTCACATTTGGGAACGGCATCCCAGACCGACTTTATGGAACCTGTTGGAACAAAGATAAAATGTACAGAATTTGCCATGTCAAGACCATATGCTTGGGCCGGGGATTTAGCTCAGTGGTTCCGCCGCCTGCCTTGCAAGCACAAGGACCCAAGTTCGATCATGGTACCAAGAAAAAAAAA
>NW_022900942.1:59396993-59420427 GCF_012274545.1 Fukomys damarensis | reverse complement strand
AAAAAAAAAAAAAGACCATATGTTTGAGATTTGTTTCTGTAGATAATATTTTTCTAAAGCTCTTTGATGGTATGTATTGGTAGAAATGATTAGGAAGATTGTTAACTTGTCATAAGCAAAATCTTGAACTTTACATTTACTGTGTAAATTGTCATTGAACTATATCAGCTGTTTATCTTGGAGGATGTGGTTCAGCAACACTCCCACATTTGCTCTTTTTTTTTTCCTTGTACCAGGGATTGAACACGGGCCCTTGCGCTTACAAGGCAGGCACTGGAACCACTGAGCTAAATCCCTGGCCCTCCCACATTTATTCTTATTTAAAATCCCTTTGCTAAAATTAATTTATCGTCCACAATATTTAGATTTCTTATGAACCACACATTTGGAGAAAACCAGAGAATGGCATTAATAACTTTTGCCTCTTTTGCTTAAATAATAGAAGAATTCTGAACATTATGATTTGGGAGATTTTAAAATATTTCAACTCAATATCTAAAAATGAAATGAGAAAAATCCCAAGTTTCACTGTTATCATCTGAGAGTAGATAAAGTAAGCATTGTACTGACTCATATTTCTTTTGTTCTGCTCTGATTTAATATAAAGAGTCACCAGAATGCATCCCTCTGTAAGGAGCCTCGGGTGTAGACTCAGGACCCCTGGCTGTAGTGGCCAGTAGTCCTCCGAGCAGTGCAAGGAAGCTCCCTGCTCCTCAAGATACCGTGCGGCTCCTTAGGGCTGAAACAAGACGCTCTTCTCTTTCAGCTCTTGGTCCGTGCTGGTGCCAAGCTGGATATCCAGGATAAGGATGGAGACACCCCGCTGCATGAAGCTCTGAGGCATCACACTTTGTCCCAGCTGCGTCAGCTGCAAGACATGCAGGATGTGGGGAAGGTAGACGCTGCCTGGGAGCCATCGAAGAACACGGTAAGTAGAGCTGAGCTTTCAGGCAGTACCAGCAGAGCATCCTTTAAGGCAAAATTTTGTATTTACTGCTCACCTGATCAGTGTCGGGTTGAGAAGGACAGTGATAATTGAAAAGTGATGATATTGATACATCCAGCCTCCCTCTTTTTGTGTAGGATTGCTCTGACTATTCCTGGGTCTTTTGTTTTCATAGGCGTTCTACAGTCTTTTCCTCCTACGTTGGTGAAGATTGTCATTGCTGTTTTGATAGGGACTGCGTGGAGTCCGTAGATCACTTGTTAATGTGGCTGTTTTGACAATATTAATTTTGCCAGTCCCTGAACATGGAAAGTCTTCGTTTTTTGAAGTGTATTTTAGTTTCTTTCTTCAGTGTTCTGCAGTTTTCATTGTAGAGGTCTTTCACCTCCTTGGTTAGATTGATCACTCTGTATTTTAAGTCTTGGAAGCTGTTGTGAATGAAATTGTTTCCTGATTTCTTTCTCAGCTAGTTCATTATTGGTCTGTAGACAGCCATTGATTTTAAAAGTCTTCTGTGGGCGGAGATTTAGCTAAGTGGTGCTGCACCTACCTGGCAAGCACAAGGCCCTCAGTTCGATTCCCAGTACTGGGGGAAAAGAGGAAAGGTCTTTTGATAGAGTCTTTAGGGTCTTCTGAGTTTGAGATCATGTAATCTGTAAACAAGGATTATTTGACCTCCCCCTTTCCTATTTGTATCCCTTTTATTTCTTTCTCTCTCCTAATCACTGGAGCTAAGATTTTAAGAACCATATTAAGTAGGAGAAGTGCTGAGACTGGGCCTCCTTGCCTTGTCCCTGACTGTAGAGGAAGAGCTTTGCATTTTCCCTGTTCAGAATGATGCTGGCCGTGGTTTGCCATATGGGACCTTTATTGTACTGGGCAGTGACCCATCAGTACCTGGTTTCTTCAGAGCTTTCTGCATGAAATAATTTTGAATTTCGTCAAAGGCTTTTTCTGCACCAGTTGAGATGAATGTGTGATTTTTTTTTTTAGTGTAATTCTACTTATGTGGTATATTGTGTTTATTGATTTACATATGTTGAACCATCCTTTCATCCCTGGGATGGAACCAGTTTGATCATGGTGTATGATCTTTTCAAATGTGTTGTTAAATTCAATTTTCAAGTGTTCTCTTCAGTATTTTTGCATGTATGTTCATTGAGGATGTGAGTCTATAATAGTTTTCCTCTTTTTTGGGAGGAGGGCGGGGTCCTTGCCTGGTTTTTCTATCATGGAAAGTGTGTGTGTGTCACTGGCGACTGAACCAAGAGCCTTAGCCCTTTAAACAGTTTTTTGGAAACAGAGTCTTGCAAAATTGTGCAGGGTGGACTTGAATTTGATGATTCTTGTTCCTCTTCTTCCCACAATTTCGGGATTCCCGGCGTGTGCCATCATGCTCAGCTGAGAGTTCTTTATGTAACCAGAGTACAAATTCCTTATAAGGTGTGTGGCACGAGCATATTTTCTTAGTCTGTGATTTCTCGTGTTTTTCTTTTCACTTTTCTGTCACAGTAATTGGTAAAATGCTATGTTAATTTATTTGGTGTAGAAATGATAGCTTAGTCAGCGGTGCTCCAGAGTGCTTTTCGAGAACTAGGTGTGTAATTAGAGGTGCTGTAGTATTGGCACGGGGAGTCCTTGTCCTCTCAGTGGTGTGGATGCATGGCTGCTTGTGATGCATCCACAGAGGTCTCCATGTAGGGGGCAATCCATGCTGAATGCTTCATCCTTTCTGCCTTCTCTGTAAATGTGGACTTCAAGGTAATCATTGAGTCCAGGTTTCCCCAAGGTGCTTCTTGGTCTAAATGGATCTAGATGTACTATGTCGGGACCACTTCCGGTGGTGGCCTTGTTCCATGTTCCCAGGTGGCAGGAGGCGGGAAGCATGCATGCTCACCTCAGCTTTTCTGTCCTTTAACAGTGTTTTCTTTTTTGAGATGGAGTCAAAAAAGCCTGGGCTGGGCTCAAACTCTCAGTCCTCCTGCTTCAGCCTCCCAGGTCACAAGGATTAGCGGCATCTGCCATCAAGCCCCTTTTTTCTTTTCTTTTTGGTACCAGGGATCAAACTCGGGTCCTTGTGCTTGTGAGGCAGGCGGCGGAACCACTGAGCTAAATTCCTAGCCCGCCAAGAACATCTTTAAGCAGTGCTTTTGGAAGAACAGAAGTTCTTAATTTTGATAATGTCTGACTTTAATTAGTTTTTTCTTTTGTTTGTGCTTTTTGTTTCTTGACAAATCTGCCAAACCTGAGATAACTAAGGTTTACTCTTCTTTTGTACTAGAAGTTACTTTTGGGTCTGTGGTTCATTTTGAGTTAGCTTTTACATATTATGTGATACATGAATCAAAATTCATTCTCTTATTTGTGGATGTTCCATTGTTTCTCCACCCTTTGTTGGAAAGACTGTCTTTTTCTGCCGAGTTACCTGTGTAGCTTTATCCAAGATCAGTTTACTCTACACCTGGAGGTTTCTTTCTGATCTTGTCATTTTTCTCCTTTGGTCTTATGTGGTTAGCTCTGCGATGCCAGCCCAGTTATCTTGATTACCACAGCTTTATAGTAAAAGTTGAATTTGGGTAGTGAAGTGCTCCAATTTTCTTCTTTTCATATTTCCATTTCCATTTGGAATCATTTTTAAGAGTGTCAAGTGGTTCTGAGACCAGAATGTTTTTTAATTGCTGTCTTATAGTGTGAATGTGGGTATATTCTCTTAACTCCTTTGTGCCTCTTTTCTTCTTATATTAAAATGGAGGAGGGGGACTACCTGCCTACATAAAGTCATTGTAAAAATCATGGAACGTACTTAAAATAGTACTTTGTCCATTGCAGATAATAAATCTTTTGGTTTTGTTTTGTTTCTGGTACTGGAGATCGAACTCAGAACCTTGCACTTGCAAGGCAGGTGCTGTGCCACTGAGCTAAATCCCTGGCCCCAGATAATAAACCTTGACAGTTATTGTGACTATTTTCAGATAAGATGTTTGAATTGGGAATCAGATGGTATTTTCAGAACCTCATTTGTTTCACTCCATTTTTTTGCTCAGTTTATAGGTATTGGTTCTTTTCTCAGTTGTCTTTTCCTTTCATTGTTTCGAGTTAAATGCCAGGAGATGCAGAGCCAAACTGAGTAGAAAAGAGTACTCTTTGTTTAACGCCATGGCAGAGCCAGGCAGAGCCACCGCTGGCCCATCCACCTCTAGGGCTGGAGAGCGAGTCAGTTCTCACACTGCAAGCCGAGAAATTGAGGGAAGGGCCAGGAGGAGTGTGTGAGAGCGAAACTCAAATGCCCACCACGCACATGTACATAGAATTGAATGTTGTGGAGAGGGAGTAGTGATAGCAGATTCCCACAGGGAAAAGCCTGACTCTCTGTTTGGTTTCAGTTGATAATGGGACTTGGAACCCAGGGGGCAGAGAAGAAGAGCGCGGCATCCATTGCCTGTTTCTTGGCAGCCAACGGAGCTGACCTTGGCATTCGGAATAAGAAGGGTCAGTCACCACTCGATCTCTGTCCCGATCCAAGTCTCTGCAAAGCACTGGCAAAGTGTCACAAGGAGAAAGTCAGGTTTGTATTATTTATTATCATGGAGATTAATATTCTGTGCGCAGAGTATCACGTGGTTGCGTAACGGAGGAGTTGACCACCTGAAAATCTTTGCCTTTGGAGTTCCTGTGTTTGTTTTTGTAGCCCAGGCTGGCCTTGAACTCATCACAGTCCTCCTACCCCAGCCTCCCAAGCACTGGGATGACAGGTGCTCACCCCTGCCCTGCTTAGTTCTTGTAGCTTTGTGCTGGCTTTTTTTCTTCCTTGAAAAGTTCTCTCCAGGCAGCTTGTCTGGCACGTCCTGTTGTGTAGCCCTCATCAGTAAGTACACTTTTTTATGCATTGTGAGTCCCAGAAACGTTCTAGCCTTGTCTCGCCCTGTGGGAATCCTGTGCCAGAAGGGCTTCTCTGTATGGAAGGTTCTGCTAGTAAAGTTACTGTGATGAATGCTACGCATGGGAGAGTCTTGCTAAGAGCGGCAGTTACACCCTGTGAACAGGGTGTGTCTTACACAAACTGTAACAGTTCTAGCATCTCACATAGATAGAGCCTGGCAGCCACTCAAGAAGTATCGGTAAAGGATTGAAAGAATGAGTGAGTCTGTGCAGTGAGGAGTTTTTTCTAAAGATGATCATTCACATTTCTCTTTTCCTGAATGTGAAATATCAATGATTTTATTATTTATGACATAAATAATTTTCTTATAGTGAGACATACAGAAAAGGTCCACACGTCTACTTTTTTATCTGCAAAGCACCGCACAACTATTACTGTCTTTTAGACCAGTTTCTTACACAGAATGTGTCAGTAGCTGGCCTCTGACATATGTGTTCTGTCTCCCCTCTGATGACACATGTACTGATGACATGGTAGCTCTTTGAGATCCACAGCTGTGTTGTAGTGAGAGTAGTGTCTAAGGTACATATACTTCTTTAAACCTGTCCCTAGGAGCAAAAAGTCCTATTGCAGAAATAATAGATTCACAGTAACGCCACTACATAACTACTGCCATTGCAGCAGTGGAGTTTAAGATGGGACCTCTATTTGTGCGTATATATGAGTTTCTGAAGCTTGTGGTAGAAACAAGAGTGTTCCTAAGCCAGGCATGGTGGGCCACACCTGTAATCCCAGCACTAGGGAGGCTGAGGCAGGAGGATTGCCCTGAGTTCGAGACCAGCCTGGGCTACATAGTGAGCTCAGGGACAGCCTGAACTACAGAGCAAGACCCTGTCTCAAAAAAAGAAAAAAAAGTGTTCCTTTTCTTCAGCTGTCATTACCATATATATGTATATATACATACTTCTGTGCACTATATTCCTGTATTTTGTATGCATTTTGTCTCTCTGTAGTACGCGTTCTTTAAGGATGTATGCAGTGACATGTCCAGACATTTTCCAAAGTGCCCTGTCTGTTGTGTTTTGTCTTTGGTTAGTGTAACTCACATGGTTGCTGGTTGGGATTTTGTTTTATTCCTCTCCCTTCTTCGGCATAGGCACATTCAGTATAAATGCGTGGTGTAGATGTGTAAGATGTGGGGGAGGGAGGTGCTGCTTGAGAACCGTACACACAGAAAGTGCTCTGCATGGCTGAACGAGCCTGCAGCTGGAGGCAGCACCCACTGGAGGGCCCCTCTGGCTCGGGAGCTGCTCCTGTTCGCAGGAGACCTTTCCTACTCTCCGGAGTTAAATTTTGTTTATGTTAAATTATTTTTTACTGTTTTTTCACTTCTTTGTTAGGAGATTCACCCTTTTCCACTGAGTGAGGATGACTGAGTTTGAAGTTTGAATGGAACTAGATGTAAAGATAGACGCAGATATGAATGAAAAAATGTAATTTACCGGGTTTCATGTAAAGATGGTAACACTTAATTTTTAAAAATAACTAGAATTGTTGTATGTGTAGTAATTCTCTCGATGTCTTTTAACTAATGAATTTGTTACAGAAGTGTTTTGGCAGACTTGATTGGAAATATTTTTTCTTCCTAGTGGTCAGGTGGGTTCTCGGAGTCCTTCTATGATTAGCAATGATTCTGAAACCCTAGAAGAGTGTATGGTGTGCTCAGATATGAAGAGAGACACGCTTTTTGGCCCATGTGGACACATTGCAACCTGTTCTTTGTGTTCTCCACGAGTCAAGAAATGCCTCATCTGTAAAGAACAAGTCCAGTCTAGGACAAAGGTAATAAATACGTTTTTATGTGGTGTTTTATGAAGTTCTTTGAGGCTATAACTGTAAGACTATATGGCATCATTTAATTTTGTTGTTCCAAATAATGGTTTTTAAACATAGGCATATATAATTATATATTTATTAAGCAGTCAGTTTGGAATTTCATAACTTCATTACTAGTTTACTCTTATTGGTGTGATTATCTTCCTAAGTTCATTGTTACCTGAATTTAATAATGTTTTTAACATTCAGAAAACTTTACCTGTTTCTTTCTTTATATTTCCATATGCAAGTTGTCTTTATTCTTTCAAAGCTCTCTATAGCCTTTAGATATATTTTAATTTTACTTTGTTTTGTGTGAAGTCTCCAAACCTGTAAAATGCAGAAACTGACATGCTCATCCAACAGATTTGCTCTGTTGAGTGCAGAGCCTTGGTTGTAAAGAAATAGCGACCCCAAGTGGTTAAGAGGTAATGAGCACCCTCACTGAAGGGAAATAAACTGTAAGACTATTGTGTAAGCCAGAGCTGTTAACATACACACGTGTAATTTCAGCACTCTGGAGACTGAGGTAGGAGGGTCACAAGTTCGAGGCCAGCCTGGGTTATATATTCTGTCTCAAAAAACCAAAACCCCCGAGTAGTATTTGGAGGGAATATAAGCTTGTATTCTTTAGTAATTAGAGCAATACAAATAATATTGCCGGGCGTGGTGGCGCACGCCTGTAATCCCAGCAGTTGGGAGGCTGAGGCAGGAGGATCGCTGTGAGTTCGAGACCAGCCTGGGCTGGAAGAGTTATAGTAACTGGTTTTTCTTTTAATAGGAGAATGGGCAAATTGTTAGATCGGTTTGCTGTATTATGAGTAGTTTGTTAACTGGAGGTAGAGGTAGAATCCAGAAGTATCGGGGTCCTGACCTGCCGTGTTTATGCATTCTGCTGTGATAACTGTGAATCCTGTGTAGATGCGGGCATGTAAGTTGGGAGAGCCCTCGAGCAGGAATGCACGCGGTGCTTGGTTCTGTAGGTGATGTCAGAGGTGAGTGCTGGCCGTTGTTTGGGACAGTAATATTAAATGGCATAAATGAAGAAGCCAGGTGTGACGCTGCACACCTCTATTCCCAGCACTCAGGAGACTGAGTCAGGAGGGTCGCTGCAAGCCTGGACTGCATAGTTCAAGGCCAGCCTGAACTATAGTCTCAAAAACAAAAACAAAAAAGACAGCGATGTGACTGTGTTAGAGGGAGCACGGGCAAATGACAGATGTGAAGCCAGGGGCAGTGGCATGGGGCAGGGTGAAAAGGAGACCAGAGCCAAGGATTTCTTAGCTATACACAAAACCAGTGACATCGAAGAGGGCAGGAACTTACGGCATCAGAGATCAGAGAGAAAGGAGAGGCTACGGTGTTGGGCCCCAGCCAGCATGGGGGTCGGCCGTGTTCTGGAAAAGGTGCTTTTATCAGTCAGAGTTCCTCAGCTGGAGGTAACAGAAAAATTCCCCTTGGGCTTAGTAAGCTGACTCATCTGGCTAGAGTTTTATTAATGTTGTAAATCCACCTTCTCTTTGCCATTTGTATGTTTCTTTATTCACTATCCTTTTAGTTCCCTTTCCAAAGTCATTTGAAAAAAAGGAAAAGGAAAATTGAAGTGTAGCCCTGCCTCGCCGATCTCCGAGGAAGTGGAGTTTTCTGTCCGTTCTTTAGGATGGTAGGAGACTAATGCAGCCTTAGTCTCGCTGAGTGAGGGTACACAAAGGTGTGAAAATGCAGAACCACGAGCGTAGAGGCTCGCTGCGCGGTGAGGACAGGCACTGGGGTGAGGAAGGCGCTGTGGGCCCTCGGCTTCCCTGCGGTACTCACTGTGCTTTCCTCTCGTGGCCGCAGATCGAAGAATGCGTGGTGTGCTCTGACAAGAAGGCAGCTGTTCTTTTTCAGCCCTGTGGACACATGTGTGCTTGTGAGAGTAAGTTGTCTTCATGAAACTTCCTCTGTGTGATTATGAAATGTAAAGTAGAGCCAGACTTACGCATTTGAGGGTTTTTGGTGTCTTATTGTCTTCTGGATAACCCGCAGACAACACCGAAAGGCCTTCCTCCCTTCCTCCGTGACAGTGCCAGCTGGTTCCTTCCCTGCTCCTGAGCCCTGGGGAAGACCGCGCATGCTGTGTTCTTACATTTTCATTTCAATTGTATTATTGGCACAGATGATCTCTTTTCACACACGCTAGAAATGTATTTCCAAAGGGAGTGTTGGAAAATGCATTGTATCTCTTTCTGATGTACAGTTAGTACATCTTCCTTGGTTTTCATTGAATACTGCTTATCTGTGTACTTCTCCCATTCCCAAACAACTCCCAGCACCTTTTGGAGCTGTGATTTCTGGCTTTCCAGTAACTGTATGTCAAGGAGATTTATAAACTCTCCTTTGTGAGGACAGTATTGAAGTTCAAGAAATGTTTAAAAAATTTTTTTAACCAGATTCTCTTGGAACCCTTTGCTTGTATATCCCCTTTATCATTTTCACTTTCTCACATTGTTTGATAGCCTCCTCTTCCCTTTGCCTTTTTCATTTAAATCAGTGAACGATATTAAACAAATTTAACAGCTTACACCTTATATAAATGGGCCCACGGTAGCTATAGTATTTCATGTTATAAAATAGTTCAGTTATCTGGCTAGAATAATATACAGAGTGGGTGATAGTGTCATCGCATTGGCATAGATTTTCTTAAACCCTGATATTTTGTTTTCGTTTTTCCCTCCGTTCTGATAGATGATTATGTAATGAAAGAGCCAAGGTTTTTGACTGTGACAGTTCTCTTCAAGTAACTGGTTCTGTTTACCGGAGACCAGTACCACGTCACAGGGGCATGTCGAAAAGAGCTCTGTCTTAAGTATAAACAGCTCAGTTGAGTTAGGTTTTCGTAGACCAGAGCTTGGCAGACTTTCTACAGAGGGTCAAGTAGTAAATATTTCAGGTTTGTAGGCCACTTGGCTTCTGTAGTAACCACTGATCTCTTTCCAGGTACTCACTCCACTCTGACATTGTAATGCAGAAACAAGGAAAATGCTTTATTTACAAAAACAGGCAAAGGTCACATTTGCTGATCCATACCATAGACCAGCGATGGAGAACCTTTTAGAGCTTTCAGTGATACAAACAGTCTGCCGTGGCCCGTGTACCGCTGGTTCACTACCACTGCCGTAGACTGACGTGATACCCGAGTCTTGAAAGAGGATTGTAATTATTCATTCATAACACATATTCTTGAGCCTTGATGTACATTTTCCTCAAGAACGTCCAAAATTTTTAGGTTTTGATTTAAAATGCAATGAGCAATGACTTTTATTGAGCTTTAACTCTGTACTAAACATTTTAATCTCTTGTAGTATATTTCCTTACTTTTTTTCAGAACAATCCTAAGAAGCAAATGATTTTCTACATTTTATAAACACGTTCTTAAACACTTACTTGGGAAGATGAAGTTGAGGTAGAAGATATCCCTTTCCCCCAAAGTACAGCAAAGTTATTTAATCCCGCGCCACGTGACGGTAGTGTTGAGTGTTGGAGCCTTGAAGAACACAATGTCGCAGGGCAAAGGAAGGAAGGGTGGAGCCGAAAGGGCTGAAGAAAGTTCCTGTAAAACAATAAATAGGTGAACTTCAAAGAGTCTCAGGGCTTATAATTGTGGTTATATAGTATGTGTTGAGCCCATCCTCAGTTTAAGGCAAGACTGTGCCCCCAACTTGAAGACAAATCCCAAATCCGACCTCTGCTGTCATTAACTTCTCCTACTGCACCTTGGCGTCGTGCATAGCCAAGCATCTCGGCCCTTTCCATTCTGGCTCTGGGCCCCTTTGGAAATGATTCTCACCCCAGTGCAGCTGCTGGTGTGGCCCACCCTGTCCACATCAGTGTTTTGGAGCCTCGTTAAGGTCGTCTGTGGTAGCCTGCCACGTTCTCAGGACTTCTTCTCATATTAAAATGAACAGCAGAGGGAAAGACTCTTGGTACAGGCTAAGATACGGAGAATATTTTCAGATCAGTGCTAATGCCAAAGGACGTATTGAGTGTTATTTTGTAATCCAGTTTATATGTAAGGTAATAGGAACAGTTTATAAGCTAGAGCTGCGGCTAGTTATTTGGGGTGGGGGATGAGAAGGCATCCTACTGAAATACAGCTTATACCCTTTTCAGAGCAGTTATTACAAAGATAGTCTGTCATGAATAAAAGGTCGATACTTTCCTGAACCACTACATTAAAAAGTCGCCAAGTACCTTTCTTGTTATACTGCAGCCCTTTGATAGAAGGAAGGGAACGTCTTGAGTGTGTTAGAAAACATCGCCTTTTCATCGTAGGCTCGGTGGTCCCGAGGCCCCCATCGGAGAAGGTTGTGTTAGGTTGGCGGCACTGCAGCCTGGTGGAATTGGGGGCTGGCGCGGCGTGTTTAATGTGTATTCCAGCCTGAAGGCTGAGCCGTAGAACCTGGCAGAAAAACGCGACCCTCTGAGTGAGGTCCCTGCGTCTGAGAAATCTCTGCCGCTCGCAGACTGCGCCAGCCTGATGAAGAAGTGCGTGCAGTGCCGGGCCGTGGTGGAGCGGCGGGGGGCCTTCGTGCTGTGCTGCGGTGGGAAGAGCGCCGAGGACGCCGGCGATGAGCTCTGTGAGTTGCTGCTGCTCCAGCGCTTTCTGGTTTTGCCTTCTGGTTGCGACTTGCATGAAAGTAACTTCATTTGCACTACTATACTGTTGCTGTGTAAAGAAATGTGTACAGTTGGACTGACAGAAATAATTGTGGTTTTCTAGCACTTGTGTCACAGTATAAGAACCCGAAACTATATTTTTCTAGTTTGTGGTACGATTGCAGAACTTTGAAAATACTGTAGGGCTTTTGTTTATTTTTTGTTTTGGTTCTAGGGATTGAACCAGGGATACATGCTAAGCAAATGCTCTACTGCTGGGCTACATCCCCAGCTCTTGTACAAAAAACTTAATTCAAGACAAAGTCTCCCTCGGATGCCCAGTTTGGTCTCCAGTTTGTGATCCTCTTGCCATGACCTCCTGAGTAGCTGGGGTTGCAGGCAACTTTCATATGTGTGCGAGTGCAGGTGCGGTGCGTGTATGGATCGGATCAGGGGCCTCGTGCATGCTAAGCACATGTTACACCACTGAGCTTCACCCTGGCCCGATTTAGGGTAGCTTGAGGAGGGACATCATCTTACAAATTATTTTTTCAATTTACCAAAGTAATAACCTGGCTCCTTTTTATAGTGGGTTTGCAGGTTCATTTAGGTTTCATAAAGCATTCATACTTTATGGAATAGTAATTATTTGTGTCAGAGTAGGTAAGTTGAATTGTAACAGTGAACAGTGGAAGAATGAACAGTAATATGTTTATCTTCACCGTAGTCTTTACTTTTAGTTTTAATTTTTTTTGCAGAGCTAGGGATTGAACCTAGGTCCTTGCTTATGCTAGGTGAGTGCTCTTCTGTTCAGATATACCCCTGATCCTCACCTTCCCTTTTTATTTTTTTTAAGACTGTTTTTTTTGGGAGGGTACCGGGGATCGAACTTGGGACCTTGCATTTGTGGGGCAGAGGGTGGCACCACTGAGCTGAATCCCCAGCCCCTTCCCTTTTTCATTTTTTGTTTTGGTACCGGGGATTGAACTCGGGTCCTTGCGCTTGCAAGGCAGGCCACTGAACCGCTGAGCTAAATCCCCAGCCCGCTTCCCTTTTTCAGTAGTACAACTTTAAGAATAATTTTTGTGTTTATAGTAAATACTGGTTAGATGGTTTCGTTGATTTCTTTGTTCTTGTTAACATGCTTCATGAATAAATGAGGAACATTACTGTACCCGTTCCTACCCAGAGCTTTTGTCTTTTTCACCAAGAGGACAGAAAAATCCCAGGAACAAATTAATTGAAATGAAAGACTGAGAATGAGGAATATGAAATCAAAAGTTGCCCTCCATTTTTGCAGACTGCTGATCACAATCTTTCTTGAGTTTCAAATCTCAGACAAGTAACAAAAGAGGGAAATTTTTAAGTGTTGCTTATCTTCATAAAAATTGCCTGACAGATTAGGTAACACTGCCAGGAATCTGTGCTACCCACCATCTTGAGTTCTCTGGTGCAGGAGCAGAGAAAACACAGGACGCGTTTGTGATCTTGCCAGAGGCATCCAGCAGAGCATTGGCAAAACCTCTGTCTGTGAGGACTGTTGTCTGGCTGGGTTAAATATAACTGGAAGTTAATGTGCAAACCTGTGTATTCGGGAGATTATAGTGAAGGAATATAACACGAGTGTCACTAGTGTATCTTGTCCTGATACAGTCTTTTCATGAAACAATAATAATTTTGGAACCAAGAAAGGCATTATGTCAGAACAGTACTAACTTCACAAACCTGTGTCTGTATTTCAGCAAGTGGGAATATTCCAGTGTTACAGAAGGACAAGGACAACACCAACGTCAACGCAGATGTGCAGAAGTTACAGCAGCAGTTACAGGACATTAAGGAGCAGGTGACGGTTTTGTCGTGTTAGACAGATTCCCGGCGTGACAGTCTTTTCTCTGAAACTCGTGGTATTTTCTCTGGTAAACATGGGTTATAGTAGTGTCATTTGTAGTGTTTGAATATCTGCAAAGAGTAATAACATGACTAGGAGCCGGGGGTTTAGCCCAGCGGCAGTGGTCCTGCCTCGAAAGTGCAAGGTCCTGAGTTAGGATTGCCCATACCGAAAAAGAAAAAGTACACCTGGGGGATTTAATCAGGTATTTTCCCAAACAGGAAACACACATGACCAGCAGACATGAAAAGATGCTCAGCCACCTTAGAAGTGAAAATGACAGGGAGGAGGAGCCTTTGCAGACCAAGGCTGAGCGGATTGCTCGGGCCACGGGTGTCGGGCATAACGCAGGTGCGCGGCGAATGCAGCTGACGCTGCCGGAGGGAGCACGCTCTCCGGCAGCACGCGTTGGTAAAGCAGGCGTGGTAACCGGCTCGTCACTGTCTGATAATGAACTTGGGGAAATCACAGAGATGGTAGTTGATGCCCAAAGGCAGTGAGTGGGGTTTTTCAGGCTGGAGTCGGGGCACAGGGAACTTACACGAGTTTGGTCTGTTTCGGAACTTCTGTGGCTTGTGCACATGGGACGCTGTGGTCAGAAAGGGAAAGGGCATGTGTGGGTGTATAAAAGCAAGGGAAAGATGAACGCAGAACTGAGAATGGTGGTTATTAATGAGAGGTGGGTGGAAGGGATTGGGGAGGGCTTTTGGGGGGCTTAGAAATGAGGGTAGCATTCCATACTTTAAACTGGCTGTTGGCTGTATTCTTGTAGAATATATAACAGAGGTGCTCTTTTCTATCTGTTCAACATTAATCAGAGCAAGCCGGGTGTGGTGGCGCACGCCTGTAATCCCAGCCCTCAGGAGGCTGAGGCAGGAGGATCGCTGTGAGTTGTTTTGAGATCAACCTGGGCTACATAGTGAGTTCCAGGTCAGTCTCAACTACTCAGTGAGACCCTGTCTCAAAAAAACCAAAACAAACAAACAAAAAACAAAACATTAATCAGAGCAGCAGTGAGATAAACAGATTGATGAGAATTTGTAGCTGCAAGGCGAGCAAGAAAGCAGGTGTTTTCTGGACGTTACCCACGACCTGATCTGCCCCAGAGGCTGAGCAGTGAGGTGCCCCTCTGTGGCTTGGCCAAGGGTCAGTGTTGTCCCGCACTTGTCAGAGTCCGCACTCCTGAGTGTACTGTCTGCATTTCTAAGACAGTAACAAACATGGCCTGCAGATAGTGACTACTTTAGAACCGAATATATTTGTTTACTGGCATTTACACACCTATCTGAAAAGATGAAAGCCTTCTAATCGGGCCAGTTTTTATTTTGAAATCCAGCATGTAACAGTACTTACTATATAATGAATAAATAAAAATAAGGATTTAAAGGTTCTGTTTTGAGACGGTCTTGCTTTATAGTTCAGGCTGCCTTTGAACTCACTGTGTGGCCCAGTTGGGCCTTGAACTTGAGGTGATCCTCCTACCTCTGCCTCCTGAGTGCTGGGATTACAAGTGTGCACATAACAAGTACAAGTAACCATGCCTTTGGTACCGGGAATTGAACTCAGGACCTGTGCTTACAGGCAGGCATGGCACCACTGAGCTACATCCCTGGCCCCTAAAGGCTCTTAAGTAGATGGGAGCTTATTTGGCATATCTGATATAAAGTGAAACGTTGTTTAAAATCTTTTGTTCCTTTTCCATGTGAACACTTTCTGAAAGATGAAGCTGATTTTTTAACTTATCTGTGAAAAGCATTTTATCTTCTAATTGTGAATTCAGTGGGGGGCCACTGGGAATGGAATCCAGTACTTGACCCATGATAGGCAAAGCTCTTTAAATTGTTGTTACAGTGAATAATAAGACTTACTACCAAGCCCTATTATTGGTCCTGGAAGAATAATTCAGCTCTGCTTCTAGTCTAAGTTTATTTCTTAAAAACCTACATCCCTGAGGGGATACCCGATTTCAATTGGGTAAGATATGTTAAATGTGTATACCAATTCTCCAAATAAACCTCACTGTGATCTAATATTAGCGTACACCAATTAAATTAAAAATCACATTGTCATTAAGTGGTTGAAATAAAGCTCATTTCTGAGGAAGGGTGGGATTTCTTGCAGGGACCCCTTCAAGGTTCTTGAAACCAGAGAAAACATCTGAACACCTCTCTTCACTTAAATTTTGAATCTGTCCGTTACTTCTTTGTCTCTGACAACAAAACAATTTTACTTGCTATTAAGGACATATTAAAGTAACCAAAGATGTCACTTTTTATAGCTTTGCTTCTCAAAATTTAGAACAGGTAAACAAGACAGTTTGCCCTCAGGGGTGTGGCTGACAGTTTAAGACTCTGGTTTCTTTTTTTTACAGTAATCTCTTACATGGTCAAAGCTGGTAACTACATTATTATTTTGGCCTCAGGCATGGTTTATTAATCTAGGCATCCCTGTTTATTTCATTATTTGGGAAAGATGCTCAAAGTGAGGTATTAAGGTAAAATATGTTTTTATAAATGTAAGTACGTTTGGTGAATAAATGCAGCCGCCTGGAGTGTTTTCACACATGTGTGCCTTACATACTTCTGATGTTCCACGTTTATGAGATGTACACTTTTAACCTGTAACTCATGAGCCTGTGGGGTCAGCATGCCCAGGAGAAGAGCTCTGGGGCCACAGACCCCACGCTGACCTTCCTTCCGGCAGGCCGTGCTGGGGCTGTAAACCCCTCTGAGCCCCAGTGTGCTGTGTTATACAGTGGCAGCGATGCAGACCCAGATGCACAGTGTCTACCTCGTGCCTGGCAGGTGCTTGCTATGTGCGCTGTCTCCACCTGGGTTTGCCAGATTCTTGGGGCTCTGCTCATGAAGCAGTGGCCAGAGCCTGCGGACAGAGGGCGCCATTTCCATCCATTTCCTCCCTGCTTAGGTCTTGTGTTTTACAAGGGATTTATTTTATGCAGTACCTTTTGTACTACCGTGAAAGAGCAAACTGTTTATTTTATAGCGATGGTATTTGTACTATTGAAAAAATTTAAAACTATTTTTAAAAAGCAACAAAATATTTGGCTAAAAGAACAAAAACTCAACGATGTACATTGTCATGTATTACGTTTTAAAAATATCAAATGTCTCGGCATTTACCGCTTCCTCATCTCCGTTACAGACCATGTGTCCCGTGTGTTTGGATCGTCTGAAGAACATGATCTTCCTCTGTGGCCATGGCACGTGCCAGCTCTGCGGAGACCGCATGAGTGAATGTCCCATTTGTCGCAAGGCCATTGAACGGAGGATTCTTTTGTACTAAGAAAGTTTTGTTAGCTAAAGTATGTGGTTATGAATCTTAGCTTTTAAGCAAGTTGGAGTTCTAATGAATTAATTTCTAATGTCATAGTTCATTTTTCTAGAGTGTAATTAGATTGTAAATGTACCAGAACAAAAGATCTTTACAAAAAGTATTTGAAATAGAAATCTTTTGTTTGTTTGTTTGTTTGGAGGGAGGGAGGGAAGGAGGGGTATATTTTTCTTTTAAATTTGGAACATCTTGTAATTTTGGTTTTAAAAGGGAAATCCTTCGAGGTGATCCTTTTATTTGTGTTTTTATTGTTTTCTCCTACAGATTAGAAATTCATTAGACCTCAAAAGACATAATTCCATACGATCCGTTATGATTTTGCACAGTGAAGTGTCATGGGTACCTTGAAAAGTTATGCATCACACAAGAGGGGCAAGTCACACTGCTGTGTCCATGTGTTAAATGACAAATTACAGTAGATTATGTGTGCTGAAGGGAGTATTGAAGGGACGTTTCTATTTTTAAGAAAACAAGTTAAATGTTTTTGAATTCTTAAGAGTAACGCAAGCATAGACTAAGAAAATACTAACTTTGTATTTAGCTTATTTTCTAGGTTTTTTTAAAAAAAAAAAACTAACAAGTCAAATTACCAGTTTCAGGGTCGGGGATTTAGCTCAGTGGTTCCACCGCCTGCCTCGCAAGCACAAGAACCTGAGTTCAATCCCCAGTACCAAAAAAAAGAAAAGAAAGAAACAAATTACCAGTTTCAAAATGACAGAGTGATACGAAGAGGACAAACTGAGCAACCACAGTGGAGAACTAAAAATCAGTGGAGAAAAAAATGAAATAACTATTAACCACTAACAGTCACATCTGATACTAGTTTAAACCCTGCTTGATTCAGTCACCCTTTAAAGGAGAAATCTGAGAAAAGCATGCTTGGGTTTTCCGGGCGATGACTCCCCAGCTCCAGCCTCGCGGTGCAGTGACCCTGCCTCCCGCCTCGGGTTCGCTCCCCTGCAGTGTCCGGAGCTTTCCTGCACTCTCAGACCGCAGCTCTTACTGGAAAGAGAGGCCTCTGCCTGAAGATGAAGATATTATTTAAACTGCCAGTAGTATCCAAGTATGGGTTGTAAACAACCTCATAGTGGGTAGCTGTTTAGAAAGCGTGCCAAGGCCTTATAGAAAGATGTCTGATTACCTTTAGACTGTTTTTTTTCCCCCTGGTGGAGGGCAACCTTTGACTTTGGAGCATTTAATCATTTTCTCCTCTTTGACTCTTTTTGCGACGAGGGTTAAAGATATACCTAACTACTAGGAGTTTTTGAGTTTTTTGCTGCTAGATTATGTATATATATGAGCTGTTTATAATGGTGTATACATACTATGTATACATACTATGTATACATAGTATGTATACTCTCACTCCTACCTAGAATGGATCTCTGTTTTACAGCCCCCCCTTTAAATCTGGCTGGCTTTTCTCATTTCAGTTTTGCTGCTTTGATAACTATGAAAACACAATGTGTCACTGGGCATGGTGACGAACTCCAGTAATCCCAGCACTTGGGAGGCTGAGGCGGGAGGATCATTGTGAGTTTGAGGCCATCCTGGGCTACATAGTGAGTTGAGGCCAACCTGAACTACATAGCAAGACCCTGTCTCAGAAAAAAAAAAAAAAAAAAAATACATAGATGTATATATCTCTCTATATATCTCTGTCTGTATATGGTATATCATGTCTAATCAGAGCACTGTTTCTGGCTACTTCAGTGCTTCTGCCTTGGCCAGTGCTGGTGACATCAGTGGTGAGCTTTGGTGGCTGCTTTTATAGTCCCCGCAATTCCCTGTATGTTTAGCTGAGAAATTATTACCGTTCGGGGCAGCAGAGTTTTCATACATTGCAAATGTGAAGCTTTACTTTGACTCTTCGGTTATCTTAGAGGCTTCTGAGGCAATTTTTAAGGTATATTTTGAAGTTACAGAAAGATCGGATTGATAACGTCACGTAAAGAGACGTTTCTAAAGACGGTGAGACTTGGGGTTTCTCCCTGTGTGCCATAGCTCACCCACCCCACCCGGAAAAGGGGGCGCGCTGTACTTCACTTCAGTCCTTGTCTTCTGTCTTCTGAGTTGCAGTGCTAAAACTTACGTTCCCAAAAGGCAATAATGTCTTCCAGACTAATTCCCCGTATTAAAGATAGAGCTTCTGTTGTAGAAGTCACAAAGTCACTAAAATTGTAGTGCTAAGTACTTGTGGATTTTCTCTATTTGTATCACTTTGAAATTTGTTTTATGAATAGAGAATTTTTCTCTAGTCATGTTTTCAAGCACCTAAAATTATTTTAAGTTTATTTTGAGTTTGCAAGAAGGAATAAAATGCTCCCTCTTTTTACACATCTGTCAGCAGCGCTCTGCTGATCAGGTGTTTCCCCTTGTTGTGTAAAGCTCTATCTTGTGCCTCTAGAGTTTTTACCTTTCCTAGAGTCGTTTTTAAAATGACATGGGCGCATTTTTAAAAAATGTATTGATTGAGCTTCAGGGGCTAGTACCTGACTTTGGAGGAAAAAGAAGAATCCGCACACTCGGAGTGCTCGGTGTGGCGGTTGCGTATTGGAAGCCCCTGGGACAGAGCGGGAGGGGTCCAGAGGCACCCGCAGCGTTTCCCCCCGTCGGCACGGATGCCAGCCGCCCCGCTCCTCCCCTGCCACCTTCTCGCCTTTATTCTTCTGAGCCTTGGTGCGGTTGCCCGACACGCGACGCCCCACGGTGCTCCCTGCTGGTGGTGTTCGCACACTTTCACGCTCTTACCCTGCACACCTATTTAATGTTGCTGGGAGCAAGATTTTCCAGAGAAGCACATTTTGTGAGTGTGGGAACACTGTATTGGACAGTGTTTAGTTGTGCTGGCCAGATCATGAGTCATTAAGCACTGCAGATGAACCAGCCAGCTCCTGAGGCATAAAATTAATCGACAGACAGGTGGGAAGTAACTTTCTGAAGCTTGTGTTTCGGATGGCTTCACTTACGCGAGCGTTCGGCGCACAAGGGCGCGCTGCTTACGACTTGTCAGCTCAGGTCGCGAAGCTTGCTGGGTCACGTTGACCACCGGACTCTGCCGCCTGGCCGTGTGTGGCCCGGTTGCTACTTTTTGCTTCTGAATTCTGGATGCTTTTTAGACTCGGAATGAGGTTTCTGAACGAAGACACTTAGAGCTGGGGCAGGCTCAGGGCAGGACACTGATGCGGCAGCAAGTAGGAAACAGAAAAGTCAGTGTTACGCGTGGACGGGAGAAAAGCGGGTGGCGTGGCGCCCTCAGAGCGTTGGTGGAGAGGCTCTGTGTGACCAGTCGGTCTCGAGTGTGGGCTAATGGCTGTTCTGTGAGTTACAGACTTCACTGCAGCTTGTTCCTTTCTAATCCAAAAGGAAAAGCACGTATCCTCTCAGAGTGTCTAAGGTGTTTTATAGTAATTTGTGTGAAAATTGAATTTTGGAATACATGTTTTTGCGTTTTTGTAGTGTGGTAAAAAGCAACTCTTTCTGAGTACACAGTTTAGCAGTGTTACGTACATTCACATTGTTGTGAAACATCTGTAGAACTTTATCTTGAAAACAGAAACAATGTACCTATTAAATAATTCCTTTCCCCCGTGTCCCCTCCAGTAGAATAGAATTTTAACCATTTGTAAATGAAATACCTGAATTATTCAGTAGTTTTTGTTTGCAAGACCTCAAGTCACAGTAAACGCCGCATTCCCAAGATGTGTGGGACAGCATCTCTCTCCCTTTGCTGCGGTTGTTATTAATGATAACTGGATAGGCTTTAAGTGTCTGTTAATTGGAAGCGTTTATTTCAACTTAAGCCAAGGGAGAGAAACACATTTTAAATAGCAGAATTAAGTTAACTTTGAATTTATTCTAAACTGGGAAGATAATAGGTTTTCACAGATGACGTGTGCCTTGTCGGACGGATGTCACTTGTCTTTCAGTCTGCTTCGCAAAGTTTCCGAAACGAACAGCTCACTCGCTTGAATATTATGATAGGAATGCTGACTGGTATTACTGGATGATAGATACAGATATATATATATTCTTGGAACTTTAACATATATATAATGGTAGCAGTATTAACAGTGAGCCGCACTTCTTTACAATATTAAATCGAGGAAACTGTAATGCTGTCTCCTGTGTGTGTTGCTTTGCCCCGGTGAGGGGAGCGGTGTAGGCCGAGATCCCCGTCCCGGTTCGCACCTGGGTGGTAGCGGGTGCGACTGCACCGTAACCGTCCGGGCAGACAGTGGAGCTCACGCAGTACATTGTGAGTTGCTACATTGGCATTTTCTACCTCCTTTTCTGTCAGAGTATTACTCTTTCCAGCATTTATTTTTATTTGTGAATAAAGAGGAAATGAGAACCTGAGGTTAAAATTGAAAGTGTTTTGTTAAAAATCAAAGCAGTAGATAAAGAGAAGTGATTTGTCGTGTTCATTTGGTGCCTGAACCGATAGCTAGAAGTCGTAATTGACATGTACAAAACGTCCAAGAAAGGCAGGATTGCTGAGTATCTTACTTTTCCCGTATAGTCCTCTTGATTTTTTTTCATTTTGTTTCCTCCGAAAAGCAAAATGGCCTTGTAATTTTTAATAAAATAAACATGCCATTTTGTCCGAGATAACATAATTTCAGGAAGCTATTGAAAGTTCTGACTCAGGGCTTTTTAACAGTTTAAGCAATTGCTAATTATATTTTAGAAATTCCATCTGCCTAACTCTTCAGTGCCTTGAAAGAATCATCAGCTGGGCAGCACCGTGAAAGCCTCAGTCTCTGGTGCCTGCGGGTCCCTGCCTAGGTCACACTGATAGCTTCTGTGACAGTGGCCCACACTGTGTTGGTTCTGTAATTCTTTAAAGGAAGACTTTTAGATTTGCACTTGATTTTTGTGTTTTTTGTTTTTTTAAAAACTGTTGACTTCTGGCCATGATGTAGTTACCAGAAAAGTGATTCTTTTTCAACTCACGATGCAGAGCTGTCAACAGGAGTCTCTGGAAGAAGAGAGCGAACTTACAGGGGTGATCAGCTTGGGAAACACTGGCTCCCCTCAGATGGAAACACAGCGGAAGTCTTTGTTCAAGGGATTCACTTGAGTGTACGTGCTGCCGAAGCAAGCACTCAAGGGATTCACTTTAAAAAGAATGTTTGAAAAGGAAATTATGAATTGCGTGTCATTCTTAATGCTGGTCTTAAGAGACTAAATCTATGAAATTGTCTTCAACTTTTGTATGCTTGTGTCGTTCTGAATGCAGTACACTCAGTGATTGAAGGCAGTTTAATGGACTCAGTGTTTTGCCTTGCACGTTTTCCATTTTTTTAGCTTTCAGTGTTGGATTAATTTGAAGTGGATTAATTATTTGTGGATATAGTTTCTGCATGGCACACAATTATTAGCTTTTGTTTAAATATGCTTAGAGCTAAGCTTTCAAAACCAGTTGGGAGGGCCGGGGATTTAGCCCAGTGGTTCCAGCACCTGCCTTGAAAGCGAAAGGGCCCAAGTTCGATTTCCGGTACCACCAAAAAAACCACAAACAAACAAACAAAAAACGATGGGAGAAAAAATAAATAAAAACAGATGGAAACATTTACCAGTAATAAAACCCATGGTATATCAGAGTGCTTTTCTCTGATCTTTTGAAAACTATTCTTTGTAGTACTGTACATGAATTTTTATTTTTGAGGCATTTGAAACCAAGTCTCAATACATCAAAAATAAATTATTATTGTTGGAAAGGAAATTCCAGTGTCTGAGAAGCAAGGACATCTGTGTCCAGGTCAGTAGGAGGAGCAGCATCCCCAGCTGTGTGTCCCACTGCGCTGGTTTACGGCCTGGTACCTCCGTCTAAGGACCAAAGAAGTTTTTTGTATCTCAACACCTCCACCCTCTTCAGGCTTACGATGTATTATGAAAATGGTCTGAGTAGAATACACTTGATAAAAAGTAAATCAGATAGGAAGATCCAACTTCTTATTTTTTTGAAAAGAAAACTTACTCCTCTTCACACCTTAGGTAATAGGCGTTAAAGCATTGGTTTATTTGCCTTTTTAAAGAAATCATATTAGTCATTGAATGGCTTGGGGGCTGTTTTATTTTTCAAGTTAATAGAAGCACTTATTTGTGAAGTTGTCAAGAGGTTGTCGGGTTCTGGTTCAAAAGATGTATCTGGATGTTTAGAGAAGAAAAATCTTTGAGAAAAGGATATGTATTCCAACTTTAAAATTTGTAGATTTATTTTGGATAACCTCTAACTGTACTTTTTGTTTATTTTGCTGTATAATTAGATATCTGGTGGTAATATTTTTATCAAGTTGAAACTGTATAGGTTTTTAAAATAAAGACATTTTCGAAAACCTGCTCTGTACTTTCTGTGGTGACAGAAGGGTGGAGGGCGGGCCGGGGCGGGGACATCGTCCGGCTGGTTCTGCCCTCCCGAAACTAACTGAGGAGGTCTTCGGTGGGTTTGTTTTTGCTTTTTTTTTGGTACTGGGGATCGAAAGGGTCCTTGCGCTTGTGAGGCGTGGGAGGCAGGCAGGGGAACCCACTGAGCTATATCCTAGGGCCAGGGATTTAGCTCAGCGGTGCCGCCGCCGGATCCCCGGTATAAATAAGAAAAGAAGGGAAGGTTTTTTCTTGTATTGAAGTCCCAAAGTTAGAGGCATAAAGGAAACTAAGGCCTGAGCCCAGCCGAGCGGCCCGAGCGAGCGGCGCTTGCGGTCGAGTCCCCTCCTCACGACCCCAACCCCGCGGAGGCGCCGCCCGGCCTTGAACACCCGAAGGAGGATGCGGATCGGATCGGATCGGATCGGATCGGATCTCAGCCCAGATCTCAGCCCAGCGCCCGGGAGGAGCCCCTGGGGCGGGCGGG
>NW_022900942.1:59350116-59396800 GCF_012274545.1 Fukomys damarensis | reverse complement strand
TCGCCGCTAGGGGGCGGTAGAGCCCTGTCCGTGAGCTGTGACCTCGTCCTGCCGGCCTGCCCGGCAGGGGGCGCTGTTTCCCGGCCCGCTCCACCCGCGCCCTTTCCGTGCGCTACAGCACGGTGGGAAACGGAAGCAGCTGTGTACCGACTCGCCCTCCCTGAAGTAGGGATGGGCCGGGGTTTCGCTCAGTGGTTCCAGCGCCTGCCTCACAGGTGCAAGGACCCGGCACCAAAAGAAAGTGTTTTAGCTGAAGACTGATAAAGAGCCGCGGCTGTAGTCCCAGCTCCCCTGCGGCTGAGGCAGGAGGATCGCAGGAAATTGGAGGCCGGTCTGGGCTCAGGATGAGTTCAAGGCCAGCTTGGAGTACCTAGTGAGACTGTCTCAAAAGGGAAGACAAGCACATATATTGTCCTCCTTTACCTTCAAGGGAGATCCCGGGGTTTGCTCTTGGGCAGCTCCTGCGCCCCAGCCCGGAGAGCGCTCGGAGGGTTCCGCAGACAGCAGTGACCCCAACTCCCAGCACGAAGGTGGGCAAGGCGACCTCATCGCTGCAGCGTCTGCGGAGCAGAAGGTCGGGCCTTACGCGGCTCACCCGGCAGGTCAGGGGCGTGGGCAGCCAGGAGTGAGCGATCCGCGGGCCGCCAGGGTAAGAGCCACCTCTGCTCAGGGCCGCTGTGACATTTCCATGCATGAAACCGCAGGGATGGGAAAGGCCACCCAGCGTTCTGTCGCCACAGTCGCTGCTTTCTTTGCGTTGGGAACCTTCATAATCTAGCTCTTTGGAAATCTGTACATTGTTGATGGAAGTTACCCCACAGTGCTGGAAAACACCACCACCCTCTCTCTCCCCCTCCCACCTGCACCCCGCCGTCTTCGAGGAACCACCATTCTACTTTTGCTTCTGCTTGTGAGGCCAGGCAATATCTTTTTGTGCTGGACTCATCTCACGCAACCAAATGTCCTCTGGATTCACGTTGCTGCAGGCAGCAAGACGACATTTTTCATGGCTGAATACTATTCCACGGGGCATACGTCCCATGTGCTTTTATCCATCACTGGTGGACGCCTGGGACGGTCCCATGCCTCGGTGTTGTGAATACGCGTCGAGCATGAGAGTGAAGCTCTCCTTGGTGCACCCTTCTTCCTTTGGCTGCGTTCTGTCGCGGGCTTGCTGCTCGTGCTGCAGACCTGCTCTTGGCTTTCGTGAGTAGTCTCCATGCCCACTCTTTCTCTCCTCCCCGCCTTTTCTTTCTTTTTTTCGGTACTGAGAATTGAAATCAAGACCTGCACTTGCCAGGCAGGTGCGGCCCCACTGAGCTACCTCCCTGGCTCTCCGTACCGTTTCCTGTAGTGACTGGGCTAATTTACACTCCCACCTACTGTGTGCAGGAGTTTCCCATCTCCACCAGGCATGCTGGTACACTGTGGCACGCAGGAGGCTGAGGCAGGAGGATCACCGTGAGTTTGAGCCCAGTCTGGGCTACACAGTGAGTTCAAGACCAGCCTGAATTACATAGCTAAATCCTGTCTCAAAAAGCAGAAAGAAAAAAGGTTCCTGTCTCTCTGTCCTCGCCAGCAGTGGCCATCTTGGTCTTTTTAGAGTAGCTGCTTTTCCTGGGCTGAGATAATATTCCAGCGTGCATTTTCCTGGTGATTAGTGACATGGAGCAGTTTTTCATACACTTGTCCACTCATCTGTCTTCTTTTGAGAAACCCGCAGCCGGGGCTCAGGTTCTTCCTCAGTAAACCACTTAAAATCTTGGTTTTTGTTAGGCATGGTGGCACACGCCTGTGATCCTAGCACACAAGAGGCTGAGGCAGGAGGGCCACCTCGAGTTTGAGGCCAGCCTGGGCTACACAGACCGTGTCTCCACCCCTGCCCCAACTCTCTTTACTCTGCTGATTTAACTCCAGCGCGGCGCTCACAGAGCCCTGCTTGGGCTCCTCTGAAAGCTTTAGTTGGATCCTCATGTGGGCCGAAGCCAGCACAGTTGCTCTTATCGGGGCCAGCCGGGCATTCTCACCTGTAAACGCGCACCCTGGACAGCTGTCAGCGCAGCAGGGGTCCCCTGACCTGGTCAACGGCAACTCTGCCTTCCATCTAGGCCCAAGCTGGGCTCCATCCTTATTTCTTTCCTTTTTCCTTCTTTGAACTCAGCAAATCCAGCGCACTCTTCCTTGAAGATCTTCCCAGGCTCTGACCACTTCTCCCTGCTTCCACCACCAATCTAGGGCCACCCTCCCTGCCTGGAGGGTGCCAGGGACCTTCAGGAGTGATGCTTTCATCCTGTAAATTAGATGAAATCTGCTCTCCTTTGAAATCCAGGGTGTTGCGTCTCTAGAGGAGAAATCATGTTCTTGCATCCACACCAGAGCAGCTTCCTCCCAGGAGTTCCTTCCTGACTCTCCCTGCTCCAGCGCCCAGCACCTTCCTGCCCCAGGGCCTTTGCACCTGTGGCTCTTTCTCCCTGGACCCCGCTCCCTGCAGCTGTACTTCCCCATGCTCTTTCCCTCATTCCTTCCAAGTATTTGCTCAGAGGTCAACCCAGGAGGAAGGGCAGATCCCCCTCCTGTCTATCCAGGTCCCTGCATCTGTCGCAGGAGCAGCCGAGTCCAGTGGGCATCACCAGTGGGCGGGCGACAGCGGCACCCCCGGGCCGCCCCTGCAGCCGTCCCGTGGTCGGCATTCTCCTGGACGTTGGACGCTGGGCTCTCAAACCGCAGGGACTGTGAGAGATACGGAGCGCGGCCAGGCTCTACCCAGCGGTCTCACTTATTTTTAATTGCTTTCCGAGCAGCGGGCGTCCCGTGAGAATGCAGGGCCAACCTGTGTCTGTGTTCCCAGGCCCGCTGTGCCGCGTGGAGCCTCTGAGCTCCGTCCCTGGAGAAAAGCCACAGGGACCCGGGCAGCCTGCCGTTCTTCATTGGAAGGGTGAAATGGCCCTCAAGGTCCCCTGCCCTCTCCTCACCCCACCCTTCTTTTTGCCATCTTGGGGATTGAACCCAGGGCCTTTGCACTGAGCTACATCCCTGGCCCTTTCTCTGGTTTTTTCTTTTGGAGACAGCATCTCCCTAACTTGCCCAGGCTGGGCTTGAACTTGCGATCCTCCTGCTTCAGCCTCCTAGAGTCCTGGAATTACAGGTGTGCACCGCTGGGCCCAGCTAACTTCCTTCTTCCTTTATCATGGGAGGAAATTTAACCCTCACGTAGATGAGATGATTCTGTTCTCTCTCTCTCCTCTCTCTCTCTCTCTCTCTCTCCATGGTGTCACTATGTAGCCCAGGCTGGCCTTGAATTCATGGCGATCCTCCTGCTTTGGCCTCCCAAATCCTGAGAGGACAGGCGTGGGCCACTTCACCCACAAATAATTTATGAGTCCATGAAATACGGTCTCATTCCAAAAATAGTGCTGGCTGTTGTTTTCACTGAAGAAGTAACAGCAACTGTAAAATGTTCTCTTTGCAGACTCCTCTCTGCGGGTCAGGAACAGGAAAATACCCTCACTTCCCACAGCGCGCCAGCGTCCGCCGGGAGCCCTTCCGTACCACACCGCGCCATCCCGTCCCGCCGCGCCTCCCGTGCCTCCCGCTGGAATCTCCCAGTGGATGCTGCCGGCTGCCCTGCTGCCCTGCTCGGGAGGTGCAGCGCCTCCACCTCCGGCCCAGGAGACAGCACGTACCGCGGATCCCGCGCTGCTGCCCGGCGCCTGGCCCGGAGCCCTGAACGCCGGCCAAGCCCCAGCGGACAGCAACAGGCTGGAGAGGGAGCCCGATCTCCCCATAAATCTGGCCGCAGCCCCGCAGCCGGCCGGTGTGTGCGGGCGGGGGAGGAAGGAAGGGTGCCGGGCGGGAGTGGGTTCTGCAGACCCACTCAGACCTCATTTCAGGCAGCCAGAGAAAAAGTGACTTCAGATGCTCCCCTGGAGAAGCAGAGGCGCTTCCAGAGGCCCAAACGGGTGGGTGGGGATTCAGGACCGGCAGGCAGGGCGCAGGAGGCTCAGGGGGAGGAAACTGAGCCGTGTCCTTAGCACCTTTGGGTTTTGACTCAGCCTCGCTGAGTCATTAAATTGCCCAGACTGTGCTGGAATTTGTGATCCTCCTGCCTCAGCCTCCCAGAGTGCTGGGATACAGGCGTGCAGCCCTATGGCTGGCTAGAGATGAAATTCATGTCCAGAGGTTCAAATGAATATTTACATGCTTTGATTAAACATCTTAGTCCTTAAGTAACAAACTGCACGTGTAAAAGGCAGGCCCTGGACACAGCTGGGGGACGCGTGGCTGTGTTGGCCTGAGCACCACCGGGGGGGGGGGCGGGCAGGGCTGGGCGGAAGGGGCGCCATCACCAACACTGGTGTTTGAATTTTCAGATGAGACTACAGGTTCCCCCCATTTATGACGGGACGCATCCTGACAAACTTACGGAGTCCTGGACTCGTTGCAGGTGGAAAATGTGTCATAGCCGGGCAAGGTGGCACTCAGGAGGCTGAGGCAGGAGGATCCCTGTGAGTTCAAGGCCAGCCTGGGCTACACAGTGAGACTGTCTCAGGAAAAAAAAAAAAAAAAGGTGGGGACAACAATTCATTATGGGAACGAGGTGTCCTGAGGAGACTTCCGGAGGTGGCAAGGGCTGTGTGTCCTGTGCCTAGCGGCCTGGCATTTGCCGGGCACTGACCTCATGGGGACGCTGTGCTCTTTGGAAGTTTGTAACTACGTTTGTCCAGCTGGGGGATTCCATTTGCCAAGGGATGAATCCTCTGTAGTTTGGGATTTGACTTTTGTGCTTTTTTTAAAATCATTTTTTATTTTTGGTCCGGGGGATCGAACTCGGGACCCTGCGCTTGTGAGGCAGGCGGCGGCACCGCTGAGCTAAATCCCCCTCCCTGTTGATCTAAATTCCGTAGGCTGAGGCAGTAGCTCCATGCAGTGCCTTCACTGGCCTTCAAGTCCTACTCCTGCAGCCTCCGCCGGACAGGGTGGTGCACAACTGGAACCCCACGCGGCTCCTCCGGAGGCCGAGGCAGGACGGTGAAGGCTGAAGGTCACTTGGACACTTCAGTGAGGCCTTACCGGGAAACCGAGTGTGGAAAGGGCTGGGGAGTGGAGCCCTTACCAGCGTGTGCCGGTTCCAGGCCTCAGTCTCCGGTCCCCAGCCTAGAGCCGCGGTGCTGCCCCAGCGCGGTTCCTCCCGGTGCCCCGAGGTCTCCTCTCACAGCCCTGCACGAAGCTGTCTGGACCAACCGGAGAGGCTGCGGCACAGCCCCGGCACCCGTTCCCTCGGGCTCGGCGGCCTGGGGCCATAGTCCGCGCACAAAAACACGCCTGTCCCCCGTGGCTGGTGTCATCTTGCCCCCTCGGTCTCCAGTGCCGAGGCCCTTGCCACCTTCGCTCCGTGTCAGTCTAGTGGGCAGTCAGAGTTCCTAAGCACAGATTTTTTTTTTTTTTTTTTTTTTTTTTTTTTGATACCCAAGATGGAACTCAGGTCCTTGTGCTCCCGAGGCAAGCGCTGAAGCCACTGAGCTAAATCCCTGGCCCTAAGCAAAGATTTTTTAAAAAATCATAATACTCAAGGTAGGTGTGAGGTCGCAGGTCTGGAATCTCAGCACCCTGGGTGGCTGAGACAGGAGGTTCACAAGTTTGAGGCTGAATGGGCAATTGAGTGACTCTCTCAAAATAAAAATGAAAAAGGCATTGAGGATGTAGCTCAGTGTGAAGGCCCACTATGGAGAAACAAAACAAAGCAAAACAAAAACAAACTGGTGAGAAGGGCATGGAGGCACAGGCCTATAATCCCAGCACTCAGGAGGCCGAGGCAGGAGGATTGCCTCAAGTTTGAGGCCAGCCCAGGACACCTGGTGAGTTCCAGGCCAGCCTGAACTATGCAGTGAGACCCTATCTCAAAAAAACAGAAAACTCCAAACTGATGATTCCTTACATTCCTAATTATGATCATCCTTTTCCTCCGTCCCATGTAAAAGCACCAGGAGGTAGAGATTTAGGGTGTTTGGGCTGCCACAGTGGATCCTGAAAGTCCCCTGAAAGCTCAGGGATTAAAGGCTTGGCCCCCAGGGTGCCACTGACAGGAAGTGGCAGAACCTTGGGTTGGGTCTGCCCCTGGGCTGTGTCTCTGAGGGGATTGTGGGAGTATGACCTCATTTTTTATTTTGAGGCACAGTTGCACTCTGTAGCCCAGACTGGCCTCGAACTTGCTCCTGGCCCAGAGGAGGGCTGTGGAGATCACTGTGAGGGACAGACGCCAGAGCTGGTGAGGACTTGTTTCTTCCAGAGGCAGGGCAGTCTGCAAAACACTCGTCCATTCAGCTCCCCGAGAGGCCCTGGATGCAAGGTACTGGGAAGACAAATGGAGCTGTGCTTTCTGTGCGGTAACAAAATGCCTGAGGCAGTCAGCTCAGAAAGAGAAAGGGTTGGCTGTGGCTCCCGGCTGCTCATCAAGGAGGCTGTGGCTGCTTTCTTGTTCTCATGCCCACACTTGGGCTGGGAATGTCAGGGCTCGCGATGCCAGCGCAGGGAGGCACACAATGCTTGCCAAAGCAAAGACGAATAGAAAGGACCGCAGTCAGACCTGGACATGCTGAGTGTCCTTAGAGAAGGGGTGAGTCTGGAAAACAAGCCCAGGTGCTGCTGTGCAGGACCTGACTTCTGAGGGGTAGGGGTAGAGCCTGGGTGGTTCTTTGGGTGCACAGATAGGATGACCAGCATCCTCTTTGACAGTTTGGCCTGTATTTCCAGAGCTTGGGAGGCCGAGGCAGGAGGGTCACTTTGAGTTTGAGGCCAGCCTGAGCTGCATAGTGAGACCTTGTCTCAAAGAGAAAAAAACAAACCACAAAACCCCAACTCCTTCTGCCTCGGTCGGTCCCAGTGGATGCCGGTTGTAAACACGAGGAGCCCTTTCTGCATGTGCCTCCATGGCACGAGACAGTCCTCGATCGCCCCAAATCTACAACAGAACTGACGTGGAGAGAGGAGGCTCGCTGGGTGCCGAGAAGCGCAGGAGACAGTGTTAGATCAGCTGCTGCTCTCCTGAGGGTAATGTACATGTATTTATCTGTGTTTCTTTAACTGGAGGCTGGGCCCAGAGCGCTCTACCACTGAGCTAAATCCCCGGCCCTAAAGTGAGTCTTTTGGCTTGACGCAGGGTCTCACTAAGTTGCCCATGTGGGACTTGAATTTGTGAACCTCCTGCCTCAGCCTCCCTCAGGACTGGGCTTACAGGCGAGCGCCCTCTCCTTTGTGACTGGGAACCCTGGAAGGATCCCCGGAGGCACCGACTGTGTCGCGTGGGGCCCTGGCCCTCCCCGCCCCCTCCGCCTGCACAGCGACTCCGTCTGAAAACGCTGCAGAGGGCGACCTGAGACGGAGGGGGAGCCAGGGTGCAGGGCTGAGCGCCCGCGGGGTGCAGGAGAAGGGGAGGCGGCTGTCATGCCACGCTCACCGGTGCTGGCCCCCACCAGAGGACCTGGGGTCCTCTGAAGACTCCTCTGAAGAGCCCGACCCGGGCTGGGGAGGCCAGGGGCTTCCCATGCGGTGGGACGTGGAATGCCCCGCTGTCCACCTTCCTTCCCGCTGTCCTGCCGGGATTGTGGGGAAGCACAGGGTCAGAGGAGAGGGGAAACGTGATTGTCATCCGTCAGAGGTTATTGTCAAACTGTTTTTTTGTTTTGTTTTGTTTTTTGACACAGCCTCACTAGGTAGCCTGTACTGGCATCAAACTTGCAGCGATCCTCCTGCCTCAGCCTCCTGGTGCTGGAATCACAGGCAGATGCCGCCTCGCCCAGTTTAAAAAAGAAAACCCTCTATCTTATTGATGTACAAAATGACATACTGACATTTTTGTCCTGACCCAAAGATACCTCACTGTGGTAATTTAAGGTGACTTTGAAAAATCAGCAGGACCAGACAGCTTAGGAGACTATGAAAAGTGCTTTTCGAAGGACTTCATCTAATTTTAATAACTGTATCTATTTAAGGTGCACCACGTGGTGTCTGATTGATACCTGTGCACAGTGTGGTGCTTATTGCAGCCCAGACCGTGAAGACGTGTCGTTTGGTCGGGCTGTGCGGCCACAGACAGTGTCCGGGTTCTTGTGCACAGCGAGGAGAGGATCGCACGTCCGCAGGGTCCTGTTGGAAGGGCGGAGGGGAAGCAGGGCCTCGAGGGACCCCTCGGCTTCGGGTGCTTCCAGGGTCCGACACCACCGAGGCGCGGTGCCTCCCGCCGTGGCTGTCTCTGCGCCTAAACTGAGGCCGGGATAGCCACGAGGGTGGACCTGAATTCCAACCCGGAGGCGTGGCGTTTACAGCTGAAAGAAGGGAAGCTCAGCTCCTGCAAAGTTAGCTTTGAAAAAGAGGTTTAAAAACTGCGTATGACGGCGCACCCCTGTGATCCCAGCCCTCTGGAGGCTGAGACAGGAAGATCCCTATGAGGTTAAGGCCAGCCTGGGCGATGTAGTTGGAGGCCTGGACTACACAGTAAGACCCTACCTCAAAACACAAAAAAGTCTTTTAAATTTAGACCAGAAAGACCCAAGACCCTAGGAAAGCAGCTCTTCTGTTCGTCTGAGGACGCTGAGGCCCGAGTCCTGCGCTGAGGGTCGCGGGACAGTTGGGGAGGCCAGGACGGGAGCAGGGTCTGGGGTGCCAGCTCCCAACCCCACAGAGCACCCCTCGAGGGTGGTGCTGGCCCCCACAGCCTGTGGGGGTCACTGTGCGCCCTCGGCTTGGGAGGCTGAGGGGAGAATCAGGGCGCCCTGCCGTCCACAGCCCAGCCCGGCACAGGGGCCCAGGATCCGCAATGAGCCTGGGCATTTCTAACCCTGCGTCCTTTATGTCAGTCACAGGGTCAGTGTAACAAAAGCTGTTTGCTTTAGCCCTTCCTTGAATAAGCGGTTTCTAACGAGATGTGTTTGATCAGGCCCTTTCGGTGAGTTCCCTCTATCAGAGGCAAGGGAAGCGTTGCTTTATTAACCCGCCCCAGCGTCCGGCCAGGGAGCACCGCGGGGGACACAGACAAGCCTGGGAACAGGAGTTTCACTCCATGCTGCCTTCCAAAGAGCCCTGTTGATACCACCAAGGCCCAATGGAGAATCAGGGTCACCCGATCCCTGCTACTTCCGGTTCAAAAGGTACCGCTAGGGCTGGATATGGTAGCTCCTGTCTGTGATCTGATCCCAGCACTGAGGAGGCTGAGGCAGGAGGATCGCAAGTTTGAACCCGGCCTGGGCAATTTAGCCCCTTAGCGAGAACCTGTCCCAAAATAAAAAAGGGCCCAGGATGTAGCTCTGCATGAAGGCCCTGGGTTCAATCTCCAGTACCAGAAAAGACAAGGATTTAAGAGCCAGCTGGAGGAGTAACATCCGGGTCACTCTCTTTATCACCCCCTCCGCTGACACATTCAGGAAGCACAGGAGAGCTCTAGCGTCACAACTTGTAGAATTCGAAGCCACAGCGTAGAAGAAAATCCTGGCGATACCAAAAAAACAATCACTTCCTAAGTTGAACGGTATGAAAGTGTCATTTTAGCTGGCCCACAGCCTGGGCAGCATAGCCAGACCCCATCTTGAACAAAACAACAAGAAGTTGTTCTTTGGTCAAAACAGTTAAATGAGCAATTTGTTTCTACTTCTAAGAAAAGCTGTATCACCAACTTTCTTGATGAGGTACAAAAATGTGTTGTCGTTTGCTTGAAAAGTCATTTTTAAGTGTTTCCCAGACGCGGCATGCACTTTTATCTTTGCCTTTTCTTTCTTTTTCTCTTGTTCTGCCCAAGTTAGCTCTGCGGTTAGCTCGCTGTGAGTTCGAGGCCAGCCTGAATTATGGAGTGAGATCCCGTCTCAAGAACACCGAACAAAAACAGACAAACAGACGTCTTGTGGGAACTGTCTCAGATTTGATGAAGTTGTTTTCTCCTGGTGGACCTCAGATGCAACAAGAAAGGTTAAGCGCAGCTCTCAGATCGTGTTAGCTTTGCACCCAGAGCCTCTGGTTTTCTCTAACACTTCTGCCTGCTGACTTTCTAGCTCCCGCTTTCGGTCCTGGTCCACAGTCCATCCTGGGTTGCGGTGCTAGGTTTATGGGATTCGATGGAGGCCAAGTTTTGTTCCTCTGGGGGGAGCCCCCCTCCGATTTTTACCCAATTAGCTGTTTTTGTTGGTCCCTTCCTGCAGGCCAACTTTACTGGAAGCCTCACACTGATTTGGGGCAGAGACTGGGGGGCCTCCCGGGGAGCGCCTGGTCCTAGACTCCTTGAACTAAATGTTTTTCACAGAGAACGTGTGGATTCTTCATTGAGCTGCTTCTTAGATACTTTATAATTTTTGTTGCTGTTTGGGAATGGAATCCTATGTTTAAACATTATGATTTCTGTTGTAGTTGCTTCGGGGAGGACACAGGTAGACATTTCTCAGTAAAGGTGGATACCTGGAGTTTGCAGGCAGGAAAGGTGCTTGGAAGCCCCCTGCCCGGGTCCCGGCACGGCGCAGAGTTTCTCTCATCCTGTCCGTCACCGAGCACCCCCGGCCTCTGAGGTGTTCCGCAGTCCGATCCTCTCCCCTCCCAGCCTCTTCCTGCCCTCTGTCCTGTGAGCCGCTTAGAGACAGTGGCGTCCTTGTCCTGTTTCATCGGAACGCAAGTTTCTTTCCTAAGTGTGACAGCTCTTAAGAGCTTTGGTAGATTATCTGTAGAAAATTAAGAAAATGTTGTTTGTAGAAAAAAGAAAATGTCATTTGTGAGGAATTTTTTACAAAATTAAGTGGCGAATTTCATCTACAACCTTTTCATCGTCATTTGAGGAAACACAATTTACCTTTTTCTTTTCTTTTTCTCCCGATTGGTGAGGTGAATCAGTTTGAGAGATTATCACCTACAGAGGCTTCTTTGCATTTTCTGAGATAAATCGTATTTGATCAGTAGTCAGCTGCTCTTTCAAGACTGGTAAATGACAATGGCCTGTAATTTTCTTTTTTTTTTTAAATTGTGCTCTTATCTGATATTGAAACCAAGATGACACAGGTGTCCTAAAACAGACTGTGATGATTCCCTCTCTCTGGGCCTCTTGCTGTTTTCTGGTACAATGCCTAGGATAGGAGCACTGACGATTGTGAAAACACAATTAACTGTGCTTCCAAAGTGTGGCCAACTTCATCTGTAAATCCTTCTGCATGAGCTTTCTTTTGGGGCGCTGTTGACTCCCTTTTTAATTTCTTTCACGCTTTTCAGCTTATTCAAAGTTTTCTAGCACCCATTTCATTTTGGCCATAATGTTTATTAGTGTATAGCTGGTGCTACTATTATCCTCTACTCTATCGGTTATCCTTTCAGTTCTGTAATTTATTCATGTGAACTTTTTTCTTCATCAGTCTTGCAGGAAGTCTGAAAGTCTTACAGTAGCCTTCAGTTTTTTAAAGTTTCCTCATTTTTGCCCTCTACTCTATTGATTTCTTCTTTTATCTCTATAATAATAATTTCCTATTTGCTTGCTCTTTGGAATTTGCCTTCTCATATACCCCCCAGTTTGTTGTTGTTGTTTGTTTGTTTGTATTTTGTGGTACTGGGGATCGAACCCAGGTCCTTTGTACTGAGCTATATCTGTAGCATTTTTTTTTTTTTTTTTTTTTTTTTTTTTTGGTTTTTTGAGACAGGGTCTCACTGTGTAGTTGAGAGTGACCTGGAACTCAGTAGGTAGCCCAGGCTGGTCTCAAACACACAGCGATCCTCCTGTCTCAGCCTCCCGAGTGCTGGGATTATGGGCGTGCGCCACCACACCTGGCTTCCTTACTTTCTGATATATTTATTTAAGAGTATAAATTTCCTTCTTGCTTGAGTTGTGCCCATTTCGATATGTAGTCCATTTCATTCTAAATATTTTTAAATTTTCCTTTCAGTCCAGTTATTTGAAACATTAAGTTCCAAAATATTGTATTATTTTATAAGGTGATTTTTTAAATTTCAAAATGAAGCTATTCATTTAAGTAACTATTTTAATATCTGATTTATTGCTTTTTTGATTTGAGACAGAATTTATTGAGCCTACCTTTATAGTTCAATGAAAGTGATCTTTGCAGATGTTCTTCATGCATGTGAAAAGAATGCCTTCAGAGCTGAGCTTGTTAGCAGAATCGTTCTGATCTCTGACACCTCCCTCCCCATTCATGTGTTGGTTCTAGAGAGTGGTTTGTAAAAATTTCCCAGTATAATTGTTAACTTATCTTCCTTTAGATTTTGGTCAGTTGTTGCTGTGTTTCTCTTGAGATTGTATGGATGTATATACGGAAGTTTACACATATGGGGTACCATCCATTTCGTTTGAGAGAAGGTCTTGCTATGTGCTTGAGCTGACCTTGAACTTTCCATCCTCCTGCCTCAGCCTCCTGAATGTGTCAGCGGAGGGGTTGATGCTGAGGTTGTAGATGGGCCACTGTACCTGGCTTGATGCCCATACGTTTTGATGCATGTACGCTCTAAACACACTCTTCTTTCTCTCTCCTGATACCTTAAGTTGGTTTTCTCACTGTTGAGGGTTACCAACTCTCTCTTGGTTCATGTTTACTCAGTTTGTGTTTATCCATTCTTTACTTTTCAGCATTTTTGTGCCCTTTAAATGTCTCCTTATGGCCAACACATTTAAAAAAATCAGTCTTAGAATCTCTTTTTAGCTGGGTGTGGTGGTGCACTCCTGTAGTTCCAGCACTCCGGAGGCTGAGGCAGGAGGATCACTGTGAGTTCAAGACCAGCCTGGGCTACGTGGTGAGTTCCAGGTCACTATGAACTTGGAGTGAGACCCTGTCTCAAAAAAAAAAAAAAAAAAAAAGAATCTCTTTTTACTTGGCAAGTTGATTTTTTAACAATTCTAGGGCATTTATCTTCATGGTTTGTTTACAAACCCTGCTTTGCAGTAAAACTAGACAACAAGACAAAAACAAAAAACCTCGCCTTCTGGGAGTCTTATTAGATTTTGACATTTTTTTCTGCCCTTAAAATTTTTAACTTTTAGAATATGTCTTACCCTTTCCTGCTGCCTATGGTGGAGTTTCTTTAATTTTGCCAGTTCTTTCTTCTCTTATTTGTATCTATTGTGCCCTTCATTTCAATTTTTATACATTTCATATTCAACTTGGCCAATTTTGTAAATATTTTTTTTTCTGTTACCAGGAATCAAACTCAGGACCTTTTGCTTGCCAGGCAGGTGCGGCCCCACTGAGCTAAATCCACGGCCATAAAACAATTTTTTAAAAAATAATTTTTTTCTTTCTTTTTTTTTGGTACCGGGGATTGAGCTCGGGTCCTTGCGCTTGCAAGGCAGGCCACTGAGCCGCTGAGCTAAATCCCCGGCCCCTTATTTTTTATTTGTTTTTATTTTTTGTGTGTGTATTTGGTTTTTGAGACAGGGTCTCGCTGTGTAGCCCAGGCCAGCCCTGAGCTTGGGGTGACTCCGCACTGCAGCCTCCTGGGGCTGGACGATGGCCGAACTCCCTGCCCTCCCCAGATGCCCCATGCCGTCTCCCCAGCCCAGGCTGCAGCGCTTCCAACACAGGCCGGGCTCCAGTTCTGTCCCTGTCCTGAGGTGGTGACGAGGATGACTGAAAAACGCGGTGGGCTCCGGGAAGCCCCCAGGTCTCCAGATGCTGCCACCCCATCCTCCCTGCTGCCCCTGCAAGGTGCTGCCCTCTCGGGACCGGCTCCTCCTCTGTACCATGGCTAACAGTCTCCGTCCCCCCCAGAGCCACCGAGAATTAGAAAGCAGTCGTAGGATGTGAAGTTCTTACAATGTGTATCTGCGCATGGTAATCCCTGTACTTCGGAGGCTGAGGCAGGAGGATCTCCACAAATCCCCAGCCGGCCTGGGCCACAGAGTGACTTCAAGGCCAGCCTGAGCTACAGAGTGAGACCCTGTCTGGAGCAAAGCAAAACAAAACGTTGTATCATTTATCGTGAGCACTGGTAGAACAGCAGCTGGTTGCCGAGTGCTCGCTAGGAGCCACATCCAGGAGAAGGAGCAGCTCGTAGAGTCATTCTGTGGAAACCTTTATAAAATGGCATGAGACGAGTCTCCTTCTGCCCTCCTTATCTGTAGATGGGCACCGTTCTGCTGAGCAGGGGTGGAGGCCTTGATCCTGACCAGCCCACTACGACCTCCCCGCGTCATGTGGCTCATCATGGCACCTGTACATTTATTGATTCCTGCAGCCAACTTTCCTTTCCTGTTTTGGAATTTTTGAGATAGGGTCCAGCTGGCCTGGAATTTGAAATCCTCCTGCCTCAGCCTCCCAAGTGCTGGGATTACAGGCCTCCATCACCATGCCGGGCTCTCCTTTCTCTCTCTCTCTCTCTCTCTCTCTCTGCTTTCTTGATCTCTTGTCCCCATTTTAAGTGGTGCCCATTCAGTCCCAGCTCTGGAGGTGTCAAGGTCACTGACTGTCTCGGAGCCTGGTGCTCTGCGGCGGGGGAGAGGCTGGAGGGCTGTGGGGCTCGGTGGTGTCGCTTTCCCGTGGCCGGTGGGTCAGGCTGTCTGCAGTCCGAGGCCGCAGATGGACCCAGTGCCAGGGTGCCCGCAGTGTGACTGCTTATGAAGGCCGACAGCGCGCTGGAGCTGGGGTTAGTTTCTCCTGTACTCCTCAGGAAGCTGAAGGGTCATTTAAGCTGTCAGAGATTCTGGGAGAAGAAAAGCCTTGGAGCAAAGTTAAATGCTCGGGAAAGCTCTCAGTAGGCACTTGCCAAGGGTTGCTTCTTTGGTTACAGTCTAGAGCCACCTGTGTGGGCAACCGCAGCAGGGTTTATGTCAGACTCCGCTGCCCCTGAAGCAGGAAACTCCAGGCCCGAGGATCACTGGTTGGTGCACGTTGTATCCCCAGGCTCCCGTGTGAAAGGGATTTTCTCCACGTTGCACACTGAGGTTCGGCGCTCAGGGCCACATGGCCAGGTAGTGGCAGAGTAAGATGGATCCATCTTACTGAGTATGATGGTGCACACATGTAATCCCAGAATTCAGGAGGCTGAGGCAGGAGGATTCCAAGTTCAAGGCCAGTCTGCACTACATAGGGAGACCCTGTCTCCAAAAAAAAAAAAAGGACAGGTTGGGACAAATGCCATTCACTGGTCACACGCTGCTTGCCCACTTGCTAGGGGGCGGGTACAGTTTTGGTGTTGTGTACGGCACGAAGCACGTGTGGCAGTGGACACGACCACACGCACACAGGGTGCTATCGGGACTGAGGAGGGACCCCAGGGCGAGGGTGAGGCTCAGGATGGTGGGGCAGGACAGGAGGGAAGACCGCGCAGCTGTGGGGAGGTGTCGGGCCAGGGTTCAGCCGTCCGGAGGCTGTGGACCGGAATGGGTGCCTCCCAAGCCCAGCGCCCAGTGGCCTCTGAGATGCCTTGGGCCCTGGGACAGTGCAGTTGGCTTCTTTCATGATGTCATTTGGATTTTGCAGCTTTGAAAAAACAGGGGAGCTTTTTAAAAATAGACAATTTTTTTGTGGTGCAAACCCAGCCACCCTCGTTTAGAGATGGGGTCTTCCTAACTCCCTAAGTAGCCCAGGCTGGGCTCAAACCTGCAATCCTCCTGCCTCAGCCTCCCGGAGTACTGGGTTTACAGGCAAACACTGGTTCCCAGAAAAATTGAGTTCCGGTATGCTCCTCCTGTGGATGCCCGTGGTCAGTGTTCCCATGACTGGCCCATTTGTTACAATCAGTGAGCTCATGTTGAATAACTGAGTTTTTATTTTTAGTTTTTTGGTGTTGGGGACGGACTCCAGGCCTCGGACATGCTAGGCAGGAACTCTACCACAGAGCTACCTTCCCAACCCTAATTGAGTTATTTTAAAAAATATTTTATTTTTAAAATCAAGGGCAAGCTGGGTGTGGTGGTATATACCTCCTGAGCAATTGTGGCACTCAGGAGGCTGAGGCAGGAGGGTTACCTTGAGTTGAAGGCCAGCCTAAACTACATACCAAGACCCTGCCTCAAAACCCAAACAAGTAAGGGCCAAAGCTGAATCCTCCAGCTAAAATAATCCAGGCGAGGAAGCACTGGGACGGGTCCTGCAGTGTTAGGTGCCTGCATGCAAGGAGGCCCTTTGGGAAGGGAGTGTCACCCGACCCGCGGGCCGGCCCCTCAGGAAGGCGCTCAAGGTCGTCGTCGCTGCCTGGCAGGGTCACCCCACCGTGCCAGTGTCCAAAGGAAGCCCCGGGGCTTGGCCAGGCCGGCGCAAGCTGTGGAGGGCAGGTTGGCATGGAAGGCAGGACCCTGGGGGTCGGGTCAGGTCCCTTCCTGGGTGACGTCCCCTCTCAGGGCCGCAGAAAGGGCTGCGGATTTGCATGCTCTGCTGGCGGGGTCCGGAGGTGAAAAGAGCAGTCCAGGGCGGCCGCTCCGAGATGCAAATTGATAAATAAATACTAAAACAATGAGGCCCCGCTAATCCTGTGACCAAGGACAAATTGCTAATCTAACCTGGCCGCCCGGAAGGAACAAAGGCGGCATTGAGAGCGGCGTTTTATTTGTCAGTTAATGCATCTGGCCTCACCTGCCGCCAAGGGGAAGCGCTAATCCTCCCTGAGCGGCCGGGCCGCGGTCACCTGATCCCCTGGAAGGGCCGGGCCGCTGCCAAAACCCCGCCACTCGGAGCAACGGCCTCGCTGCGGCGCACAAAGGGCCAGTGTTCCGGCTGCAGCCACCCCGCTCACCTGCAGGGGGCGGCCCGGCGTGCAGAGAAGCTGCCGTCCAGCCCCACATCCTGGCCCCGACCTCCACGGGGAGCTCGGGCGGCCACCGTGGAGAGGCCTTCCCAGGCTGAGGTGCTGCCTGGGGCTTGAGGGGTGGCACTCGCCTGCAAAGCCCGCACTCCGGGAGGCTGGGGCAGGAGGGTCTAGAGGCAGAAGCTGTCCAGGCAGTTTAGGGAGAGCCAGTCTCACCGATGAAAAGCAAATAAGGGCTGGGGAAGTAGCCTGGTTTGAAGGCCCAGGATTCAGCCCCCAGGACTGGATGAGTGTCAGGCCTTCCTATACCCTCCGCCATGCGGCCCGGATCGCAGACTCTGTTCCTGGAGTGGTGTGGTGTCGCCTGGTGAACATTCTAGGTGCAGAACGCAGACGCCCAGGCCAAGGCCCTGACTCTAAGGCCACTGGGAGGGACGGTGAGGAGGCCCTGGGGGAGCTGCTGGCGATCTTGCCTGGTTTGGGTCTGTTGCTCTGCTCCCCATGCCTGTCCCCTCTGGGAAGGACACCTCCTTGCTCCTGGTGGCTTTTCTGAAGTGCACACACATGTGTGTCTGGTACTGGGATTGAACCCAGGGCTGCACTCTGAGCTACATCCCCAGCCCTTTTTATTTTATTCTTAAAATTTGAGACAGCTTTTGCCAAATCACTAAGTTGCCCAGGGTGGGTTTGGTCTTGCAATCCTCCTGCCTCAGCCTCCCAGACTGCTGCGGTGGCAGGTGTGTGTCACCACGCCTGGCTGCCTCTCCTTCCAAGTGTCCCCCAATACCTTCTTTAACAGCCACAGCGACAGTAGTTTGCCTACCCTCGAAACTGCCCGTGACGGGCTTCCTGCGTGCCCGAGTGCCAAATCCACTTCCTGGTCTCCGTCTTGGCGGAAGCGTCTTGCCCTTGCCCTCTCCTCACTGGCTTCTGGGGTCTCCTCAGGCCCCTCAGAGAGGCCTGGAACCTCGGCGCCTTCCCCGTCCTTTCTCTTTTCCCTGGTTCTATGGCCCCCAATATCTCACTCAACTCTGGATAGATTCTTGGAGACAGAGAATCGCTATGCAGTCCAGGCTGGCCCCGAACTCCTCCTGCCTCAGCCTCTCCAGGGCCGGGATGACAGGCGAGGGCCCCCGCGCTCACCTGTAATTTATTTCACTTCATGCGCACATTGATTCTATGAGGCAAATATGACGACTGTTTCACAGCCGAGGAGGCCAAGCGATTGCATAAGGTCACTGTGGACGTCGCGCTGCGTTCGAACTCAGATCTGCGGGTCCGGGGTCAGCCCGGGATGCGGTGTCCTGTGGGGTCATGGGATGAGTCCTCAGACACAGGGTGGCTCCCTGTGACAACCAGCTGCAGCGCCTGCACCCCGCTCTGCCCCTCTGTGACACCAGATAAGCCAGGCCGTGCGGTCCCATCCCTCAAACTGCCAGAGCTGATCTTGGAGGGCCGCGACCCTCCCTCTTTGGTCTGTTTGAATTTGAGAGGCTCTCAAAGTGGAGCCTGACTCAATAATCTTATGCAAAAACGTAACAGACTGAGAATGGAATGCAAATGTTAGTTCAAAGGCACCGAGATAACCGGGATTCATGACCCCCCAGCCCTCAGTCGCACGGAGCTGATTTCACTCCTTGGTGGCGACGTGGCTGTAGGTAGGAATTGGTGTAGGATCACCAGGAAAATGCAAATCAAAACCAAAATAAATTCCACCAGCATCTGTCAGGGTGATGGCACCGGAAAGTACAGCAGCACCGCAGGAGAAACAGGGCAGAGAAAGACATGCACTGTGGATGTCGCGACCTGTACCCCAGCCCTGCTCTCCTGCGATGGTCCCATGGGCGGATGGCGGGACGGCCGGGGGAAGTACACACTGGCCAGTGAAATCTGAATTTCAGGTAAGTAATGGAGCAGAGTTTACTCCGGTGGTGGTGCACACCTGTAATCCAGCCCTCTGGGAGGCTGAGGCAGGAGGATCGAAAGTTCTAGCCCAGCCTGGGCAACTTAGTGACTCGGGACTTGTCTCAAATTTAAACCAAATAAATAAATGAAAGGCAGATGTAGCTCAGTGTGCAGGCCCCAGTACCACACCCAGGAATATTTTAGTACAAGTGCATCCCAATAATTCATGGGATCCTCTTCTGCCAAAACCAGGAATGGTGTCTGAATTCAGATTTCATTTGCTTTCCTGTGTTTTTCTTTTACTTTATCTTTTTGGCACTGTGGGGCTGGAACTCAGGGCCTGGTTTCCTGAATGTTTGTCTGCCAAAGCTGGCGACCTTGCCTAGTGGCCTCAGGGTGTCCTCAGAGAGAGTTAAAAATAGCCCCACGGCTGCAGTGCCAGGGGCCAGAGCCCATCTGCTACGCCTCTTATCAGAGGCCTGAGGTAGGAGCCGCCTGGGGACACCAGTCGGGCTGGTGTGGGGGGCCGGTACCCGCATATGACACTTGCTGATCATTTGCAATCCCTGTACCCGCTCTTTCTTCCTTCCCTTCACCCCCTCCCTCGTTTCCAAGAGTGCATCTGTGGTTGCTTGTCATCTCTTTTCTTTTCTTCATACACTTACTTCTACTTCGGGGAGTGCAACAGAAAGCTTGTGATCCTTGACCTTCTCAGTCTGGGTCGTGGCAATCAGCTCAGTGCTCTCAAGTTCCACCCATTTTCCCGCAGTTGATCTTGACCCTCTTTATGGCTGAATAATATTCCATCACACACACGTAAATACATATATTTAAATATATACTCTTTATCTCTTCATTCCGTCCTTCTGTGGAAGGGCACCTCGGCTGTTTCGGAGCGTAGCACTATAAGCACGGTGTGCATGGGTTACTAGGACGATGTCCTTAACTCTTTCAGGAATACACTCTGCCGAGGGCTGGCTGTATAAACGGAACCGCTCTCTGCAGGTTTTGAGGCGTCTCCGTGTGCACTTCCACAGCGGCTGTGCTCGCTGACTTCCCACCGGCAGTGGAGAAGGCGCCTTCTCAGACCTCTCCAGGGCAGCCGTCCTGCCCGGGCTGAGCTGGAATCTTAGAGCTGTTTCGACTTCCATTTGCCTAATGGTTAAAGAGGTTGAACGACCTTGTTTGCGGGGTGGGTTGGGGGGATTTGTGCTTCTGCCTTTGAGAAGTGTCTATTCAGGTCATCTGCCCGTTCTTTGGGTCATTTTTTTAGGGGTCGTTCTGGAGTTCTTCGTATATTCTAGATATTAGTCCCCTAGCAGAAGACTACAGCAAAGCTTTTCTCCATTCTGTGCCACTCCCTGTTCCTCTGCAGTACAGAGGTTTTATGATCCATCCAGTTTTCCCAGGACCCTTTGCAAAAGAGCCCATATATTTCGGGCCCCTCTGGCTGCCATGCTTGGGGCTGCATCAGTGTCTTTCTTCAGAGCTCAGAGTTTTCTTTACAGAGGTCTTTCATCACCTTAGGTTGATTCCTAGGTATTTACTGTTTTGCAAACTATCATGAATGCAGTTATTTTCCTGATTTCTTTCTCAGTGAATTCATTATTGATGTACAAGAATGCCACGAATCTTTGTATTAATTTTTATCCTGTTTTTGAGATGAAGTCTCACTTTGTAGTCAGACTGGCCTTGAACTCACTGTGTAGTGCAGGCTGGCTTCAAACTGGAGATCCTCCTGCCTCAGCTTCCTGAGTGTTGAAATGACAGGTGGGTGTCACCATGCCTGGCTGTTTACATTTTTATAGCTAGGGGTCCTGGGGATTTTAGGGATTAAGCAACAGCCTAAGGTCATCCAGTAGGACCTGGTAGAACAGTCATTTGAACTTAGGTCTATGCAACTCCAAAACCTATTTTGTGAAGATACAGACTTGGGTTTAAACATCCAGGGCATTTTTTTTTACTTTTCAGAGAGGGTCTGGCCAAGTTGCCCAGGCTGGGCTCAAACTGGTGATCCTCCTGCCTCAGCCTACTGGAGTGCTGGGATTATAGGCATGTACCACTCCCCCTGCTCATCTGGGCCACTTTGGACCAGGTAAAAATGTCTGGAATTGGACTTGGACGTCAAGGGTGGTGGGGTCTCCCCTCACTGAGGGTGGCTGAGCAGGGCTGGGGCAGATGTGGTGAGGCCTTTGGAGTGGAGGCAGGGCTGGTGCCCAGGTCTGCAGGCCCTGCCTTTTGGTGCAGGCCGATGACGCCACACACGTGTATTTGCAATGGGTTTGTTGTTCATTTGTGTGCTGAGCGGAAACTCTAGGAAGCATTTCATTGTGTCCTCTTGCAGATAACCAGGCACTTAGCATCTTCTTAGCTTATTTTCCTCAAAGTCTCCTCCCCTCTCTAACCTCTCTAAGTATGAAGCAGTTTCTTCTCTTTTCTTGAGACAGGGGTCTAACTATGTAATCCTGGATGGCCTTGAACTCACTATGTAGCCCAGACTGGTCTCAGACTCCTGGCGATCCTCCTGCCTCAGCCTCCCGAGTGCTGGGATTACCGAAGCAGTTTCACACTAAATTCCTATTTCCAATTTTCGGAAAATGAAACCATCTGAAGTAGCTGTTTCAGAGATAAGGTCTCACTGTGTGGCCCAGGCTGGCCTCGTGCTGTGCCCTTTTGGGACCTGGGTGTTGAGTTTTGCTACCCGAGATGCCCATGAGATCTGTTTCCGACTTTTCTGCAGTGTCTCTGGCGTCAAAGGGCCGATGCCGGCTTTGCATTGAGCAACAGTGCAAGAAACACCCAAGCCAGAAACAGGAAGCCGAGTGAGATGGGCCAGATCAAGCTGTGTCGGCGCTAACTACGGAGTCATGGCGGAGGGTGACTGGGGGACCCCGGCCCCACGGTGTCCCCAGCATTTCGACAAATCCTTCGGGGCCTTCGGGACACGGCCACAGGGAGAGGCTGCGGGGCGGGACACCATCTTCCGGTTCCCATTTCCTCATCTGTGAAAAGGGCTGAGGAACCTTCACCAAGGGGCGGTGCTGGGGACTAACGGGAAGACCAGCCCAGCACAGCGGCACACACCTGCCATTCCTGCACTGTGGGAGGCTGAGGCAGGCTGATTGCATTTTGAGACCAGACCGGGCAACTCCGCAGTGGAGTGAGACCCTGAATCACTGTGAAAAATGAAAAGGGTGGGGACGCGGCTCAGTGAAGGCCTGATTTCAATCGAAAAAGACCCTGTCAGGGCTGGCTGCATCCGAGACCCTCCCGTCCTCCTAGCGCGCTGAACGCCGGCTGTGCGCTCAGAGGTTTCCCCGTGGAGCAGACACAAGGACGTCGCCAAACTCTGCTCCGCCTTCCAGTTCAACTGCACCTGGTCTGCGCCCGCGGTTTATGAAATGCCAAGTGTTGATTGGGTCAGTCTGTGCGGCGTGCCTATCCCTGAACCAATCGCTCTGGCCAGGGGACCAAAATCGCTGAAAGGCTCCGACCAATCAACACTCAAAATTTGAGCTGGGGGCGGGGATAAGCCCAGCCCCGGCCTGCCCGGGAGTGGGCGTGGTTCCCGTCAGCGAGGGGCGCGCTGGTCCGTGCCGCAGGCGCCCAGTGCAGAGCAGTAGCCAAGCCCAGCCTGGTGCTGTGGCGCACGCCTGGACTTGCAGCTGCTTGGGACGCTGCGGATGGAGGATCACAAGTTCGAGGCCAGCATGGTCAACTTAAGGAGGCCTGTCTCAAAAGAGAAATTTAAAAAGGGCAGGGATGTAGCTGAGAGGTGAGATCCTGGGTTCAAGAGAGAGAGAGAGAGAAAGAAAAAATCCGTGTTCTGGAGAATGCATGTCCTTAGGGCGATCCTGAGAATCCTCCTGCTATGCGATCTGAGTGTCGATGTTGTAAAACTCATGTGGTGGGCCGGGCAGGATGGAGCGTACCCTTGATCCCTGCACTCAGGAGGCTGAGGCAGGTCAACCTGGGCAACATAGCTAGATCCTGTTTCAAAAACAAAAAGTAACTACTGTCTTTTGGAATCCAAGGACTGGTACATTGTTTTATTCAGACCTAACCTTTAGATATCGATCAGCATTCTCCCAGTGCTTCTCCAAGGAGTTTTAGGTGAATTTTTAGGCTGTAGCTGGCCGGGACACAGCTTTTTCTTCTTGGAGGGTGGTGATGGTGAGTCTGGAGCCCTCACCTCTCTGGTGCTGGGACAGGGCCCTGGGACCTGCTGGGGCCACAAACTGAACCTGTCATCCCGAGCAGGGCAGAGGGTGGATGGGAAGCAAAAGCACCTGTCATTCAGGGCTGGGTGACCTGAGGTGGACCTGGTCCTCTGCCTGAGCTGAGCTCTGGGTCTCACTGTGTAGCCTGAGTTGGCCTCGAACTCCTGGCAACCCTCCTGCCTCAGCCTCCTGAATGCTGGGTTTATAGGTGTCCAACACCATGCCTGGCCCATTCTTTTCTATCCCTCTATTCCTCTCTTTTGAAGTGGGACTGTTTGTTTACCTTGTGCCTTTGCACCTTGGGATTATGTAGCTTTTAAAAAACGTTTACAGAGGTTGGCAGCTAAGAGTTTGCCTTGAGTCTCAGAAGAGACTTGAACTTTTGAAAAATTCCAGAACTGTTGAGATTTGGGGAAAGAAGTATTGAGTTTCTGGCTGTACATGGGGTACTCATATTGTGTTAGATGGAATTAGGGGCCTGCTGTTGTCCTTCTTTGGACACTAAGGGTGGCTTAAGGAGATGTATTTGGGTCTGATGTTGACAAGGGGTTGGACTGTGACTGTAGGTCTTGACACATCAGCTTCATTGCAGTGATCGAGCAGAGACCAGCGCACTCCTAGGTATGTCTGGGCCATGGAGGTGTGGCCCTGGGGACTGTGTCTGGTCCTTGGTCCGTTCTGCTTTGTGGCTTTTCTCTGCCATGCCCACCTGCTGTTCCTCCTGCCTTGCAGCCAGCTGATAATGTACTGAATCCTCCAAACTGTGAGCTAACTAAACCCTTTCTCCTTCAAGTTTTGAGTGTTTGGCATCGTGTCCAGCAATGGGAAAGCTGACTAATACAATTGCTAAATCGTCCAGGCTGGGCTCCAACTTGAGATCTCCCTGCCTCAGTCTCCCTAAATATTAGGGTTACTGGTGCATACTCTGACAAGATGCACATCTTCAGTTTTCACATCATTCCCGGTTACATTTGAGATTTCATTTTAGTTCTAGTTTAAATAGTTTGGTTATAATTTTCCTGGGAATGGATATTTTGAGTCCATCCTATTTGGGGTTTACTCAAAAACTATTTGGTGCTTCTCAAATCAGTAGGTTTTGTGTGTTTTACCAAAATTAAGGAGTGTTCAGTCATTGTGTCTTTAAAAAAAATTTTTTTTTGAGATAGGGAGGGGCTCACTATGTATCCCGGGCTGGACTTGAACTCATGGCAGTCCTCCTGCCTCAGCCTTCTGAGTGCTGGGATCACAGGTGTGCACCACCACACCTGCCTCTATTTCTTCCCTTTTTTTCTGCCCTGCTCACGAGTATGGTCTTCCAGCTCTCTGCAGGTCTTTACCCTTCTGCAGTATGGGTCAGAGAGATGTTATTTCTCCATCTTTATCTCCCTGGATCTATCTCATCGCTCCCTTCTGCCATTTTTGCAGTCCTGAGGATTGAACCCAGGACTTTGCTTATGCCACACAAATGCTCTACCACAATGCTCTGTCCCTGTCCTAGTGAATTCTCAAACATTAATTGTTGTATTTTTCAATTCTAAAACTTCTCTTGGCTTTTTAAAAATTGTCCCCCCCACTTTTTGGCCCTTTTTAACATTGGAGATTGACCAGGTCTACCACTGAGCTACATGTTAGCTCATCCCCAGACCATTTCCAATTCTTTTTTATTTTAAATTTTGAGACAGGGTCTTGCTAAGTTGCCAGGTGTGAATTGCCATGCCTGGCTTTTCTTTGCATTTTCTGTCTCTTTGCTGGGTAGGAAATCTTCCACTCATGAGAAATGAACATTTGTCCTGAGTTTGATCCCTGGTACCAAAAAGAGAGAGAACACCTTTACTTGTTGGCACATTTTTATAACAGGTGTTTCAAAGTCTTTGTCAGGCAATTTCAGCGTCTGTCACACAAGCTGAGGTTCCCCTGGTTCTTCATACATCAAGTAATCTACTATATTGGATATGTTGACTATTCTGAGTCACTGAATCCTATTTAAAATCCTATATCTCCAAATAAATCATCTTCTTTTAGTTTAAAAAAAAATCCCAAAGCCTGGCATGGTGGTGCATACCTGTAAATCCCAGCACTTGGGAGGCTGAGGCAGGAGGAACTCTGTGAGTTCGAGACCAGCCTGGGCTACATAGTTAGTTCCAGGTCAGCCTCTATATAGTGAGATCCTGTCTCAAAAAAAAAAAAAAAAAAAAAAAAAAAAAAAAAAAAAAAAACAAAGAAAGAAAAATCCCATGGAAGCTGAGCATGGTGGTGCACCCTTATAATTCCACCATGGGAGGCTGAGGCAGGAGATTATGGTGAGTTTCAGGCAGCCTGGGCTACATAGTGAGATGGCCGCAAAACAAAACAACCTACAGAAAATGTTGATTCTGGGAGGATGAAGCAGGAGGATTGTATGTTTGAGTCAAGCCTGGACAAATTAGCGATTTAGTGAGAGCTCATCTCAAAATGAAATAATAAGAAATTAAAAAGGGCTGGGGATGCAGCTCAGAGCAAAGTTCTTAGGTTCAATCCCCAGTACAGAAAGAAAGAAAGAAGAGAAAATATTTTTAAAATGTTATCAGGTAGACCCGGGACGTAGCTCAGTGGCACCGTGCCTGCCTGTCAAAAGCAAGGTCCTGAGTTCGATCTCCGGTACAAAACCCAAACCAACCCAACCCAAACCAAACCAACCAACCAACCAACCAAACAAACGTGTTAGTAGGTGACAGCGCCAGCCAGCAAATCTGCAGGCTCCACGCCAGCTCTGCCCGGCGAGCGCGCCCCCTGGCGGCGGTTCCGGGCGCGGCTCGGCTCTGCTCAGTTTTCGGGGTGCGCCGGGTCCCGAGCAGCGGGCTCCTCAGCTACTTGATGGGGTCCCTTTCCCGGGCGCTCTGCTTCTGCGACGGTCCTGGAGCTTTCTGGTTTCTGGGCTCCAGCCAGCACAGAAACAACGAGAAAGTCAGAGGCCCTGGGGCCGGAGCGCTGCACCGCCGAGCTGCACCCCAGGCGTTTCTATTGTACCGGTTCGGTTTCACTTTGAGATCTCACGGAGTTGCTGAGCCTGCACTCAAACTCGTGCTCCTTCTGACCCAGCCTCCCCGAGTGCTGGATCACACCACGCCTGATCGTTTCCTCTTATCAAGCCTGTATTGTGGAGACAGAGTCCTGCTGTGCAGCCCAGGCTGGCCTTGAACTCGCATCCTCCCGCCTCGGCGAGCGTGTGCCCCACGCCCGGCTTAACGGACCTCGAGTCTCAATGTCCTGTGCAGCGGCCCCCATTCCCCGCCTCACGGGCTGGTCTGAAGGTCACGGGCAGTGAGGGGCCCAATGCATCCTGATGCTTAGGGAGGCGGCGGCAGGAGCAGCCCCGAAGCTGGAGTCCCCCCGGTCCGGTTCCGCCCGGCCTTCTTCCTCCGGCTCCCAGCCTGGTGCTCTGCTGCCCGGGGGTCGCCCTTCTCCGGGTGTCCCCGACCCCGCACCAGGGAGGAGGTGGCCGGCGCTCTGCCTGGGCCGGTCCTGTTGGCCAACGACACACTCATCTTTGGTCTTAACTTGCAGTCTTTATGCTCTCTGATAACTGTCAGATTCTGAGTAAAACTGGCGAGGAAAGAAATTGGTGTCCCTCCAAGATGGTGCCTTTGTATCTGTCCCTAATCTCTCCTTGCGGGACACAAGCTTGCGAGCACTGTGTGTGTGTGCACGTAACACTTCTCAGCTCTTTTTTTTTATTTTTTTGAGTCAGGATCTTACTCTGCAGCCCAGGCTGGTCTCCAACTTGCAGGGATCCTCCTGCCTCAGCCTCCTGAGTACAGTACTGGGAGTACAGGCCTGTGCCACTAACGCTGGGCTCTCGCTGGGGATTTAGCTCACTGGTTCTGCCACCTGCCTCTCAAGCACAAGGTCCAGAATTTGATCCCTGATACAAAAAACAAACAAACAAAAAACCCACCCCCACAAAAAAAAAAAACCCAAAATACTAGGCTCTGTTTCAATAGGAGAGGAAAGAGAGGTAGAAAGAAAAACAACTTTGATGGGGACCCTACCACCAGCAATGAATTTTATACAGCTTCTTGTTTCATCCGTGAAGAAATCTGATGAGAAAACTTGAGGCAGGCCTGGTGGTGACGCCTGTAATCCCAGCCCTTGGGAGGCTGAGGCAGGAGGATGGCTGTGAGTTCGAGGCTAGGCCCTGGCAACTCAGTGAGACCTGGTCTCAAAATTAAAATCAAAGCAGACCCCCCCCCAAAAAAAAGTCCAAGAAGGGTTGGGATTGTAGTTCAATAGTAGAACACTTGTCTCACGGGTGTGAAACTCTGGGCTCAATCCCCAGCAGCACACACAGTGAACCAGGGACGGGCACAGTAACAAGTGCCTATGGTTCCAGCCGCGTGGGAGGCTGAGGCAGGAAGAACACTGGAGTCCAGACCGGACATCTCAGAAAAAAGACCAGCTGAGACAAAAGCAAAGCAAGGGTGAAATCGATGTTTTCTTTTTGTTGTTGTGGGTTTTTTGCATTGTTTTGTTTTGTTGTTGTTGTTTGGTTGTCTGAGACAAGGTTTTTCTATGTTTTCCAGGCTGCAATTTGCTGCAATTCTCCTGCCTCAGCCTCACAGGCGTGCATCACCACGCTGGCTGTGTTGCTCAGCTTTACTGAAAAGCAGTTGTTTCCTCCCTGGGCCCAGGTACTGCGGGGAGCTGAGTGTCAGGACTCTCCGGGGAGCCCTCCCTACGGGCTGGTTCTTGCTTACCCTGAGTGGCCCCCATGTTCCTCCCCAGGTTCCTGATGGTCAGGGACAGGTGTGTGACAGGGAGAGGTGACAACTGTGTGCACTTCGTGAGGAGTCACCGCTGCGATTAGGGAAGCGTTCCTCACTGGTACCGTATGTTGATTCTGGTCTGACTCCAAGAAGGTCCTGAGAACTGTGTCACATTCGATATGTGCCCAGTGCCCAGTACGAACAAACTGAAGATTCTCACTTGAAAAGTTTTGCTTGGTTTTTAAATTTTTTTGTTTGTTTTTTGATACAGGGTCTCATGTAGTTCAGACTGCCCTGGAACTCACTGTGTACCCCAGACTGATCTCGAACTCACAGTGATCCTCCTGCCTCAGCCTCCCGAGTGCTGGGATTACAGGCGTGCGCCACCACACCCGGCTTGGTTTTCAATTTTCAAAATTTATTTCCATTTTTAACTTTTTCTGTTTTGATGAGCTCTGGTTAATGTTACATGATGATGGGTCTGTTCTGGGAAGTTGGAGCCTATGTTCTATTCAGTTCCGATCCCATCATGCCCTCCTTTTCCCTTCCATCCCACTTGTGCCCTTTTTGTCTGTAGAAGTCTGCCTCTTCCTGTCCACTTTCCTTTTGTTCTTTATTAATTTGTGTATTTTTTAGGTTTCTTATATAAGACAAATCATGGAGACTTAACTTTCTGAGTCTGGCTGGCTTCACTTAACTGGATGGTTTCTAGTTTTATCTATTTCCCTACAAGTAACACCATTCTATTCTTGTTCATGGCTGAGTAGTATTCTACTGCATGCATATACCACAGTCACAGAGGCTGTTTCCACAGCTCAGCTGCTGGGAACTGCACTGCTGGAAACCCAGGTGTGCACGTCACTGTGTTGTGTAGCTGTGATTCTTTAAGGAACGTGCCCTGGAGTGGTGTGGCTGGGTCAGACGGTCTTTCTGTGTTGAGTCTTCTGAGGAATCAGCACAGTGATCTTCAAGTGGCTGCACTGCTTTTGCTTCCCACCGACGGTTGAGACAGACCTTTCTTTTTTCATCCTCACCAGCTACTCTTTGCTTTGTGTGTTTCTGATGACAGGCAGGGAGGAAATGGAATCTCAGTTCAGTTTTAATTTGTATTTCTCTGAGGGTGGAAATGATGAACCTTTCTCATGTACCTTTTGGCCCTTTGACAAGTCTCCTCAGCTAATCCAGCCATGATTCTACTGGGTTCATTACCTGAGGGGGTTCACTGTTTTGTGTTCTTTATATATTCTGGATACTAGTCCTCCGCAGAGGAGTAGCTGGTGCACTCTTCCCCCATCCTGCAGAACATTTCTTCTCATTTTCTTGCTGTGTAGAAGCTTTGGAATTTACCACAGTTCCTTCTTGGTATTAGCTCTGGCACTATTGCAGTTTTGTTCAGGATGCCCCTGCCTGTACCTATTGTTTGGGTGTTTCCTGTGTTATCTTCCAGCACTTTCAAAGTTTCTGACTCTATATCTGGTCTCTGAGCATTTTTTATCTGACGTTAGTACAGGACTCTAGTTTCAATTTCCTGTGTGTTGCCCTGCAGTTTTCTCAGCACTGTCTGTTACAGATTGTCTTTTCTAGCACTTTTTTCTTTAGCCAAATGAAAAGTTTACCAGCAACATGTGCTGTCTTCCACGCTATTACAAAGCCTTGTGAATTATCACACAACACTACATGATACTGACTGCCATTTGCCCATATCGCTGAAGCAGTTTCTTCATCGCTATGCCAGCAGGCATGAACGAGCACTTTGCCATTTACGAAGTTTTTTCACTGCTGTTTGTCTTCTTTCACAGGCCATTTCTCAGGATTACTTATTCTTCTGGTGATCTTGAGAGGTGTGCGAGATTGGTGGCGTTAACTGTGGTATCAACTTGAATTTAGCTGATTGGTTCAGCAAGGTTCTGGTTGTGTCTGGATGATGGACACACCGAAGAGGGAAGTCCCGCCCAAATGCGGGTGGCACCAGCCAATGGGCTTGTAGCCTGGATGGACTGAAAAGGGAAATAAGGGAGTCTGGCTCCTGTCCTTGGGAGGAGCTCCAGTCTTCGCCACGGCCTTTGGATGTCCATCTCCAGGCTTCTGGAGCAGACCCTTCAGCTTCCTGTTTTGGACTCACATGGGACACTGCAGGGAGCTCCAGGCCTTTGACTCCTGACCAGATCCTTTGCCTGCCAGCTTATAGACAGTTTTGCACTCTTCCACACCTGACTCTGAGGTAGCTACTGCGAATATATACATTTATTAAATGTCTTCCTCTAGCGAACCTATGCGACACAGTCCCTGCGGGGGCCAGAGTGGGCTTGCTCACTGCTTGCTCTACAAGTGGTGGGGTCCCATGGTCAGTGTTTCCCGGCTGTGCGGGCAGCACTCGTCCGGGCCACCTGGTCCCTCTGGGACTTGGAGGCAAAGAGACCCAGGGCAAAGATACAGATGCTCAGGCTGCCTGCTCTGCCATGAGTCCCAAAGTCAGCACATATTTTGGCCCCATTGTAAAAAATCAGATATCTGTAGACGCCTGAGTTTGGATCTGTGTCTTCTACTCTGTCCCACTGATCTGCATTCCAATTTTTATGCCAGTTCCATGTTATTCTTGTTAACTAAGCTCTGGCGTGCAGTTTAAAGTGGGGAATAGGATGCCCAGCATTGTTCTACTCTTCTACTCCCCCCTTCCCGCCCCCAACAGGGTCTCCCTATGCAGCCCAGGCTGGCCTTGAACTCACAGCGATCCTCCTGCCTCAGCCTCCCCAGTGCTGGGACTAGAGGCACGCACCACCAGGCCTGGTTTGGTGGGTGGATTCTTCATTCCACGGTCAGGGTGCTGGGCCGTGTTCCAGTCTCAGCATTGCAGCTTCACTACTACAACAGCACATTGAAATTTGACGCTTAGCGCAACTGAAACCTTTGCTAAGAGCAAAGTAAGTGTGGTCTCTCTGGGCTCTCGCAAGCTCTGGCACCATTTCTCCACACACGCAACAATGCCTGGGGAAGAAAGGATCTGTCGGTGAGGGAGCAGAAAGGACCTGGCCAATTGAAAGGAGACCAAGATGAGCTCTGGGTGAGGCTGGGCTGCGACGGCACCGGTAACCTCACCTCTGTCTCTTGAGCTCTGGACGAGTCCAGCTGGGCGGGGCCCCATGATGCATGGCGCCTGCGTGCCCTGCACTCCAGACCTGATTGCTGCATGAGCATTAAGTACTTCAGAGGTGGTGGGATCCGGAAAACGTGCAGCCTCTCTCCCCGCCAAACTGATTTCACTGCAACCGGTGCTGTGACGTTGGGTTACCTTCCGTCTTTGGATGGAGCCAGGGCCTGTGTGTGCTCACAGAGGATGACTCACAACAGCCACATAGTGGAAAAGCTCACCTCCGCTGGCAGGTGGAGGATAAACAAGACAGGTTATATACCGTGGAGTATTATATAGCCTTCAAAAAGAATAAAATTCTGCTATATACTACAATGTAGTTGAACCTGGACAATGTTTTTGTTCAGTGAAGTAAGTCAGACGTGGCAGGGCGGAGACTGTCTGATTTACTTACAGAAGGTACTTAGCACAGTCAAACAGAGACAGAATGTAGCCTAGTGGTTGCCAGGGGCGGGGTGGGGGTTGTTATAGTCTGATAGGTAAGGAGTTTCAGTCTGGGAAGGTGAAAATGTTCCACAGGTAATTAAAGCAAGGTAGCACACAACTAGTCCAGCCCTCAGGAGGCTGAGGCAGGAGGGTCGCTGTGACTTGAGACCAGCCTGGGCTACATAGTGAGTTCCAGATCAGTCTCAACTACACGGTGAGACCCTACGTCAAAAAACAAACAAACAAAAACCAAAAGCACCACCACCGACAAAAAAACGAAAATTGGGCCTTCCTTCTCCTGTGTCTGCATAGGGAAATCTGTGTCTATGAATGTTGTTTCTCCCTCCCTACTCAGAAACGTCTTCCCACGGCAGGAGCCGGCGTTGTCAGAGCCTGCTGTGCTGTTCTCAGCCAGAGGAATGGCGAGCACTGTGCTCAGCTTGGGAACACACGCTGCCGTCCAGCCTCCAGCCACTCTGCCCTCCTCCCACCCGCGGGGTTCTGGGAGCCTCGTGTGCGGCGCTCCATCCTTATCAGCTCTGGACAGGACGCTGGCCTGCCCGTTCCGCCTCCTGCGGGTGAAAATGAATTTATGTGAGGATATTTACTTGGAATTTGCATTTCAGGTACCACTAAGACCAAGGCCATGGTGGCCCATGTCTGTAACCCCAGCACTCGGGAGGCTGAAGCAGGAGGATCGCCCCGTGTTTGAGGCCAGTCTGGGTTACACAGCAAGAAACCGTCTAAACAATACATAAGTAAAAAAGAGATAGATTTACCTAGACCAAAAGCAACTCCCGAGAAGCATAGGCAAGGCACAAGCAGGTTTCTTACGAAAGAAAATCCGTGTGGCTGCAAAGGGGCCAGCAAAACGCAAATGAGCTTTGCTGTGTGCTGGATTAGTTCCCTGCACTCAGGTGGCAGACATCAGAAAGACAGATCCTAGCGTTTGGATCGTAAGGTTCTCTTCCGACGGAGGATTTAGCTCAGTACGGCCGCTGCCTGCCTCGCAAGCGCAAGGTCTCGAGTTCGATCCTCTACTAAAAGAAGGTTCTCTTCAAGCAAGCCCAGCTCTGCAGCGTAGGCTACGGGCCTGGGGGCCTGGGCGGAAGTGACGCCATTCAGGTCCCGCCCCTAGCTCCCTTCTCTTAACTTCCGCTTCCGGTTGCTGGTCTCTGCGCTGTGTGCCTGCTGCTACCCTGTGCTCCTCTACTCTGGCCAAAGCGGCAGAGCCAAGCATCTGTGGAGTCCAGCCTCGGAAACTGTGAGCCGAAATATGCTTTCCTCCCGGCACTGATTCATCCTGGCCTTGTGGTACGGTGAGGAGAAGCTGACCCGCCTGACGGGACCGGGCATGGGGAGGGTGTGGCTCTCACCTCAGTGGCAGCGTCATCTGGGGTGGCCAGGCCCAGGGGTTCGTGGGTGCCGTTTCCTGAGGCAGAGCACCTGCACACCTGTGCCTGAGCAGTGCCACTCCACGATGCATCTGTCACCACTGTCACCATAGCAACAACAAGCATGTGTGACCGGGATGGAAATGCCCTGTTTAAAACAGTGGTGGCGCACACCTGTAATCCCAGCACTCGGGAGGCTGAAGCAGGAGGATCATTGTGAGTTTGAGGCCAGCCTAGGCCACATAGTGAGCTCAAGACCAGCCTGAACGATATAGTGAGACCCTGTCTCAAAAAAACAAAACAAAACAAAAAAAACAACAAAGAAACCAAAAACCCCAAACAACAGCAGGCGCTTATGCCCTTGAAGAGCACGTTATGAACAGGATTGGGAGTCGTTCCTAGCTTGATGCTATGCTCCTGAGGTTTGCCTGTCCTTCCCCTGCCCCACAGCAGCCCCAGAGGCTTCTGATTGGGAGCCCTTCTGAGTGGTTCTCCTCGCAGGGCTGGGTGCAGGTCGGCTCAGCACCCTCTTGCTGCCCAGGACACCTGTCACCTCCCCTCCTTTGCCTCTCCTGCCCTCGTCTGCTGTTAGTGCCACCTGGGCCCACTCAGGAAGGGCGGAAACCATTTACCAGTCTTCGTGTGTATTGTACAGCAGCCAGAACCACCTTTCATGTCTATGTGGAGTCACTCCATTCCCTTTCCTGACTCCTTTCGCTCAGGCCAGGGATCAAAGCTGTCAATGAAAATGCTGCCCAGAGTCTCCTGTGCTAGAATGAGTACGATGGTAGGGAGAATTCCTAGAAGAATTGCTGACAGGCCTCCAAGGCGTGAGCTTACAGGAACCCCTCAGATCTGAGCAGTGACATCCAGCTCTGAGTTCTTAGCCAGCCCAGTAGGAGGAATGGCTCCGGGGCCCGGTGATGCTCACCTCCTGACCTTTCACCTCTCTTCTTTCTGTCCTGGGCAGTGCTGGAGGAGGCATGGTGCTTTCTCTTGGCACCAGAGGGCCCCGTGGCCCCTCTGCTACCATAGCACCCACACCCTCTGAAAGGTGGCCTTGGCCAGGCAGTGCCGCAGCTTCACGGACGTGGCAGGGTCTCCCCTGCCCCAGATGTGGGTGAGGACATCTAGGAAAACCCAAGTCCAGACTTAAAAGTGCACATAACGACACAGGGAAATATCCCAGTGGAGGGTCTTACCATCAGCAGAAGCCCTCTTTTAACTGACTCAGAAACGTGACATTTCTCCTTTTGAATTCAGACTTTCCAAGGCTTGGGTCAGGCCAGCACCTTCTCACACAAAGACCGCTTGGGTTTGTTCCCAGTAGTTGCAGTATGACAGCAGAGGAGAGGAAATGTTCCCTCCGCCTTGGGTTAGCCTCACTAAGGTGCATTTACCACGCTCCCACTCCCAACTTTAAACATTTGGGACAGACTCAGCTCTCAGTCCTCTTGCCTCAGCCTCCCTGGTCCTGCCATCACAGGTGTATACACGTCTTTAGAGTAATATTTTCGTGAGATTTGGGGTCAGACATTCTAAACGCTATCTAACTGGGGTGCCGCCCCTAACTTAGTCTACTTGGACTTTGCGGAGTCCAGAGTCCTGCAGGCCTGGCCTCCCTGCTGAGAGGAATGACGTGGGGACCCCTCCATCTTGGAGGTTATGAACTGAGGCAGTTCATTCTTTGCTAGAGTTTGGCCCATTTAGCTGAGATTGAATAGAGATAGAGCAACCTGGTTTCCTGATGATGTATAAGAAGTATGATATTTAATGTGAGCCAGGCATGGAAATGCACGCCTGTCATCCTAGCACCAGGAGGCTGAGGCAGGAGGATCACTGATTTCAAGACCAGCCTGGGCTACATACTGAGTTCAAGGTCAGCCTGAACTACACAGTAAAGCCTTGTATCAAAAAGTTAAAAACAAAACAAAGCAAAGCAAAACAGAAACCCTCCAGCAACAGCAGCAGCAGCAAGTAGAGTAAATTTCATTACCTGTGTCAACAGACATTTTTGCAGGTTAAAGGAAATAATGAGCTGGGGCTGGGATTTGCATGATATCAGTACACAGAGTAAAGCAAAAGGCATCACGCAATTAAACACAAGAAAGCCTAGTTCTTTAAGGAAAAAGATAATTGTGCTTCAATGTGCCTTGTACTACACACCACGGAGCTGCACATTTCTCGGTGGGAGCTGCCCTGTAACACAGAGGAACCACTTGTGAAGTGAATCACATCTTCCTACAGGGCAGCCTGTGTTTGGCTGAGAATAAACCAAAACCAGCGGCCAATGATAGAAGAAACAGAACCAAACGAAATCACACCCCAGAACCAAAGGATTTTAGGGTTCAGAGGGACCTTAGAGACTATGATAAGAAGCTTTAAAACTGTTTTTGACAGAGAGAAACCTCTTCTTTAGCAACCTTTTTAAAGATATAAAATAGCTGACAGGAGCTTGCTGGGGTGAACCTTCTCACACAACCCTAACTGACCTCCCCAGGGCAACTGAGATGTGCTTCAGACCCTCAGACTCTCCCTCCTTCTGGCAGTGGCACAAAGCGTGCGCTTCCTCATCTGGAAAAAGCAGGACACGGAACTCAAGCTTGTTGGGAAGAGCGCGGGATTGGTCTGTAACAGTAGGAAGACAAGGCCGCTTGGTGGTGCGCACCATTCATCCCAGCACTCAGGAAGCCGAGGCAGGAGAATTGCCAAGAGTTCAAGGCCAGCCTGAACTACATAGCAAGACCCTGTCTCAAAAAACAAAAACAAACAAGGATACAATAGCAAGACAATGAGAGGAGCCAGCCGGGCGTGGCGCTGCACGCCTGTAATCCCAGCACTTGGGAGGCTGCAGCAGGAAATTGCTGTGAGTTTGAGGCCAGCCTGGGCTACATAGTGAGTGCAAGGCCAGCCTGATTTAACCAGCAAGACCCTGTCTCAAACAACAACAACAACAACAACAACAACAAAACCAAGGAGAGCCACATGGGTAATTTTTAAATAAAGTTTTAAAAAAACAGATGAAACTAAATTTAATGTTATATTTAATCCATCTTCAACATGTTAGCATTTCGTCATGAAATCCACCTTCATTCCTTTGATTATTCTCAAGCATTGAAACTATCTGTATATTTTGCTCTTTTTAATTTCATTTAATTTAATCATTTTTTTGAGACAGAGTCTCACTATGAATTCCAGCTTGTCCTTCAATTGTCGGTGTAGCTCAGTGTACTCTTCAGCTTGTGGAGATTCTTCTGCTTCAGCCTTCTCAGTGCTGAGATGATAGCTGTGCCCCATCAGGCCCAGCTTGTATTTTGCTTTTGATGGTGCATCTCATTTCAGAGCAGCCTCCCGTCCCATGCTTAGTGGCCACCTGTGGGAGGTGGCATCAGGGCAGGGCCACCGTATGGTAGGTGTTTTGCCTGGGTATCATCACACAAAGACTCGCTGTCATTCACCCACTCCCCATTTCCTGCTGACCTCTTGCTCGGACCTCAGGCTGTGGCCCATGGCCGCTTCCTCTCGACTCCCATCTCCACTGTACGGTCCCCCGGTGCCCATCTCCATTGTAGACTTTTTAGGGGTGTTGGGGGTTGAATCCAGGGCTTTGCACTGACCTACATCTCTAGCCTCTTTAAGTACTAAAAAATTTATTTTGAAACAAGGTCTTGAACTTGCAGTTCTCCTGCCTCAGCTTCCCAGGTGCTGGGATCGCAGGTGTGCACCCCCACGCCCGCTGGGACCAGGCCTTTGTGCATAGCTGGGGTCACCTCGCAGGACAGTGCCCAGGTGAGGCTTAACGGGTCCCATTGCTCAGGGTCCTGGGCGCACTCTTTGCCACTGCTTTCAGTCTGGGTCCCGCAGAGTCCCTTTGCCTCTTGGTTTCTGCCCCGCAGAGTGGGGTGAGGGGGAGGAGGGGACGTGGGACATGTTTTCCGAGGGGTTCATTCTTCACTGCTGGTCAAAGCCGCACGCAGTTGGTGGACTCAGCCCTGTGTCCTCGGTCCCCGATGCGAGGGCCCGGCGGTCGCGGTTGGCTGCGGTGTTTGATGTGCCTTCACTTTAACAGAAAGCACACCAGGGCCGGTTAATGATCGTGACCCGTCATGTGGCCACTCCAGGTGACAGTGATGGATGGGCCTGCGGGAGGCGCTGGGTGCTGGGCAGAGGTTTATTTAAGCGAGGCTGATAATGGGGCCCTGAGTCCCTGCGCAGCAGGACCTTAATGGGCTGGAGGCAGAGTCCCCTTTGTGGGCCACACTCCCGTCCAGTGAATAAAAAGCATTCCTGGGAGATACAGAGCTGCTCTCAGTTCTCTGCATGGTGGGAAAAGCCCCCTCCGGTCAGCAGCCTTGCACCCTTCGGACGCGGCCTCCGCCATCCAGAGGCTGGCGTTTGCTCCTTAGCGGTTGGAAAAGGCGCCCTTAACGGACTCGAACTCTGGATCCAGCCTCCTGGGTGGGCCGGTTGCCCTGGGATCAGGAACATTTATTTCATTTCTCTGCGCCACTGAGCTGCGTCCCCAACCCCAGGACGATTTGGAGTCTCTTCTTTTTAGGGTTTGCTGAGCATTGCCCAGCGCCACAGCTGGGACATCTGTCTTTCTTTGGGTACATGTCAAGGCATCACTGTCCTTTGTAAACTTTGCCTGCCGCTTTTCAACGCCATGTGGCGGGGGTAGAAGCTAAAATGTCACACCGCAAATAAGCTGTCGGGAAACAGCCTTGCCACAGACCCCTCCGGATGGATGGAGACGCCAAGCTTGGTCACCGGGGACCTTTAATCTCCGAGGGTGGAGGCAGGGAGACGCGCTGTCTCTGGGGGTCCCGTGATAACTCGGTGGCCGCGACTGGTGCCTGATGGCGACGTCCACTCGGCTCCCCGTTACTAAATCCAGCGGCCCACGGCCCTGCCCTGCCTGACAGCATAAACATCAGGTTTCAGTAAATAAACTCGGCTATCACGCAGCTGCCCACATGCACTTAGGCTGTGACTGACAGCTTGCTTGGGGGACTTAGCGTCCAGGCCCCGGCTTGTGGGTGCCGAGCTCTGAGGCTCCAAGATAAACAGATCTGTCGGTGAGAGTGACCAGTGTGGGGTCAGACAAGGGTCACTCCTGGGTCGCCCTGCTGGGAGCTCGGGCTCTGCTTTGTGTTTATCCTGGAGAAAAGGAGGGGTGGCACGAGGGTGGGGTCTCCGGGGAAGCGTCCCGGCCTCAGTCGCATCAACCCTGGATCCTGGCCGTCGGTGCAGGGGAGGATGCAGGCATCCGTGTCACTGTGCAAATGCTGTACTGTGGCTTCGGGCCAGGGACTTCCGGGCCCAGAGTGAGGGACCTGATACTGTTTGGCACTGCAGAAGGCAGCGGGAGAATGGGTGGCTTTTGTCATCCCTGGGTCTCTTCTGGATCTCACCGATTTTGCTGGACAATATCTCTTCAGGCTGACACTCCTTACCAGGAGTGCTGGGGCAGCGCGATCTTCATGCGGAACGTGATTGCATTAGGAGGTGTATGGCTGACTGGCTGTTGGGCAGGTCCGCTGGAAGAGGTGGGCACTGGGGTGTGGCCTGGATTTTCTCCCTCTGTAGCTCCGCTCTTCACCTCTCTGCTTCCTGTGCGCCATGCCCTGAGCAGCTGTCCTCCGCCAGGCCCCTGTGCCCTGGAGCCCGGGGACCATGAACTGAAACGTGAGCCAAAATAAACCTCTCCTTAAATTGTGGGTGTTGGGTGCTCAGCGATGAGGAAAGTGCTCAAAGCAGCACCCCTCTGTTAGCCATCCCCCTTCTCACTGGGACATGCCGGGGCAGGAAGGTGTGACATCCGAGAAGGAGCTCGTGGCATTTTTGTTCGTTTATTTCAAGATTGTAGCACTGAAAAAAGACTATTTATTGTTACTATTTTATTTGAAACAGTTTTGCCGAGTTGCCTAGGCAAGACTCAAACTTGCAATCATCCTCCGTCAGCCTCCCAACTCGAGCCAGTGTTCACGGGCTTGCTCTGGAAAGTAACTCAGTTTAGCAGAGCTCTAAGAGGCTGATGTCATCCGATAAACCAAGCTGGAAGCACCCATAAAGAAGCTCTTGGGAATGCTGATATCCACTTTTCAGTAAGACTGATTTATAAAATATATGATATATCAAAGATGCAGTTACTGATATATAGAGAGAGACCCTTTGACTATGTGATGAAAAGAACCAAAATCATACTACTAAGTGTCTAGAACCACAGTGGATTCAAGCTAGGAATCAACACCAGAGGGTAACAGGAATCTCTGAGCTCTTAGAACTTAACATCAAGAGGAAAGCCTTTTCTCTTTGTGGGCGTTGCCATGAAAATTAAAGAAAATGTATTGAGCCGAATGACAATGGAAATACAGTGTATCAAGGTTGCTGCACTACAGCTGATGCACGCTGCAGGGGGAGACTCAGAGCCAAGTGCTGGCGTGAGGGACTGTGGTGGGTGCAGAAGTGGGGATCGACGCACGGCATCAGGAGGAAGGGGACGGTGAAGACAGAGGCAGGCGGACTGTCAGGAAGGCGAGAAGCAATGTGAAACCAGTGAGACCAGACCGGGTTTGTGAAAAAGATCAATGAAGTTGACAAATCTCTAGAAAGAGATAAAGCCCAGAAGAGAGAGGGTATGAACAACCGCGACCGGAAATGAACAGGGCTGCGACTGAACACCACTCAGACACCAAGGGGCCAGCGACTGCCAGAGACTTAGATCGGCAGCTGTGTCAGAATAGACCGATTCCTAGAAACTGTAAGTGATCACAGCTTCCCCAAGGTAAGGCAGCTTCAGCAGCCCTCTGATTAGTAAGAAAACTGAGTTTATAGTGAAGCCCCACAGAGAAAAGTCCCTAGGCTGAGTTAGTTTCACTGGGAGAATTCTGTTAATTGCTTAAGCAAGAATTACCACTGATTCGGCACTTTTTTCCCAAAAAATAAACTGAGCACTTTCATTTTATAAATTTAGTAACACCCTGATCCTAAAAAAGAAAAAGATATTAAAAAAAAAAGAAGACTGCAGAACAGTATGCTTCATGAATGCAAATTAAAAATTTGTTAATAAAGTGCCAGCAAGTAGAACTCATCGATAAATGAAAATAACTACACACTGGGGCCAAATGGTATTTATTCTAGGGATGTAAGACTGATTCAGAATTTGGTTGGACTTAGTAGATGTCTAAGGAGTGTTCCATCCTACAACATCAAAATACACATTCTTGGGCCAGGGATTTAGCTCAGTGGTTCCACCACCTGCCTCACAAGTGTAAGGATCCAAGTTCGATTACTGGTAAAAAAAGAAAAAAAAAAGAATACATATTCTCAGCTGTACATGGGACAATCTCAAAATAGACCACATACTAGTGCATAGAACTTGCCTAAGTAAATGCAAAGGAATTCAAATTATCCCATGCGTGTCATCAGACTATAGTGCAGTGAAACTGGAATTCAAAGGCAAAAGAAACCACAAGAACTTCATAAACGTGGAAATTAACACCCTCCTGAAAAACCAGTGGGTCACAAAAGAAATTAAAGAAGAAATCAGACAGTTTCTACAGTTAAACAGTAATGACAGTACCACATACTGGAACTTACGGGTGCAATGAAAGCAGCCCTATGAGGAAAATTTATAGCAGTCAATTCCCATATCAGGAAAACAGAGAGGGCTCAAGTAAACAACCTAATGTTGAACCTCAAAATTCTAGAAGAAGAGTGAGTCAAGCCCAAAGCTCATTCGAGGGTGGAAATGATAAAAACCAGAGCAGAAATTAATGCAGTGGGGACTAAAACAAACAACAACCAAAGAATCAATGAATCAAAGAGTTGGTTCTTTGAAAGATTAAATAAAATTGACAAACCCTTAGTCAACCTTATCCAAAAAAAGGAATAAAAAAATCTCAAATCCATGCAGTTAGGACTGAAAAGTGTGAAATCACAACTGACCTTGCAGAAATCCAGATGATCAATACCTATTTTGAAAACCTGTATGTAATAAGATAGAAAATACAAAAGAAATGGACAGATTCATAGATACATATGCATTATGAAAACTGAATCAAGAAGATACAGAGGCCGGGTGTGGTAGCGCTCGGCGCACGCCTATAATCCCAGTACTCGGAGGCTGAGGCAGGAGGGTCACTGTGAGTTTGAGACCAGCCTGGGCTACATAAGTGAGTTCCAAGTCAGTCTCAAAAAACCAAAAAAAAAAAGAGAAGATATAGAAATTCTAAATAAACTGGTATCAGCCAATGAAATTAAATATGTAATTAAAAAGCCTACTGCCAGGGATTTAGCTCAGTGGTTTCACTGCCTGCCTCACCAATGCAAGGTCCTAAGTTTGATGCCCAGTACCAAAAAAAAAAAAAAAAAAAACCCCAAAACCCCAAAACCAAAAAACAACAACCTACCAATAAAAAATTCCTGTTCCTGATGATTCACTGTTGAATTCTACAAGAAATTTAGAGAAGACGTAATGCTGCTACTTCTCAAACTCTGTAATGAAATTGAAAGGGAATGATACTCCCAAATTCACTCCTGAAAGGAAGCATTGCCCTAATTGCAAAACAGAGAAGGATCCAACCAAAAAGAATTACAGGCCAGTCTCCCTAATGAACATGGTTGTAGAAATCCTCAGTAAGATACTGGCTAACAGAATGCAGCAAATCATCAAGGAGATTATACACCATGACCAAGTTGGATTCATCCCAGAGATGCTGGGATGGTTCAACATATGCAAATCAATAAATGTAATACATTATATTAACAGAGCCAAGGACAAAAACTATGATTCCCTCCACGTTTTGTACCAGGGATCGCTCTCAGGACCTTGCACTTGCCCGGGAAGTCACTGCACCACTAAGCTACATCCCCAGCCCTATATGATCCTCTCAATAGATACAGAAAAAATGTTTGACAAGGTCCAACACCCATTTATGATAAAAACCTTACAGAAAGTTGGTCTTAATCTGATAAAAGCTATCTATGACAAACCAACAACTAACATCATACTAAATAGACAAAAACTGAACGTTTCACTCTAAAGTCAGGAACAAGACAAGGATATCTGCTGTCACCACTCGTGTTCAATATAGTTCTGGAAACACTATCCAGAGCAATTAGACAAGAGAAGAAATAAAGGAATATAGATAGGAAAGGAAGATGTTAAATTACCATTATTTGCAGATGACATGATACTGTACATAGAAGACCCCAAAATCTCCACCAAAAGACTTCTAGATTTGATAACCAAATTCAATGGCATAGCTGGATACACAGTCAACACTCAGAAATCAATAGCCTTTCTGTACACAAATAACAAATTCACGGAGAGAGAAATTAGACAAACAATCCCTTTCACAATAGCATTCAAAAAAGGAGATACCTAGGAATCAATCTAGTGAAAGAAGTGAAAGACCTCTACAATGAAAACTATAGTATTCAAAAAAAGGAGATTGAAGAGGATATCAAATATTGGAAAGATATCCCTTGTTCTTGGATAGGAAGAACCAATATAGTGTAAAATGGCCACACTTCCAAAATTGCTACACAGATTGAGTGCAGTCCCGATCAAAATCCCAATGGCATATCTCACAGAATTAGAAAAAGCAATCCTAAAATTCATTTGGAACCAGAAGAGACCTAGCACATGCAATTCTGGGCAACAAAGGCAAGGCAGGAGGTATCACAACCCCTGACTTCAAATTATACTACAAAGGTATAGTGATTCAAAAAAAAAAGCATGTTACTGGCAAAAGAACTGACCCGAGGATCAAAGGAACAGACTAAAAGATGCAGAAACAACTTCCAAATCACTCAGCCACCTTATGTTTGACAAAGGAGCCAAACACCTTCACTAAAAGACAGACAGCTTCTTTAATAAATGGTGCTGGGAAAACTGGCTTTCCACATGCTGAAGACTGAAACTAGACCTGTTTCACCATGCACTAACCTAAAATCAAAATGGATAAAAGATCTAAATATTAAAACAGAAACATTAAATCTGCTGGGAGAGAGAATAGGTAAAACGCTTGAGAACATAGGAGTAGGCAAAGACTTCATGGACAAAACCCAGACTGCATGAAACAGATCAAAGAATCAACAGCCGGGGTCTCATCTTATTAAAAAGTTTTTGCACAGCAAGAAAAACCACCAACAGAGTGAAGGGAAAACCCATGGTGTGGGAAAAATTTTTTATCAGATATTCATCAGACAGAGGACTATTATTTAGAATATATAAAGAACTTAAAAAATTCAAATCTCCAGAATGTAAAGACCCAACCCCCAAATGAGCATCTGAAAGGAAAAGACATTTCTTGGATGAAGAATTAGAAACAGCATGGCTGAGGATTTGGCTCAGTGGCACCTTCGCCTGCCTCGCAAGCACAAGGTCCTGAGTTTGACCCCTGGTATCCAAAAAAAAAAAAAGAATTAGAAACAGCAAATAAATATATTTTAAAAAAATGTTCAACATCACTGGTTTTTGTTTTGTTTTGTTGTTGTTGTTGTACCAGGGATCAAACTCAAGACCTTGCCCTTGTGAGGCAGGCGGCAGAACCACTGAGCTAGATTCCCCACCTTACATCACTGGTCTTTTGTGAAGTGCAAATTAAAACAATGCTGAGATTCCATCTCCAGAAAGAATGACTGCTATCAAGAAATCAGCCAATAATAAATGGTGGAGAGGCTGTGGGGAAAAGGAACTCTTCTCCGCTGCTGGTGGGAGTGCAGACTGGTCCAACCACTGTGGAAATCAGAGTGGAGCTTCCTCAAGAATTTAAAACTAGAGGTTCCATTTGACCCAGCTGTTCCTTCTTAGTATCTTCCCAAAAGAATTAAAAGCATCGCACACAGCGATGTACGTGCACCCACGTTTATAGCAGCACAGTGTGTAACAGCTAAATCTGGGAAACAGCCCAAATGCCCATCAACTGACGATAGATAAAGATGTGTTTGTTTTTTATACAGTGGAGCACTACTCTGCCATAAAGAAAGACGAGCTTCAGATAGTTATAGATAAATGGAGGGACCTTGAGACCCCACTCTGAAGTGAAGTAAATCACACACACGTTTAAATACTGCATTATCTCTCCGGTGTGAGAAACAAAGCAGAAACAAGGACTAAGATGTATAATAGATATTGGGAAACGTGAGGAAAATGTTCACATGGGAAGAGGAACAAGGGAGGAGGGAGGGGAAAAGGAAGGAAGGGACAAACAAAACTAGAAGTCAAAAATGGAAACAGAGCTTTTGTACATAGGGGAGCGGGCTTGAGGGAGGAATGTGATAAAATTCAAATTTATTTTAAACATTTTTGGAAAATCAGCCGGGTGTGTTGTGCACAGCTGTGACCTCAGCACTGGGGAGGATGAAGCAGGATGATTCCCTCAAGATCAAGGCCAGCTTGAATTACCCAGGGAGACTCTGTCTTAAAAACAACAAAAATGTACAGCAAACTAATTACTGACAAATGTGCAAAAGCAATGCAATAGAGGAAGGATGACCTTTTACAGATGGTGGACATCTATTGACACAATAATAGTCACAGTAACAATCTCACACCTCGTCAAAACTAAGTGAAGGTAGACAGAGCCAAAAGGGTTTTAGGCTAAAGGCCAGCCTCAGTCATTTAGCAGGATGCCATGTCAAAAAATGAAAAGGGGGGCTGGAGGCGCAGCTCAAGGGGTACAGTGTTTGCCTAGAGTGCAAGAGGCCCTGGGTTCAATCCTCAGCACCAAAAAGGAAAAGGCTGGAAAACCAAGCAGGGTAATGCACACCAGTAATATCAGGGCCAAGGAGGCCGAGGCAGGAGGATCGCAAGTTCTAGTCCAGTCTGTGCGACTTAGCAAAATTCAGCCTCCAAAAATCTGCATGTGCTCAAATCTGTCATATAAAATGGCATAGTATTTGCGTGTACTTTACCCACATCTTCTCATATGCTCTAAGGCATCTTTATTTTTTTTCTAAGGCATCTTTAGATTATTTCTACTACCAGATACAAAGAAAATGCTGTGTAAATAGTTGTTATGCTGTGTTTAGGAAATAGTGGCAAGGAAAATTGACTTCCTGTTCAGTACAGATGCAATGATTTTTCTTTTCTTTTCTTTTTTTTTTTTTTTGTTACCAGGGATAGAACTCAGGTCCTTGAGCTTGCGAGGCAAGTGGCAGAACCACTGAGCTAAATCCCTGGCCCTTTTCTGGATCTTTTTGATCAGGGGATAGTTAAGTCCACAGACATGGAGGGCTGGCTGACAGAAAGCAAGTATGATAGCTGAAACAGTTTAGGGGGAAAAAAAAGAAAGTGGGAAGTATTAGTGCCCAAGAAATGGGGTAGAGAGCTGGGCACAATGGCGCATGTCTGTACTCCCAGCACTCAGGAGGCTGAAGCAGGAGGATCTGTATTTGGAGTCCTGCCTGGGCAATTTAGCAACTTAGGGAGACCTTGTCCTAAAAATAAAATAAACAGGGCCGGGGATTTAGCTCAGCGGTTCGGTGGCCTGCCTTGCAAGCGCAAGGACCCGAGTTCAATCCCCGGTACCAAAAAATGAATAAATAAATAAACAGCTGAGGGTGTAGCTCAGTGTGAAGGCCCTGAGTTCACCAGTACTGAAAAGAATAAAGAGAGAGAGGCCGGGCAGTGCGCACCAGACCCGTCTCTCATTGTACGTGGTTCTCAGTGTCTTCCGACACGTCATTCAGATCAGGGCCTTCTCAAATGACGAAGAAAAGGTGGAAGCCTTCTCTTCTTCTGTCAAGTTTTGCTAAGCAAAAACATTATTGAATTTAAAAATGTGAAGGGCAGATAGATGAGGACTTTGTTTTACTCTCAAGTCTCCTATCGGAAATCAGTTTGCCAGCCTTTGATCCCAGCCACTCTTACCCTTGGGAGTCATTACAAATTTTTTCTTGTGGTACTGGGGATGGAACTGAGGGCCTCTGCACTAAGCTACTCCCCCAGCCTCCTGTTTTTATTTTTTATTTTATTCTTTTGTTTTTTGAGACAGGGTGTCACTGTGCAGCCCAGGCTGGCCTGAAACTCAGTGCGACCCTCCTGGCTCAGCGTCCCGAGTGCTGGGAACACAGGCGTGCGCCACCACGCCTGGTGGAGAGCATCTGTTTCAAAGGCCAAAGGATCTCGATTTGCGGGAAGGCACGGGAGGAATGTGCAGGAGAGCCTGTGGGTGCTGACTCTGCCCCCCCAGCTCTCTGGTCATCCAGCCCAGCCACAGCCCCTGAGCGCCAGCGTCCCTAGGCCACACTTCTGTTCCCGCCCCTTAGCGCTACAGGCTCCATCTGAGCGGATAATCGGTAAATATTTGCTGAGTGACTCAGGGTCCTCATCAAACTGTCACCGGGTCCTTATGGGTTTGGTGGCCGCCCCTGCAGAAATGGCCTGGGGAGGCCGGGCGGGGGGGGGCGACAGTAGACCGTTTGTTTTTTCAAAATGCCAGCAGGAGCCAGGCATGGCTGAAATCCCAGCAATCTGGGAGGCTGAGGCAGAATTGTGAGTTCAAGCTCCGCCTGGGCAATTGAGGAGCACCCTGTCTTAAAATAAAAGGCAAGGGCTGGAAGGGACCCTAGATTCGGTCCCCAGGACCACAAAACGGTGGCCCCAGGGGTCGCAGGGCACTGGCACTGCTGAGGTTGGGCGCCATGTGGTGCGGGGGCTGTGTTGTGTGGAGGACAGAGCCGCTCCGACAGACTGGAAGCCGGGAGCTCCCGAATCCAGCCCGCGACCTCACACCTTGTCTCGGTTATCGTATTTGGGGAGCCCCAGCCAGACACGGCGGCTCTCAGGAGCTGAGGCAGGAGGGTTGCCGTAGCCCGAGGTCAGCCTGGAATTTGTAGCAAGACTCTGTTTGAAAAAACAAAAAAGCCCACCAGTCTCCCGGCCCTGCCCTCTCTTCAGAGTGAGTCTGTCCTGCGGGGGTGAACTTGCACCCCGGGCCTGGAGAGCAGGGGCCCCTCTTATCTGGATCGCTGCCTGCACCACGCGCCGCGTGGAAACGTGACCCGGGACACTTTCCCAAGTGTGTGCAAACAGCAAGACGGGAGGGGCGCCGCACCAGGAGGGGCCGCAGCCGCGGGGAGGCCCAGGAGCGGGTTTGTTTAAAGGGCCTGAGCGGAGGCGCCTCC
>NW_022900942.1:59341946-59350021 GCF_012274545.1 Fukomys damarensis | reverse complement strand
CCATAGGTCCACCGGGAGTTGCCCCAGGGGCTGTGGGGGACTGGAGGATCTGAGTGGAAATCAGTATCCCTTTGTAATCACAGTGGTGCAGGAGACTCGCCGGCTGGCTTGTTAAATCAGAGTTCATTTATTATTCCTTTTGACTTTTTGAGACAGGATCTTGCTGTGTAGCCCAGGCTGACCTTGAACTCGCAGCAGTTCTCCTGCCTCAGCCTCCTAAGTGCTGGGATCACAGGCGTGAGCCACCAGGTCCAGCTAAATTGCATTTTTAGAAAAATTCCACAAAAATATCTGTAGTATCCAACCCAGGACTCACAGGAAAGGGAAGCGTTTTGGGGTGAGGGATCCGTCCAGGGCTTCGTCCTTCCTGGGGAAGAGGGGCGGTCAGGAGTGTCTGCGGCCTCCGGAGAGGGTCAGTGTTCTATTGCAGGGTTAGCCTTTTGGGTTGAAAGAAGAGAAGAATTTGTGAATAACAGGAGGAATCTTTGCAATGCAGGGCCTTGTGCAGGGCCAGGACAGGCCACGCGGGCGGGGAGGTGGCAGCAGGAGGGCGGGCAGCAGCGTGGGCTGTGGAAGAGGCTGACTCAGGGACGCAGATCTGTCCTCGTCCACCAGCGTCCAGAAACCGCCCCTCTCCAGCGAAGAAGAATCAAAGTAGAATTCATAGCACTGCAGGTTAACAAAAAGCCAGCGCTCTCTGATCTGTTGGTCGCCTGTCACACCCCAAGCCTTCAGCTAAACAAACGAGCCATTTGGGAGCAGAGAGAAACGCTCATGCGGTAGAACCCACAGTCTGCTGATGGAGGAGATAGTTTGAGCACTGGGTCATGTTCTGTCCCCTCTCCAGGGCTGAGCCCAGGGGATGCTGCGCTGCCATCCCCAGTCCTTTTCACATTTTCTTTTGAGAGAGGGTCTTACCAAGTCACCCAAGCTAGCCTCAAATTTGGGGTCTTCCTGCCTCAGCCTCCTGAGCAGCTGGGGTCACAGGTGTGTGCCAACACACCTGGTTTGTCGTCCTCATTTGAAGGTGTCTGTCAATCAGTTTCTAAGTTTGTCTCTTTTACTTGAAAGTAAGGTTATAGCTGGGTACGGTATGGATGCCGGTAATCTGCGGACGCCACACAGCTATGAGGACACCCAGACCTCTGTAGTTCCTTCCTTTGGTCTGCTCATTTCTTTGTATATTCGCTGGAACGTAAGAATACTGTTTACTTCATTTAGCCCATGTTTATTCATCAAGGAGCCATTTTCTTTCTTTTTTTGGTTTTTTTTTTTTGAGTTTAAGGTCAGCCTGGGTTTCACAGAGGCCCCTGTGTCAAAAAACAGAAGGAGAGCTGGGCGTGGTGGCCCGTGCCTGTAATCCCAGCAGTAGGGTGGCCGAGGCAGGAGGATCACTGAGTTGGAGACCAGCTACATAGTGAGTTCCAGGTCAGTCTGAACTACATAGTGAGACCCTGTCTCAAAAAACAAACAAACAAACAAACAGAAGCAGAAACAACAATAGAAGCAAAAGGGAAAACAGGAAGAAAAAACCAACAGGTCACAGTTAAATGTCCTGTGACAGGACAGTTAGTGGAGAAACAGCCGACAGGCCACATTCCTGCTTTCACTTTTTTGCAGGGTGGCCAGCTCAAACTTGCAGTGATCCTCCTGCCTCAGCCTCCGGGTGCCAGAATCACAGGCGTGCGTACCCACGAGCATGTGTGCAAATACGAATGGCTGGGCGAAGCGAAGTCCCTGATGCTGACACCCCTACCCCGCAGCCTCATAGCCACGCTTAGAGCGCCACCCACCCTGGCCGTGGGTCTCACTTTCCAGTCCCGGGCAGCACAGGACAGCTGTTGTTCTGTGCCCTTGGGCCTCCTGGAGCCCAGGCTCTGAGGGCTTCCTAGGTCGGGAGCCAAGGGCTTTTCACACTCACACGAGGTGGGACCTCACGCAGCAGGAGCTGCGGGCCCGGGTCTGCCATGCCGGAAGTGGCCCGGCCGAGGCCTGCTGCTCACAGAGGAGGAAGGTAAGGACGGCATCGGAGCCTCACGCTGGGTCTCTTCTTCTGGCGCAGCCCCTCCAAGATGCAGCTCTGTGTCCTGGGGTGGCAGCGCCGACCAGGGTCACTGCACGCAGAGCTCACGGCTTCGGAATGTGCTTCCCCTTGGCACACCGATATCTGAGCCCAGGACAGGTGAGTCCATTTGCTTTACTCCTCCTGGAACTGTCTCCCTGATCAATTTTTTATTTATTAATTCTTTTGTGTTTTGAGTCAGGATCTTGCTCTGTAGTGGTTTTTTGAGACAGGGTCTCACTATGTAGTTGAGACTGACCTGGAGCCCACTATATAGCCCAGGCTGGTCTCTAACTCACAGCGATCCTCCTGCCTCAGCCTCCCGAGTGCTGGGATTACAGGCATGCACCACCACGCCCAGCTCTTGCTCTGTAGTTAAGGCTGGCGTAATCCTCCCGCTTTGGCCTCCTCTGTGCTGGGATAACAGGCGAGTACCACCACACCCGGCTCAGTGTTTTAGTCATAATTACGATGACATAAACTTTATGGGTTTACATTCTGCTGGTCTCACTGAGGTACCAGGCCTGGCTCAAACCTGTAATCTTCCTGCCTCGGCCTCCCAGACTGCAGGGGTTACAGGGCTGTCCCACCAGCCTGGCTAAAGTGTCTTTGTCTAAATGCTGGCATGGGCCAGGGGTGTCCTGTCTGCAGGGGGTTAGAGGCGAGGAGGTGGCTGGGTGAGACGGTGTCTGTGGAACTTCTCTGTGCTGAGGCGGACGGCCCTTCGTGTGCGTGGCTTTGTGTCACAGAAGCCGCAGTGCCGTGCGCGTGTGCCCGGTCCCCACTCTGGTCTCGGACCCTGACAGTGATGTGAGCAGGCGGCCGGCCACGTGCGTATGTGTGTGGGGAGAGGTGCTGGTCGGGCTGACTCACACGTGTGGCTGGAGCCACACGTGTCGCCGTGGGAAGGCCTGGAACACATGTGTTTGTCACATGTTTGTTTCCTGACTAGATGATTTCCCAAATGATCAAGACAGGAAGTAGGGGAAACAAGTTGGTGTGTGTGTGTGTATGTGTGTGTGTGTGTGTGTGTGTGGTTTACCATGTTCAGTACTTAAAACCACATGTGAGTGGTCAGAGGTCATGGGTTCAAATCCTAGTTGTACTGCGTACTCCCTGTGTGATCTTGGGCAAGTGGGTTTATCTTTTTTGTTTGTCTGTTTTGTTTTTTGTTTTTTTTGTGAGACAGGGTCTCACTATGAAGTCCAGGCTGATCTGGGACTTGTGGAGATCCTCCTGCCTCAGCCTTCTTAGTGCAGAGATTACAGGTATGCACCACCGTGCCAGGAAAAATGTTAATGTGATTTATTATTATTATTTTGGTGTTCTGGAGACAGGGTCTTGGTATGTAGTCCAGGCTGGCTTCGAACTCACTACGAAGCTCAGGCTAGCCTGGAACTTGAGGTGATTCTCCTGCCTCAGCCTCCCGAGTGTCTGGATTGCAGCATCTGCACCACCATGCTTGGCCAGTGTTCTAAACAAAACAAGTGCAGTTACAGGATTAAATGAGATGGCCCATACGAATTTATGTGCCGAGCACACAGGAGGTGCTCAATGAAGGAGTAGCGCGGAGCTGGGAAGGAGGTGGAGGACCGAACTCCGGAACCGTTTGTCGCCGGCACCGGGACTCGGACTACATCCCCTGGGCCTTGAGGTCTTCATCTGTAGAACCGGGGTGAAAAATGTCTGGAGGACAGGGTTGTGGTGACGAACAGTATAATCGCGCAGTGTCCGCTTGGAGGGTTTCGCAGGAAATGTTTGTTTTACAAGCAGAACCTGACTTCTCACTAAGTAATGGACCCTTGAGGCAGAGGCACCGGCGGGGGCCGGAGCCTGCAGGGAGCCGCAGTGGTGCTCACCGGCTCAGCCCGGCCGGCCTCAGACCCCCGCCCGCTGCCGCTCACGTCCCAGCGCCGGCCCGTGCTCCCAGTGGCCCGTGCTGTTTGCTCACCTAATCTCTTACAAAAAGGCGAACTGCACCTCCTCCCCTTGGACCTGGCTCCTGCCCGGCAGTGACAGGAGCGTCCCGTCTGCGTGGCCCAGGCTCTGTCCTTGCTCCCTGGGGCCACCTGCAAGGTCACGTTGTGCCGGAGAGGTCGGCCTGGTTCAGCCTCCTTGTAGCCTCGTCCTCCGCCACCAGGGTGTGTCCGGGACAAGCTGCCCCTATAAGTATCCCCGACCGCTCCGCCTGCTGCCCACCCTACTCCTCAGGAAGCGCTGGACATTGGCAGCCGCGTGAGTGTCCCCTTGACCAGCTCCGGATGAGGATACGAGTCACCAGGGGAACGACCTGGGCACGTCTCTCCACTCCTGCTCTGCACTTCCTTACCTAGTCCTCTGGAAAAATTATTACTTTGCTGCTTTTGGTTTTTTTGAGACAGGGTCTGGCTGTGTAGCCCAGGCTGGCCTTGAAATCTCTGCAATCCTTCTGCCTCAGCATCCTGAATTCTGGGACGACAGATGTGCACCGCCACGCTCAGCTTGAGCACATCATTACCATGAGAAATGCCGTGCTGCCCAGGACCGCTGAGGGGTCTGAGAGGGCCAAGGGTGAGGCCCAGCCCACTTCCTCCCCGCCCGCACCGCCCCTCCTGGTATAGGCGGCTGTGCACGGCCACGCCCCTGCCTGGCTGCCCTCCGAGTGGCGGCGCCCTTCAGCGTCTGCTGGCCTGGACGCCAAGGCGGCCTCCGTCCTGCTTGCTGCCCTCAGCTGCAGATCCCTGCCTCCTGCAGTCCCTGGCCTCTCCATGGAACCTCCTGTCCTGGCTCCTGGCCCGCGAGCTTTCTGGGCTCTCCTGCTGTCCTGTCTCCACTCACAGGACTGCCCGCTGCTCAGGAAAGCTCGTGTGAGCCAGGCAGGATGGCGCAGGCCTGTAGCCCCAGCTACTCTGGAGGCTGAGGCAGGAGGATTGCGGGTCCTAGGCCAGCCAGGGCAGTGTGTCCAGGCTCTCAGAAAATAAAATGGAAGGAGCTGGGGCTGTAACTCCGCCTGGAGCCCTGGCCTCGTGTGTGAGGCCTTGGGCTCCATGCCCAGTACACGCGCACACAGTCATGTGTGCGAGTCTGTGTGGGTCCGTGGCAGAAGGTGCTCTTAGCAGCCCGTGGCCTGGCACCTCCTCAGGGCAGTCGGCGAGGCTGCTGTTCCTGTCTCAGGCACCTCTGTCTTGTCGGAGTCTCCTGCGAGAATCCCGCGTTGGTTACAGGCCCGCTGCGGTGAGAGCAGGCCCGGGGCAGCAGGCTCCGCTCCTTTCCACTGACCCACGGATTCCTGTGTCCCGGAACTGGCGGGGCTCAGGCCAAGGGTCCCCTGCTGGCTAGCGGCGCCCTGCCCCGTGATGCAGATGACCAGGGACACGGCTCTCGGATGCTCTTCCCGGGCCCAGGCTGCCGGAGAGAGAATCGTTAGGGCCAACAGGTTCCGGGGCGCCAGAGGGAAAGTGGGGGAGCTGCGAGCCACTGCAGCAGCACCGGGGGCGGGGGCCTGGTCCCCGCATTCCTGCTCGGGCTGCGGCTGTGTGCATGAGATGCTTGCAGTGTGCAGGACCCAGAGTTTGCTGTGCTCATTGTTTCTTTATTTATTTTTGAGGTAGGGCCTCGATACGTCACCCAAGATGGCTTTGAGCTCATGGCGATCCTCCTGCCTCAGCCTCCCGAATGGTGGGATGCTACCACACCCCATGCGGACCCAGAGTTTTGTCTGGTCAGTCGAGTGTGTCTGCTGTTAAAAGGAGAGGAACAACAAGTACCTTCCATACCGTCCGGCCGCTCTGTGCATGCGCCTGTTTTCCTTTCTTTTTCTCTTCTCCCCCTCCTCCCTCTCTCCCTCTCTCCCTCTCTTTTGTGCAGAGTCAAAAGACTGAGCTGGGCTCGGATCCTGCTGCGCTGCTGCTCTGGGCCCGGGTCTCCGTCTCAGCGAGCTGAGTCCTTGCCTGTCAATGTGAGCAGTGTGTGGTTGAGATAAGCTGTGTGCTGGGAGATGCGGGCTCGTGGGCCCAGCCCAGACACAGGAAGCGGAGCTGCCCGCGGTCCCGGGGCGCCTGTGTGTGAAGGGTTAGGCGCCCGGCCTCCCAAGCACTTGGCTGTGCATGGTGCCAGGAGAAGAGGAAGCAGCAGCGGCTGGAGTTCACAGAGTTCTTTTCAGCCATTTATTTATTTAGGTGCAGGGGGTCAAATCCAAGGTCTTCACACTGAGTGTATCCCCAGCCCTTTCAAAAGATTTAAAAAAAAATTTTTTTTTTTTTTAATTTGGGATAAGATCTCACAAAGTCCCTAAATTGTCCAGTCCCTAAATTGTGATCCTCCTGCCTCAGCCTCCCAAGTGTTGGGACAACAGGGCTGCACCCCCCAGGCCTGGCCTAGCAAATACTTTTATAGGAACCACTCTAGCTCTCCCCGTTAGACTCGATTCACAGGTGTTAAAAGATGCCGAGAAAATACAGCTGTCTTCAGGGGAGGGCAGGCGGCAGGTGTCGTGCTGGGCTGGCCGTCCCTGTGGCCACCAGGGCCCTGCAAGGGGGAAATTTTCTTGTCACCACCGAGTGGTCCCCGTGAAGGGCTCGCCTGCCACGAATCCCTTTCTTTCAGCTGTGAAATGGGAGATGCCAGAGCTGGGTCCTCGTTGTCAGGACAGTTGGGCCGAACACGGTGTGGGAAGAGCCGTCCAGGCCCGGACGCCTCGCTCCCCACTCCGAAAACATGAGGACAGGAAGTCCGAGACTCAAGGGGTTGAAAAACGCATCCCTTCTTCCTGGTCTAGATAATGGTGAGAGCGTTGTCGTAACAGCTAAACCTGTAATGACTGGGGCCTAATTAGGATGTAGTAAGCGCTGACCGGAGCTAACATTACCTGAACATCTGTCGAAGAAAGCACTTTGCTTGGATCACCTCAGTCTCCTATTTATTATTTATTTTTGAAACAGGGTCTCACTGTGTAGTCTAAGCCGCCTTGAACTCGCTGTGTAGCCCAGGCTAGTCTAAAACTTGAGGCGATCCTCCTGCCTCAGCCTCCCAAGTGCCGGGTCTTCAGGAGTGCACCACCACGCCTGTTCTCAGACCCGTTCCCACAGTGGAGGAAAGCACAGCTTTTCCCAGGACACAGAAGACCCCGTCCCTGAAGCCGGAGCGGCCCCGCTCTGGGCAGAGGGGCTGCGTGCTCCCCTCCTTTGTGGTACCGAGCAGCAGGGCAGCCCTGTGTGGTGCCTCACCCTGTGTCAACACTGCTCACGGCGGGGCCTGGCACCGTGGGCGGCCTGGCCACACGATCCGCACACAGGAACCCAGCACGGCCCGGCCGGTGGCACGATAAGGTGGCCCTGTCTGTCCAGCCGCCCATTGTCCGCCCGCTCTGCCTCTGGCCTCTGGCCGATAAGTCCCAGGCTGGACGTGGCTTTGGAGCCGTGCTCAGAGGGGCTGGGGACTCCGCTCTGAGGTCTGTGGAGAAAAGCAGTGATTTATGATTAACTAAGGGGCCGCCCTGTGGGTTTGGGCTGCGCCTCCGTGCAGGAAGAGTACAGAGTGACCGCAGGGACACCGAGGAGACCTTCCTGTGCTGTGGGCTTTGCAGCCTGGTCTCTGATTCTCCAAGCCTTGGAGTCCTGCTGGGTGGAGTGGTACGTGCTTGTAATCCCAATACTCTGGGAGGCTGAGGCAGGAGGATCTCGAGTTTAAGCCCAGCCTGGGCAACCTAGGCTGCTTACTGAGACATTGTGTCAAAATAAAATTTAAAAAGGCAGGGGATAGAGTTCAATGTGAATGTCCTGGGTTCATTTCCAGTATTGCATAAGAAACAAACAAATCCCTCAAAACTTTTAGATTCCTTAATGAACTTTAACCAGTTAGTGGAGAAGAAACAACAATTGTAGCCAAGCTTGGTGGTGCACACCTGTACTCCCAGCACTCAGGAGGCTGAGGCAGGAGGATCATGAGTTTGAGACCAGCCTGGGCTACATAGTGAGTTCAAGGCCAGCCTGAGCTATATAGCAAGACCTTGCCTCAGAAAAAAAAAAAAAAAAAA
>NW_022900942.1:59334588-59341897 GCF_012274545.1 Fukomys damarensis | reverse complement strand
AAAGCAAGACATATCCGTGTTTCAGATTTCTGTGATACATGAGAGTAGAATTTGTCCAAGAATGTACATCTGAGGCCAACAGGAAAACATCAGATGTGGGGCAGTGGGGAGATTGTGCACCTTCGGGAGTCTTGTTCCTGAGTGCTCTTTTTATTTTGTTTGGCTCGTTTCGAGTTGCAGTCTCACTGCATAGTCCAGGCTGGCTCCGGACTTGCTTGGTGCCCCACGCTGGCCTCGAACTTGCGGTGCTGTTTCTGCTTCAGCCTCCTGGGTGCTGCTGGGACCATAGCGCGCGCCCCCCGCTGGGCCATTCTGTGTTTCTGATACGCATGAGCGTTTTCTTCATCTTTTGCTGTCTAGTCCCACTTTCAAAGCAGGGATGCAGTTTCTGTAGTTACTCAATCTGCCTTGGACCAGAGTTGAACTGCTGCTCCCTCAGGATCCGGATCCGTGCCCTGTCGGAATTTCCCCATCTCCACCCCTGTCCTCCAGCCGTGGTGGCGACCGCAGACCTGGGGTTTGTGGCGCAGGGCCCCGCTTCCTGCCGGTACAGTGCTTCCTCCCCATCTAGCAGGCCCAGTGCCGCGGCTCTGAGAAGGAGCCCGGGCCTGGGAAGTGGGCCCCTCCGGCTCGGAAGTGGTTCCTAGGAGCCCTCCTGATGGTAAATCCTCAGGGTCCTGGCAGCTCAGACCTGGGACCCAGCCACTCTCAAGTTCTAATCCTGAAACTCCCCATGCAGGCTTGAATGTACTGTTTTTATTTTATTTGGTTGTTTTGATTTTTGAGACAGAGTTTTGCTATGTAGTCTAGGCTGGCCTCGATGTCATAGAGATCCTTCTGCCTCAGCCTCCTGAGTGCTGGGATTATAGGTGTGTGCACCACCAACCACATCTGTCTCCCTCTGCTCGTTGAGTTTTTTCCCCCTTTTCCTTTTCTTTTGTGTGTGTGTTTGTTTGTTGTTTTGTTTTGGTACCAAGGATCAAACTCAGGACCTCATGCTTGCAAGGCAGGTGGCGGAACCAATGAGCTAAATCCCTAGCCCTTTTTCCTTTTCTTTTTAGGACAGAACCACCCTGCTTTGGGAGACTCTGCTGTCACCTTTTGGGGCCCGGTCCCCTTCCCCCACTATGATGCCATAAGAGAAGTCAAGATATTCTGTGCTCAGATTTTAAAACAGTGACTCCAAAGAGAAAACTTCTCTCCAGGAAGGACTGGGTCGCGGAGAGCGTGAATGAAACAAAGGCGATATTTATAAAGGGCTGGGGAGGAAGGCGAGAGTGCCTTTAAGCAAACACTCGCTGGGAGGAAAATCAATGAGAAGCCCTAGGAAATGAACCTGCCTGACCTGCCCTCTCGGCGCCGAGTTTCTTTGTGTGCATGGCTCCTCTTCTGGTGGGTGGTGGCTGGGTCACTGAGAAAACGGGCAGCACAGCAGTGAGTGGCTTTGTAGTGTTGTCAACCGCTTCTTTTGTCTCTCAGTAGATTTCCATATTACGTTGTTTGGTTTTTGAGACAGGGTCTTGCTGTGTAGTTCAGGCTGACCTTGGACTCACTGTGTAGCCCATGCTGGCCTTGAACTTGCACAGTCCTCCTGCCTCAGCCTCCCAGTGCTGGGATCACAGGTGTGCGCCGCCGCTCAGCTAAATTGCTTTCTAGTTCCTTCTCTTGGGAAGATTTCTTTACCAGCCCCCTCCCTACACAAGTCCAGATGCAGCCCATTGCCAAGGTCAAGGACGGAGAAGGTGCTGGTTGGCAGCGGGTGTAAAGTGGATTTCTAGGTGACAGGCATGGTCTCAAGCCACTTCATTGCCAGTGTGGCCATGGGCACTGGTCCCGCCATCGGCACCTCCCCCGTGCTCCGCTCCAGTTGGTGTCACAGATTGGCCGTGCCCGCCAGCTCTGAGGACATCTCTTCATGTGCCGGGCTCTCATGGTAGGGCTGTGTGAGACAGCAGGTGTCAGGATTGTCTAAATGTCCATCAGTAAGGGTTTCATTAGGCCAGGCGCGGTGATGCAGGCCAGCACTCCTGGCACCAGGGAGGCTGAGGCAGGAGGACTGCCATAAGTTTGAGGCCAGCCTGGGCTACAAAGCAAGACCCTCTCTTTCTCTAGGAAAACAAACAAACAAACAAACAAACAAAAAACCAATACCCATGGCGGGTGTTTGAAGGCAATGGAGCTTTAGAGTTTAGAACGCAGGGAGGTGTTCCCAGCGTGAACCCTTTACTGTGATAATGTGTATGGAATAATTTCAACTCTTTTACATTTACTTACCCTTGCTTTATTGGCTAATGCGTCATCTATTTTGGAGAAAGTTCCATGTGCTACTGAGAATGTGTATTTTGTTTTTGGGTGGAACTTTGAGTAGATTCCTATTTTGTCCACTTATTCAAAGGCTTTTCTCAACTCTGATATTTCTTTGTTGATTTTTTTTGTCCAGTTGATCTTTGTGACAGTGGAATATCGCAGTCCCCCATTATAATTTTGTTGGTGTTCATCTGGCCTTTTGTGTCCAGTAGTACTTGCTTGATGAAGTTGACTGTTGTTTGGTGCATGTATGTTAATAGCAGTTATCTCTTCCTGTTGGGATTTCCCCTTAACGAAAATGTGGTGACCTCCTTTGTGTCTTTTGATCAGCATTGGCTTGACGTCCATTCTGTCGGATAGGGCAGCTACACTTGCTTATTTTTCAGGATTCTCTTGCATGGAATACTATTTTCCATCCTTTGATTTTTTTTTTTGTCTGAGTTTCTTTCTGGCTTAAATGTGTTTCTTCTGTGCAGTGTATTGTTGGATTCGGTTTCTTGACCCATCCTGCCCATCAGAGTCTTTTGACTGAGGAATGGAGACACTGAGAGTTATTGTGATAGGTACTGACTTACTCTTGTCATCGCCTTACCTTCCATTTGCTAATTCCTGACCTTTCTCTTCTACTTAACTGCTCCCCTACCTGGTGTATTTGTTCTATTAGACCTTTTGTTATCTTTAGCTTTATTGTCTCTCTCTCTTTTTTTTGGGTTACTGGGGATTGAACTTAGGTCCTTGCGCTTGCGAGGCAGGCAGCGGCACCACTGAGCCAAACCCCCAGCCCTTTGTTGTCTGTTTTTAGGGTATCCTTGAGAGTTTTCTTTGGAGTGCTGGTTTGGTAGCCACAAATTTAAGTGCTGCTTGTCATGAAAATATCTTATTTCTCCATCAGTTCTGAAACATAGTTTTGGATAGGAAGCTGTTTTCTTTTAGGGATTGAGACACTCCAGTCCAAGCTCTCCTTGCCTTTAAGATTTGTGTGGAGGAGTCTGCTGTAATTCTAATGAGTTTACCTTTATAAAGATGCGTTGCTTTTCTCTACTTTAAAAATCCTGTCCTTGTGTTGGCCTGCTGGGATTTTGACCATGATGTGATGTGGAGAAGTTCTTTTCTGATTGTGGATATTTGGGGTTCTATATGTCTTGCTTCTCTATATGTTAAATTTTTTCCTTTTGTTTGAAAGTTTTTGGGTATTATTTCACTAAACAAGTTTTTTATTTTTGGCGTTTTTGCTGTCTTCTGATTTTTTTCAAATAATTTCAATAAATCTTAGATTAGTCTTTGCATAATGTAGAAGCTATTGGATTCGTTTTTGCATTTTTTTTTTTTAGCTCTGTTAGCTTTTTATTAGTGTCTTTTTAGACTCAGATCATTTTGCTTATTTGACCCTGGTATCTGCTTATTTATATCTCCTGTGAGTCTGCCAAATGCCTCACTGATCTGTTTTGTCATCTCCCCTGATAACATTTCAAACAATTTGGGTATGCGGCTTTTGTTTTCCTCTCCTCTGATGCGTCACGGGTCAGCTGTGGGGGAGTTCAGAGCTTTCGGATGCGTTCTGTTGGCTTGTCTTCTCATGGTTCCGTGTTTCTGTTTGTTTTGATTTGAGGCTTGTGGGCTGTTGGCAGTGGAAATGGAGACTCTTTGGTTAAGGTCTACTTTCCAGTGGTGTCCTCTGGGCCTAGCCTGTCCCAGGACCCGACCCCTCCCATCCACCCAGGACCCAATTCTCCAGGAACGGGCCACAGTGTTGTTAGTGACCCCCAGGCACCCCAAGAGCAATAGGTATGTTACCTTGGCTACTGTAATGAAACCAGCATAGTTATTGCATCGACTAAAAACTGAATATCAGCAGACCCTAAGGACCTGTGATGTACCGCTGCTAACTAATTACATTGTGAACACCAAGACAGACCACATGGCGACCTACGACTGACCCACAGCAAACGACTACTAAGGGAACGGTTTTACCTCTACTAACAGAACGGCAGTATTCAACAGCAATAGCACGACAGTAACTGGTTATCTAGACGTTCAGAAAGCTTACAAAGCAAAATTTGAGAAATTAAGTAATGGAGTGTGAAAAGGACAGAAAAGTGCCCTGGCCTCTTGGGTAACAAAAGGAAATTAGTGTTGGAGAGCAGTCACAGGGAAGCACGAACAAGAAAGAGAGGAAAAAGATAAAGAGAGAGCAAAATACAGGAAATGACAGGTTAGAAGCAGAAAAAAGTTGAAAGAGGAAAAGAGAAACGGAGAGAGGGCCCGGGATGTGGCTCAGCAGTGCTGCTGCCCGCCTCGCAAGTGCAAGGTCCTGAGTTCGATCCCTGGTACGAGGCAGGGGGAGCGGACCGGAAAAGCTATTCAGTATTTACTCGTATGTGTCCTGTTTATTTCACTTCAGAGTATGGGCCAGGGGTTTTTGAGGCGCCCTCCCTACACCAGAGGCCACTCTGTCTGTTCACCCCGGCCTGTGGCTACCATATAAGCCAGAGTGTGTCCCTGCTGCTGTTGGAAAACACGATCCACTCTCTGGTCTCTGATGGATGTGGGCTGAGGGGCAGGTTCCAAGTGGACTTAATGGCAACAGTTGTAGGGTCGGGTTGCTGCCTTCTCTCCCAGGATGCCACTCTAGGCCAGGGTCAGCGGATGGCCCCTGCCAAGGGGAAGCAAAATTCAGGGCCAGATTGGAGTCGGTAGATGGTCACACCCGTCTGGAATCCAGTCTGTCTTCCTTCAGCCCTCAATGTGACTGGAAGAGTAATACTCAGTCTCTGACTTTTAAGTCCCTAAAATTTTTGTTTAATTTTGAATGGGTCATGCATAAAAATGTTTTCTCTTAATCTAACAGTTCTCTATTAGGGTCCAGTCAGAAAAACAGAAGCCATCAGAAAATATATGAACACACTAAGGAATTTGTTCTGTGTGCTTCTCCACCTGCAGGAGATGGCAGAGCGGTCTCTGAAAGGCCCTTGTTTGCTGTTGTTTGCTTTGCTTTGTTTGGGTTTTTGAGACAGGGTCTTGCTATACAGTTTAGGCTGGCCTTAAACTTGCAGTGATTTGCCTGCCTCAGCTTCCTAAGCTCCAGGGTGACAAGTGTGGACCCCTATGTGTGGCTGGACTTGTATCCTGTCAGCAGGTGTCTTTCCTCCTCTGCCCTACACCCTGTAGCTGCTTTGGAGACTTTTCTCTTCATATTTAGTTTCCGGAATGTTGGTCATGATGTGCTTACCTGGGATTTTCTTTCTTTCTTTTTAAATAGGGTTTGCAGAGGTTCGTGGTTGATAGTTCATGGTTCAGGTTCAGATGTTGACAGTTTACATCACATTTAGGAAAGTTCTGGCCACTTCACATTCACTTTTTCCATTTGCTGGTCTTTTCCATAGTGAGGCGTAAATTTCCTACATGTCAGACTGCTTGACACTGGCTCACAGGTCGATGAATCTTTGTTAATGGTTTTAAGTGTATTTCACACCACAGAAACTATTCTGTATTTACTCAAGTGTGTCCTGTGTATTTCACTTAGGAGTATGGCCTCAGTGTGCATCCAGTTAGCTATAAGTGTCTCTAGTCTCTCATTTTTTATGGCTGAGTAGTACTCCATTTTATAGAAAAACCACATCTTCTTTATCCAGTCTCCAGTTGATGGGCAATTGGGTTGTTCCCCAATTTTAGCTATTACAAACTGTACCACTATAAACATGGGTGCACATGTATTACTGTGATATGATTCTTTTAATTTTTTTGGAAAGATACCCAGCAGAGGGATGGCTGGGTCAAATGGAACCTCTAGTCCCAGCTCTCTGATGTATCTCCATAGTGATTTCCATAGTGGTTGTACCAGTCTGCACTCCCACCAACAATGGAGAAGGGCTCCTTTCTCCCCACAGCCCCGCCAGCATTTGTTACTGGTTGATTTCTTGATAGCAGCCATTCTTTCTGTTGTGAGGTGGAATTTCAGTGTTGTTTTCATTTGCATCTGTCGAATGACCAGTGATGTGGAACATTTTTTCATATAGGTTTTAAGTGTTTTTATTCTCTGTTCTGTATCAATAGTTTCTTCTGGCCTCTCTTCAAGTCACTAATATTTTATTATGTAGTTTGCACTCTGCTATTAAACTCAGTCAATGAAGTTGTCATTTTAGAATTGCTATTAATTTTTTTCAGTTCTAGAACATCTGTTTTCTTTTTTAGTTTTCATTTCTCTGCTGTTTCCCTCTCTGATCACTCTTTGTGCTCATCTTTTTTCGTGTGTTTTTTGAGACAGGGTCTTGCTCTGTGGCCTGGGCCGGCCTTAACATGCTCACGGTGGGGCCACACTTTGTATGTCTCGCTGCTGAGCGGCTCTGGTTCGCATCCAGTCGCTCTCCCCGGCTTGAGTTGCCTGTGGTACGCACACGACTTCGCATCAGGCAGTCTGTACCACTTCTCAAGGGGTCTCTGGCTACAGTAAAGCAAAGAAAGGCATTGATGTAGCAGCCCACATGTCATCATGTATAGTTCCTGAAGGACAACATTAAAATTGTAGAAAAAGTTGTAATACAGCTAATTTGTGGTACAGCCGTTATAAATGCATATTATATACACTAGCAGTGCGGTCCTTGTAAGATTTTCATATTAACATTTAGAGTTAATCGCTGATAAACTGTTCATGAGTAAAAATAAGTTTGTTTTAATGAAATGTTTGTCAGTTAGTCATTTTAATTGGTATCAAATAAATTTCCCCATAAGGGCAGCATTGGCCTTAATCCATCAAATTTGGTTTGATTCTTGCCCAATTTAGTTTGTGACCAGAACTATGGAAAGAAAGAAGTTTGGGAACCAAGATATCATTGTCTTAATTAATATTTCTTTCTTCTTTCTTCTTTTTTTTTTTGTTTTTTGTTTTTTGAGACAGGGTCTCACTATGTAGTGGGACTGACCTGGAACTCACTGTGTAGCCCAGGCTGGTCTCGAACTCACAGCGATCCTCCTGTCTCAGCCTCCCAAGTGCTGGGAGCTGGGA
>NW_022900942.1:59331754-59334535 GCF_012274545.1 Fukomys damarensis | reverse complement strand
CTCAGCCTCCCATGGCTGGGATGACAGGCGTGCGCCACCACACCCGGCTTTTAATTAATATTTCTTTTGAGCAGAAAATTTTCAACTTCAAGCAGCTAACTAGAGTTGCTATTTATAGACTTTTTATTGGTTTATGAATAAAAAGACCCAAAAGCCCATGATTAGATGTTTGTGTCACCAGTGGCATAAGCAGCCTGTTGCAGCTTGGGTCTAGATGTCCCCCAAAGCCTCAGAGGTGGCTGATGCTGGGATTAAGGCTGTGTGATTACTACATTAGTCCACTGACTGGTTTGGCACAGTTCTGGTGTGGATAATGGGGAGGCCCACTCTGGGTGTGAGTGCTGCCCCCTAAAGGCGTGTAGTGGGCTAAGGGATAGAGAGAGGGCTGTTGTTGTTGCTGTTGCTCCTTCACCATTTTGCTGCCTTTTGGGGGTGGGAGTGAAACAGCCTTGCTGGCTCTGTAGTTCAGTCTGGCTTCAAACCTCCTGTGGAGCCCAGGCTGGCCTCAAACTTGTGATCCTCCTGCCTCAGTCTCCCGAGTGCTGGGATCACTGAGAGCTTGCTTTTCTGCCTTCTGCCCACCATGGGCTGTTTCTCCTCTGTGATACCCTCTGCCATGCTCCACCCTACCTTGGAGCCAGCCAACTAAGGACTGAAACTTTTACACACTGAGCTATGTAAACCTTTCCTCCCTTAACTTTGGATGTCAGGTATTTTTATCTTAGCAGTGAGAAAAGTAACTAAGACACTGCCTGATGGGACAGTCACACATGTACCACCAGTGGTTCAAGCTGGTGGGAATGTGTTAAATGAGCCAGGCAGCCCAGGTTGGCCTCGAACTTGTGACCCTCTTGCCTCAATCTTCCAAGTGCAGTACCTCTTTTATTTATTTATCTGTTTATTTTGGTACCAGGGATTGAACTCGGGATCTTTTGCTTGCAAGGCAGGCGGTGGCACCACTGAGCTAAATCTTCCTCCCTTACAGTGCCTATTTTTAAAGATACATTTAAAATACATTTTTATTTTACACACACACACACACACACACACACACACTTCTTTAACACTTGGCTGGGTATAAAATTCCATGTAGAAAGCAATTTATACTGAGAACTTTGAGGATATCAGTTTATCTTACTCTAATCTCCAGTGAGCCTACTGAAAATTTTGATTCTAGTAGAGACATGGTAGGTATATGCCTGTGATCCTGGCGCTCAGGAGGCTGAGGCAGGAGGATCACAGCAAATTTGAGGCCAGCCTGGGCTATATAGCGAGTTCAAGGCCAGACTGAACTAACACTGAGACCCTGTCTCCAGAACCCAAACCAAACCAAACCTTGAGATCCTGGAGGAAAGAGAGGGAGGCGGGCGGGGGCGGGGGAGAGCCATGGATTGTAAAATCCTGATTCTACTATGGCAAAGGAAAGACAGCTCCATATTCTTCTCTTCTAAAAAGTAAATATATAAAAATCAAAAGCAATAAAAACAAGAAATGAACACAAAACTAGAACTTCAGTAGAACCAAGAGCTCTGAAACCCCACGGAGGAATGTAGGGAGAGCGACAGCAGAGACGGATGGTGTGTGAATGGTGTGGAAGAGGGAGCAGTGGCGATCCTCCTGCCTCGGCCTCCGAGTCCCAGGATTATAGGCCCAGGCCACCACACCCAGCCTGATCACAGATATTAGAAATCAAATTCTTCATACTTTTTTTTTTTTTTTCTCTTTTGCTTTCTTTTGAAACAGAATCTCACTCTAGTTCAGGCCAGCCTGGAACTCACTGTGTAGCTCAGGCTGGCCTGGAATGTGCTACAATCCTCCTGCCTCAGCCTCCTGAGTGCTGGGATCACAGGCTTGCCCCGCAAGTTTAGATTTTTAGTACCTACAGTAAAAACAACCATTACCACTAACCAAGAATTACAAAAGAACCAGGAAGGGCCCTTCCCCCGCTGTGTTCAGAGGTGAAGGTGCCTGGACCCTGCCAGCCTTTGGGCGGCGGAGCACAGGCTCCACTGCAGGGAGACCCCTGCGCCTGCCCCGGCCCTTCCCGTCCAGCAGTCCCGACCTGGCCTCCCTGAGCGTCTCCAGCACGGCAGGGATTCTCCGCGCTCCTGGGGGAGCGGCTGGTGTGGAGCCAGGGACGGGGGCTGCAGGCGGGGTCCCTTAGCCAGAGGAAAGGAGGTCACCGCAGGGAAGCAGGAAGTGGGGGGCCCTGGGCGGCTGGGAGTGTGGGTGGCTGCCGTGTGGGGGCTGAGGCTGGGGTGTAAACCGGACCGGAGCCGCGTGTGGCGGCGCTCGCCTGTGCACTCTGGGAGGCTGAGGCAGGCGGACTGCAAGTCTGAGCCTGGTCTGGGCAATTCAGTGACTTAGACCCTGTCCCAAAATAAAAAGGCCTGGGGATGTAGCTCCGTGCAAAGGTCCCGGGTTCGACAAAATAGCCCCAGAAGGAGATGTGGCCCCATGACGGCAGAGGCGGCGTTTGGCCTAGGTCTGGCCAGGGTGATGGCAGCCGCGGGGACCTCCGGGCCTCCCCTTGCCTCGGTGTCTCCGGCCTGGATCTCCTCCCTGAGGGGCCAGCGTGGGCCGCCAGGGACTAGAGGAAGAGCGAGGAGGACGCGGGCTGCGTGGGGTGTGGGCTTCGGGAGGCCGGGCACTGCCAGGGCCGCCTGGGCTCCACCTGGACGGAAAAGCTTGGGACGATGAAGTGGGACACACAGCTCGGAAAGACGCGCAGGCAGCCGTGCCGGGCGGGGAGGCCGGGAGCTGCAGGGGCCCTGGCTCGCC
>NW_022900942.1:59327774-59331704 GCF_012274545.1 Fukomys damarensis | reverse complement strand
GGCTCCACTTGCACAAGGGCTGCTGTGCCGGCAGAAGAACCTGAGCGGGCAGAGGATGCGGCTCAGGGGCGCCGCCGCTGCCTCGCAAGCTCAGGGTCCTGAGTTCGGTGCCCAGTACCAGAAGAAACAAGGAGACGGCAGGGGTCGCATAAGCAGTGACCACCACGTCAGAGACGGGGATGAGGACAGAGCAGGGCCAGTGCCGTCACGTGGGATGGGGACGGTGCGGGAAGGGATGGGCTCTGCATTAGCGCTGAGCTGACAGCCTTTTCTGACACAGGAGATGAGAGATGGCATGAGCCGGGCGTGGTGGCGCACAACTGTGATACCAACTCAGGAGGCCGAGGCAGGAGGATCGCCTCGAGTTCGAGGCCAGCCTGGGCTACATAGTGAGACCCTATCTCAACACCCCCACCCCACAGAAGAAACTTTTATAACTGGTTTTGCCAGACCAGTAGACTAAGCACAGCAGCAGCGTTAACAGCGCACCCTCTGAGTTATCAGGCTGCACTGGGCAGGTGGTCTTCTCTGGAAATAGCACTGCTGTGTGGGGAATTAGAAGGGTTGAATGAAGAGACAGTCACCAAGTGAGGGCACAGTGCCATCAGCTATTGATATTGTCACAGTCACATAAGCAGCAAAATCCATGGTGTAATTAAAATGCTGGAAGCAGTTTCTAAATTATATGCATATCAAAGCACTTGGGAGGCTGAGACAGGAGGATCTCTATGAGTTTGAGGCCAGTCTGGTTTACATAGTGAGTTCAGGGCCAGCCTGAACTACAAAGGGAGACTCTACCTCAAAAACAAACAAACAGACTATAAAGTATACGCATGTTTTTATTGGTGTTTTTGTTTGTTTTTTGAGCCAGGGTCTCACTATGTAGTTGAGACTGACCTGAAACCCACTGTGTAGCCCAGGCTGGTCTCGAACTCGAAGCGATCCTCCTGCCTCGGCCTCCTGAATACTGGATTACAGGTGTGCACCACCACGCCCGGCATTCTGTTGGCGCACGGTGTTGGTACCTCAGGAGTATGTTCGTCTCGGAGAACTGGTGTGTGTCCGTCTTAATCATCCCCTCCCTTGCCTCGCCCTCTTCCCCTCTGTCCTCTTCCCATGTCCACAAGTCTGCCTCCCTGTTTCCTGTCGTGGGTCTTTTATCTTGTTCTTCAAATTATTTGTATTTTGGGTCTCTGATGTAAGAGAAATCGTGTGATAATTAAGCTCTTGTGTCTGATTTGTTTCACTTAAAATTGCAGTATTCAGGTGCATTCATTTTCCTACAACTGGCTCAAGTGCGTCATTTTTTACGGCAGGGTAGTACTCCATGGTGTGTAAATACCACATTTTCTTTAGCCATTCATGTGTTGATGAACCTGAAGGCCACTTCCAAGATTTAGTTGTTTTAAGCCGGGCATGGTGGTGCACGTCTGTAATCCCAGCACTCAGGAGGCTGAGGCAGGAGGATCGCTGTGAGTTCAAGACCAGTCTGGGCTACATAGTGAGTTCGAGGTCAGTCTCAACTACATAGTGAGACCTTGTCTCAAAAAACCAAAAAACAAAAGACAAACGAACAAACAAAAAGATTTAGTTGTTTTAAGCCGGGCATGGTGGTGCACGTCTGTAATCCCAGCACTCAGGAGGCTGAGGCAGGAGGATCGCTGTGAGTTCAAGACCAGTCTGGGCTACATAGTGAGTTCGAGGTCAGTCTCAACTACATAGTGAGACCTTGTCTCAAAAAACCAAAAAACAAAAGACAAACAAACAAACAAAAAGATTTAGTTGTTTTGACCTGAAAGCAGGTATGTGTGTGTCACTGAAATACAATGTCTTTTCCTCTTTGGGGTTGATACCTAGGGGAAGAATAGATGGCTAAATAGAATTGCTAGTTTTAGCTCTTCGAGGAATCGCCACACTGATTTCCGTCGTGGTTATAATAGTTTACACTCCCACCACCGGTGCCGAAGGGTTCATTTTCCTCACAATCTCATCAGTACTTTTGTCCAGTTTTTAATGATAGCTGTTCTTTCTGGAGGAAGATGGTATCTCAGCGCTATTTTGATTCGCATTTCTCCCATGGCTGAGCCTTTCTTCATGAACCTGATGGCCATTTTTACTCTTTCCGAGAAGTGTCTGTTCATTTCAGTTGCCCATGTTTTTAACTGGGTCTTTTTAATTTGGGGGCCTAACTTTTTCAGTTGTTTCTGTCATCTCCATATTGGTCCTGTATCTGAGAAGCGGCCGGCAGAAATGTTCCCGTGTTACTCTGTTGATTGATTTCTTATGCACTTGGGATTCTGCTTGGAAAGCCCTTGCCGAGCCCTGGGACTCCAAGTTTTACCTAACAGCTGTCCAGCAGACTCGGGCTTCTGTTTTAATACCCTTTGATTTGATCTTAGTGCATGGTGAGGTGCCTGGGTCTAGATTCATCCTTGGTGTGGGGGTGTCCGGTTCCCCGGCACCACTTACTAAAGAGGCTGGTTTCTTGCAGCTGTGTCTTGGGCCGCTTTGTGAAACATCAGACGGCTGCACGTGCCTGGGCTCGTTTCTGCTTCGTCTTCTCCGTTCCACTGAGCCGCGCCTGCTTTAGTGCCAGGGCCGTGCTGTTTTTGTCACTGTAGCTTTGCAGTATAGCTTGCAGTCCAGGATTGCATTACCTCCTGCTTTGCTCTTGCTGTCCAGGGTTGCTTTTGCTGTTCCGGGTCTCTCCTTGTTCCGTATGAATTTTAGGATCGTTTGTGAAAATGCCGTTGGTATTTTGAATGATGTTGCATTGAATCCGTACACCATTTGGGGGTCACGGCCACTTTCACAGTATCGGTTTTGCCTATCCTGGGGCAGGAGCTGTTGCAGCCTAACATTGAGAGAAACTGGTTTAAAAGACCAGGAAAAGTTTACACATAGAACGCTCTGAACACACCTGATAACCTGGTGACTTTCTAAGAGCACAGCCCCAGGCTCTTCAGGCAGGTGGAGGCTGAGGGACAAGCACCGTGGTGAGACCAACACCAGCCCGCGGGACAGTGGCCGGGTTCCTCGCTTCAGCTAGAGCGGTGGTTTTGTGTGGGCTCACGTGTGGGGCCGACTGTACCCTGAAAATATCAAACAAACAAAAGTCCCCTGTTTGGAAATCGCCAGGGTTTCACCCCCATGATGACTTGGACAGTTCTTTACTTGTGGGACATGAGCTTTGGGGAGCTCTGAGCACATCACCGCCTCCTCCAGAGGCGCCAGCCCGGCACGCACTGGGCCCCGAAAAGGGGCAGCTCTGCAGTGCACCGCTCCTTAGGTGGGGGAATTCATGGACAGGTGTGAGCCAGATGCAGAGCTGGGAAGAGGCAGGAGGTAATTTTTATATTATGTTATATACTATGTATTTTGAGACAGACTCTTGCTATGTAGTCCAGGCTGGCCTCAAACTTGCAGAGATCCTCCTGCCTCAGCCTCAGAGTAACCTCATCTGCTGTGACTGCGTGGCGGGTTTGGTTCCTGACTGAGATCCAGTCAGCAGCTCTCAGTGCCCTCCCAGACCTCTGGTGGCCCAGCCCTCATCCTGCCCCCGCTGGGGACGTGGGCCCTGCCCAAGGCCACAGCCCAGAGCCCTAGCGGTTGTCCTGAAGCCGCATTTCCCAAGGTCTGGCTGTACTAATTACTCCTGGCCTCTTCCTGAAAACCTTGGGCCGGGAAGAGCATCCCAGGAGGGAAAGGAGTGGAGCACAGCAGCAAGGTCGCCCATCTGCGCCGCCTCCCACGTCCCCTGCTCTGACGCCACCGGCCCAAGGTCCCCGCTCTTCACCAGATCTGTTGAGTCACCAGAATGATAAAAGCAGCTGCGCTCGGGCCTGCATCTTAGACACAACACAGCGCCCGAGGCCAGGAGACAGCGGGGACAGGACGGGGGTGAGCGGGCCGCCTGCAGGGGCTCCGGCC
>NW_022900942.1:59323529-59327602 GCF_012274545.1 Fukomys damarensis | reverse complement strand
CGGGCCCCCCGGGATGAGGGGCTCCGGGAAGAGCCCAGCAAGACCAGCGGGGCCTGTGGCGGGAAGGAGGGAGCGAGGCCGGCTCTGCCCGGTGCATGCAGCTGCCCGCCCTGGGTGTACTCAGCTCCGCCTGCACGCAGCCTCCCGCAGCCCAAAGCCAGGGCCCAAAACCACAGCCAGCGGCTCAGCGGGGACCAGGTGTGCTGGCCTTTCGGGTCTGTAAAGCGGACAGAAGCCCGGCAGGTGCTGCTAGGCGCTTTCCGGCTTTGTGTCCGGTGCTACAGCTGGGAGGTCATTTCAGAGCGGGCCGTATCATCGGCCGCGTCCTTTCTGAGAGAGGGGTCTTACAACACAGCCCAGGCTGGCCTCGAACTTGTGATCCTCTTGCCTCAGCCTCCCCGGTCTGGGATTACAGGTGTGAGCCACCATGCCTGGCTGCCTCATTGTTTTTTGTTTTGTTTGTTTGTTTTGAGACAGGATCTTGATATGTGGTTTAGGCTGTCCTCGAACTCGTGATCCTCTGCCTTACTAGGATTACAGGCTTACAGTACTAGGATTACAGGCTTACCTGCCTCATTGTTTTTAAAAAAAATGACGACAGGAAGCCAAGCACGGTGGCGAATGCCCACGATTCCGGGTTTTGGAAGGCTGAGGCAGGAGTGTGGCTGTGAGTTTGAGGTCTGCTTGGCCTCACAGTGAGTCCAAGATCAGCCTGATCTTGGCAAGACCTGGTCTCAAACAGCAGCAATGAGAAAAGACCAGCGAAAGCCTCTCTTACGGTGTGAACTGAGGCTGCTGGTGGACGCAGCCTCTCGTCTGGGCACATTCCAGTGAGCAGGTGGCACTGCACGAGTCTGGAGGTCCCCAGGCCAGGCCTGGCCCCTCGTCCCTCTCTGGGCGGGCAGTGATGTCTCAGTGCCGTCCGAGACTGAGTTAATGGCTGTCAGAGCCCCCGGGATAGCTGGGGCTTGTTTTTCAGGAATAGCTGTGAAGCCAAGTTAGCCCGGTTCCATTCTACTTACACCTCTGGGGTCAGCCTTGGTGCAGGCGCGTGTGCTTCTCCCCCTTGGGTTTCCCTTTCCCCTTGATTTCTGTTTCTCCCATGCTGCTCTGCATCTTGATCCTGAGGGGACAATTTTTTTTTTTTTTTTTAAACCAAACTCGGGAGCCTGGGCTTTATTTGGAGTGGCCCAGGGAGCCGTGGAGCCATGGAAAGGCTCTGAGAGGGGAGGGACAGGAACAGGTCTGCTTTCCAGAGGTGTCACTGAAAAGGGGAGGATGCGGGGAGGGAAGTAAGGTTGGCGTGGTGGCACTGTGTTTGTAATGCCAGCCATTCAGGAGGCTGAGGCAGGAGGGCCTCAAGTTGCAGAGCATCCTGGGAAGCTTAGAGAGACCCTGTCTCCACACATAAAACAAAATGCTGGGGATGGAGCTCAGCATAGCCTGGGTTCAATCCCCCCCGCCACAAAGGAGTAACAAGGAGAACTAGGAGGGAAGGTGGAAGTTGTAGGGTCTGTGGTTTTCCTGGAAGTGGAGGAAAGACTTTCCCCAGGGCTGTCGCAACCCCACTGTGGGAGAGGTCTCTGCTGAACAGCCAAGGCGACAGGACTGGCCCCTGCTGTCCAGGACTTCGTGACTGCCCAGTGGATTTCAGGAGGGAATCGAGCCCTCACTGGGCCTCCTGTCTCCTGAGAGCTCCGCAGAGGGAAGAAAAGGGCTGAAGAGGTGACCCCCAGTCTCCAGCAGCAGGGACAGGGCACAGCCGTATCTCCACTAGCACGTGCCTGCCCCAGGGCCCTTGCTCCTGCTCTCCCTGGGACTTGCACACCTCCAGCTCCTGCTCCTGCTCCTGTCGCCCCTCCCCCACAGGGAGCTCTGACTTCCATCCATAAAGCAGCTACTCTGCCCCAGCCCCCTGCTTCCTCCAGCTGCAGTCAGCAGCCAGATGTCCTGGGTTCAAATTACGGCTCCACAGATTCGCTGTGTGATGAGGCTTCACCCCTGCCTCAGTTTACTCATCTGTAAAGTGGGGAGGACGAGAGCACTGCTCTTGCCGGGCGTGGTGGTGCAGAGCTGTCATCCCAGCCCTCAGGAGGCTGAGTGACTTAGTGACTTTTCTCTTCTTGCTGAGACAAAATACCTGGCACCCAGAGTTAAAGGGGCAGAGGTTCCTTTAGCTCACAGTTTGGAGAAAGTTTGGTCCATAGCTGGCCTAAGGCAGTGTGGCTTGGCAGAGGGACAGCAGTTCAAAAGCAAAAGCAACAAAGACAAGGGCCTTAACAGCGTCTTTCAACCCCTGAGTCTTCTCCAGGCAGCACTCACACCCTTACTCTGGCACCCTTGAGTCTAGACTTCTGCCTCACAGCTGCCTCTGAAAAAGCCCCACCTATGACCGCATGAGGGTTAGGGGAGAATCTAGACACAGCCGTAACGCTAAGGCAGGAGGACTGCGGGGAGTTCAAGCCCAGCCGGGGCTACACAGTGAGCTCGAGGCCAGCGTGAATGACATAGTGAGACCCTGTCACAAACAAACAAACACACGACACACAGCACTCGGAGGCTGAGGCAGGAGGATTGCTGTGAGTTTGAGGCCAGCCTGAAGGAATAGCGAGACCCTGTCTCACAAAATCAAAACAAAACAAAACAGTACTGTTCTTGTCAGGTTCTGGCAAGGGTTAAAGGAACACAGGTGAGGCAAGTAACGTACCCACCCGTGCTCCTGCTGTGGTTTAAATGCTAGTTTCAAGGTACAAACTTAGACAATTTTCTCCTTTTTCTCTTCTCTCTCTCTCTCTCTCTCTCTCTCTCTCTCTCTCTCTTTTTGAGATAAAGTCTCTGTGTACTTCAAATTGGCCATGAATTTGAACTCAACGCACCCTCCTGCCTCAGCCTTGCCGGTGCTGGGATTACAGGTGTGGGTCACCACACCCAGCTTGCTTGCTTTCCATTTTCTTCTTTGTTCTTTTTCCCCTCCCTTCATCCCTCCCTCCCTCCCTTCCTTCTTCTTTTCTTTTTTGTGGTGCTAGGGTTCAAACCCAGGGCCTCCCTCCATGCCTGAGCTAATCCCTCCGCCCCCAGCTTATGCAGTTCCTCCACTCCAGCCGGTCCTCCGCTGTCCTCCTCTGTCCTAACAGTAGTAAGAACCCTACCCGCAGGACCCCTTGCTCAGCGCGGTGCCTACCGTGCACGCTTGAGATCAGTGCGCTGGGAATGAGGGCCCGGGCTGAGTCCCTGCTGGTAACGGTGTGCAGGCAGCCGTGGGGGCTGCGGGAGCTTCCGGGCCTTGCTGGGCCCCGGCTTTGGCGTTCGTTTGGGAAGGGCAGGCGGGCAGGAAGAGAAGAGGCAGCTAGGTAGATGCCTGGCAGGTGGAAAATCTCCAGGGAAAGAGGACAGAGTCCTGGAATGGAAGACCATTTCTGCCTGCTCTTTGAAGGTCAAGAATACTTAGTAGTGAGAGCCTGAGAGATGGATGTTCCCGGGCTGCGATCTGTCTCCTGTCCCAGACTATTAGATCATAAAATAGCCGTCACCATGGGCCTCCTGCACTCTGGGTTTGGTTTCTTGAAACAGAGTCTCGCTATGCAGTTCAAACTGGCTTTGAACTTACTAAGTAGTCCAGGCTGGCCTCAAATTCCCAGCGATCCTCCTGCCTCAGCCTCCTGAATGCTGGGATCATAGGCATACTAACCACACCCAGCCTCTGTTTTACTGTTGTTCACACGTTTGTCCAGACAATGGATTACAAATTTTTGGACAGTGAGTTTGGACTGAATTTTCCTTATATCGTCCCCGGCCTTGACCAGGCCTTTCTGGCTCACTCTGGACGCTGATGTTGAATTCCCCCTTCAGCTTCAGGGACAGCTGCTTTCTTTTTAACCTGAAACTGGACCTTTCTCCCCCTCCCCCAGTGGCATTAGGATACGTCAGAGGGAGAAAAATACAGGTCTGCTGCAGAAACAGCCGCCTTGGCAGGGACCGGCAACCATGAGCTGTTTGCTGTTCGGATCCCAGATGCTGCTCAGAACAAGGTGATCTTTGGATTCTTTTTTTTTTTTTTTTTTTTTTTTTTTTTT
>NW_022900942.1:59323103-59323519 GCF_012274545.1 Fukomys damarensis | reverse complement strand
TTGCCAGCCCTGAGCTGTGGCACTTGGAATAATCCTGGTTTCCGGAGAACAGACTACTGTAATGATAATCCAGGAAGTAAATTGCCCTTTGAAAAGCAAGGAAGAAACCAATCGACTAAGTATTTATTTATATTCAATGCTCCAGGGCTTCTCTTTCCAGCTTTGAAGAGTTCCTGGCAAGCGCCTTTTGAAGTCATTAATCCTAGGGGTGAATCTAAATGTCTTGCAGGCCACTCCTGGCCCCGTGTGGGATGGAGCCTGGCACACTTGTTTATAACCTCGGCTTCCAGAAGCCTGCACTGGGGAGTGGGGTCTGGCGGTGGGAGAAGGACAGCGGGGCTGTGTGAGCTCCAGAGTGGGGTGGGGTGGTTTTCTCATCTGAGGAGCTGGGCACCGCCCCTCGGACTCCTGGCACC
>NW_022900942.1:59311872-59323083 GCF_012274545.1 Fukomys damarensis | reverse complement strand
CGGGCAGTGCCAGGACAACCGGCTACTAAAGCATTTACTTGCCAGGTGTGGTGGTGCATGGCTGTAATCCTAGTACTCAGGAGGCTGAGGCAGGAGGATCGCCACGAATTTAAGGCCAGCCTCAGCTACATTGTGAGACCCTGGCTCAAAAGACCAACAAACCAACAAACAAAAAAAACCCCAAAAATCGTCTACTTGTGTGTTGTTTTTTTTTTGGTACCGGGGATTGAACTCGGCTCCTTGCACTTGCAGGCAGGCCCCCTAACCGCTGAGCTAAATCCCCAGCTGTGTTTTGTTTTATTTGTAATGTGCCAGTAATCTTTGTTCATGACAGAAAAATTAGAAACTGCTGTGGCACACGCCTATAATCCTGATACTCTAGGAGGCTGAGGCAGGAGAACCAAGAGTTTGAGCCCAGCCTTGGCAATTTAGCAATTGATGAGGTCCTCTCTCAAAATTAAAAAAAAAAAAAATTTTTTTTTAAAAGTGCTGGAGGAGTAGCTCACTGTAAAGGTCTTAGGTTCAATCCCCAGTACTGGAAAGAGAAAAAAAAAAAAAAGAAAAGAAAAAAAGGAAATTATATGCTGGGCATGGTGGCACACGCCTGTAATCCCAGCACTCGGGAGGCTGAGACAGGAGGATCGCTGTGAGTTCGACACCAGCCTGGGCTACATAGTGAGTTCCAGGTCAGTCTCAACTACACAGTGAGACCCTGTCTCAAAACACAAAAATAAGTAAATAAAAAATATTGATAAAATATTTGCACAAGGTTTCCTGATGGTTGCTTTTGGTAGCATGTACACATACCAAGAGCATACAGATATATATAGAGAGGGTTTGTTTTTGCAGTGTTGGTGATCGGATCTTCACACTGAGCTACACCCAGCCCGTTTACATTTCCTTTACAGACAGGGTCTCATTAACTTGCTGGGTTGCCCAGGCTGGGCTTGAACTCCTGATCTCCTGCCTTGGCTCCAGTGTGCTGGGATTCAGGCCTGGCCCCGGAGCAATGAGTACTTAGCTCCGCTCCTGCCTGGTGCTCTAACAGCTGCCCGGGTTGTGCGCAGACAGCGCCTCTGTCCCTCCTGTCCGGGGCAGTGTGGCGGTTCAGTGCCCCTGCCCCCGTGTGCCTGTATCCGTCTCCTCTGGGCAGGACGTCAGTCATGCTGCGAGGAACCCGCTGATGACCTCATTTTAACTCGAGTTGTTCCTTGGAGATCTTGTGTTCAAGGTTGGTCACGTTCTCAGAGACTGGGGACAGGGCTTCAACTAGGATCTGGGGAGGGGACCGGGAAAGAGACAAAACTAAGCCCAGAGCTGTAGCTGGTGTGTTTAAAAGTCCTAGCTGGGCCAGGTGGTGCACGAATGTGATCCCAGCGCTTGGGAGGCTGAGGGAGGAGGGTCTCCATGAATTCAAGGCCGGCCTGAACTGCGCACCTTTATCCCTCCAAAAACTAGAGAGAGCCGGGTGCGGGGGTCGCCCCCGAAGGGTGTCAGGGGAGAGGACTTGTGCAGAAGTTGTGGTGGTGACCTGGCTCAGCCCACTAGTGACTGCTCCGTGGGGACTGGAGCGGGGTCTCCACATGATCCCTCCGGTGCGGGTCAGGGCCGGATGCCACCCCTGAGCTGTGTGGGAGCCGGGGGGCGCGTGGGTGTCTGGGTGGAACCTGGGCTGGGACCCCGTCAGCTGGGGACCCCGTTCATCCCGCCCCCACCCCCGTGTGTGCTTAGCGCTGTCACCGTGCCCCTTGGCCTGCTTGTGTCCCCGCCCAGCAGGGGCCGCAGGGGCCTTGGGCAGAGGCCTCCGGGGAGAACAGAGCAGGGCCACCGGCCACATTCAGGGCGGGAGGACAGGCGCCAGGGGCTCTGAGGGCCGCCGCCACCCCCACCAGGGCATCGTTCATCCCGCCCCCACCCCCGTGTGTGCTTAGCGCTGTCACCGTGCCCCTTGGCCTGCTTGTGTCCCCGCCCAGCAGGGGCCGCAGGGGCCTTGGGCAGAGGCCTCCGGGGAGAACAGAGCAGGGCCACCGGCCACATTCAGGGCGGGAGGACAGGCGCCAGGGGCTCTGAGGGCCGCCGCCACCCCCACCAGGGCATATCGCGCGTTCCAGGGCAGCCTGGGCGACAGAGCGAGGCCCTGGCTCAGAAACAGAAATACCCAAGGAGGCACGGGGAGATGGGCTGTGTCTGTGTTGAGCGCGCGCTGTCCTTTCCCGTCCACATGCGTCCCTCGGGGTTCTGCGCCACCAGAGACTTGCTTCTGGGTCCCGGGTCCTGGCCGAGGGGTGACTCGCCCTCTTCTTCCCATCACGGAGGAATCGCTGTGTCCCTGCCCCTCCGCTCCTCCACTTTGTCCTTAGCGCTGTTTCTGGTCCTGCAGCCCGAGTGAATTTCCAAAGGCCAGAGCCGCACTTCCCCCGCCCCGCCCCTGGCCTTAGTTTTGTCCCCTTTGCCGCTGCTCCTTGGGGATGGTCTCAGCCCCCGGGGTCACTCAGGTGGTGATCGCTAATGGATTTATGGGTTCAGCCAGTCCCTCTTCTACAAACATTGATTTACAGCCCACAGAGAGAGCTGGGAGTCACCGACATCCTTGCTCCAAATGGCAGCAGATTCCGTGAGAGCCACCCAACGCCCGCGAGGACTCTGACAGTCGAAAGCCACCGGGAACAGGTTGGGCCGCCTTGGGATCACCTTGAGCAGGGCCAGCCCAGGCCTGGGAATGGGCCGGAGACATGTGTGTCACTGTTTGCTCAGCCTGGGTTGGAGCTGCGCCTTCCTTCCAGGGATTTTCCAGGGCCCTGGGCTATGACCCCGACCTGTCCTATAGACCTCTTAGAGGTGCCTCAGAGGAGGGTGACGGCACATGCACGCCTGAGAGTGCCACACTCAGGAGGCTGAGCCAGGAGGATCGCTGCTAGCTCTAGGCCAGCCTGGGCAACACAGCGATGTCACGTCTCAACAAACAACAACAACAACAATAAACACAAAATAAACCAGAAGCACCTGAAGCCTCTGCTTTGCTGCTGTTCTGGCCTCTAAGTGGCTGTGTGGCCCTGGGGAAGACGCCAGAAACCACACTGAGTGGAGAGAGAGGCACCTAAGGGCTCCTTGCGGCCCTGCGGCAAAGTGAGAGACCAGCAGGAAAATGTATGGCAACAAATGTAAGCGCACCTTCACTTGGAGTTCGGAGGCCTAGTCAATGATTACATATTTTTATTGTTTGCCGGAGTAAGGGAGAAGGGAAGAGAAGGAGGAGGCGGGGGAGAGACAGCGAGAGAGAGCGAGAGAGGCTTGATTTCTTGATCCCCAACCCTGGATTTTAAGGTCTGCCAGGGTTTTGTGTTTGTGGGGACATTGGGGCTGGGCCGGGTGACAGGGAGGCGACAGCCCTGCCAGCCCTCTCCCAGCCTCCAGATGACAAAGGTTGCATTTACACCTGGCCCAGGGTTTAATCATCTACCATTTCCAAACACAGCAGGCTAACAACCTGTTGGCTGAGGATCATAAATTTAGAAAGTTCACCCACAGGAGACGGCCCGGGAAGGGAAGAAACAGGTCGGTGTCTTTGCTCCAGAGTGTGGGAGAGGCTGGAGCAGGCAGTGCGGTCTTGCCGGGACCAGGGCTGACTTGCTTGCTTTGTGTTTTGAGACAGGGTCTCCCAGTGTAGCCCGGCCTGGTCTCGACGTCCCCACGGAGCCCAGGCTGGGACCCCCAGCAGGTGCCGCCTTGCCCAGACTTTCCCTCCTGCTTTTCCCGTTGGTTTGATCCGCTCAGAGGCCCAGAGCCCCCTGCAGGTTAGGGTCTTCATCGTGAAGGTTTTATTGCAGAGGGAAGATCAAGCATGACATGTGCGCTCCGTGGGGGCCGCTGCAGTGAGAGCAGGGCCGGCAGACGTGGGACCGGTTCCTCCGCCCTCGGTCTCCGCGGGGCGCCCAGGTGACAGCTGGGACTCGCCGGAAGTTTCCTGCGCCCTCCTGGCTTCCCAGCCCTTCGTAAGCCTTGGCTCCGGCAGCCGTGATGTCGATGGCGCACGCCTGCCCACTTCCGACAGGGGAAGGGCGGGTCCCACGGGTCCACTTTCCTGCCTCCGTGCAATGTCGCACACACGTGCTGTCCCCTGGCGCCCTGTGCCTGAGCCTGTGCTGGGCCAGCAAGAAAGGCGGACGGGGGTGAGGGCAGATTATAAAAGGCCTTGCCTACCTGCGGGGGAGGGGAGTCCGCACAGCAGCGGACCACATCTTGAGCGCCTAGCGTTTGTGGATTTTAGCCCGGACCAAACATTCAGGGAGGCTGCCGGCGTCGGTAATTCCTTTGAGCCACGGTTATATTGAATTACATCACATCTTTAATCAAGGCCACTGGAAAACTACACAGAACATTTGTTCCACATGGCATGGGAAAGTTGAAAAGCCCTGCAGAAACGTGCCGGTGCCCCCACCCCTTCCTCTTTGTCCTGCGTTAATACGACATCCTGAAGTCACAGCCCCTTGGCCACCAGGAAGTGGAGCAGAGGATGAAGTCAGAGGGCACCAGGTGCGCCGCCCTCTCCAGGGCTGGGGTCGGGGTTCCCCGAGTGTGACCTTGGGAGAGGCTCTAGGTGGTTCTGCTCTTGCTTACCTGGGCAAGCGGTGAGGCACTGGTGCTGACAGGTGGACGGCCGGAACCCAGGTGTCGGAGGGGTGCCGATGTCACCACTCTGGGTGGCACCCGGGGCTGGGGGTGGCACTTTTCTGTTTGCTGTCACCACAAAGCCAAGACCTCTCAAACCCAGCCCCTCACCTGGTCCGGGGAAGGTGAGCCAGGGTGGCAGGCTTTCCTCGACCTGTGGGTGTTCCGGGTTTTGTTGGCTGTGTTTTCTGGATACTTGGCAAGTTAGAAAAGGTCTGTGAAATTCCAGTGCACAGGCCTGTCATCCCAGCCCCCAGGAGGCTGAGGCAGGAGGATCGTTGAGCTCAAGGCCAGCCTGGGCTCCACCGTGAGGCCCTGTCCCCCAACTCCCCCGAAAAACTCTTCCCTAATGCTGGAAAATAAAGCTGCTGGCTTTAGTATATCCCTCTTTTAGCTATAATTCCGTTAGCACCTGACAATTCTTTTTCATTCATTTGGAAGACATGTTGGCTATTTTTTAAGGAGAAAAGACAAAAATAGCTCCAAAGATCCAAACCTTTGTTAAAAGGTCTATGTCGTCATCATAGAATCTTCTTTGATTTGTTCTAAGCCTCAGAAAGGTAAAGTCTGAAGCCTACGTGGCGTTCATGGTGGCTTTCATGGAATTTAGAAAAAGCGAACCAGACTCCTCGGAAAATATGTTTGGGATTTTCCTCAGAACCCTGTGTCTTCTCCAAACGGGTGCTGGAAGCCCTCGGATTAGGCCGCAGCCCTCCTGCTCCTGGCCTCTGTCAGATGTGCGCGGGGGCTGGCCACCCACAGCTCGGGCTCTGTAAATAGTGAAATCCTCCCTTTGAGCGTGTCCTGCTTGCTATCTCAGGGCGGCGACCACATCACAGGGACATCGCAGCCCGCCGGAGCCTGGGGAGGGGCTGGGGGCTGCAGGCCAGGACAGTGGGGGACGATGGTGCCCAGAGCCTGGATTCCAGCCTTGCACACAGGGCAGCCGGGCCGCTCACTCGCGAGGCTGCATCTCCAGCTTCCCTTGTGCCCTGAGGTGGAAGGGGAGGGGAGGAGCTCAGTGAGATGTGTGTGCGCATGTTCGTGTGTCTCCTCGCGTGATTTACTTCTTTTTAGTTATTATTATTATTATTTTTTGTTTTTGTTTTTTGAGACAGGGTCTCACTATGTAGTTGAGACTGACCTGGAACTCACTGTGTAGCCCAGGCTGGTCTCGAACTCACAGCCATCCTCCTGCCTCAGCCTTCCGAGCGCTGGGATTACAGGCGTGCGCCACCACGCCCGGCATGATTTACTTTGTGTGTTTGTTTTGTGAGGCAGGGTCTTGCTTTGTGTTCCAGGCTGGGCTCGAACTCACTGTGTAGCCCAGGCTGGACTGGAAATCATGAGATCCTTCTGTCTCAGCCTCCCGAGGGTTGGGATCAGACTTGTGCTACTCTGTCCGACTTTCTTCTTTTCCTTAGTGCATGTTTGCAGCACATGATGATAGCGCTCATTATAGGGAGCTGGAACACATATGCAGCGCGTCGGAATTCTCTCTCTCCGGCAGGGTGGGCTTTCATAGGTGACTCACAGAGAGACAGTTGGTGATTCCCTGTCCCCGGTGTGCACACACCCATTTTCAGTACGGCTCTGCTGTGTTTTCCAGTAGAGGCAGAACCTGGAGTTTGCCCACACTTTGAGGAGATTTGGGGATAGAGCATGGAAAACCCTTCAGGCGGTCGTTTTACCTTAGGTTTCTTTTCTCCAGACTCTCAGCTCCTAACCTGGTTATTTTCCCAGTTTTCTGCACCTGCAGCATCCTCTGAAAATCGCTTCTAACGCTTCACTGCTAATGTAGATTCAGGGTAGGTGGCGCACGCCTCCTAGCACTGGGAGGCTGAGGCAGGAGGATCGCCATGAGTTCAAGGCCAGCCTGGGCTACACAGTGAGTTCAAGTTTCAAGGCCAGCACTATAGCCAGATTAAAGAACTTGTGCTTTTAGCTTCTAGAAACGCTCATAATTCTGCCGATAATTACACTTCAGTGGCAGAGGACCAGACAAGCAGTCCCTGTTCATATCAGAACAGGAAGGGCTGGATGCACAGGCCCGCCACTGGCCACGGCCCACCTGTAGGCAGCGGGGCTGGGCGACATTTTCAGTCCTCTCCTCTGAGCCTGGGGACTTTGCCTCCATGTGCCAGGCCGTGGTTCCATCTTGCTCCCCTGATCCCGGCTGGGCCCTCGGGCTCCTGTCCCTCATCCGGGGTCCCAACCGAGTGTCTCCTAGCTGCTTTCTGTCCACGGGACAGCTCCAGCCCCGTCACACGGTGTGGCCTGGAGCCCCTCTGTCCCTTGTGGGAACCTGTGGGCTCTCCGAGTGGCAACCAAGGGTGGAAAGGCCGACCCCGCTTCGCCTTCTCCTGACTGGGCACTGGGGTGCCTGGCTGACTGGAGTGACCAGGGGATGATGGAGGTTTATGATCAAGGGAACCCCACATGTCTCTGGTCCCTCTGAATTCTGTTTGCAGACTGAGCAGTCTCTCCTCAAGTTTATTTCTTTCTCTCCAGAACAGAAATCAGGCTCCCAGGCTGGCTTTGAACTCCAGATCCTCCTGCCTCTGCCTCCTGAGTGCTGGGATGGCAGGCACGCGCCTCAGGACTTTTCTGTACCACGTCACTGTGAGCAGCATGTTGCCGACTGCCCTGTCACACGACATACCACCTGTCCCGGGTCTCGTTGTGGAGGGTCCTGGTCACTGGGCAGCCACTGACCCCAGCCTGGACCTCCCGCCAGTGCCACCTATGTTAGGTCACTTCCAGCACCGAGGTTCCACTGCTGATGTAGGAGGCTGAGACAGGAGGATCTCAGTGAGTTCAAGGCAGACTGGGCCATCTAGTGAATTCAAGGCTGGCCTGAACGACGCAGTGTAATCCTGTCTCCCAAAAAATTGCATAAATAAAATAATTGAGCACATCCCCATCTTTGGTGAGCGTCACATTCTGGATCCCCCCACCCCATGATCCCCCTCTCCCACCTGCGGCCTGGGGTACGGGGGGACTTGAGGACCAAGTGACTGTGTCTCCTCCCACCGCGCCTTCCTCATGCAAAGCCCATAAAAAGGCGAGGCTTTGTGGGAAATGGGAGCCTCCTGTGCTTTTCCTGCGTCCCACGCCCCGTCACTGTTAACAGCGGGGCCGGACTGTGCCATCTGGTGTCTCACTTGGCCAGTGAGAATTCCGTCTGGGAAGGGCAGCTGCGGCTCCCAGTGCCCCAGTAAGAGGCCACACGGCATAGGGCTCCGCTCCGCGGGAGAGCGCCTGCCTCTTGTGCCCAGGCCCGAACTAACCCCAGGGAGCACTGCAAAGACAAAGGGGGCGGTGACAGCTGCTCAGCCAAGGTGGGCTGCTGTACACACGCCTGATATCCCAGCACGTGGGAGGCCGAGGCAGGAGGATCGCCGTGAGTTCGAGGCCAGTCTGAGCTACAGTGCGAGACTCCGTCTCAAAACAAAACAAAAAAAAGTGATATGATAATTAAAACTAAAATATAAGAAAAACCTCACCGGCTGGGGTAGCACTCAAGGGGAGAGTGCTTGCCTGGCTTGCACAAGGCCCTGGGTTTGGTTCCCAGCACAGGGAAAAATAAAATAAGTGAAATAAAACGATTTCCAGCCTTAGAGTGACTCGGGGTTCGCTGGGAATGGGAACATCGCAAGGGAGCGATGAAAACCCCGTCCTGTTGGATCACACGTTACGCTGCTTTGTGATTTTCCTCCAGAAAACAGATGGGCGAGGCCTTGCGCCCAAAACACAGCTTCTCTGCGCACCCAGCCGTCCTCGGTGCTCATTTCCAGCTGTTTTTTACGAAGCAGACGTTGCTGATGTGCAGAAGAAACTGCGAAGGAGCCCGGACCCTGAGCTGGGCCAGCGCCCGCTCCCCGTCCCTCTTTGCTTTGTTCAGCATCGACGCACGCTGGGCCTGCGTGGGCACAGAGGCAGGAGCAGGAGGGCGATGCGTTAGGAAACAGCCTGGGGCCGCTTTCTATCCGCAGCCCGTGATGGGGATCGAACCCAAGGCCTTCACGCTGAGCTGCATCGCCAGCCCTTTTGTATTTTATTTATTTATTTATTGGTACTGGGGATCGAACTCGGGTCCTTGTGCTTGCGAGGCAGGCGCCGGAACCACTGAGCCAAATCCCTGGCCCCCTTTTTATTTTTTGTATCTAACGTGGAATCTCACTAAGTGCCATTGCTGCACTGCCCAGGCTTGGTTTGAACTTGCAACCCTCCCGCCTCAGCCTCCCAGAGTGCTGCTGGGATCACAGTTAAGCACTGCTGCGCCTGGCTCTGTGCCACAGGCAGGGTCACAACATCACGAGCAAAGCACCTTGGTTCCCGATAGGCGCTGAGTGAGGGTCTGACCGCCGGGCCATGCTGGCCCAAGGGGTGCGGAGTCTGGCCCAAGTGGCCTGAAGATGTAGCTCAGTGTGAAGGCCCTGGGTTCAGCCCCCAGAACCACAAACACAAATAAGAAAACAGTGATGGACTTGAAGGATCTGAGAAGAGGGCGAGTATCCTTGTGGGGACGGAAGCCTGTTTTCAGAGCCTTAAGATGTGAACGGAGCTGCGCATGGTGGCGCATGTCCATCGTTGTCCCAGCACTTGGGAGGCTGAGGCAGGAGGATCGCTGAGAGCCGAGGCCCAGCCTGGACTGCACCAGTGAGTCCTTGTCTCAAAACAGAGCAGAACAAAAAAACAAACTGAAACAAAAAAAATGTTGCAAATGTATAATGAATGGTGAGAAACTCTCATCCTCGACATACAGTGTTTTATTTGTGACCCTGGTGCCGGCCTCGGCCTCCCCAGCGATGAAGTGGGTGTGGGTTTGGTCCCCGCTCTCGGCACGAGGGTCAGCGGGACTTCTGTGACCTCGGTCGGGAGTGTCTGCCTCACCCACACACCCCGCCGGAGCTCGGGACGCTGGGGCTTGGCTGCCTCTCCCTGTGGGCTCGGTGGCCCTGGGGCAGGGCTTTGAGCATCTGCTCCTTGGTGACGGTCCCACGGCGATCGATGCCGAGTGTCTGGAAGGTCTGCTGTGCTGTCTGTGGAAGAGGAGGACCGCAAGGTAGGAAAGCTGTTGGCATGGAGCATCCCGGAAGGGACTTGCTGAAGCCAGGAGGGACGTGGAGGAAATGGGGGCGTTCCACGTCCCCAAACTTCAGGGCCGGGGCTTAGCTCGGGTGCTGCCACCTGCCTCGCGAGTGCAAGGACCCCAGCTCGATCCCCAGGACCAAAAACAAACAAATGCACCTCACATTCCAAAGCTTCTTTGTCAAAAGCCCTATTTTTGGCTATGTCTGTTTTTTTTTTTTTTGAGACAGGGCCTCACTGGGGCCGGGGATTTAACTCAGTGGTTCTGGCGCCTGCCTCACAAGCGCAAGCTCCCAAGTTTGATCCCCTGTACAAAAAAAAAAAAAAAAAAAAAAAAAAAAAAAAATGTGCATGACACAGGGCCTCATTGTGTAGCCTGGGCAACCTTGAACTCGGAGCCATCCTCCTGCCTCAGCCTCCCAAGTATTGAGCTCACAGGCGTGCGCCACCTCACTGGGCAGCTTTGCCTGTTCTTGATGCGCTGAGAAAAACCACCTGCTCTCTTTGGAGTCCTGGCTTCCTTGTCTTAAGCCCAGAGGTGACCCGAAGGCCTCATTGATTCTGAGTGGCTGGGGGAGACCCTGGTCTGCTGGCGCTGGGTCCAGCCGGGTCGCTGTCCCCTAAGGAAAGCGGCGGAGCCCGGCGGAGGAACCCACAGCAACAGACACTGTGATCGCGTTGCATCTCAGCCTCCTACGCTTGCACAAGCGAATCCCACCCCCTGAACGTCTGTGCGGAAGGTGGGGCGTGGCAGGAGCGGTGTGGTGTGCGCCACGTGGTGAGCAGCCCTCCCTCCGCGTGCCCGGCGGCTGTGAAACCCACCTCGGGCGCCCTGCCTCCTCCTGATGTTGGAGGATGTGGATGAAGGCGCTTTGGGAGTCCTACGCTCAGAGGCGCTTTGACAGGACAATGACAAGGAGAGGCTGGACGTCAGTTAATTATTATTAGTTTGTTTACTGAGCCAGGGTCTCCTTGTGTTCCAGGCTGGCCTTGTGCTCAGCATGTAGCCCAGGCTGGCCTCGAACTTCTGGAGATCCTGCGGCCTCAGCCTCTGCATACTGGGATTCCAAGCATGCTCCACCGTGTCTGGAAAGTAACTCATTAATTTTTTAGAGGCACAGACGTTTGCATAGCTCATCAAGGTGTTTAAACACATTCATGAAACACATGGATCCTTACTCATTCTCCAAGGTCCAACCTGCTAGCACACTGGGCCCTCGGTACCATCAGGGATTCGATCCGGGATCCTGCTGGTCACTTGCAGAAAGCAGCACGATGCTTGTGTGGGACCAGTATGCATTATCTCCAGACGATGCAAGGTACCAGTATCATACAAATGCTGTGTTTTGGGGCAATAATGATCAGAAGATCTGTATGTGTTTAGTAGAGACTTCATGTTTTCAAAAATAGTTTCAGCTTCATGGCACACACCTGTAATCCTAGCACTCG
>NW_022900942.1:59275484-59311847 GCF_012274545.1 Fukomys damarensis | reverse complement strand
GGAAAGTAACATTAATTTTTTAGAGGCACAGACGTTTGCATAGCTCATCAAGGTGTTTAAACACATTCATGAAACACATGGATCCTTACTCATTCTCCAAGGTCCAACCTGCTAGCACACTGGGCCCTCGGTACCATCAGGGATTCGATCCGGGATCCTGCTGGTCACTTGCAGAAAGCAGCACGATGCTTGTGTGGGACCAGTATGCATTATCTCCAGACGATGCAAGGTACCAGTATCATACAAATGCTGTGTTTTGGGGCAATAATGATCAGAAGATCTGTATGTGTTTAGTAGAGACTTCATGTTTTCAAAAATAGTTTCAGCTTCATGGCACACACCTGTAATCCTAGCACTCGGGAGGCTGAGGCAGGAGGATCATGGTGCGTCCGAGGCCAGCCTAGGCCACATAGTGAGACCGTCTGAAAAAGTCACACAGAGGGGCCAGGGATTCAGCTCAGTGGCACCACACCTGCCTGGCAAGTGCAAGGTCCTGAGTTCGATCTCCGGGGCCGGAAAGGAAAAAAGCAAAACCAAAGAGGACAAAAACTTGAGTATTTACTGTGCACCAGCTGCTATGCTGAGCTCTGCAGACAAAAGGCAGACGTAAGAGGGGAAGCTTTCTCTGTAGGGATTTAAAGCTTTTCCTGCTCCCTGCAGTCTTGGTTTGGATACTGTTTGTCGAGGCGGGAAGAACCGGACTGAGAGAGTGAACACGCAGAAGGTTTCCAGAAGGGCGGTGACCGTTTCTCCCATTTCAAGACCGGCCAGCCGCCGGCGCTCTGGAGTTAGCGCTCAGATAAGTAAAAGGGATGCAGGGCCCGTCACAAACAAGACGCAGGAGGCCGCGCGTGGTGGGGCTTGTGGCCCTTTCATCTTCAAGACGAGAAGAAATATTACGAGGGCCCACGAGACAGCAGGAAAACCTCCCAGAGCCCAGAAACGGTGCACGTCAAGGCTGCAGCTGGGTGTCCCCACGTCCTGTCCCTTCCCCGTCCTGTGACACACGGGGCGCCGGCTTTCAACAGGGACGGGGAAGCAAAAGAGCTGACCCGGCATCCAAGAACACGGGTGGCACCTCGGGGCCGCAGGGACGGGGCCTGCGCCTGGGCCAGAGCCTGGGTGGAGCGGTTTCCCGGCTCCGACGTCTGCTCCCGTCGTGGCCCTGCTGGGCGATTCCAGACCAACTCACGGCCTCCTGCGCTTGTCCGTGCGGCCGCTGGGTGTTTTCCTCCGCTCCTGCGTATCAGAAGCTGTGGACGGTCAACCCCCCAGATCCATGCGCTCCGCATCCTTGGATTCAGCAGCCACTGACTGGAAACGGCTCTGTACTGAAGACGTAGAGATTTTCATTTTTACCCCCACCCATCCCGGGCAATATTCCTTTTAGGCTGAGGCAGGAGGATCGCCCGACCTTCGAAGCCAGCCTGGACGACACAGCGAGATCCTTCTCCATCGCCTCACAGAAAAGACCTTGGACGCAGGGAGAAGCCGGCCCCGCTCCTGGGTGCTCGGGTGGCAGCGGCTGCTGGGCGATCCTGCGGGCTGGGCCTGCATCGCGGGGTCCCTTCCTGCCCAGATCCGTGCACCCCGGACAATGGGCGTCCAGCTGGCCGCCCCCACGGCCCTTCCACCGAGCAGGGACCGGCGTGCCATGCTATTTGAGCCCGGCGATAAGACCTTCCCTCCCCGCTACTCCACTGTGCCAGACGTGGTGCTGGGTCGGCGCCCATGGTCCGGCGGCCCTGTCCTGTGCGTCCCAGGACCAGTGTGGTGTCAAGGGTGAGGGGACGATTCTGACACTGTCATCGTTTCAACGATCAATGCTTTATCCAGGGTTTTGGGTTTTGTTTGTTTGACTGTTTTGGTTTTCCTTGTTTGTTTTTGAGACGGGATCTCTGTAGCCCAATCTGGCCTGGAGCTTGCGGTCCTCCTGCCTCAGCCTCCTGAGTACTGACCCTGCCTGGCTCAGAATCAGGTTTGCTTCAGTGAGTGGAAGCTTCCCAAGTCTGCGGCCGGGAGAGGAGCCAGGCAGGGGTGGGTGTGCGGCCATGGGAGGGCAAGCTCGCCTGAGACAAGCCTGTCCCCACACCGGACCATCCTGGTCTCCTATTTCTGTCATTCCAGGGGCATACAATGCTTTTGGAGCTGTGGGTGCCCCGCTGGGTGTATTTAGGGGGCAGGGGCAGGGGTCTGTCAACATTTGGCCTTCATGAGGAGGCCGAGGCAGGATGATAACTGAGTCTGAGAACAGCCTGTGCTACGTCACAGGACCCTGTCTAAAAGCAAAGCAAAGCAAAGCAGCAGACCCCAAAAGAACACTTGGCCTTCGTCCCCGAGACCCCGAGGCACGGATGCTTGGGTGCTGACAGGGTTGCCCAGCTCTTCCCTGCTCCGGGCCGAGGGGCCAGACGGCCGTGAGGAGGAAGGGAAACAGGGGCCCCATTGAGCACGGCCGCTCCCACTTTGGCACCGAAAATGGCCAATGTCAGCCGTCAGGTTCATTTCGCAACTGGGTTATGTGATCTCGGCTGCCTCTTATCTCAGGCAGAGGTGTGAAAACAGAACCCGGCTCAGCAGCCTGAGGAGGGGCTTTGTGTGCAGCTGGGGGTGGGGGCGAGCCGACCAGGGCCACCTGCCTGCCCCACCTCGCAGCTCCGGCTCCCTTGGCTGGCCAGAACTTGCTCTTCATTTTCTGGTTTGTTTATTGTTTGTTTGTTTGTTGAGACAGGGTCTCGCTGTGTAGTCCAGACTGGCCTTGAGCTTACTGGGTAGCGCAGGCTGGCCTCAAACTCCTGGCGATCCTCCTGCCTCAGCCTCCCAAGTGCCTGGCCTGACTCTTCTTGCTCCAGAAAGCCTCCCTGTCGGAAGAGAGGAGAGCGAATTCCCCTGCCTGGCAGCCCTGGGTCCTGATCCTCCGACCCCTGACTGGTCCCCAAAAGCCACAGGAGCCCCTCTCAGCAAGCGTGGCTGACTGTGCCCTGCACCCCGCCCTCCTGGGAGAGCAAGGCGAGGTGGCCCCATGCCAGCAGCCTCACAAAGTGGTGTTGTTAAGTCCCCTCGGATGTCCCCGTGTGGCTTCAGGGGTCGGAGGAGGATCTGTTTACACCGCCAGGGTCCCGTGGAACGGCCGGGACAATGGGCCTGTGTCTCCCCCAGAGCCTTGGACGAGGTTGGAGGGTCGCTTGTTGGCGGGCTCAGGTGACGCTGGATTTCACCTTGCAGGGTGAGCTCATTGGATTTCCAGCGGGTTCTGAGGAGGTCTGGCCAGGGAAACCCAAGGTGTCAGGTTCTCAGCGAAACCTCTCTCCAGGACCTGGGTCCCTGGAAACCTGGGGGCCGAGGGCTCATCCGAAACCCACAGGGCAGGGAAATCTCATCCCCCACATTGCTGTACCATCTTGGCCTCACAGGCGAGACCTGTGGTTTCAGGGCAAGGCGCCATCTGCTAGGCTGGGAGTTCCAGCCCTGGATCAGAGGACCTCTCACCGCAGCCTTGGGTCTCCTTGTGTGTCCCCTCACCACAAAGGCCAAGCCCTGCCTCGTCACATTCTGATTACTTGTTTTTTTGTTTGTTTTTGAGGTAGGGTCTTGCTGTGTAGCTCAGATTGGCCTCGAACTCACAGAGATCTTCCTGCCTCAGCCTTCTGGGTTCTGGCCTTACTGGCATGAGCCACCATATCAGGCTTAAAACCTATAGTCTCTATTTGCCCCTGACTTGAAAATTAAAACTCATAGGTAATGTGTGAAAAGGGCAGGGTTTGAACCCGCAGCTGGCTGGACCCAGATCTCACCCTGTGTTGAAGATGCCTCCCTACCACTAAGAGACGTCAGGTGTGCCAGGACAGGGAGAGCCCTGGGGGACAAACTGCCCCTGCCTCAGGGCCACGGTGGAAGGAAACAGCCCTGTCCTCCCTGGCCTTGCTGTCTCTGACTGCGCGGAGTTGGCGGGGACGCTCGAGATGTCTGGGTGTCGGCCTGGGTTGACTCTGGCCCGCTTGGGGCAGAATCCAGCAGGTGGACCCCTCTGTCCCCCTTTTGCAGAGCAACCAACTCCAAAGGGGCAGCAGAAACCCAGGCAAGAGGGGGGCTTCTGACTGGGCTCTCTCTTCTCAGAAGTAATTTCTTACGTTTTGAAGTTGGACGTGGTGGCGCATACCTGTCATCTCAGCACTCAGGAGGCTGAGGCAGGAGGATTGTTGCAAGTTTGAGCCCAACAGGGGCCACACAGTGAGACCCTGCCTCAGAAGAACAAACACACCCAAAGAGAAATCTGTGTTTCTCTGACACTGAAGGGCAGAGCTGACCATTCACGTTCAGGCCTCTTCTGCGAGTCTAGGCTGTGCCTTAGGGTGAGGGCTGCCCAGGGAGCGGGTGGAGCAGCGACGGGTGCCTGGCTTCTCATGTGACCGGAGGCCCCGGACGGGCTGGCAGGACCCTTCAGGCAGGGGAGGCAGCGAGGGCAAAGGCCTGTCATACCCGCAGCTCAGGTGCAGGAAGTGGCTTGCTGCAGCAGATCTTGGAGTCCCCAAGATGAGCTTAGCTCAATCAGGTTTTTGTTTTCTGGGCATTTTGTTTTGTTTTGTCTTTTGAGACGCGGCCTCCCTACATACCCCAGGCCGGCCTTGAACTCACTGTAGTGAAGCTGGCCTTGAACTTGTAGCCATCTTCCTGCCTCAGCCTCCCGAGTGCTGCTGGAATTACAGGCTCGCACCTGCACACCCTGTCTTGGATTTCAGAATATTTTCCTATACATAATGAGATACCTTGGGATGGAACTGAAGTCCAAACACAGAATTCGCTTATGTTTTATATGCAGAGCCCAAAAGTAATGTTAGAGAAGATTTTCGGTGCTGGTGAGGTCGGATGGGAATTTTCCATGTGTGGTCAAAGGGGTTTCAGATCTGGGAGCATTTCAGACTCCTGGTTTCGGATTAGGAACATTCAGCCTGTAGGTCCCATCCAGGCCAGACAAACACTGAAGGCCAGGGCCTCCTGGACCTCTGAGCAGGGGACCTGGGCACCTGGGTCCTCTGCCGGCCTCAGCCTCCTGCCTGCAGGGTGCACCTTTCCCAAGGCGCCCAGGCCCCGGGGCATCCCATGGGCCCTCAGCCAGCTGGTGGGCTGCTCCATTCTCCATGCTGAGCTCAGCCTGGTGCAGGTGCAGATGCTGATGTCACCGCTACCAGCCTGTGTGCGGCGGTGGCCTCTGGCTGCCAGTCCAGGCCCTGGAAAGCACCTTTGTGAAATGCTGGCTCCCTGGGAGAAGTATCTCCTGGTGACTCGGGCGATGTGGGTCCTGGAAGATTGAGCTCACTATGTAGCCCGGACCAGAACTCATTCATGATGAGATCCTCCTGCCTCAGCCTCCCGGGGGCTTGGGTGACAGGCTTGCATTTATTATTTTTTTTTTTTTGAGGCAGGATCTCACTATGTAGTGAGACTGACATAGAACTCACTATGTAGCCCAGGATGGTCTTGAACTCACAGCGATCCTCCTGCCTCAGCCTCCAGGGTACTGGAATTACAGGCGCGCGCCACCACGCCTGGCGGGCTGCATTTAAATGGATGATGGGAAGGCTTGCGCCACAGCAGAAGGACCAGAGTCGCTGGCAGCTCTGGTGCCACCTTGCCCCTCTTTGCCATGCGTGGTCACTGTACGGGCTTCCTGCAGGCCTGGGCTCTTCTGAGCCGGGGTGGTGCTGCACCTGTGATCCCAGCACTCTGGGAGGCTGAGGCAGGAGGATCATGTGTTTGAGCCCAGTCCGGGGAACTTCATGACTCAGTAAACTCTGTCTTATTTTTAAAAAATAAAAAGGGCCAGAGGTGTAGCTCAGGTACAAAGGTTCTGGGTTCAGTCCCCAGTGCTGAAAAAAATCAATCATCGCTCATCCAGTCTGGTTCCCTAAAGGGCAGAACCCCCTCACCCACGCTGGTATCCCGGACTCGGTCTCCGGGCCACACCTGCACAAAGCCTGGCTCAGGGGCTCCCGCCTTCCTCCTGCACCCGGGCCGGTCCAGGTGCGAAGAATGAGGGACTGGGGCTGGGACCGAGGCGGGGACACAGGCGGAGGGCGCGGCAGCAGCACGGCCCGATGGACGGCGGTTTCCTCCTTCCACGGATGATAGCGGCAAAGGATCTGGGAAATGTGCCCTCCTCTGACGCGAGAGGGCGAGGGGGGAGCGAGGCCAGCAGGAAGAGCTTGTGCCGCTTCCTCCCTTCCTGGCCTTGTCCTTCCGGGAGAGGGAACCGGGACTGAAGTCCCCTGTGGGAGCTGCTGGCCGGGGTGTGGGGAGGACAGAGCCTCGGGCTCGCGTGCAGGACCTCCTGGTGCACACACCCGCAGGAGGTGCTTCTCTGACGAGTTGGAGGCCTCTCAGCGGCCTGCGGAAGGGCCTGTTTTCTCACCGCAAAGTCACCCCCCAGCAGAATTGGCCTTCCGAGAAAAGCATCATTAGGACAGGTGGGATCCCAGCGCCCAGGAGGCTGAGGCAGGAGGATCGCTTCGAGTTTGAGACCAGCCTGAGCTGCACAGTGAGTTCAGGGCCAGCCTGCAGTACATAGTGAGACCCTGTCTCAAAAACAAACCAAAAACAAAGAAAAACCAACTTGTGAAACGTACTCTGAACCCCAAGTGTGCCATGTTTTCCCTGAGACGATAAGCGAGTCGTGTAAGAGACGCTTTGGGAAGTGCTTCCCGGGTCTCTGTGAGGCACCGGGGTGAAGAGCACGGCTCCCTGCGCGCTGCAGGGGTGACTGGGGAGGCACTGTCACCGCCTGCAGTGTGGCCCAGAAGGGCCCCGGAAGCACAGGTCTAGCAAAGAGCCTCAGATGCCAGCGCGGGCTTGGGAGGAAGGCAGGCAGCAGCCGGAGCCCCGGCTTGCAGTGTCGCTGAGGGGCAGGTGAGACACCAGAGTGTTGCCGCAGTGGCCTCTCCTGGACCCTGAGCTGAGTCCACTGGAGGAAGGAAGGTTTCTGTCCGGAAAGCAGGAACCCGTCAGGGGGCCGGTCCCAAGCTGCTCCCCAGCGATCTCCTATGAGAGCCCAGGAGGGCCGGGCCTCAAACTCTGGAGATCCTCCTGCCTCAGCCTCCTGAGTGCTGGGATCACGGCCTGTGCCATGTTGGGTAGGTGACTGACTTAAATGCTCTGCAGAACGGCCTCAGTGATGCCCTCTTCCCGGAGAGAGCGAAATGCAGGGTGAGGCGGGGAGCCACAGAGGCCGAGTCCTCCGCTTTGCCGACCACTCCTCCCTCCTTGCCCCTCGCCGGCGGCCTCCTCTGTCGCTGTCCTGCGTGTCTGAAGGGCCCGGTGTGTGCGCAAAGATCAAGCCACCCGTCCCTAAAGGAGACGGACGCCGGTGGGCACATCAAACGCGCGCGGAGGTGACGGACGTTTATATTTGGGAAGTGCCGCTGCTTTGATCCCACTTTCTACTTTTTCGAGAGCTTGACAAATGTGCCCCGAGGCCTTGGCTTCAAACGTCTCCAGTCACGGAGCCCTGCACTTGACCCGAGCCGCATTTGATCTCAGCCCACAAGAATAGGCTCCTCTGTCCACTGTCGCCCTGCCGCCCTGAGTCAGCGCTGAGTTCTGTGAGCGCCTCAGCCTGCGTCGGGAGGCGCCACAGGGCTTCCCAAGGGCTCTCTCTCTCTGCAGCCCAGGCTGGCCTCCAATGTCCCGCGACCCTCCTGCCTCAGCCTCCCTAGTGCTGGGATGACAGGCGTGCGCCCCTGGGCTCAGGGCCGCACACAGATTTCAGTGCATGAGGAGAGAGCAGCCACCCTCGAGGAGTAACCGAGGCCCTCACCTCCCTGCAGACTGGGGCTGTGCGCACGGAGGGAGCTGGACGTCTCGCCGCCCTGCTGCGGTCGCTGTCAGTATCACCAGCGAGAGGTCAGTGGCCAGCAGGGGCCTCGCGTGTGACAGGGGAGGATGCAGAGGGCGGCCACTGTGGCGTCGGGGGAAAGCATGACAGGAAACTTCTGTGGGCCCGGTTCACTCCACAGCGCCTTATACCTTATGTATTAGGTTCTGTTCCTGCTCTCCCAGGAGAATGAGTTTCCACGTTAAAATGTCTTTGCCAGTGAACTGAGGGTAACTTCAAAAAATGTATAAAGTAAAATATTTTTTCCTTTAGCCAGGCCTGGTAGAGAACACCTGTGATCCCAGCACCCTGGGAGGCTGAGGCAGGAAGATTGTACATTTGAGCCCCTGTCTTTGACAGTTTAGGAACTTAAGTGAGATCCTGTCTCAAAAATTTTTAAAAATTTTGTAAGAAATGGATCAAAGATCTAAATATGAAAACCAAAATGTTTAATCTGCTGGAGGATAAATTTGAAACTCTTGAAATCATAAGTGTAGGTAAATCACTGTCTGCCTCGCAAGTGCAAGCAAGGTCCCACCTGGTACCAAAAAAAAAAAAAAAAAAAAAAAAAAAAAAGAAAAGAAAAAAGTGTAGGAAAGACTTTCTGAGCAGAACATTCATTGCCTAAGAAATGGTACCTAGAATCAACAAATGGTATCACATCAAATTAAAAAGCTTCTGCGAGGCGTGGTGGCACATGCCTGTAATCCCAGCACTCAGGAGGCAGAGGCAGGAGGATGCTGTGAGTTCAAGACCAGCCTGGGCTACATAGTGAGTTCCAGGTCAGTCTCAGCTACGTAGTGAGACCCTGCCTCAAAAATCAAAATAAATAAATAAAACCTTCTGCATAGCAAAGGAAACAGTCAACAGAGTGAAGAAACGACACACAATGGAAAGTTTTTTGCTACCTACTCTTTGGACAGAGGACTAATATCTAGATTTAAAAAATCTCAAAAGTTAGATTCTCCCCAATAAAAGACCCAATCAAAAAATAAATAGCCAACCAGAATGAATAGATACTCCTCAGAAGTACAAATAGACACTAAATACATGAGAAAATGTTCAGTATTTCTGGTCATTAGAGAAATGCAAACTAAAATAACACTGAGATTTCATCTCACTCCAGAAAGCATAACCATCATCAAAACTGAAATAATGACTGGACAGGCAGGGTGGCACATCCCTGTAATCTTAGCACTTGGGAGGCTGAGGCAGGAGGATTGCTGCGAGTTTGAGGCCAGCCTGGGTTACACAGTGAGTTCAAGGCCAGCCTGAACTACATAGTGAGACCCTGTTTTAGAATATCAAATGAAAAGTAAAAAGAGCTGGGTGTGGTGGCACACGCCTGTAATTCCAGCACTCAGGAGGCAGAGGCAGGAGGATGCTGTGAGTTCAAGACCAGCCTGGGCTACATAGTGAGCTCCAGGTCAGTCTCAACTACATACCGAGACCCTGTCTCAAAAAACCAAAAAAAAGAAAAAAAAAAGTAAAAAGTAAAGAAATTAAATGATAGAAAATGCTGTGGGGGAGAAGAAACCCCCCCACTCTGTCAGCAGGAGTGTAAACTGATACAGCCACCGTGGAGCTCGTGAGGGCCAGTCCTCAGAAGCCAAGAGAAATTCCATTTGAGGGTCGGGATGGGGCTCAGCGGTGCCACACCCGCTCGGCGAGCACGAGGCCCTGAGTTCCACGCTGGCATGGGGAGGGGGTTCCATTTGACCCAGCCGTTCCCTTGTAGGTGCCGTCCGGAAAGAGTTCAAGACACCGTATTACAGAGAGGTACGCACGCCCATCTCTGTAGCTCATGGCTTCTCTCACGTGAGCAAACCCAGAGGACAGATCCTAGGCAGTAGGGAGAGGGCTAGTTTGCTAATGGGAGGGATTAAGAGATGGAGCGGAACCAGCTACGGCGGTGCACCCTGTGATTAGTCCCAGCCTCAGAAGGCCGAGGCGGGAGGACTGCCATGAGTTTGAGCCCAGCCTCAGTTACACAGGAGGACCCTGTCTCAACAAAGGGGCAGGGCCAGGGATTGAGCTTGGTGGTTCCACCGCCTGTTTCTCAAGTGTAAGGTCCCAAGTTCGATCCCTGGTGACCCCCAAAAGAAGAAAGAACCCCCCAAAACGAAACCAAAGACTCAGACTTCGAAATAAACCAGTGTAGTGAAAAGTGTGCTGGGGGGCAGAGAGGGGAGAGGAATAGAAACCCGCGCTGGCCCTTGCTGCGGTTCCTGCCCGGGATCCAGAGCCTGGAGGCGGTGACAGGCACTTTTTCCTGTCGCCAGCGATGTCGAGTGACAGCAGCGTGCGCTCCCAACCTAGTGCGGAACTCTGGCCGTGCTGTTTCTTTGTTTCCCGTCTGTCCGTCCCAGCTGTGGGTCTGGAGGTGGGGAGTGCGCTGGGAACTCGACTCTGTTCAACAGAGGCTCCAGTTTCAAAAGCGGGAGATAATGTTACAGTGGCCCTCGTTTCCTTCCTCCATCCTTTCCTCCCCTTCTCTCTTTCCAGGCTGGCCTCAAACTTGAGATCCTCCTGCCTCAGCCTCCCAAGTGCTAGGCTCACAGGCGTACGCCACCATTGGCTTTGGAGGCTGCTTTCCCTGGGGTGAGCAGTGTACACCGTGACAGCCAGGCTGGGGGAGGACCGTGGAGCAGCTGCCCCAGCACGAGCCCAGCAGACCTCACTGCCTTGTGGATGGGGTGGGCGGGGAGGCGCGAACGGCAGGGTGACATCAGAGCACTGGGAGCCCTGGACCTGCCCAGCCTCGGGGTGGAGCACTGAGTCATCAACCCCGTGCTCAAGGGTGCCCCAAGAGGGTGGGGACAGGTGCGGCCTCATGAGGCCCTGACTGTCACTGTCCCGGCCCTCTGCAGCTGTGTGGCCCGGGACAGTGGGAAGGGGGCAGAGCGGTGATCTGGCCGGGCCGCCCTGGCCTCCACCGAGCCTGTCAGGTAATCTTCCCCGCTGCTTCGCCCGGGGACAGAGAGGTCAGGCTTTTCTCTTGTTGTTTTCCCCCTACTTTTTAAGGAAGGGTCTCGCTGGGTAGTTCAGGCCGACTCGAACTCATTCTGTAGCCCAGGCTGGCCTGGAACTTGTGGCGATCCTCCTGCCTCAGCCTCTCAAGTGCTAGGATGACAGGCGTGCGCCACCATGCCTGCTGCTCTTGTCAGAGATGCTTGCATCTTGGGGTGTCGGCGATGCACACAGTGGGTCTACTCTACCTCCTCCCTCCTCTCCCAGTCCTTTTGGTCGTGGTGTGCCCAGGGACAAGTCTCCCTGACTCCTGGGAGGAATGTCTGTTGGTAACTTTCCCTTCCGGTGAAATGCAAAGCACTTGTCATTTCTTGGAAGGCTCAATGAGGTAGAACTTTCAGTGCCAGCCGTGGTAGCGCCTGGGGAGGCTGAGACAGGACGATCGGATCAAAAGTTTGACCCTAAGGGCCAGGAATTTAGCTCAGTGGTTCTGCTGCCTGCTTTGCAAGTGTCAGGTCCTGAGTTCGATCCTGACACCAAAAAAAGTTTGAGCTCAGCTGGGGCTATATAGCGACTTAGTTTCAGTTTTCTTTTCTTTTTCTTTGGTTCTAGGGATGGAACTCAGGACCTCACACTTGCCAGGCAGGGGCGGTGCTGCTGAGCGAAATCCTGGCCCCGAGTGACTCAGTGAGACCCTGTCTCACAAGAAGAAATAAGAAAGGCTGGCGCTGTGGGTCCGTGTGGAGGCCCCGCGTTCAACCCCGCGCGTGTGTGCACACACTTTAGTTTGACTTTTACCTGTAGTTCAAAATAACTTTGCTCCATTGGCTCGCAGGGTGATGAAAGCATAAAAGGTGGTGAGGTCTTCACAGCCAGCCGTTCCCCGACCCCCGTGCGGGTTGGGATCGGGCCCCACGCTGTCCTTGGAGGGACAGGGCTGTGCCGGTCTTAGACCTCCGGAGCCCTCCCGGCAGCCGACGCTGCTCGGGCCCTCTGGGACACAGAATCCGTTAGAAAACAGTGCTTTAAAGCCCTGGAAAGCTGAGGCAGGAGGATCGCAAGTTTGAGCCTAGCCTGGGCAACTTAGAGATTTAGGGAGAACCTGTCTCAAAATAAAAAAAATAAAAAAGGCCAGGGATGCGGCTCTGTGTGAAGACCCTGGGTCCAACCCCTGCCCTGGGGAAAAGCAGCCTGTGCCCGGTGCGTCCCCAAGCTCAGTGAGCCCTGTGCGTGTGACCCTCGCGCCTTTTATTGCCCGTGAAAGTGCTTGGCAACCCAGAAATAATCATGGGCGCTGATGTGGATTTGAGAACCAAAGGCTATCTTTCGAGTCTAATAAATGTGATGAAAATAAACAGCACCTTTCAGAGACGCAGTGGAGCATGGCTCTGTTTATCTTGCCTCGTGTGCTCGCGGTTACCCAGCCAGGAGGAGACGTGGATTCCCGCGGGGAGGCCAGGCTGCCATCTGCAGTGGTCAGAAATCTGCTTCCTGCAGTGCCCTCCTCAGCTCTGAGGAAGTTATTGGCACTGTAATTTCTAATCAATCAGGAGAACTGGCAGCCTCTGAGGAGACAGCCAGGGTGGCACACGCCTGTCATCCCAACAGGAGGCTGAGGCAGGAGGATCTCCATGAGTTTGAGGTCAGCCTGGCCTACACAGTGAGAGGCCATCTCAGAACCAAACCAGGGGCTGGGATTTAGCTCTGTGATTCCAGGGCCCGAGCTCAATCCCCAGTACCAAAAAAAAAAAAAAAAAAAAACAGGCGGGGCTGTAGCTCAGTAACGGAGCACCCCGGGTTCAGTCCATTTTCATTATCTGACACAAGATGTCGGCACTGCTGGGATGGCGTAGAGAGGGCAGGAGAGGCCAGAGCCTGGGCGGACTTCAGGAGACCAGGCTACAGATGGCGGCCGCACAGCCCATGGCAGTGACAGGGTGGGGCGAGGAGAACTCATGGCCACAAAACAGACCCAGGGAGTCGGGTGGCCCAGGCCCTGGGAGGTCACTTGAGATCACATGAGAGCACTTACTGTGGACAACAGCAGGGCAGAAGCAACGGCTGGTCCCCCCTTCTACTTTGAAGAGGTCTGAAAATGAACTTTTAGAAAACCAAGTTTCTGTTAATGCCATCATTTTAAAAAATCTCCCTCAAAGTTCGTTATGAACTCACTATGAAGCCCCAGCGGCCCTTGAACTGGAGACATCCTCCTGCCTCAGCCTCCTGAGTGCTGGTACCACAGGCGTGGGCCACAACACCCGGGCCCCTGCACACTTTCAGTCATCTCCTCATGGTCATGACACCCAGGCCTGTCTGTGCCTTGGAAGCGGCTGCCTGGCCGTCATGTGGCTTGGAGGGACAGGGGACAGACAAGTCTCTGCATGTTTTCCGGCTGTGATTAGCAGAGTCCCGAATGAGGAACCTGTGGGTTTTGTGCTCCTTGGATGCAAATGGACTGCGGATGATCATGTGCGATAGAAAATTCTACAGAGATAAGGCCTTGTTCCCAGCTGCTCTCTTCCGGGGAAAATCCCTTCTCAGCCAGCCCGAGGGGAGAAAGTCTGTCCCAAACGGTCCTTGAGGATACCTGGGGGATGACGAGGCGAATGTTCTGAGGGCGAGGTGGGGCCCGAGATATGCAAAGCCCCTTCCCGGAGGTGGAGGTGGCCCCATCAGGAAGAATTTCCGCAGGTCCCGTCTCCCAGAGGAAGCAGGGCTGAGGAGGGGGGCGGTTCCGGGCATCTGGAGGGGAGGGAGGACCCTGTCTACTCGGACAGGCCTGATCCAGGGGCCTGGGTGATCACAAAGATGGGGACCCTCACTGGGTGGTACGGCGCACTCCTGTAATCCAAGCACCAGGGAGGCTGAGGCAGGAGGATAGCTTGGAGTTGCAGGCCAGCGTGGGTTCCATCGTCAGTTCAAGGGTGGCCTAACTACAAAAAGTAAATACAGTAAAACAAAGATGAGGGTTCTAGAAAACAAGAAGCAAAATAGTTTAGGGTTAGGAACTTTTTTTGTTGTTGTTGAGACAGGGTCCCCCTATGTAGTCCAGCCTGGTCTCAAACAGATGGTGATCCTCCTGCCTCAGCCTCCCAAGTGTTGGGGTCGCAGGCGTGCGCCACCACTCCTGCCTGGATTAGGATACTTAATCATGACAGAACTTCCAAGAAATCCTGCACTTCTATTCCCTACCCACACTCTCGCTTACCAAAGTGTTCTAGCCTGTGACATTGACTTTAACATTAAATTTATGGCCAAGCTTAGTGGTGCGGGCTTGCAACTCCAGGGGCTGAGGCAGGAGGATTGAAAATTCTAGCCCACGTCGAGCAATTTAATGACTTAGTGAGACCCTGTGTTAAAATAAAAAGTGCGGATGTTGTTCAGTGTGAAGGCCCTGGGTTCAACGCCCAGTGCTGAGAAACCTTTTCATTTATGTCTTTGAGGATCCTGAGGGGAATTTCTCGGCCTTTTCTCCCCCTTGAATGTTGAGGGCTAAACCCAGGATCTTTGCATGGAGCTACACTCCCAGCCCTTTTTTATTGAGACAGGGTCTTGCTAGGTCATTAAATTGCCCTGGCTGTGCTCGAACTTGCCTCCTCCTGCCTCAGCCTCCTGCGTGCTGGAATTGCAAGTGTGTGGCACCAGGCGAGCTACCAAGGTTTTCTCTGAGGAGGGCTTTCATTGTTCTACGTTCTGGGAATTGAACCCCAAAGGCTGAAAGCCGGTTTACCTTGCTTTGAATTAAGGAGTCGTTTGTTTTCTCAACCTCTGACTCAGGAAAAAAACGTCATTTAGAGGCAAATGGTTGCACCTGGGGACCTAAGGTTACCTGAAAAGAATCAGACACGTGAGCTTCAACACCACATGGTTTCCTTTCTGTGAGAAAACCAAAGTGGATCTAAAGAGCAAAAATGAAAGACAGTAAGAAGGAGGGAGAGAGAGGAGGGGACGAGAGAGGGTTAGGCGGGGTCTGGGGTCCCGTGTTCGGCGGACATGGAGTAAAAGAATAAAAATAAAGCGGAACAGCCAGGCGTGGTGGCGCACGCCTGTAATCCGAGCACTCGGGAGGCTGAGGCAGGAGGATCGCTGTGAGTTCGAGACCAGCCTGGGCTACATAGTGAGTTCCAGGTCAGTCTCAACTACACAGTGAGACCCTGTCTCAAAACAAACAAAAAAACCAAAAAACAAAAATAAAGTGGAACAGAAGCAGTGGAGGGTACCGCGCTCCCGGGGAAGCCTCCTCACTGGTTTCAGCTCTGTCTTCCGCACAGGGGTCTCGGGGATTTTGCACCTGTGAAGGTGACTTTTCCTTATCGGCAGCACCTGTGCGGCCCGCCGGTGCCTTCCCAGAGGGGCTCTCGGATGACACACGTTCCCTTCCTGTCGCAGCCCAGCGCAGCCTCTGCTGTGCCCCGTCCCCCAGCACCCAGATGGAAATGAGCAGGGTCTGGAACCCCAGGCCGAAGCCTCGCATCCGGAGCCTGAAGCCAAGGAATCCGGCCTTCTGCCGCAGTGACAATGTCCTGTGGTTGGCACCAACTCTGGAACTCAGAGGGACCCTGTGCCCAGAGAAACCATAAAATGGGTAAATGCCACAGCGTTGTGACCACACAGACAGAAAACACCTTTACACTGGTAGAAAAAAGGCACCATATTGCTGGGTGTGGTGGCACACACCTGTCATGCCAGCACTCAGGGGCTGAGGCAGGAGGGTGGCCTCGAGGTCGGCCTCAGCTACATAGGGAGACCCTCTCTCAGAGAACCTGGCTGATTTCTGTATTAGTACGTATTTGATGTGCGTAATGTTTACATTTCTTGTGGGTAGTTTGTACGTTTACAAACACATCTTAATTCCTTTTTCCCTTCCTTTTCCTTGCACCGTTGGATCTTTTTCCCTTTTAGAGAGATCTACCTCCCTACTATGATTATCTATCTTTTATTTTGATCTTTATTTATGCTTTGCCTTTCTCATAGATGCTTGTGTATCTGATTGATTTCACCTAACATTATGGCCACGAGGTGCATCTGTCTTCCTACAGATGACTCAAGCACAGCCCTCTTTACGACATAGTAGTATTCCACTCTGTGCAAACAGCACGTTTTCTTTCTCCGCTCATCGGCTGCTGGGCCTACAGGCTGCTTCCAAGATTCAGCTATTCTGAGTTGTGCTGCTGTAAACACAGGTGTGGGCGGACCTGTAACGTGATGACTTTCTTTCTGAAAGATGCCTGGAACGGAAACAGCTGGGTCATTGGACTTTCTGGTTTCAGCCTTTTGAGGAATCCCCGAACTGATCTTCATAGTGGGCTCACCAGTTACCTTCCTGCCAACAGTGGAGGCGGAGGAAGGGCTCCTTTTCCCCCCGAGCCTCGCCAGTGTTTGTTTTTGTCTGATTTCTTTGTTTCTTTGTTTTGTTTTGTTTTTTGACACAGGGTCTCACTATGTAGTTGAGACTCACCTGGAACTCACTATGTAGCCCCGGTTGGTATGGAACTCACAGCGATCCTCCTGCCTCAGCCTCCCGCGTGCTGGGATTACAGCAGGCACGCGCCACAATGCCCGCTATTGTCTGATTTCTTGTGATACCCATCCTTCCTGGGAAGAGAAGGAAGCTCACTGCCGTCCTAATTTGGGTCTAGTCTTTCTTCAGGACGGAATGGCCACCTGTGCTGCCATTGCTGAGCAGCATCTGTTCCTCAGCAGCCTGTTTTTTGTTGAGTCTTTTATTCTGGGGGGTGATTTTTGGAGTTCTTTACATATTCTAGATAATAGTCCCATTTTCTCTACTCCGTAAACTGTCTCTTCTCACTGCTGGTTGTCTCTTTTGCTGTGTGTTAATTTGGTACGATCCCATTTGTTGATGCTAGGAATTATTTCTTGTGCGGTTGGGGGGGGTCTATTCAGAAAGTCCTTGCTATACCTATGTCTTCAAGGGATCTCTCTGTTTTGTCTTCCAGCCCGTTAAGCATTTTCATTTTAACGTTTAGCTCTTTGACCCATTTTGATTTTCATCTAGCACAGGGTGAGATATACGGGTCTAGATTCATCTTCTGCATGTGGAAAGCCAGTTTCCCAGCACCATTTATGAAAGAGGCTCTCTTTCCTCCTGTGTATGTTTTTGGCCCCTTGGTCAAAGATCAAATAAGCCACTCAGTGTGGTGGTGCACAGGTATAATCCCAGCACTCAGGAGGCTGAGGCAGGAGGATTGCCATGAGTTTGAGGCTCACCTGGAATACACAGTGAGACCCTGTCTCAAGGGAAAAGGAGAAAAGGATCAAACAGCCGAGCGCACCCCTCATCTCTGCTTCCCTCTCTGTGCCTGCTCCTTGTTTCCCTCCCTGCCAGCACTGTGTGTTTTTATCCCTGCGGCCGTGTGGTACAACTGTGAGCCTGGGATTTCGACGGCTTCTGCTTCTCCCTGGTTGCCCAGGGCCGCCTTTTGGGGTTTCTTCTGGTTCTGTATGAATTTTAGGATTGCGGAAAATGCTGCTGGCGTCTGGATTGCGACTGCGTTTGATCAGTTACGGAAGTGGTGCGGTTTTGAGTCCCTTCTGCCTACCCAGGATGGGGAGAGCTTTCCGTTTTCTGGTGTCCTGACTTTCCTTTTTCAGAGTGCTGTGGTTTTTGCTGTAAAGGTCTCTCATTTCCTTATCATTGTCATTTAAAAAAAACCAGAAAAACAATGTTATCTTAGAACCGAAACTCCGAATACAATCAACCTTGTCAACCTTCGGAAACCCTGGATTCCAGAACTGAGGATGCAACCAGCCATGCTCTGAAAATACATAGAGAAAAGGTTTCCGTCAGGCTGCTGCGGTTTTTCCTTGTCCGTGTTCCCCAAGCAGGACGGGCCGTGACACTGCGCCGGGCACTCTCGCTGCATCTCCGCTCTGTCCCAGGTCCTGCTTGGTTGTATGCAAACACGACTGTTTTGCACGGGGCCCTGAGCACCCCGAGACCTGGTGTCCTGGGACCCATCGCCCCCACATCCTTTGGAAGGAGTGACTCCACGCCTTGAACTCAGGGCAGTCCTCCTGCCTCAGCCTCCCGAGCGAGTGCTGGGATCACAGACATAGGCCATCTCACCCGGCTGAAAAGAGTTACTATCTGAACAGAATCCTGGCAGATAAGAGCTCAGGGGCGGGTAAAGCAGAAAGGGTGTTATAGGCTAGAAGGAAAGGCAGGTCCTGTTCCTGTGTGGTACACAGAGGTGCACCTCAGGCTGGGCTAGGACTGTGGGCCGTGCCAATGCACTTGACCTCTTTTTTCCTGGAAAAATAGAGAGCCACAGAAAGTTCTCCATAGGGGAATTGCTGCAGTGTTTCGGACAATTGCTGTGGTGGCGCTGGAGTGGCTGAAAGCAATGAAGAGGCCCTGATCTGTTAGCCAGAAATTATATCAATGCTGCCGACTTGGTGCCCACGCCTGAAGTCCCACCACTTGGGAGGCTGAGGCAGGAGGATCACCACAAGTTTGAGGCCAGCCTGGGATACACAGTGAGACCCTGTCTCAGAACGAAACAAAACAAAACAAGGGCTGGGGACTTAGCTCAGTGGCTCTGCCGCCTGCCTTATAAGCGCAAAGACCTGAGTTCAATCCCCGGTACCAAAGCAAAACAACAAAGTAAAAGTGATTCCCGTGAGCACACGAATGCATGATTATCCTCTCTGGATGTTTGCAAAATGAAGCTTCCATTCAATGCCTTTTCCTTCTTTGGGTAAAAGTAGGAGGAAATGTGCTGTTTGAAGCGCTTCCTTCCGCGCAGGGCGCTGGAGGAGGTCTGAAGCCTCCACTCCCGCTGTGGGAGGCACCGAGGCTGAGCGCGGGTGCAGGACATCTCGCACCCCCAGCAAATGCCTCTCTGGACACGGACATGGATGCATACTTTGCTGCAGTGGCTAGTCTTTTGTTGTTTTTTAAAGACAAGGTCCCCTATGCAGTTCCGACTGGCCTTGAACTCACTATGTTGCCCAGGCTGGCCTGAAATTCACAGGGACCCTCCTGCCTCAGCCTCCTGGGTGCTGGGATGATAGACATTTGCCATGTCGGAGAGTAGCTATTGGAATAAATCCTTGCATACGGACTCAGCGCTCGGTCACCAGATCGCAGTAAAGCCTTAGTCAGCAGAAGTACTCTGGCTCGGCAGGTGCTGGGCAGCCCTGCGGGCACATGGGACAGAGGCCAAGGGGTCTCCGGTCAGTTTCCTTCGGAAGTGACCACTAGCGCTCTGCCCCGCCCTTGTGGTCATTGTTCCCCCGAAGTTGACCCCTGGGGTACGAGGCTTCATCTGATCTCTCCGTCCTCCTCTGAGCCGGGGACGAGCCTGGGTGGACTGCGCACCTGCAGCTCCGAGCCACATCCGGTCACTCACTGGAAGGCACCTGTTACTTAGTAACAAAGAACAGCTGGAACTGGAACTCTGCCTATTGTGAGGAAGTGGGTTTCTCCCAGAGAACATTGCAGCTTCCTGGTTGAGAGGGAGAAGAGGAGTAGGATGGGAAGAGCTGGGGCCCGCTGTTCTTGGGGGGCTGATTTTAATGTCCTTTTTGGCTGATTTTATTTTTGTTGTTGGTGGTGGTACTTTTCGTTTTGCTTTTAGAAAGAGGGTCTCCCTATGCAGTTCAGGCTGGCCTCGAACTCACTGTGTAGCCCAGGCTGGTGTCCAATCCCCCTGCCTCAGCCTCCCAAGTGCCTGGATTACAGGCGTGCACCACCACATTTGGCTTGGTTGATTTTGATGTTGATTGTTTCTCTCTTTCTCCTACTTGTTTTTTTCATTATTGGATACGAACTCAGGGCCTTCACACTGAGCCCTTAAAAAATGTTTTTATTTGTTTTTTTAAAATTTTGAGACAGGTTCTTAATTACTAAGTCTCTATGTTCCCCAGGCAAGACTCCAATTTGCAATCCTCCTGCTTCAGCCTACCAGAGGGCTAGGAATACAGGTGTGCACCTCCACACCCAGTTTAATGTTCCTCTTGATGGTTTGTGTTTCCTTAGAGTAAGACATAAGAAGGAAAGGTAGGTCAATCGGATCTTAGGAAAACTAGGGACTTAAATTGCTTTTTTATTTCTGTCATGTTTGGTCCGTAAAAGAAGACGATGCGGTTGAAACTCCTAATCCCGTAGTTTGGGGGCGCCTAGGTGCCTGGGAAGGCAGATGACAAGGGGACCCCTCCGGGGGTCCTCGCACTGCTGTGCGCTTTTAATTTCCGGTCTCCGGGTCGGTGCAGTTGCGCAGGCGCGTGGGTGGAGCTGTCTGCGGACCCCGCAGCTCACTCGCTTAGGAAAATCTGTTTCCTGTGCACCCGCTGAGGGGCTGATGAGGTTCTGTGCCCCTGGGCTGGCAGTGGGCTTGGCGCTCCAGCGCTTGCCTCTCGGGGGTGAGGCCCTGGTTCCCCATCTCTGGTCTTCCAGCACTCGGGAGGCCGAGGCAGAAGGGTCGCCCGGGAATTTCGTGAGACACTGTCTGGAAATAAATAAGGAAAGGGCTGGGCTTGTAGCTCCTGCGAAGGTCGGAGGCGCTCCGTGTGCAAGCTGGGGGCGGCCGGCTGCGGGGCTTCTCTGGCCCTCCAGGCTGCGGTTCGATCCCAGACCCCGGCCCAGCCGCCTCTGCTCCCTGTGCCGCAGCCTGGAGCCTCTCTGAGAGGAAGGGGAGAGACCAGAACTACACAGAAGCGCTGGGCTTCTCAGCTGTGAGCCCAGCCCTTTGGGTGGTGTCTGATTCAACTCCAGGCCTTGACCCCAGGGAGGGTTAGGGAAGCGAGCAGGGCGACTCCGCTCAGCCAGAATCGCAGATGCCCCTGGGAGGCTGTGCCGGCCGAGGCCCTGACGGTGTCAAGAGAGTCAGTGCTCAGGGGCCCGGCGCCCGGCAGGGCCCGCTTTCCCGCGGTCCAGCTCGTGGTCGGCTGCTCCTTCCGGGAAGGAAAAGCGCCAGAGCTGCGTGTGACTCAGATTCATCCTCTCTCTCCTCACTGTGTAGCCCAGACTGGCCTCGAAAGATCCTCCTGCCTCAGCCTCCGAGCACTGGGTTATAGGTGTGCACCAGCACGCCTGGCACTAAGGCCTTTTGTTAAATCGGAAACTAAGGAGTAGAAGAAGCAAATGAAAGAGAAATAAAAACAAGAGAAGAGCTGCGTGTAGCTCGGTGGCAGAGGGCCTGCCCGGTGTGGAGACCCCGGGATGGGACTCGGGGATGGAAACAAAGCTCTTGTACACAGTGAGGGAGGGTACTTCAGCGGGGCGATGGGATGGGGTGAAATAAAATTTATTAAAAAGATGAGAAGACTCAGGGTGGTCACATGAAGGGCAGAGCGGAGAGCGCTGGGCACGGTCTTTTCCCGCCCACTTTTCGGAGCTGCCACCTTTGTTCTTCATGCTTAAATTTATGTTAGAATTTCGGATGCCTCTCTTTCAGCGCGGCACAGCTAAGCTGATTTTTACCTAGAAGATGAATTTAAACATTTTTTTGAAGCACTGTAGATTGAGCCCAGGGCTTTTGCACCAAGTTACACCCCCAGCCCTTTTTAGTAATTTTTTTTTTTTTATTATGAGGCAGGGTTTGCCTACTCACTAAATTGACCAGGCTGGGCTCCAGTTTTGAATTCTCCTGTCTCAGCCTCCCCAAGAGCTGGGTGCAGATGTGCACCACCTGGGTGTTCTGTGCCCGAGCCGGAGACAAGGTGCTCGGATTGCCCTGAACCCTGTTCCTGGGGCAGAATGGCCGGCCTGACCCTTGGATGCGTGAACCTCTCCGGGGCTTTGGGAGGGGACAGAAATGCCACCCCTTCTCACAGGGCCCACCAGGTAATGGTCCGGGAAGACACTTGAGCCCGGTTCATGAGAGGCACCGCTGCGCAGTCCTGAACCTGGCGTCCGGTTCCGACCCTTCCACCTCTGGGCTCCGGGTTGCAGTTTTCCCCCGTGGCAATGGGGAAGGGCACTTCCCGCTCCGTCATGAGCGTGAGGCAGACAGCCCAAGAAGGGTTAGTGTGCATTAGGGCTCAGTAAGGAGACTCACTCATTACTGTTTTTGAGACAGACTCTCACTGTGTGGTTCAGGCTGGCCTTGAATTTACTGTGCAGCCCAGGTGGGATCCTCCTGCTTCAGCCTCCTGAGTGCGGGGATTACAGGCGTGCACCTCCATGCCCAGCTCTGTGAAGAAGGTTCCAAAGCACTAAACATGTACAGTGTTATTCCTCTTAGTGCTCTACACAGTGCTGTCCCCGGGGCTCAGGAGCGGGTTATCTGATCCGGTCAGGTAAGAATTCTCAGGGTGCGTAGACATCAAACAAGCCAAGCCGCTTTGATGGAGGAAATTCTGTGAGGAATGTGCTGGGCGGTGTGGTGAAGGCCAGGTCCCTGAGCAAGGTCACCTTTTGACATTAAGGGAAAGAGAGGCCTGGTGGCCCATGCCTATAATCCCAGCCCTCTGGGAGGCTGAGGCAGGAGGACCTTACATGTGAGCCCAGCCCGGACTCCATAGGGAGACTTTATTTCAAAAACAAAAATAAAGCCTAGGTGCTGTGACACAGATCTGGGATCTTTTTTCTTTGTTTTTTGAGACAGGGTCTTGCTATGGAGCTGAGGCTGGCCTTGAACTCTCCACCATCCTGTGGCCTGAGCTTTCTCCATATACTTTAAGGCCTCCATTCTGTTTTGTTTTCTGAGACAGGATCTCTCTGTGCCATTCAGGCTGGCCTTGAGCTCATTGTGAAGCCCAGGCTGGCCTCAAACTCTCAGCGATCCTCCTGCCTCAGCCTCCCGAGTGCTGGGATCACGGGTGTGGGCCGCCCTGACTGGCACATTGCTTTAAGACTTTTAAGACAGGGTCTCACCACAGATCGGGACTTGGACTGTCCCCTCGTCCTTGTCCCTGGCCTGGCGCTGTTGTGTCTTGGTGTGTCTGGAGCTGCCCTTGGTGGAGACAGTCAAGGGCAGAGCACAGACACTGCCGTGGCTTGTGAAACACCCCGGTGGGCACAGACAATCCCACACACGTTCTTTGTGTTAAAGAGTTTGATCACTGAAGTCGCAGGTCTCTCCTGTGGGGTATGCCAGCATCTACTTATTTATCTCTGTTTGTTTGGGACACAGTCTCCCTACGCAGCCCAGGCTGGGCTCCGACTCTCGGCAGTCCTCCTGCCTCAGCCTCCTGAATGGTGGGGTTACAGATGTGTGCCACCACATGTGGCCATGTGACATTTTTAAGAATATGAAATTATTTAGAATTTTGGAATGGAGCTATCCCCCTTCTTTCCCAGGGCCCTCAATCCCCAACTCTTTTTCTTTATTTTGAAACAAGGTCTCAATACATCACTTAATTGCTCAGAGTACAGGGATTACAGGTTCGCACCACTGCAGCCAGCCTGATCTCTTGTTTTATGTTTTGGTACCAGGGATCAAACTTGGGACCTTGTGTTTGCAAGGCAGGAGGCGGCACCACTGAGATAAATCCCTGGCCCTAGCCTTATCTCTTGTGTGGTGTGTGTATGTGTGTGTGTGTTTGGTTTTTTTGAGACAGGGTCTCACTACGTAGTTGAGACTGACCTGGAACTCACTATGTAGCCCAGGCTGGTCTCAAACTCACAGCGATCCTCCTGCCTCAGCCTCCCCGAGTGCTGGGATTACAGGCGTGAGCCTGGCCTCTTATTGTGTCTGTTTTGTTTTTTAGTTTTGAGATTCAGTCTTGCTATATCCTCCAGGCTGGTCTTGAACTCCTGGATTCGAGGGATCCTCTTGTCTCAGCTTCCCAAGGAGAAGCTGGTGTTACACGAGTGTACCACCAAACCTTGTTCATCGGGCTGGGAGAAGATCTGGGGTGCTAGTGGTGGTCATGAAGATGGTTTTGTTTTCCTGAATTGGGATGCTGGTTCTGTATCACGCTGTGATTAAAACGGGCTCTTTCGGGTTGGTAGGGAGGGCATCTTGGAAAATCAGGAAGTGGAACAAACCTGAACTCCCAGCACTTGGGAGACCGAGGCAGGAGGGTCGCAGGATGAAAGCCTGGGCTGCACTGCAAGAACCTGTCTCACCCCACACCGGGAAACGCGTAACCCAGGAGGTGAGGCTAAAAAGTCCATGTCCATCCATGGAGCTTGAGGAGCAGAGCAGGGGAAGGGCGAGTCCCGGGAGCCCGGGGCTGCGACGGTCGGAGGGGGCAGTGGGCACAGGGTCGGGAAAGGGACAAGGAAGCGGGTGCCGCCGGCGACTGTGCACGGAGCAGCCGGGCCGAGGCAGCTGGGAGCCCGGCCACACTGGGTCACAGCGCCAGGCGGTGAGCACCGCGGACGGCACCGACGCTGGATCTGCATCCGCTTCCAGGGAAGCCTGCGCCCGCGTGGGAAGAGACTGGCCGGGGCCCAACCGGAAGCCCATGGGAGACCCAGACGGTAGGAGAGGGGAGGACGGGCACATTAGGGCAAACACACGCATTTGGCCAGAGAATAGGGAAAATATCAAATATCATGTTGTGTAATGCTCCCAAACATAATCCTTTCAGAAATTTTAATGCGAAGCTGAGAGGCTGGGGGTGCACACCTGTAACCCCAGCACTCTACGAAGGAGGCTGAGGCAGGAGGGTCTACGGATCCCGTACAGTGATATGGAGGTAGCAGTTGGCGATTCTAGTCTCTTTTTTTTCTTTTTTTTTTTTTTGTGAGACAGGGTCTCACTATGTATTTGAGACTGACCTGGAACTCACCATGTAGCCCAGGCTGGTCTTGAACTTGCAGTGATCCCCCTGCCTCAGCCTCCCGAGTGCTGGGATTACAGGCGTGCGCCACCACGCCTGGCTAAAGTGAAAGGGAGGAAGTCAGTTATAGCAATCACTCCCCCTTTTTTTTCTTTTTTGTTTTGTTTTGTTTCTGGTACCGGGGATCGAACACGGGTCCTTGTGCTTGTGGGCAGGTGGCGGAACCACTGAGCTAAATCCCCTGCTGGTGATTCTATTCTAAGGTGAGAAAAAGGAAACCTGTGGGTGTAGATACCCTGCACAGGGTCAGGAGGGGCATGGCTGGGACCAGGCGGTTTTAGGGCCTGGAATTTCTCTCTTCCTGCCTGGGACCTCTCTGAAAATGATATTACTTCCGGGGTGCAGAAATCACGGTGTGTCTGAAGACATGCTGGTTTTTATTACTGATTTAGTGTTTCTGTGGTGCTACAGACAGAGCCTGGTGGATCCAGAGTGTTAGGACAGTGTCTCACATCAGTTTGAAAAGCCACTGCTACTGTGTAGTCCCATTAGCAAATAATATAGATCAGCTGACTTCTGTAAATTCCCTTTCTTTTTCTTCTTTCTTTCCTTCTTTTTGCTTTTGTGACAGGGTCTTGCTATGTGCTTCAGGCTGGCCTCGAACTCACAGAGACCCTCCTGCCTCAGTCTCTTGAGTGCGAGTTCATTTCTTAGACTATTTAGCTTTCTTGTCATTTAGTTTTCCCTAAAAATAGCCTGTAGGAGAAAGACAACTTATTTCTGTGCTATTTCTAGTGACTGTAGTCTTGCGTTTGAAAAGCTCCCTGTGTAGCTGTTGTCAAAGAGCAAAGAGCGTCTTTCTCTCAGGAGTGCTGGCCAGCGGGGCAGAGATCAGGCTCCTGCTGAACCCCGAGGGCCCTCCTGGTGCCCACCGCCCCGCCTGGAGGCCGCCACGTGCCCAGTGTTTGCCCACTTGCCTAGCACCAGGTAGGCACTGGATAAATGTTTGCTGACTGACCCGCTGCCCGCCGACAGCCAGACCAGCTATACACCCAGGACCAGGCCCAGCCTGGCTTCCCTGAATCCCTGGAATTGTTTCCTTATTTCCACAAACAACACATGCTCAGGAGAGACTTGTAAAATGGAATCTCCAGGCTGGGAGTGTGGCTTGGTGTCCGGGGCTGGCCTGGCATGGACGAGGCCCCAGCTGCACCCTGCTCTACAAAAGAGAAATGTCCAAAGCTTCAGCCAGATCAAATGTAAAGGTGGAGAAAATCACTGAGCAAAAAGAAAACACGAGATGAATACATTTTCCTTTTTGGAGTCAGGGTCTCACTATGTAGTTCAGGATGATCTGGAACTCACTATGGAGCCCAGGCTGGCCTTGAACTCTCAGCGATCCTCCTGCCTCAGCCTCCTGAGTGCTGGGATGACAGGGTGGGCCACCACACCCTGCTTCCTCCAGGTTTTACTTTAACCCAGGGCCCTGTGTAGAGAAGGGTGTATCTCAGGAGTAGAGCATTTGGAAAATGTGCCTTGACCCCTTAATTTAAATTTAGGGGACTGTGTTAGCAAGAAAGCATTTGTGTTTTTTGGGGGGAGGGAGGGCACTTGAGCCGGGGTCTCACTATGTAGCTCAGGCTGGCCTTGCACTCCAGGATGGCCTCGAACTTGTGATTCCCCTGCCTCAGCCTCCTGAGTGCTGTGGCTACAGGTATACATTCCTGGCACATTCATACTTTTTAAAGTGCTTAGGATATAAAGTGAAGGCGTGCTGGGACTTCCTTGTCCTGAGAACAGATACTCAAAGTCAAATTTCTTCTTCCTCTTCCTCCTGCTCCTCCTCCTCCTCCTCTTCCTCTTTCTTCTTGGATTTTTGAGACAGGATCTCACTGTGTAGCCCAGACTGGCCTTGAACTCATGGTAAGCTTCCTGCCTCAGCCTCCCAAGTGCTGGGATTACAGGCGTGCACCACCAAGCCTGGCTAAAATTGAACTATTAACATAAAGCAATTAATATCATCATGCTCGTCACCATCACTTTATCCACCACCCAAGTTAAAAAGTATTTCCTGTTTGCAAACGTTGTGGGCATTTTAGTGAAAAGAAGCAAATGTTTGGGAGAGGAAGCAGGAAGAAGAGCACAGGACTTTAACAAAATCAGCGTTCACTTCTACTCTGCAGAGCAGATTGGATTCACTTTGAAACAAACTTCATCTGCAAGAAATAGGGTAAAGTGCCCAAAGTTACAAAAGTGTTTGTCTTTATTATAAAGAACATTCCATAGCCGGGTATGGCGGTGCACACCTGTGATCCCAGCACTCAGGAGGCTGAGGCAGGAGGATCGCTGTGAGTTCAAAACTAGCCTGGGCTACATGGGAAGTTCAAGGCCAGCCTGAACCAGGAGACTTGTATCAATAAAACAAAAAAAATTGTAAAAAAAAAATCTCAAATCGAAAGTTCTAGTGTTATTGCTGTGATAACGACTACACATTGTTCTGTGGTAGTGGGGATTGAACCCAGGCTCTTCCCACTGAGTTTCATTTCCAGCATTTTGTACTCGTTGTTGTTTTTTGAGGCAGGGTCTCACTATGTAGTTGAGACTGACCTGGAGCTCACTGTGTAGCCCGGGCTGGTCTTGCCACCACGCCCGGCTTCCCCAGCCTTTCTGATTTTCTGATTTGCTGTCGATGAGTTCCCCAGACTGGGCTTACATTTGTGACCCTCCTGTCTCTGTCTTCAGATTGCTGGGATGCCAGGCATGTGCCACCCTATCTGGCAGCTATTACAAGTCTAACCCTTGATAGGAACTTTATTTTCAGGCTTCCGATGAAGCAGAGAGCCTCCCGGAAGCCTTTGGAAAGCTGGAGGGGCCCGGGGCTTCGGCCAGTGGCTCAGTGAGGCCTGGGGAGGTGGATGGCAGAAGGCAGTCTCAGGAGGGGAGCTGCGCTCGGGGCACCGATGGGGCCCCATCCAAGGACAGCCGCCTTCCTAAGCACAAGCCCATCTGTTCTGCTCTGCGGCCTCCCAGCTCCGGATGCTGCTGCGGACGCCATTCGCTAGAAAGAGAAGACCAGGGAGTGGGGAATCTAGTTTGATGAATGTGAGTATGGAGAAAGCGCTGCTGAGCCAGCTTTCTCTTCTGACTTTTTTCTTTCTTTCAGGACCGAGGAGCGAACCCACCCACAGCTCTTTTTATTTTTATTTGAAACAGGGTCTCGCTAACTCATTCAGTTGTCCAGGATGGGTTCGAATTTGAAATCCTCCTGTCTCAGCCTCCCCAGGGCTGGATTACAGGTGTGCACCACCCCGCCCTGCCCTGCCCAGCTTCAAGGTTTATTTTAAGTCGGTAAACTGGGAAGCATTCTTGAGTAACAAGGCAACAGAGGACTTTTCATTCTCTGTTCAGCAAGCTGTATCACGCTTGCTTTCACAGCAATGAAAGGTTTACCAACATTATTTTATCCATTTTTGAAATTCCAGCATAGCATTCACATCTTGCCTCTAAATATTTATACACAGAATACCTTGTTTGTTAGGGCAAACTCATTTTTCCTTTTTTTGATTTGTCATTTTTATGGAAACCTGAGAGACCCAAACAGACTCATATTTCTAGGCAAAAGCAAATAATCACCTCCTCCTCCACCCAGGGGTTGGTGGCAGCGGGGGATTTTCGTTAAGCGTAGAGAGCTTTGGCCACCCGTGGGTGATGTGAACACGAAAACGGAACTGGGCTCGGTATTTAAGAAGGACGAAGGGGTCCAGTGAGCTTCGGACGCAGCGGGGGCCCCAGGAAGACGGACTCAGAGCCGCCCTGCGGGGAGCCGCTCAGGGATCTGCAGCGCCTGCTTCGCGTCCGGGTGGGGGGAGAGGGAGGGCGGGGAGGACGAGTCTGGGGGCCCTGGGGGGGACAGGGACGCGGGACCTGTGACCGGCAGCGCGCTCTGCCCGGGCGCCCCTCGTACCGGATCCCTGAGACCCGGACCCCACCTCTGCCTCGGGTCTGCTCCCTGTGTCTTCTGCGCCCCCGTTCTGTACCCCTGTCCCTCGCTGCGTGGTCACCGGGGATCACCCAGGAGGTCTCAGTGGGCCCCCGGACGGTGCTTCCTTCCCTGGAACGTGATCAGAAAGCTCCAGGGTTTTAAACGCACCGGAAAGACACTCGGCCGTGGATCCCCTCCAAGCCACCGCCCCTGCTTCCCGGCGCGCAACACGCTCACAACACGCTCACCCGCGTCCTCGCCTTTCCGAGGCGGAGCTCAGCCGTCCTGCCCGGGCCTCTAGGGTGCTCGTGCTGGGCAGGTGCCCTGAGTGCAGTCCAGATGTTCACTTTTCAGGCTCAGTTTGGCTGTGGGGGAGCTGGAAGTCGCAGGGCTGCCAGATGCAGTGAGCGAGGCGGCTGAGGACGCCTGTGACGCCGTCACGGCTGCCTCCCTCTTGCACACACTCACAGTACAGCTGGCGACGTCTCGGACACACCCTGAAGGGCGCTTCGGGAACCCCCAGAAGGTGGCAAGGAGGGGCCTAGCGTGTTAGAAGCCAGGAGGAGTGTTCTGAGGGGAATTCATAACCCATTTTTTGTTTGTTTGTTTGTTGAGACAGGGTCTCACTATGTACTTGAGACTGACCTGGAGCTCACTAGGTTGCCCAGGCTGGTCTCGAACTCCCAGTGACCCTCCTGCCTCAGCCTCCCGAGGGCTGAGATTACAAGCGTGCGCCACGAGCCCAGTGTCATAGCCCATTTTAAAGATGTAAACAGCCACTGTAGGTCCTGCATTTTGGGGGACTTCCAGGAAAGGGGGCCCTGGTATGGGCGACAGTCTTCCTCAAGGAGGCCTCGGGTCTCACACTGCTGGTGCCCACAAATGCAGAGAAATCTGAAAGACCAAAGCAGTAACAACATAAGCAGGAAAGACAGTGACCCCACCTTTCCCTCCTCTTTTCTGGTACGAACTTATTTTTGGTGGATGCTGGGCCTGAGTTTGCTCCTTCACATCATTGCTATTGGCAGAAAGAAGAATGTGCTTTTCAGTCATGGAACATGAAATGGGGGTGGGGTGTGTGGCTCAGTGGTACAGGCCTAACAGGTGAGGCCACAGGTGAGCCACACACACACACACACACACACGCACACACACAGACAGACAGACACACACAAACATGAGGGTGATGCAGAGAACTGTAGCGTGAGAACCAGGTGAGGCGGTCCACACCTGTATCCCAGTACTCAGGAGGCTGAGGCAGGAGGATCACCCTGAGTTCAAGGCCAGCCTGAATGGCACTGTGAGGTCCTGTCTCAAAAACACCAGCAAAAGAAGGAAAAGACAGCACTCTGGACACGGCAGCAGGCTGCAGAGGAGAAGCACCCTTCCACGGGGTCTTAGTCTGTCTTCTGCGGCTGTGAGCGAGGCCCGAGGTTGTCTGGCTTGTGGTCTGGAGGCCTGGGCCCAACTGCACAGCCCTGGTTCGGCACTGGGGAGACCTCCTGGGGGCACTGCCTTTCGGAGGGCACCACAGGGTGCAGCAGAGCAGCAGGGGCTGGGCCTGCTCTTCCTGGCTCCATCCCCAGAGCCCCTCTGGTCACCTGGTCCACCCCAAAGACACACGATTCCGAAGACTGAAGTTCCCAACATGGGAGCTCCGGAGACACCGTGGGCCATGGCAGTGGTGGGGCCAGGAGGCCGGCAGCTGTGTCTCTGAGCTCCCAACAGGGGCCAGGCAGTGACTTCTCCTTGTATTTCTTTCTTTTTTTTTCTCTTTCACTTATTTATACTTTGGATTTCTCACGTAAGAAAAATCGTGTGATATTTAAGCTTGTGTCTGATTTATTTTACTTAACACTGGTCTCAAGGCGCATCCATGAGTCCTACAAATGACTCAAACCTATCCTTGTTTATGGCAGAGTAGCACTCCACTGAGTGTAAACGCCACCTTTTCTTCATCAGCTCATGTTGACGGACATAGAGGCTGCTTCCAGGATTGAGCTGTTATGAGTTATACTGCTATGAACTTGGGTGTGCATGGAGCTCTGTGTTATGACGACTTTAACTCTTTTAGAAAAAATATTTTTCTGTGGCGTGAGAAACTGAATATGGAAATGAGGAGATGTATAATGGATGTTGGGAAATGGGAAGAGAGTGTTCACGTGGGAGCAAGGGAGTAGGGAGGGAGAGAGGAAGGGAGGGACAAGGAAGTGAAAATAGAACGAAAAAAATGGAAACAAAGCTTTTGTACATAGGGCTTGAGGGGGGAATGGGATAAAATAAAAATTTTTAAAATAGAATTTATTAAGAAAAGAAAAAAAAATTTGAGACAGGGTCTCACTATGTGGTTCAGGCTGGCCTTGAACCCACTATGTAGCCGTGGTTGGCCTCGAACTCATAGCGATTGTCCTGCCTCAGCCTCCCGAGTGGATGACAGGAGTGCGTCATCACACCGGGCATGAAAGATGTTATTTATAGGAATCCATTTAGGCTTCAGTGACAATCCTGTGCAATTTACCGCCACTTCCTTTTGCAGGCAGGGGACGTGAGAAGTGGAGGAGTTAAGGGGTTTTCATGAGGACGAATAGCTAGAGACAGCGGGCTGCATAGCTGGGATTCGAACTCCCCACTCCAGGCTTTCAAACCTGCCTGGGGCCTCATCCGGCGCATGCGCTGAGGGGCAGCCAGTGAGCGCTGCGGTTGCACAGCTCTGTTTCCGATCCTGGCTGCAGTTTCTGGCGGACGTGGCGGCCCGGGCTGTGCGTCGCCATCCTGAGGAACCGTGCGACACTCACACTGTTTTTGTTGGACAGTCGTGCGCCTTCAACGTGTGGTATTATAAACAGAGTAACACTGGCTTGGGAGTAGCCAGAAAAAGGGATTTGTTATCCGTGAAGTCTCCCTTCAGTCCCGCCTGCAGAGGTGGCCGGGTCCTGCAGACAGGCAGCAGAGCTCTCCGGCCGTCTGTCCATGCCCCGCCGCTGCGGAGGTCGCCTTCCTTAGGAAAATTGCATTACATTTTGTAGTTCACAGTCTTGGAGCAGCGATTTTATAAAGAAAGCTCTTAAACCGCTGTTCCCTAAGATGTTTTTCTTAATAAGAAAGGTATTACTGTTATTGTGGCCCCAGGGATCAAGCTCAGGGCTTGAGGTAAGCACTTACCACTGAGCTACACCTGGAACCCAGAAAATCCTGTCAGGAAAAATGAAGCTGGGCGTGGTGGCGCACACCTGTGACCCCACCACTCGGGAGGCTGAGGCAGGAGGATCGCCACGAGTTCAAGTCCACCCTGGACTACACAGTGAAACCCTGTCTCAAACAAAAAAGAAACCAAAAAACTCATGCAAAATAATTAAAAGAATGACTTATTTGTAAATATGAAGTCCCTGCCTAGTACCCATACGGAGAATAAGACTTTCCATCCTTGGCAATTGCTTCTGGTCAGCCGCCTGTGGTTTGGTGCACTTAAACATGGACAGGCAAAGAAAAAATGATTTATGTATTTTTCTAATTTATTTTTTTATTGGTACATTTTAGATATCCTTGATGATCACATTCCCCCGGGGACTTTGTACCTGCACGTGATACTTCTGGCTGCTTCTTTTTTCCCCCCTTTTCCTCCCCTCAGCCTCAGGAACAAGTTATTTTGATGGCATCTCCGTCAGAACGCGTTTAGATTAATGTCCAACCTGACAGAAATCGAGGAGCTGAGAAGACTGAGCTCCTCTTTCCAGAGCGCTGAGAGGGCGGGGTGGGGCAGGAACAGCGCCAAAGCATTAGCCCATGACTGACGTCTGTAGACAGTAACATTTCTGCCATTTTATGGGTGCAGCAACTGACGCAGCAAAGTTAAGGGTCCTCCTTGATCACCAACAAGACTGTTTTGTGGCTCCAGGGAGACCCAGCACTCATGCTGTGTGTCCCTGACTTTGCACCCGGGTGTAACCAGGTCTAAATGCTCCAAGTTACAGTTCCTGCCATGCATACAGCCTGTGACCCCAGCACTCAGGAGGCTGAGGCAGGAGGATCCCCATGAGTCTGAGGCCAGCCTGGACTACACAGCCAGACCCTGTCTCAGAAGACCAAACAAACCCCAAGTTAGTTACTTTACTTCCCCAGGCAGGCTACAGACTGGCCGTAGCAGAGAGCTGGCACAGAGGACGCTGACAGAGTGTGCACCGGAGGAAGCTGGAGCCACCCAGCCACCTGCCGTCTGGCTGTGCTGGCCCAGGGGTCTGTCCTGGGTGCAGCAGTGTGGGGCTGGCGGGCCAGAGCGGGGCAGGAGGGCGCTAATCTGCACGAGCACGAAGCTTTCGGATCTTGGGTTCTATCAGGTTTCAGTGTGGGACTGGAAGAGAAGAGCGGGGATGGCTGCCCTGGTAAAATCAAAGGCAGAAGAGCCGGGCTGTCAGAGAGCAGGGAAAAAGGTCCTGGGCCTGTGGAAACCCTGCCGAGAGGAGACTTCTGTGTCCCCTCCACACCTTGCTTCTGGAAAGCAAATCTCTTTTCCTGGTCATTGTGTGTGTGTGTGTGTGTGTGTGTGTGTGTGTGTGTTGAAACAGGGTCTCCCTGTGTAGCCCAGGCTGGGCTCCAATTCTCGGTGATCCTCCTGCCTCAGCCTCCTCAGTGATGGGATGGGAGGCACACAGCACCACACTTGGCTTTCCTGTTCATTTTACTGTCAAAGAACAGTAGTCTTTGTCATGTTCACAGGCTTAGAAACAAAGGTCGTTATTGAAATGTAGACTGGGTGGAAGAGGGAGGAGTCAGAAAGAGTGTGAAAGGGTCGGTGTCTTCTTGAGCAGCCTGGCTTTGCTCCTGTTTAGTGGAGTGGCTCAGTGGTACGGCGCTTGCCTCGCATGTGTGAGCCCCTGGGTTAGGTCTTAGCCCTGGGAATGACTGAAGGACCGAATACCTGCATAGTACATAGCCAGAGCCAGGCTTGGTGCGCACGTGTAGTCCCAGCACTCAGGAGGCTGAGGCGGGAGGATCGTGGTGAGTTCGAGACCAGCCTGGGTGACATAATGAACCCTTGTCTCAAAACAAAAACAACAAAAAACCAAAAAGATGGCCAGGACTGCCCCCTCAGTATCTAACGCCAGCCCTCAGGGCTGCCTCGCACAGCACGGGCTCTGAGTGCCTCCCTCTCTTCTGCAGGAAGGAGCACAGGGCGTGTGCTGTGTGCCTGGGACCCCTGAATCGTGCCATCCTGTGAAGGTGCCTGTGGCTCACAGGATCTGTAGGGGAGGGACACGAAGCTTCCCCTCTCTGTTCCCTACCACAGCGCAGTGGTAGGAAAGGCTTCAGCTTCTGTGAGTAATAGTCATATTTCGGGACAGTATCTTGCTGTGTAGTGCAGGCTCACCTTGAATTTTCGGAGGTCCTTCTGCCTCAGCCTCCTGTGTGCTGAGCACCCGGCACAGGCTCAGTGACAGCAGTTTGTCCTTCCTTATGTGGTGCCTGACGGATGTGCCAGGTGGGGCGAGTGCTTGCCAAGCCAGCTGTGAGTCCTCCGGGTTCTCCCTGGGAGAGTGGCTTAGACCCAGCCAAGGTGCCGTCAGGCCCAGGCCACCCCCCAGGGGCTGCTAGAGATCCTGGAGGACGGGGGTCCTGTGCCTTTCTAGAGAAAGAAGGGAGCTGGCGGCCGAGGGGCCACCTTCTGGAGGGAGACACTGAACCAGAGGCTCCTTTCTCAGCCTCCTCTGCAGTCGCCTGGGCTGGCAGAAAGCAGAGGGGCTGCACCCTGGGCGCAGAGGAGCCTCGCCTGGATTCCCCCAGTGTTTTCGACACAGCTGGAAGGGAAGAGCAGGCTTCTGAGAGTCGGATGTAGGGACTGTTACATTCCCTTGGGCACTTTCTTCTTTTCACTTTATTCCTAGTTTTGATTGTTGAGGCAGGGTCCTGCTCTGTAGCCCAGGCTGGCCTGGAACTCACTTTGATCCTCCTGCCTCAGCCTCCTGAGTGATGAGACTCTGGCCCTTTCCCCTTCAGTTGACTCAAGGGGGTGTGTGTGTAATTTAGCAAATCTCCAAAAGCCCACTTCTTGCTATTTTTCTGCTTTCTTTCAGCAATCCCTGCCCCTCCTCCTTGGGGATAAAAACAAGCACTACACAGGGATAGCAAGAGCAGCTGACGGGACAGCCCTGGGCAGTGGTGCCGGGTAGGCAGATGCTGCTGCACCCCAGGGGTACTGCCTGGGAGCAGGAGGAGTCCTTCTCCTCCCTGGAAGCTGAGCTGGCCTGAGAATTAGCTAGGGTGGAGGACCGGGGAGGACCCCCTCCTGTCCCCCACTTCTTCCAGGTTTCAAAGGGGTGGGGAGAGGCTGCTGGGGCCGGGGGCGGGTGGACAGGGTCCAGGCCTGGGCCCCGGACTCCACCCACCTCCCGGCTGCTCCAGGCCGATTGCCTGCCCTGGGGCAGTGTAGGGTGCTCAGGGCAGGGCCTCGCCCAGGCAGTGGCGGATGCCAGGCTGGACCGGAGCTGATGATGAAGACCTGGCTTCCCCTCCAAGCCTGCCCAGGTGACTGAGTGACCTTTGGCTGAAACCTGCACAGTTAGTCCCTGGCCCACACCTGCTATGGACGGCCTCCATCTACACAGTTTGTCCAACTTCCAGGTCACCTGTGTTCAAACCCTGAGAGCCTGGGATGACACGGGCCATGGCAAGACCACGGGTGGGGGCGGGAAGCTAGGGGTGAGTTTTTTTTCTTTTTGCTTCTTGAGATAGGGTCTCACTAGGTATGCCAGGTTAAACAAGAACTCAGTAGCCCCAGACTGGCCTCAACTCATGGAGATCCTCCTGCCTCAGCCTTCCAGGGTTCTGGGATTACAGGCGTGCATCACCACACCGGATGTTAGGGTGGTTTGTTTTTATCGTTATTATTTAGTGTAACTAATAAAAAAAGGCCCGTAATTTAGGCACCCGGACTCCGGTTTGGTTTTTCGTGAAGTCCAGCAGGGAGCTCTTAGGGTCCCATCTTCGACTTGGAGTTTGCCAGTTCCCTGGCCCTCCCAGGTGGGGCGGCCCAGGACCCTAGTGTCCTCCAGGTCACACGGTCGCCAGTTTCTCGAATTCGCCTTCTGCGACCCCAGGAAGACACCGCGGGCTCCGCAGACTTCGCAGCCCTGGGAGAGACTTTTATTCGGTTTAAGGCGGCAGCCGGGAAGCTGGGGGATCTGTCGTCAGTCAGGGGGAGCCCAGATAAGGAGTCAGAGGCTGGGGGAAGAAAGTGGGGAGGCTGACGCAAGAGGCGACCTTCCCGCCCCCATCGATCGAGCCCCCCAGGCGCACTCGGGGCGCAGGACGACGGCGACCGCCCTGGGCCGGTCGGAGCTGGACGACCTCCGGAGTGGGGTTTTGAGGGTAGGAGAGGAGATGAGGAAGGAAGGTGAGGGGGAAGAGATGAAGGAAGAGGACAGGAAGGGGGAGGGGGGGCGGAAGAAGGGAAGGAGGAAAGGAAGGGAAGGAGAGAGAGCGAGGGGAAACGGAGAAGAAAGCAGGAGGGAGAAAGAAGGGACCCTGACGGGGCGCGCGGGGGAAGAGGCCCCGGAGAGGGGTCCCCGCGTCCCCGCCACCGGAGCCCAGCCGGCGGGAAGGGAGGTGACTCCGCGTCCTTGGGCGGCAGCGTCCTTGCACGGAAGACACACGGCGTAACCTTCACCGCCCCGTTAATCTGTGTTTGTGAAATCTAAGGTTGAAACCGTATTTTAAACCAGAAATTGGATTCGTTTGTGTTTCTGAAAGGTCGCAGAGCTGGGGTTCGGGTGCCGGGGCCTGGCCGCGCCGCCCGGGTCTTCAACCCTCCCATCCCCGGCCCGCATCGGTCCGCGGGGCCAGCGGAGAGGCCCGA
>NW_022900942.1:59273588-59275326 GCF_012274545.1 Fukomys damarensis | reverse complement strand
GGAGGGGAGAAGCCCCGGAAAAGGAACAATCACCTGTTTTCCCTTTGTTTGGGGCGCCGGTGGGGCATTGGGGTCCCCGCGGAGCCCGGAAGTCTCCGCCCACAGCGAGGGCGGCGGGGTCTGCTGCTGTCCCCCTAAAGCCCTCGGAGCCTCACGCTTGCACGGTGCCGGGCTCCGGCTGTGGCGGGGAGGCCGTTCGCAGCCTGGACGCAAACCTAACCAAAACATTTATTTTTAGCAAATACAAAATTAAAACAAATTCCTTTTAATAGCCAATCTGAGAAACACTATTAAAAATACAATTGAATTTAAAAAACCAAGCGTCCAGAACATCAATCACGTAACTGCTTACACACAAGCTTTGCAGAATGCAGCCGGTTCGAGCGCTTGGCACAATTCGCCGCCGGACTTCAATAAAACGAGACCTTGGACGCCGCGGTGGGAACGACGCTGCCCGCGTCCTCTCTGGGAGCTGCAGGCGATCGAACTCGGGTTAAAATTTAAAGCCCTGGATCCGGCTCCGCCGCGGACTTCCCACCTTCACCCTTTCCCAGCTCGCCGCACCTGGGACCCGCGGGGGTTGGGGTGGCGAGGTCATAAAAGTGACTGAATCGGGCGAGAACGGTTTATGGACCTTCTCGCTAGCACTGTAAAATCCAGAAGTCTTCAGGAGCCATTTACAACGGAGAACGAGAAAAGGAGGACTTTCGGCCACTTCCTGGATTCCGCAGCCCCATCCCGCACCGCGCTCCACCCCGCCTGCCACTCACGCTCGGCGACCGGGAAACCCTTCCGCGAAGAGACCTCGCCGTCGCTCCGAGCCCTGCTTTACGACGAACCTTCCTACCCCAGTCAACGCTGCCCCGGCTGCTGGACACACGCGCGCACACACGCGCACACACACTCGCGCACGCACAAACCACCCCAAAACCAGAGCCTGGAGGCGCTCGGCGGGCGGACTGACCTTCGGAAAATCATTTACTTCGAGGAGCCGGGGAGGGAGGGGCACGAACGCATCCCCGCGAGACCGCGCCTCCGCCCCGCCCCCACCCGTCCTTAAGATGCCGTGATAACCCGCGACGCCCGTCCCAGCCCCTTGGTCGCCAAGGGCCGCGTCCATCTGCACGCACACAGCTTCGATCGCCGCTCCGAGGCCGCGGAAGAGGGGTGCGCGCTGGTGGGGGTGGGGAACCGGATTGTGCGGTCGGTCCGGGGAAGGGGCCACCTCCCCCCACGACTTCTCTGCGTCTTACCTGAAGTCCAGGGAGGTGGCGGCGCGCGCGAGGGCCAAACTCACGGGGACCCCACGTACCACTGGTGGGGGAACCCCCTGGCCCGCGGCGCACCTCGAAGACTAAGCTTTCTGCACACGGCAACCCCGAGTTACACGCTCCCAAAGGTCAGCTGCGGAAGGCGATCCTCCCGAGGACTTCGCGAGCATTTTGAGGGCCAGGGAGAGGTACGGAAGTGGGCACCCGGCCTGCTTCTCTCCCAGACTGGAGGAGCCCGTGCCCACAGGTCTCCCCTGGCATCCCGAAATAGGGTCGGGGAAAGTTTAAGGTTGGTCAGACACCGCTGCAGAGACAAAAATCTCATTCGCCGAAGAGAAAGGGGCCAAGGGGCAAAGCACTTACGCCCCTCATTTTTGGGGGGCGCCCCTGCCACGGGCCGGCTGTGCACCCCCAGTCTGCACCTTCGCCGGGTGAGGGTGTGAGTGCGCGCGCACGCGAGTGTGCGT
>NW_022900942.1:59273213-59273491 GCF_012274545.1 Fukomys damarensis | reverse complement strand
CCCCTCCCCTCCCTCTTCTCTCTCCTCCCCTCGATCCCTCCTCCTCCTCCGCCTCCTCCTCTTCACCTCCGCGCCCAGCTGCTCCCAGAGCGCAGTTCCGACCCACAGCCTGGCACCCTTCGGCGAGAGCTGTTTGTTTAGGGCTCGGTGAGTCCAATCAGGAGCGCAGGCTGCAGTTTTCCGGCGGAGCAGTAAGAGGCGCCTCCTCTCTCCTTTTTATTCTCCGGCCGCGCAGCGCAGACCCTGGACTCGCGCTCTCCCGCCGCCCGCGCCCTCGG
>NW_022900942.1:59267003-59270600 GCF_012274545.1 Fukomys damarensis | reverse complement strand
AGCGCCGCAGCCTCTGCACACCGGGCGGGCAAGCGGACAGGGCTGCCGCGGTGTGGGCCGGCGCGGTTCCTTCCCAGGACCCTCTGCCTCCGGGCCTTGGAGAGGTCGGGGCCCAGGGGGGCGATCGTGAGAAGAGCTTTCCGGGGGACTGGCAGGCCCTGAGCTCCACGTAACGTCGTTTGGGGGAGTTTGGGGGTCCTTCTGGGCGCTGAAGTCAGCCTTCCGCCGCCGTGCGCACGCATCTCAATCAGCGGAACTCCCCGGAGGCCAGGGGTCTGCGCCCACCCGGGGAGGTGTGGAAAGGTGCTACAGCCTGCAGGACCCAGGCTGGTCCGCCCGACATCCCTCCCCCGAGCGAGTGAGGGAAGGGGAGTCTGCAAAGAGCCCTGGCCTGCCGGGCCCTGGGAATTTATGCTGGGGACAGCTGGTGGTAGACCCAGGGCCCTGTCCTCACAGCGAGCCCCCCACATTCTCAGCCTCCAGCGCCCGCACACCGCCTTCCCTGTGTCTGGGCCAGGCCGTGTGGAGGTCAACTTGGAAACCAAAACTGCCACCTTCTTAGAAGTGCCTCCTTTTAGAAAGCATTTGCATGGGTGCCATTGTTGTTTGATTTCTTAGCTGTAAGGTTCACAGGTCTCTTTTCTTCCACCTGTTTGATAACCTGGGTTCTAAAGAAAGTCCAGGCTTTTGTTGTTCGTTGGATTGTTTGTTGGAGGTGGCGCCCCAGAGTCACGGGGTGGCGAGGTGGAGACTGGAGACAGTCAGGTGTCCCATCAGGTGTCTTTTGTGCCCCAGGTCCAGCCTTCTCTGGGGAGCCTCCGTGCTCGCTTTAGGGATTGGAGTCCTTTTAGGGTCCCTCGTTTGTGGGATCTGCCCCTCTGGGGTTCAGAGTCTCAGGGGCGTGTTAGTGGTCTGCACCTGAACAGGTTCACCGAGGCCTGCAGACTTCACTTCGGACTCCCCTCTCCTGACTTTTCCTGCCCTACTGGCCCAGAGACCATCTTTAGGGCGCTGTGTGGATTGGGACAGGGAGAATGGGTCCTGAGGAATTGGGATTTGAGGCGAGCTAGGGCAGGGGCCTGTGTTTGGTGGCCAGGAGTGGAAGGGGAAGGCAGGGGTCTTCAGAGGGCTGGAGGGGTGGTGGCTGGGTGTGTAGTTCTGGCCGGTCTGGGACTCCCCAGGGACTCAGGCTATGCTGGCCCAGGGCCTGTAGCCCGAACTGTTGCTCCGCACACCTCAGCCTCCTCTCCAGATTCCTCCGCGGCCCTGCTGGGTGTCACAAGGACCCAGTGGTTCCAGACCTTGGAGTCCTCAGCTGTTGACAGTGACTGGTTCCACTGAGAGTCCTTTTAGAGGGCGATGCAGTGGTAGGCAAAGTAGTTTGCTTTTGTTTTCAACTTAGCCGATTCTTTCTCTCATTTTTGCGATTTCTGGCTGTGACCTGACAAAGAGAAAGAAAAAAGAAATAGAAACTTGGTCATGCCCAGAGGTTGCTTCGTCTGCTCAGGAAGCATCCTGGACTGAGATAGTTTTGGGGTGAGGGTGAGGGACCCTGACTTTGCCTGTCCTCTCAGCTGTCCTAAGTCCTGATTCTAGCTAGATAGCTTGCTTCTTCGCTTTGATTTTTTTTTTCTTGAACTGTTTTTTGGAGGCAGACTGTTTAATTGATTTGGGCAGACGCCAGGACTAAAAAAACCTGGGCACCATGCTTTGTCAATGTGGTTGGTCTAGAAGCTTCTGGAAATGCTTGCCACATTTCTGGATATTTGTGGGCTCCTGCTCCTCACCCCATCCCTGGGCCGGCCCTCCACAGCACCCCCTGAACTGCACAGCATCGCACTGGAGCAGTCACCTCAGACGCAGGCACCGCTTTCGGTGTGGTCAGACTTTTGTCATTTTTATAAAAACAGCCTTTAGGAACAAACTTAGGGAATTATAGCTGCTTGGTGGATGTGGAGGAGAAGTTGAAAGAAAGTGAGACTTTTTATTGAATGAAAAAAGCAAACTTCCTAGATTTCATTTATCCAGAGTGGACTTGAAACTTTGTCTTGGGGTTTTCAGGGGAGCAAAGAGCTCCTGGGGTGCAGGCTGGCCTCTCTGGTGTCTGCCTTTATTGTTCCCAGGCCCAGGGCCTGGTTTTCCAGGGAATGTCCCTGCTCCTCCCAGCCAGGGGCTCTGATAGGTAACATTTTAAAGTCAACAACAAAGATAAATACCTTGTTTAACTTCAGCGTCCTTGAAGTCCCCAGCGCCTTACTGATTACCGTGGTCAATAGTGGCTTTTAGGGCGGAGAAGAATAAATCTTTGTGATGTGCTGTGAGCTGCACTGTCTCCATGACAACTTTGAACTCAGCTCTTGTGGGATGCTGGCTTCCTTTAAACCTGAGGAATAACTCCAGAAAGGAGGCAGGCCTCTTACTTTGTAGGGTAAATAGTATTAATGGGCTCAAGCATTTCTAGGTGAAAATCGCATTGAAATATCTACCACACAGTTGATGGGTAGAAGTTAGCTATAAACTGCAGGAGAAAGAATAGAAAGATTTGCTAGGGCCTTTAATCTTCAAGTGAAATGCTGAGGTGTGATGTTTATTTGCTTTAAAAAGTGATTCACAAACATTGCTTAAGAATGCCAAGTTGGAGATGCCTATTTTTAAGACGCCTGTATTTAATAAATACCTAACTCATTTTAGAAAAGATTCTTTCATTTTTAACTTTCTTGAGAAAGTAATAAATGTTACAAGCATTTACTCTTCATTAAGATTTGTTTTAGGGGTTTTGATTAGTTGTGAATTCTAAAAACTAAGCAGATCACTATCAAAGATTAAGATACACATATTTAAAATAGATTGCGTAAATTAAAATTTTAGTGTAGGAAAATAGTTTTTTTCATCCCTGGGAAGGTCTTAGTAATTTTCCTAAGCAGTAAAACATCAATCTTTTGTGAAAGATTTGCAGGTAGAAATCAATATTTTATTTAGTGCTTCTTCCTCTGGCATACAAATAAAATTAATTTTTTTATTTTGTGAGAACAGGGTCTTGCTATGTAGTTCATCCTGGCCTTGAATGCGCTATGAGCCCAGGCTGGCCTCACATTTACCACAACTCTCCTGCCTCAGCCTCCTGAGTGCCAGGATCACAGATGTGTGCCACCACACCAGGCTGAAATTTAATTTCTGTGCTTAAAACGTAGTGATTTTTTTTCTTTGCTCTAGAAGACCCGAATGATTTCTTTCTCATTCTAATTGACATGTGTGCCTAAGAATAGAACTTTAATTTCACTTATTTTTTATTGGACAAAAGGCACAAAAGCAAATGTGGCAGAATGGAAAATGCTTTTTAAATGACTTGAGATAAAAGTGAGCAAGGCAGCCCAACGTGGTGATGCTCCTCTCTAATCCCAGGGGAGGCTGAGGCAGGAGGGATTGCTGTGAGTTCAAGGTCAGCCTGGGCTTCACAGTTAAGGAACAGCTTGGACCACACAGGGAGACCCTGTTTCAAAAACTCAATCAACCAACAACAAAAAAGAAAGAAAGAAAGAAAGATGAGAGAGAGAGAGAGGGAGAGAGAGAGAGAGAGAAAGAGAGAGAGAGAGAGAG
>NW_022900942.1:59263776-59266705 GCF_012274545.1 Fukomys damarensis | reverse complement strand
CTCCGCTGTCGCCGCAGAGCTGCTGGAGGACCTGCCCGAGAGCCGCGAGTGCGCGAACTGCGGCTCCATCCAGACGCCGCTGTGGCGAAGGGACGGCACCGGCCACTACCTGTGCAACGCCTGCGGCCTCTACAGCAAGATGAACGGCCTCAGCCGGCCCCTCATCAAGCCGCAGAAGCGCGTGGTGAGTGCCCCAGCCCGCCACCGCCCACATCCTGTCCCCTGGCCCCTTGTCCCCAGGGCAACGGCCTCCCTCGGGGGACGGAAAAAGGAAGCTCCAGGGTGCTATGTTTTAAAAAATCAAAATCTGTATTTTTACGTTTTGCTAGAAGTGCTCGCCAATGCGCGGAAATCATTTCAGAAAGATGTGCGAGACATTGAGAGTGGTGGAATGTTCTGGGGAGAAAAACTGGGTAGACTGAGGCCAGGAGAGGGAAGATTGTCACCGCGCGTCCCCTTTGTCTGGGTAGAATCTTATTCCTGGGGAGTCGGGGTCCTTTACAGCACCCCGTCCTCAGCGAAAGGGGACAGAAGCACAGCACTCCCCCAGAGCCCCACCACATTCTGGGCCTCCCTCAGAGAGACGCAGGGTTAGTCCCAGATTCCAGACATCTTCGGGGTTGCCCTTGAGTCTGGGTGGATATTGGATTCTTGCTTTGGTTGATTTGAAGTCTGGCTTTTTAGAGAGCCGCATAGAACTTGGGAAACGTGGACTAGGTGCGTAATTCTCAAATGGAGGACTTTCACCAATGAACAGATTCCCCCATCTTCTCAAGTGTGGGGATTCTGACTTTCTTCAGGGAGTAATGTCACTCTGGCACTGCGAGGTAAGCTTCTGAGGAGTGGGTATTTACTGCTAGAGCAGAGAAAATGAAGCTTCCTGAACCCCACTCAAGGCTACCATTTGTTCAGCCCAAATTCTCATTGCCTAGACACCTTTTAAAGGAAAATTTTGCAGTTAGATGCCAGACGTGTTAAGTACCCAGGTAATTCATTTAATTGTTACACTCTTAATTAGCAGAACAGATGCTACACATGTTGTTTGTGTTAAGTAGATTAGGGCGAAATTGCACCACAATGTAGGTAGTCTGACACCTTAAAAAGAAGCAATTATCTTTATGGCGGTTTTGTTTTTAATGCATTTAAAATTAAGTGGGCCAGTTAATTTAATGAGTGTATTGCCTTAACCTCGTTAGAGTCTCCTATGGCTTAGGATTTCCTTTAAAGGATACCGGTAGCTTTGCAACTCTATGGTTTTCATTATTCTCATATACACCATGTTTTAAAAGAGAAAACAAGAATGGGAAACTATCCCAAGGAAGCTCCTGGATTTCCAGTATTGACAGTTCACGAACAGGGAAACTGACAGTTACTATTCTGGGGGAAAGGCCTCTGGGGCTCAGTACCAGCGGAGCTCTGAAAGTAACATTGTCTCCAGGTGGTGTAACAGTAACCACGAAGGGGCTAGTTGCATTGAAAATTCCATCTAGTGACATCCATAGTTAAATAGTAGCATTTATTTTGCCCCTCGCAGTAGAAATAACTGTTACAAGCAAGAGAAGGGTTTTTCACATTTCTAGACCAGTGTACCTTGTGTGGCAGGTGTCTCGGCGGGGGCCAAGGTCAGCCGCCCGCCCGCTGTGTAACAGCCCGGAATGATACCAATTGCTGGGTGTGTTGCTATCCATGGGCTCTTCTCCTCTTGGGCTTCTTATTTATGGTTTTCATGAGACTGGGTTAGTTCTCAGAAACAGAGTGTTGAACCCCAGTTTGTTTAGCCAGCAGTACAGACCCAATCAGTGTGGATTTGAACTTGCAGTGCGTTGCAAAATACGAGATTTATGGCGTAACTCGAATTCCTTGTCAGTGAGGAGTATAACTGAGATCGCTTGTTACAAGGGACTTTTATAACCCGCTCACCTTCATTTCACATGTTTATGAGGACTGGCTTCCCTTATGATCTGCAGTTGACAATCATAAAGTTCTTTGTTAAAATGGCGAATTCTGATAACAGGCTTGCTTCACGCTGGCTCCAGACCTCCCTGGAAACTCATAAATGGCCCATTTTATAAAATGAATCTTCCCTCTGTCGTTTACTGAGATTTCACATTCGTGGAGAGAAAGGAGTGCTGGCTTAGAAAATTGTAAGATTTTTTAAAAAACCTCAGCGAGAGAGGAAAAAAGTAAAGAAGCCCCAGTATGTAAGGTTTTATTAGAATTTTCATCATTTTACCAAAGCAATTCCCCAAATAGGGTTCCTGTCATTTAAACCACATTCTAAGAAGTCAGTGCCGCGGTGGGTGTTAAGTCGCTAGCCCTGACTTCTGAGAAATGTCGCAGCGCTAAAAGGCTTACTAGTGTCTCTGTTTTTACAACGGGCCTGTAAGGAATGCTGCTAAGGTAATAAGCAGGGTGTGAACTGCAAATGTAAGAATACAATTTCATCTGTTCAATTTGCCGGCAAAGAATTTGCAAATCTCCATCCTCCCTCCGCCCCGGGAGTGCTCAGTACCGGCCCCGCTGGTTTTTTTATTGTTCATTCTCCATAACTTCTTCTGCAGACTCGTGTATAGCTAACGTACATTTTCTTACTTAAAACTTGCTTTGGTCCCTAAACGTTCCCCATTGTTGTTTTTTTTTCTTTTTTTTTTTTCTGTTTCAACTGAAGTCACAGCACAGTGTTTAGTCATTTAAAACAAGTTTTAAAAGCAACTTGACTTTGGTAAGTTGGAGGCAAATGTTATATTTTGGCCTTCTGGGGAGGGAGTTCTACCGGCCTAGCTTAAATTCCTATTTAAGCCGCACGTAAAAATGTGGAGGGGAAGGAGCATTTTATTTCCAAAACGTTGGGCTCCTCTGTCCGCGTCCGTTTCTCAGCTCGCTCCGGTGCAGGCCCCGTACCAGTCTCCAGGACGAGGCCGGGAGCGCT
>NW_022900942.1:59261016-59263444 GCF_012274545.1 Fukomys damarensis | reverse complement strand
TGCAGAGACGTGAGGGCGCGGGTGACTTAGAGTAGCGGCCCCGGGTTTGAGCTGTAAGCGGTGGACCGACTGGGAAGGCCCCGGAAGTTTCCGGCCTTCACATTTTTGCGTGTAAGCAAAGACGTCTGTACAGAAAGGGGTAAACAGACGTGGTCGATTCTGTACCCCGGCCTAGAGGATCGCACAAAATATAAACACCACGCACATACACAGAAAAGCTCTGCGAGCGGGAGAGCTCATGGTCACTTTTATTTCATTTATTTATTTACCTACTTCTATTTTTGCAGTGCTAGGGATTAAACCTAGAGCCGTGGGCTTGGTAGGCAAGCGTCTGCTGCTAAGCTGCGTTCCCAAGGCGCAAGCTACATTTTTGCTTTGTTTTGTTGCACATTTTGAGAGGATCCTGCTAGGTTGTCCAGGACAAACAATAAACACTGAATGGAAAACTAAGTAAGAATTGAACTCTCCTTTGTAAATGACCCTCTTCCTTCACGTTATTATTATTATTTTTTTTGGGGGGGGCCATGCTGGGGATCAAGTCTACCACTACCCCTGAGCTACACCTACCCCCCAGCCCGACCACCCCAGTTTTTCTTAAGGAACCTCCGCATTTCTCACGAACATGTCGCCTTTGTGTACTTGGAATCTATTGTGTATAAAAAGCGGGTTGAAATTTATGACCAGTTCTTTAAAATGGGGCCTTTCCATCCCAGCGTCAGTCTTTGGTTTTCCTTCAATATATTTAATAAACTTAAGTTCTATGTGAACATTTTTTTAGGTGCCTCGACCGCTTGCTATGAAAAAAGAGGGAATTCAAACCAGGAAACGAAAACCTAAAAACATAAATAAGTCAAAGACTTGCTCTGGTAAATATAATAAAATGCCATTCGATTGTGAAGTCTTTGCCAGCTTGAACAGTAGGTCTCTGTATATTTATAGGGACTATTTTGACTCTTGCAGGTAATAGCAATAATTCCATTCCTATGACTCCAACTTCAACCTCTTCCAACTCAGACGATTGCAGCAAAAATACTTCCCCTCCGACACAGCCGACAGCCTCCGGGGTAAGTGTTGGAGCACAGTGGACTCCTAACCCAGTGGGTTGCTCTCTAGTAAATTATCTCCAATTTTATCTTATCTGGCAACACAATAATCTAAACCAACAGTTTAGTTAGTTGATACCTAAGAATAGCTTTTAGAGGAAGTTACATTTAAATGTCAACAAAATGACAAACTCAAGTACTTTACAAACCTCTTAATTAAGATCTCTATCATTTTTTTATGGTTAAATTAACCCAAAGAGAAGCAAGAAGTTTTTTGGAGAGCTTTAAATTGTTTTTAATTGTAGGTCTTCTTTGTGTGTGTGTATTTTTTTTTTTTTTAAGAAAAGCAGAATTGTTCTGTGTGTTTCAAATATACACCCAAAAAACAATGTCTGTGGCTCTGTGGATCCTGGGGCCCATGACATTGCTTTTGCTTCTTGTATCAGTCCCAGGCACCTTTTCTTTATCATCCACCCAAAGCAGAGTTCAACAGCTGTGTTCTGGGCTGCTCTTTGGACAGATCTCTGCTGTCCACTGCACCCGGATTGTACCCGGCAGGCCAGGAGTCTTAGTGACAGTCAAGAGTTTCTGTCAAGCTGTACACTTCCCCACCCCCAGTGTCCCTCAGATTCACCTGGAATGGTCTTTTGATTTTTTGAGACAGGGTCTCACTAGTTCCCTCAAGTCCTGGAAGTCATCGGTAGCCCAAACTGGCTGAGAAATGAGCCTCCTGCCTCAGCCTCCTGAGGGCTGGAGATTACAGGTGTGGGCTACCACTCCCCGGACTCAGCTGGAATGCTCTTAAAAGGGAAAAGCCAAAACCAAAACAAAAACCACCCGGCCCAACCAGTAGGACTTCATCTTTTTCTAGTTTTTTTTCTCAGTTTTTCGATACTTGGGTAGAAACTCGAGGCTCCTGACTTAGAACACTCCCAACCCTCAAGCAGGGTTCTAAAATGAGCCTCCTGATAATTCTTAGGTTTATGCTGAGACCAGTGTAGGACTAAACACTGGCATTTCATTTGCTGTTTACCTAGTAATTGGAGCACTTTAAAATACTGCAGATTCCTGGGCCCCGCCCTGGAGGTTTGAATCAAAGTCTTTTGGGGCCGGACCTGAAAATCTGTGATTTCCAAGGATTGATTGTTCCAGGGGGAGTTGAGGCTGTAGCCCTTAGAGGTGCTTGGGAACCGCAGACCCAGCCTCTTTCTGTCCAGTTTGTACTGGCTTTAACAACCAACATTTAAATATTTAAAACATTGAATCTGTGCTTAAAACTGTACTCGTTGTTTCGTCTTTGTCCAGCAACCAAATTCTTTCGAGATTTTTCTGGAATGGAAATGTTGTAATTGGTTTTACGGGGGGGGGGGGGAGAGCCTTTGCGT
>NW_022900942.1:59249139-59260997 GCF_012274545.1 Fukomys damarensis | reverse complement strand
TTGTTTTTGCGTGACACACACCTGTTAAAGAGCCTCTCTAATCTGCAGAAAGGTGCAATCTGGTGTCTTTTCCTTCCTTCCTCCTCCTCTCCTCTTCTTCCTTTCTTTCTTAGCAGGAGCCTTACGTGAATATTCAAGGCTGTAAAGTGGTAAACAGTGGGGTAACGAAAAGATCACAGTTGTTGAATCCTGTTAGTTCTCCTGGCCGCTAAATGAGGCCAAACATGGCTTTGGTTTCCCAAGCGGCAGAGACCAAGGCTGAGCCTGTGTGTGGGTTTTGGTTGTGTCGCCCAGCTGCCAGCTCGGGGTTGCTGCTGTGGTGACACCGTCGGGCATGGCCAGAGCCTCATTTGAGTGATAAATGGCAGAGAATAGCGCCCAGTACAGGACGGGCTCAGGTCGGCTCTCAGTGAGTCCCTGTAGCCACCCCCGCATCTGGCCAAGGGGCGCCTGGAAGTTCTCAGGCTCCTTGGGGTCCCAGTGTTCTTAGAGGAGAGGTGGCTCAGGCCAGAGGCGGGGCAGAGCAGGGAAGATCTGTGAGGCCCGGAGCTCAAGGTCTGCTGCACTCCGTCCCTCCTGGGGAGCAGCCAGTGCAGCTCCCCGAGATAAGCGGGCAGAAATTCCTGCAGGCGGGCAGAGCCAGGCCGTTCCTCTCCTTCCTGACGACTCCCCCTGGGTCTGAGGTGTGGGGTGCAGCACTGGGCCCTGGGCTTCAGAACAGGATGCGTGGTGGCCTCATCACAGGGACCCCAGAGTCCCCAGGCCTCAAGGGATGGGTGTGTGCCTGCAGTGTCTTCTTTGGGGTTCCAAATCTTCGGATAGGTGGCATGACCAATGCAACAGCTGAGCAGCTGAGTGTGCTTGAAGGGCCAACAAACGTGTCTGACTTTCCCTTTTGATGTCAGTGGGCAGCTAATCGTGACTGGTGGCCTGTGAAGTTTTGTAGACTGCCATACTCCAGGAAAATAGCAGGTCCAAGGGCAAAGTACTGAACATGTGAGCCAGACCTGGTGTGTGATGTATGGCTGTAATCCCAACACTTGGGAGGCTGAGGCAGGAGGATTGCCTTGATTTTGCAGCCAGGTTGGACTACATAGTTCAGACCAGCCTGAACTACAGAGCCAGACCCTGTCTCCCCAAAACGAAAAACACCAAAATGAAACAAAAAGTAAGTGCATTGGGAAACTGAGGCAGAAGGATCGCTGTGAGTTTGAGACCAGCCTGGGCTACAAAGTGAGTTAGTTCCATGTCAGCCTCAACTACATAGTGAGACCCTGTCTCAAACAAGACAAAACAAAAAACAAAAAAAAAAAGTGCATGTGTTACATAGTACCAGTGATGGCCTGGGGTTGACCCGGGGCTCCCTGTGAGAGACAGGGTGGAATTAGCAGTGTGGGGTGCGCTAGTTTAATGGGGTGGCTGAGTCAGGAAACACAGAGCAAGCTCAAGAGGGGTCTCCATGGGGGATGGTGGTGGGGTTACATTCTCTTCACTGAGAGGAGGTGCCAGCTGCCTTTCCTTGTGCCTGTGACTTCCTTTAAGTGGACGATTATTCCACAACCTCCTTGGGGCCCAGGTAAGAGGGGCCATGTGACATTGTCCTAGTGCGGGCACAGGGCTCCCCAGGGAATTGCGTTCTTCCCAGTAAGTGATCAGGTGACACAAAATCTTTTTTGCCCTGCTCTGAAGCTTAATTTCTTTGACCAATTTTTGTCTCAGCTTTCTGTGCCTTCTGCTCATTTGCACCTTAACACTGACTCTGGGAGAATAGGATGTGCCCTGTTATAAGGGTCCTTGATCGACCTGGCCACATTATGACTCAGTTTCTCTTTGTAGGCTGTGCTTGTGTGGGGGTAGAGGGAGGTAGTTTGTTTCCTGCCTGAGGTTAGGAAGACTCCATGCCATACAGCTTGGTACTAACATATTGCCTGTTTGTTTGTTTTGTGTCTCAAAAATTATTATTTTTTTGTTTTGTTTTTTGAGACAGGGTCTCATTATATAGCACAGGATGACTTTGAACTCACAGGATCCTCCTGTCTCAGCCCCCAAGTGCTGGGTACAGGTGTGACTGTCACGCCTAGCACACTGCCTGTTTTGTCCCTTTGTAATTTCTTGTGCTTATTAAGAAAAGCATTAATCTTACTTTTTGGTGGGCAGTTGATTCATTTCTGTGATAGACTGTTTTCTTTCATTCTGGCTGAGTTTTCTTATATAGACTTATATAATCTGTTAGACATCAGATTTCCTTCGGTATTGATTCCCCATGATGTGTAAGAATATTAAAATCTTCCATTTATTGACTGAGTTATATTTTATAGGCTTTTGCTTATGGTTATTTAGTTGAAAAAAGTAATGTTCTATATCAGCAATTCTTAAGTGAGATTTAATAAGCAGCCCCGGAATGGTGTCATTTCTGTGACTTAAAACTCTAAAACTGCAGAATGCTTTCTATAAAGCCAACTGCCAGAATCTATAGAGAAAAGGATTCTTAGTTCTTCCTTTGGGACAGGAGGGATTCGTCTGGAGATGAAATTAGCAATAGGACTTAATGTCTGAGAATTAGGAGTCACTGAACATACTTTGCCCAACTGTAGTTTCTATTAATAATTCTAAAAACTAGAATCTACTTAAGTTGATACTAACTGCAAATACCCGTTATGGTCACGTTACACTCAGAGACTGCGGTGGATGGAGAGGGAAATGCTCTGCAGGTCTTAAGGACCTTTTCGGCAGGGGAGGTGGTGTTTACCGCTGGGTAAGAAAGCCCGGCACCTGGAGTTGTGGGGAAGGGGCCAGTGGTAGTTGAGAGGCGGGTGTAGACGTAGATCTTGCTGCTGGTCAGTTGGATGAGTGCGGTAAAGGGTAAGCAGTGATAAGCAGGGTTCTGGAGGAGTCGATTGCAGGGCTGAAAATGAGTAGAGGAAATTGGGATTAGTCAGGTAGGGTTTTTATGGCCGAAGAGGACTGGTGTTGTTCAGGGAGAAGTTTAGGCACCTGGCCGTGGGTGTGCGGGAAGTGGCTGCAGCTTTAGTGTTGCTGCAGGGCAGGGTGTGAGAAGCCAGAGGCAGGGAGTGAAGCTGCTAAGTAAAAGAGGTGGAAAGGAGATTTTTCAGATCGACGTCAAGTCAGGTATAGGCCAGGTCCAGCCATGTCCGTATCAGAATGTGACCCCCCCACCCCGCTTTGGTGACACGTTTGTTCTGTGTCCCTTGGAATCCAGTTACGACAGCATCCTCACGCGTAAGGGTTTTGAGCATCGCGGTCACAGTGCTGCTCCTGCGTCTGTTTTAGCAGTAGTTCCCCTCCGCGCCATCAGGGAGGGGAAATAAGCTTGGGGCCCCAGGAAGGCACAGGCCTCAAGTCTGGGGCTTGGGCGCTGCAGGGGTCACCTCTCCGACGGCCTTCCGGCCTTCGTGCCAGGACAGGTTCCCGCCCGCCTTTGTGCTTCTTGCTGGGGTCTGCGGCAGGCGTGCGGCCTGTCACTGACGGGGCCCCGTGTGTGCACCCCGATGTGCTGTCCGTGGGAGCTCAGCACACAGGCAGTGCAGGTATAAACCTCTTCTTATAGACTTGATTTTATGTATGAATATTTGCATCCTGTGGTGGAAATTGAGAAATACTTTACTGTACAGTTCTTAGTTGAGGGAGGAAATTCCTCCCTCCCCCTTCATTCCTTAAAGTTGTTTTTTTTTTTAATCTGTCATTGAACCCAGGGGCTCTCTACCGTTAAACATCTCCAACCTTTTTATATGGTGAACAGGGTATGGCCAAGTTGTCCAGGCTCATGTCAAATCTGTTATCCTCCTGCCTCAGCCTTCCAAGTAGCCTTTTACTCCACTGTCTTTCTCTCAGTGTTGGAATTTGGATCTACTGTGGATTGCTGTTGGTCACAAATTAACAGTTCCTGCTGAGGGCTGAGATTCATGAGGGAATTAGGTGGTCCGGACCGAACCCTAACCCTGGGTCTCTCCAGTGCTGGGTCCTCTGCAGTGTGAGCTGTGCCACAGCCCTGCTTCCCACTTAATTCAAAATCCGTCCACTCAGCCCCCTCGAGAACTAAGAGCCACACACTCCTGGGTTATTTTGTGTTTTACCATCTACTCGGTTATTCAGTAGGGGCCCAGGGAGGGTCTGGCTTCTTCCATGACACTTTCTTGTGCTGGCTGCTTTCAGTAGATTTTCTCTTATTTCTCCCTCTGAGCGCAAAGGGAATGAACCAGGCCACGGTTGGGGTCAGATTAGGAAGCAGGGCTTGGATTTGGATCTGTGCCCAGTCAGTGTTGCCACCAGTGCTGTCGCTATTTGTTCATCTATTCGAGACCTTTAGAGAGAAGACATAATTATTTTCTTAAAGAGATGTGAATAATGTGAATAATTTTGATTAGCGTTAGTGTCGAGTATGGTCCCACGAAAACAGGCAGGCAGTGACAGAGTATGTAAGGCCCTTCACGTAACTCTCCTTAGCGTTCTTTTTTGAGGTACCAGTGTATAGCCAGGGGTGGTGGCACATGCCTACAATCCCAGCTCTTTAGGAGGCTGAGGCAGGAGGATTGAAAGGTTGAGGCCAGTGGAGCAGTTCAGGTGACCCCATCTTACAATAAAAAAGACTGCAGGGTCTGGGGATTTAGCTCAGTGGTTTCACTGCCTGCCTTGCAAGCGCAAGGACTAGAGATTGATCCCCGGCACAGAAGTTAAAAAAAAAAATACCGCAGAGGTAGCTCAGTGGTAGGACATCTGGTTCCAACCTGAATGCCAAAAAAGGGGGAGGGGAGCTATGACTAAGTTGGTAAAGGGGTAATATTAGGTAGAAACACATTATGCTATTGTAACTTCAATGACATCGGTATTATTAAATAGTAAAAACTACTGTCAATATATTAATGCGGTTATAACAAGGTTCTTTTAAAATAGCAAGTAGAAGGTTACAATGTTAAAACCATTCTAACGGTGGGATTTAAAGCTCTGAGAATGCCCCAGCTGCCTTCCCAGCTTCTGTGAGCTCACGAAGCAAGTATTCCTCAGCGGGCAGGCGCGCATTTTTCTTCGGCCTGTCTTTCGCAACACTCCTTTCTAAATGAATCCAACAGGAGTTAAAAAAGCATCCATCTCCCCCGGGGCCTGGAGAGAGCTGCGGTCAGGTATTACTGCGACCTCATTTATAACCCGGGGTCCCGGGCAGCCTCAGGCGGGCGGTGCCGAAGTGGGGCCTGGGACGGGCGTCTCTGCCGCCTTCCGAATGTCCGCTCCCGCACGCTGCCCCTGAACATAAATACTGGCCGGCATCTCGTCTCCGTTCCCAGCCCCTCTCCCTCGCGGTCCGTCACCCTGGGCATCGGGCTTTGCTGCTGGTCACGCGCCACGGCGGCCCGAGAGCTGACGCAGCTTCACTGTGCGCCCAGGCGGCGTGCGCGCGTGCGTGCGTGTGCGTGCGTGCGTGCTGCGTAGGTGCTGCCGAGGGGTAAATGCGTCCCCTGCACTCGTGTCCAGTGGCTTCGTGTGTATATTAGGAAGCAGTAAAACTCTATTACTTTTTAAATAGTTTGTAATAGAGATGTCCGCCCATTTATCACAGAACTGTGGTTTATTTAATAAGTGACTCATTGCAGCCTAAAAGCCAGGATCGGAGGCGAAGCCCCGGCACAGGCGGGAGCTGCGTGCTGTTGCGTTGGGCTTCGTCTGGGAACACGACCTGCCCTCACAGGTTACAGCTTCTTTTCGGTCCCCCCACCCCGGCCTCTGTAAGAACCTACGAAAATGGTCACGAAACATGAAATAATGTTACGGGAAGACATGGTCAAATTTAAGAAATCTGGTTTAGAATGCTCTGAAATGTTATTGCCAAATGAATCTTCAAAGAAAATGAATTCCTTTACTGGAACAAAAGTAATTTTATGCATTTCATGGGTGTCTGCCAAAAGAGTTACTAACAATATGAAGGTCTAGTGGAGGGAGTTAAATACGACCTGGTAGGTCTGTTCGTTTTTTTAGACCTACCTGTTCATTTTCTCCGAAAGGGCAGTGATTTAAAAAGGCATCTTCAAAGACAAACACTGTCAGTGTAACAATGCACAGCTCCCTGTCACTTTTCCAGTCCTCAGAATTTATAAAAGTGACAAATTATTTTAAATTTCATTTTGGATTTTCTTGATGCAGGCTCGCTGTGTAGTTCAGTCTGGCCTTAGACTCTCTATGTAGCCCAGGCTGGCCTTGAGTTCTTGGGAATCCTCCTGCCTCAGCCTCCTGAATGCTGGGATTGTAGCTGTGTGCCACTACACCTGACAAAGGAGTTACTTTATTGACCTAAGATTTTAAGACCCACTTGAATGAGTAAACCACAAAACATTGATTTCGATGTCCTGCTGGGGTTTTGGGCTTGGCAGGGTTTCTCCAGACCTGGGGCACATACTCTAGAATCCTATTTTTCTCTTAAGCACAAAGACTTTAAAATCTTCATTAAATCCAGTTGCTGATCTGTAGTGAAGTTGATTCTGGGGACCACAGACGAGCATCTGGACGAGTCATGGCTGCAGCTAGAGTTGTCTTGAGCAGCAGCGTGGTTCTGTGATGATGCAGGCGGCCAAGCCTTTGTGAAAGCCTGCGTCCTCCTTCTGCAAAAGGGAGAAGGGGTCCCTACCACCCAGCCCTCAGAAGTGTGGTGCAGTGCAAGAGGGAGATGCCGAGGACCTGGAAGAGCCTGAGCAGATCCACACTCCGTACATACAACCTTGGAAGTCGAGAGTGACACGGGTGCTCTAATTGCATGGCACGTTTTTTTTTTTTTTTTTAAACCCCAAAGACATTAGAAATAAATCTTTTCCTTTTTTCTTTTGTTTTTGAGACAGGGTCTCACTACATAGCCCAGGCTGGCCTCAAACTTGTAGCGACCCTCTTGCCTCAGCCTCCAGAATGCTGAGTTGACAGGTGTGTGTCACCATGCCGGTCAAGCCTTACTACTTTCCTAAAGTGGAAATTTAGAGATGTAGAGTCGTCGGTCTGTTAGGAAGTAGTCGTATTTATTTTAAAGACTCTTATGTCTCTGATAGCATTGGTTTTTTTTCTCCTTTCCACCCTTGGCACCTTTGCCCGTTCTCTGTACGATGCTTCTGAGTCCATTGACTGTGGTGTTTTCTTTCGTGGATGCAGATTAAGACGCTTATGCAATCTCCTGAGAAGTCAGTTTTGTTATAAAAATTAAGATCGCAGGTCACCGGGTTCAGATCTCGCCTCAGGACCTTTGCTGCTCCGCTGGAAGAGGAAAACAGCGCTGCCTGTGTTCTGGCTCAGGGTCAGCGGGCGGCCCCGTCCTCGTGGGCCAGCCCTCCCCTCGGCGGCTGACTTCTCGCAGAGCTTGCTGCCTGTCCGAGGGTGTTGGGTGTGCATTCTCCGGAGAAGCAGTTGCCCCTTCCCACCTCCGTCATCTTCTGAGGAAGGGCTACGCCTTACCATGTGGACAGCCTGGCCTGGCCCTGGTGGGCAGGTGGCAGCTGTGACATCCCTGAGAGGTCATCGCCGGGGGCCAGGACCTGGGGACAGAACCGCTTGCTACGCCCGCTCCATGAAAGGGCTGGGGCGGCTTCGCTGTGACCTGTTTTCATCCATGCTGGTGGACAGGGACACTTTTCCCAGCTTTTGTGTGGCCACCTAAACTGCTGTGGAGTTGCGCTGGCGTTTGGTTCTGTTTCTCCTCCAGCTGGACTGCAGAACGTGGATTCCCACCGAGCTGTCCTGGGCTGGCGCTCCTGCCTGGCTGGCCTTTATCCGAAGCCCACAAGCCTGTGTGCCGTCCCCTGGGCACTTGACATGCGTGTGTGGCATCAGAAGTCTTGGACTTTTCAGATAAATTCCACAGGAAAGGAGTCCGGGTGCGCGTGCTTCCCAGGCCGGGACGCTTTCCCTGTGCGGCCGCGCTGCCCCTGAATCATTTCTCCCTTTCCAAGGGAGTTTTCCAGCCTGCCGCGTCCCGCCTGCCAGGCCGGGCTGGGCTTTGCCTCCGCCTCTGTGATAACATTCTTTCAACAGGAAGTGGCCCGTTCTCTGCTGTCCTGCCGGGCTGCGGGGAGATAAGCGGGATGGAAACAGCAGATTTCGGCTCCACCCTCTGCTTGCACTTTGATCCCCAGAAAGCAGAGGGGCCCAGGGAAGCAGGGGAAGGAGCTCGTGAGCCTCGGGCTCTGAGAAGGGGTTTGGTTAGGGTTAGGGTTAGGTGCCTGGTCTGAACTAAGAAATCCAGGATTTAATTCAGTGCAGGAAAAATGAACCGACTGGTGTGTGTGTGTGTGTGTGTGTGTGTGTGTGTGTGTGTGTTGCTGACTCCAGGGTTGTCATACATTTCCTTTGAGTTTCCCCCAAAACGGTATTGATTCTTAGTGGGTACCTCATGACCTCCCAGGAGGGAGAAGGACATAACGTAAGCCAGGGGCCTCAGAGGAACTACTGGCAATCCTGCCTCAGCCTCCCGGGACCTGGGATTATAGGCATCCACCACCACGCAGTCTTTCTACAGAGGATTCGCTGCTCTTTCAGAGTTCAAGAGACTTGGAGGCACAGATGCTGTGTGTCTGTGTTGAACTTGTGTGCAGCCGTGTTTCACACGTGTAGGGCTGCCCATCCCCAGCCTGTGCCAGGAGGCAGAGAGGTGCTTTCTGGGGTGCCCAGGACCACCCCCCATGTCTCGTTTTTGCAGGACGCCTTCTGACCCTGTCGTCCACACCGGCTGCACCTTAGGTGTGGTGCCTGGGGTTTCTGGCCCTGACTCCTTCTGTTCTTCACCCTGCAGTTGGGTCCTTCCAGACAGGCCCTCAGGAAAGATCTGGGCACCAATGCCCTGGCCCTTCTGGCGTCCCAGCCGCCACCCTCCTGGACCCTACAGTGTGCCTGCACGTGGGACAGAGCTCTCATCCTCTCTGTTTTTCATGTAACATTGTATGACACGGTTTTTCCCATCTTGCTCCCTGATCTTACTAGTTTTTTAATTGCCTAGTAGCGCACTGAGCGAATGTCCTGTGCTTCCCCAAACCCTTTCCACACCAGCAGGCTTTAGATTGTTCCCATGGTTTCTGTGTTGTAAGTAACCCTGTGGCAGACGGCTTCCCTGTGGGGTCATTTCTTTGTTTTGACTATTTCCAGAAGTGGGGCTACAGGATTAAGCAGGGTGTAGATGTCTTGATGTTGCCGGACACGGCTGCTGCTTGCGGACAGACTCCAGCCCTGCTCCAGGGGCGAGGGGCCTGGAGGTCATCTAAATCAGACTTCTGGTCTAGTAGAAAAATCTCCCTTTGCAGATTTCATGTGTAATTGTCAAGGCTTGGGCATTAGTTCCTCATCCCCCCTTTTCCCTGTTGCTTTTTGTTTGTTTGCTTTTGTGAGAAGTTCTGCCAAGTAGTTCAGGCTGGACTCAAACTCATGGAGAGCCTCCTGCTTCAGCCTCCTGAGTGCTGGGATTACAGTTGTGTATTTCTGGCTCTGCTGTCATGGAATTTGGGGCTCCTCTGCCCTGTGTGAGCTTCTGGGCCTGCATAATGCCTAACATTGTCTGGGGAAAGACGATAAAAAGTATTTCAACAGATAGCTTTTGGGATTATGGCTCAGGTGTAAGAATAACATCAGAGTGTTAAGATTTCTTCAGTGTGGCTTCTTTCCAAAACAGCCAGGGGTATTTTGAGTGGCTGCCTGCCCGAGCCTTTGGTGTCACTTTGTGAAGAACTGGCAGTAACAGTTGAGATGGGGCACCCCTCGGTGGCTTTCTTTCCAGATGGGTCCCTTTAGCTTTTGTTCCTGGCTGAGGCAGGGAGCGGGGAGGACACAGGGCCTAGGTCCTTCCCCTTAACAGTAGAAGCAGCTGATATGACTCCGCTCATGGCTGATAGCTGTATAAGGGCGCTCCGTATAGCTGTTAACTGATTTAATTATCGCAACAATCTTTGCTTATGTGTGCTTTTTTTGTTCTGTTTGTTTTTTGAGACAGGGTCTCATATGAAGTTCAGGCTGTCTGTGAACTCACATTGTAGCCCAGGCTCTCCTCAAACCCGCGCCATCCTCCTGCCTCAGCCTCCTGAGGGCTAGGGTTCTAGGTGTGTCCCCCACACCGGGCAGCAATTCCATTTAATTGTTGCAGCCATCCCTGAGACAGATAACTCGAGGACCCGTGTCAGAGGATTGGCAGAGGGAGGTGACTGCACCCAGCAGGTGGCCGAGCCAGGATGCCTGTGTCCTCAAGCAGATGCCTCGGCCCAGGCAGGAAACCTTTTGCCCCCATGTCCCTTTCCCTGTGCTGTCCTGTCTAGTGTGCGGCTGACAGACTCCTTGTTGGTGACCCCAGGGGCACTGCTGTGCCCACTCTCCCTGATCTGTCAAGATGGCTGCTTTCGGGCAACCCGGGTCCCCTCTGCATGGCAGAAAACCATGCTTGCTGCACTGGCCAGGCTGGGGACCCCTGCTGGGGAAAAGCACACTAATGCCAGCTGGGTGTGACCCAGATGCTTACAGGGTGTTCTTTTTTCTAACAGCATGACGATTGCTTTGTCATTGAATGTTATCTTTCTGGGTTAAATCTGAACCTGCACTGGCTTTTCAGAATTAAGAGCTATAATTAATCGCTGTTGTTTTTGAAGACAGGATCTCGGTTCATTCAGGCTGGCCTTGAACTCATGGTGTAGACCAGGCTGGCAGCAACCTTCCTGCCTCAGCTGAGTGCTGGGACTGCAGGTGTGTGCGCCCCTATGCCTGACTCATTTTATATTTTAGACAGTTCAGTCACTTTATGAAATTTTCTTTTTTGATTCCCCCTCAGTTTGGGCTTCTGTGTTTGTGCTATTTAAACAAAACTCTGAGCGGGGGTGCTGTGGTTGCTGGATTTTCAGAAACCCATTTTTTTGGGAAGAGGATTGGCAGCGTTGGGCTGGGGCCATCCGGCTGGGAGAAAGTTCGGGGGGCTGAGTGTGTGGATCTGGTGGGCTGCTCCTGAGGGGGCGCAGAGCAAACCCCACGCTGCTCGGAGAAGAACCACTCTGCTCCTGGGCCTCTCTGCAGTGGTCAGGACACCGGTGTGGCCAGAGAAAGGACAAAACACTCGTTCAAACAGCAGGAAAATGTTCACGGAACCCCGAAGGCGCACCAGAAACGAGGGGCTGCTGGGGTTTTAGGAAGAAGGCGACTGGGAGATTGGTTTGGGCTGGAGTTCTGAGAAAGTCCTGGCGCCTCCACCCTCAGTCTGAACAGATGGCGGTTATTTGGTCAGGATCTCCTCGGTGACGTGGTGTTTTCTCTGGGCCGTCTCTCATTTGGATGGACAGATGAATGAAAAGAGGAAAGGTGAACGTTTGCCTGGAGAAACCACGGCCGGGCTCATGCTGCGTGGACACTTAGAGTCCGCCTCTGCCGGGGCCCGCGTGGGCAGACAAGGGTGGGTGAGGGAGGCGACATCAGAGCCGACTCGCGTTTCCTTCCCTGAGGTTGGCGCTGACGTTTCCTGCACGAGGGAGGGCTCGGCCGTGTCGCTTCTCTCTCCAGTTTGACACAGCGGTGGCTGTGTGCGTGCGTGTGCGTGCATGTCTGAGTGCGCATTGAGCGCGTGCATGTGAGCGTGCGTGCATGGCTGAGTGCGCATGTGCGTGCGCGCACGAACGTCTGAGTGCGCATGCGTGCGTGCAGTGCATGGCTGAGTGCTCATGTGCGTGCGCGTGCATGCATCTCAGCGCGCGCATTGTGTGCGCGTGTGGCTGCGAGGCCCTGTATTTTCTCTTCGGAAATGCTTGATCGTGGGCGTCGTTCAACCCTGGGTGCAGCTCACCTGTGCTCCGTGGCCGAGCACCCGTGGCTGGGAGCAGGAAGGGCAAGGCCGCCTGGGCCTCTCCTCGCTG
>NW_022900942.1:59229059-59248530 GCF_012274545.1 Fukomys damarensis | reverse complement strand
GGGGGAGAGGGAGGAGGCGCCCTCCCGGCCTCCCTGCGGAGGAAGAGGAAGGCGCTGACGGCCCGCCTCGTCCTCGTCCAGACGCAGCTCAGCTCGCCAGGCCAGGCGGCTGCGTCTAACTCTACACTGTGACTGACCTCCGAGTTCAGCTCGCGGGCCGCCGACCTGAGGCCGGCCGCCGTTTGTAAACAGGGTAGCAAACAAAATATTTTCTTCCATGTATACAATAATTTTTTTTAAAAAAGTGCAATTTGCGTTGCAGCAATCAGTGTTAAATCATTTGCATAAGATTTAACAGCATTTTTATAATGAATGTAAACATTTTAACTTAATGGTACTTAAAATAATTTAAGAGAAACAATGTTAACTTAGACATTCTTGTGCTTCTTTTACAACTTTTACATCCCATTTCTATATACCCAATTGTTGAAGAAAAACGATTTCAAGAACAAATCTCAGGAAAATTGCCTTCGTCCATTTGTTAAGGATTTTTATACAAGGACACCGCCGAACCCCCTTTCTTGGGCCGCGGAATATGAGCTGGAAGAACTTTACTACCTAACAAAAAGCGTTTGTAAATATCTAGGCATCTGTAAACACTCGGAAGTTGTACAGCGTGACTAACCCACAGGTTGGTTTACATTCAGTTTTTTTTTTAATGGGATGTCCTATGGAAAGCTATCTCACCAGAGTTTTTAAAATAAAAAGGGTATTGTTTTGTGTTCTTTTATGGCGAGTCCTTCCCTTTCAGACTTCTTTTGGCTCTGCATGAGGCTGTGGATCTTTGTATAAAACCACCTGTGATGCTTGCAAACCACGGAGCGCCTCCTTTCCCAGAATTGGCCATTTGGAGATGTGTATCTTGGTTTATGTGAAGTTGTCCCATGGAGGTAGCTCTTTCCACATGTGTCGGCGAAAACGTTCATAAGTGAAAAGGACCCAGCCCATTTTTGTTTGTTATTGTTGTTTTTGGAGGCAGGGACTTACTCTGTAGCCCACACTGTCCTCAAACTTGTAGTGATCCTCCTGCCTCAGCCTCCTGAGTGCTGGGGTTATAGCCGTGCACCACCACCCCTGGCCAGGGCGCTAATACTGAATGACTTGATCTGAGATTATAAGCTTTTTGTTTAGGATCAGTGCTAAAACACATTTTAGGGAGTCCAAGATCTCTTTCCTTGTGAGTAAAATATGCTTCGAGGCCCACGAACAGAGGGATTTCCTTCCTGGCTCCTCCATTTTGCAAACCATCTGGAAAGTGCAGCGTAGTGAGGCTGCAGACCTGCCCATCCAGAGGTGCCTGGCTCTTTTGCATTGTGGGGTGGATGACATGGGAACCAGGAGCTGTTCCCACACAGAAACAAGGCGTCTTAACTTCACTCCCTGGTGTGTGGCATGGGGGCCTGCTGCCCTGCTTCCATTGAGGGCACTCTGTGGCACTGAGTCTGAATCTGTAGAGAAGGAAAGTCTTCCTCGGTGGCAGGATTGTAGGTGTGGTGCCACTCTGTGGTGAAATAGCAGGTGGCTCTGGTGGCTGGGCTCAGGGCTGGTATGCAAGTGGCTTTGGGGACTCACAGAGCCCAAACACACCCTGACACTGAGATCCTCCTGCCTCAGCTTCCCAAGTGCTGAGATGACAGGCGCACACCACCACATCTGGCGGGAGTTTGGTTATTTTATTTTTTTGTTTGGTTATTTTATTTTTTAATTTTAATTTTTGTAGTAGAAATAGTGTTATTTATTCTGTGTTGGAGATTTGTTGACAAACACTGGTTTTTTTCAGCTGAAATGGAAATTTAACTCAACAAAATTTTAGCTTAATGGTCACAGCCTGGAAAAAGCTATTTTAAATCACCGAGTGACAGGCAGAGAACGAGGGCAGGTCCTATGATCGTAACCCTGAAGGGGCAAAGACAAGTGGTTACCAGTCGTGCTGCTCCTGGCCCAGCAGCTGCCTTACCAGACTGCGGCTCTGGGTCCTCCCCGGTGGAGAGCACAGGTCTGCCGCCCCAAGTGGCAAGGAGGAGCACGCGGAGGGACCTCGGAGTTCTCATTTGGCCTGGTCCTTGGCCCGGTGCGTGAACTCGTTGCAGTTGAAGCTCCCTCTCTTGCCCACGGGCGCCTCTCGGTACAGCTCGTCCACCTCCCGGTCCGCGAAGCGGTTGCCCGTGGTGGGGAGCAGCTCGTGCAGGAGTCCTCGGGGATGGTGCCCGTGACCTCGTCGTAGAAGCAGGCGAAGGCGTTCCCGATCACGTCCTGGTCGGTAGGGTTTTCCCCCAGCGAGGCCAGCAGGATGAAGCCGTCTCGGTTCTGGCGGATCATGTTGAAGGCCTCCTCGAACTTCTGGATCTGCTACTGGCCGAACTTTGGCGAATACTTTGGACGGCGCGCTGAGGGAGCTTCTTGGTGATCTGTCTGTCTTTTTATTGGTACCGGGGATCGGACCTTTGTGAGGCAGGTGATGGAACCACTGAGCCAAACCCTCAGCCCTTCTTGGGGGGGGTCTTGGTCTTCGCCCTTTTGCTGGACGTGGTGTTGGTTGAATCCCTGCGCAGCTGTGAGGACCTAAGCAACCCTGCAAGCCCCGCGCCTCCGCCACTCTACTCCTGGAGCCACTGTTTTGTTAAGTGGGAAAGAAATGTTGCGAGATTGCTCTGTGAGTCTGGTGTTTGGTTCCACATAGCTCCTGGAGGACAGTCGGGCGTGTCGTCCCGGCAGCGCCTCTCCCGCAGAGCCGTGTGACAACCGATGCTGGTATTGCACCGTGACAGGAGTGGGCTCCATAGCTGATGTCTCTGTTTTATTTAAAAGAGATCCTTGTGTTTATCTTGGTGGCTTTTTTTGGGTAAGAACAAACATTCTGGGCTGGGCTTGGCGCTGCGTGCCTATAATCCCAGCACTCAGAGGCTGAGGTAGGGAAGATCGCCCTGAGTTAAAGGCCAGTCTGAACTACGTCGTGAGACCCTGGCTCCCCCCACCAAAAAAAGTTTTTGAAAATGGCTGAACTAGCTGGGCGTGGTGGTTAATGCCTGTGATCTCAGCACTTGGGAGGCCAAGGCAGGAGGATCGCTGTGAGTTTGAGGCCAGCCTGGGTTCCATAGTTCAAAGACAGCCTGAACCACATAGACGACCCTGTCTCAACCTCCCTTCCCCAGTGGCTAAACCATAGCAATTAGCGATGCGTATATTTACTTCCAGCGGTGCTTATATTCCAGCTGTCCTAGTTCCTCTGCTAAGATAATCACTTGTCATTAGGCATCCGGCTGTGTGACTCCTAGGTTCCTCCCACCTGCGATCCTGCCCCACAGTCTCGAGCAGATTCTGCACAAGGTGTCAGTGGGTTGGACCTGGCCTGGGCTCCCTGAGGTTGAGGGGCCCCCATAACTGGGGGCTGGGGCCCTGGAGTCTGCTCACCTCTTCCTGCCACCCCGTCACCTCAGGGCTTGGTCCACAGTGGCCGAGGGCGCTGGTGAACTAAGACGGCCTCTGTCCCCTGACACTGCCCGCTAGGCCTGCGCTGATAGGAGACTTCTGCAGGGTTCCTGGCCCAGACCGGAAATGGGAGAGTCTGGCGGCGGAGCGCAGAGCGACTGCAGAACGAGGGAAAGACAGCTTTGCTTTGCTTGGCCTGTGGCTGCAGTATCTTGTAGTGAGCTTTTTCTTGCCTGGAAACCGCCAGCGTTTCATTGTTTGCCCTCTGTGTCTTTGGCTAGCGGTTCTAGAAGTTTTCTTTCTGTCTTTCCACTTCGGTTCTGCTCATGTTTGTCGGTTTGCCACCTTCAAGGCTCTAGGGTGGAGGTAGCGATGGTGAATATTTAGGAACTGTCCTCGGTCACAGTTTCTGTACACAGCGGCACCCCTGCCGAGGTTTTACCCATATGTTGTGACTCCCTCACGCCGAGGCTGGCTAGAGTGACTGTGCACACCCACCCCGTGTGCTGCGAGGCCTGCGGTCCCTGTCACGTGTGTCTGCCGAGGCCCAGACGTGCAGGGACTTGAGCCTGAGCCCCAATGGGGCCTCGGGGGACGCTATGTAGTGAGGTGATGAAATGGAAACTTGCAGGGAGGCCTGCGCTGGCTGGCGTTCGTCCTTGGCGTTCTGTCGTCTGCATCTCAGGATTGTGACCCAGGTGTGCCTACACCGAGGGCACTGGGCCACGGGCGGCACCTTTCCAGCTGGCTTCTTGTGTTCTTCCTCTGTCCACCACCTCTGCTCCCCTTCTCTCCCTTTCTTTCCATTTTCTTTCTCTTTTCTCGGACAGGATCTCACTGTGTGTTCCAGGCCAGTCTTGAACTCCTGGGCTGTAGTGATCCTCCTGCCTCAGCTTTGTGAGTAGGGGCACGGAGAGGAGGTCTGTGCCATGTGCCCGGCTGAGGTGTTTGGTCTGAAAACCCAGGGTAGTGCCGGAGGTGGACATTTGGAGACACCGTGCTCTCTGGGCAGTGATTTTCCTGCTCATGAAACTCCAAGTATGGTAGGTGACAGCATTTTGCAAAGTATAAGAAGCTGGTGAAATTATTGATAGTGGTGAAAACAGAATACCAGAGAGCACAGGAAACACTGCTTGTGGTTGTGCCAAAGAATTCTATTTCAGGCAAACTTGGTGCCAGGCCTAGGCAGTGGCACCTCTGGCTTTATCTTCTTCAGAGCCTGGTTCCCGTGGACATTGCGGTGCCACTGTCACCTTCGTACTGTGTGGCTGCATCAGGTCCCCTCCAACTCCTGCGCCCACGAGAAGAACCGCATTCCTTTCTTGTAAAATTAGAGTTCTCAATCCTTCTGTGGAGAATTTTTTAAAAACAAAAATAAAAATTACATTTATTTATTCAGTAAAAAAAGTACAGATTCCTTTGTCCCATGATGGGGCATGGTTTTTCCTTTCTCCTTTTCCGTACTGGGGATTGAACCCAGGGCCTTTGCACTGACTTACATCCCAGCCCTTTTTTATTTTGAGACAGGATCTCACTTGAATGTGTGATCCTCCTGCCTCAGTCTCCCAAGTGCTGAGATTACAGGCATGCAGCACCATGCCCAGCTCTGTTTCAGTTCAGTTTACTTTCTGTAGCCATAAATATTGCACTCGCTGTTTCCCTGCATACCTGTGTTCAGTCGTGCTTATTCCCATCTTTTGCATTAATTGCAGTCAGTGTCCTACGTTGGTGTCATTTCGCACAGATGCCCATGTGCCTATGAATGGGCCCTGGAGGTGGCACTTTGACTGTCACTGCCCAGCTGCTGTCATGGCCTGTACCAGTCTGTGCCCCCACTGGCAGCCTGAGACAAAGCCTGTCCTCTCTTGGCATACCTGACTGTTTTCTGGTTTAGCCTTGTGTCTGAGATTCATTTCACATCCGTTGTACTGTGAGGCCGGGTCCTTCCTTGTGATTAAGAGAGTTATGTCAGGCTGGGGATGTAGCTCAGTGGTGCTGCGCCTGCCTAGCAAGCACAAGGTCCTGAGTTCGATCCCTGGTACCAAAAAAAAGATAAAAAAGAAAAGGGCTGTGTGTTGTTCTTATGTGAACTATTGGCTTGTCTTTGCTTTGATCCTATTGAGTTATTGATCTTACCAACTTGAGAAGTTCCTTGAATATTAAGGAAAGTAGCCTTTTGTCTGAAATACAACTTTTTTTTTTTTTGTACTGGGGATTGAACTAAGGACCTTGTGCTTGTGAGGCAGGTGGCAGACAACCTATTTATTTATTTACTTTTTTTGCAGTGCTGGTGGTCAAACTCAGAGCCTCTTTACTTGACAAGTGTTCTACCATTGAGCTACATTCCCCATCCTAAAATATATTTCATTAAAAAAAATTCTATTATTTTTGAAACAGGTTTTCACTATGTAGTTCAGGCTGGCCTTGAACTCACTATGTAGCCCAGGTTGGCCTTGAATTCATGGCAGTCTTTCTGCCTCAGCCTCTTGAGTGCTGGGATCACAGGCGTGTACCACTATGCCAGGCTGACCCTTTCTTTCTTTTTCTTTTTTTTTTTTGGTACTGGGGATCGAACTCAGATCCTTGTACTTGTAAGGCAGGTGGCCGAACCACTGAGCTAAATCCCCGGCTCAGACCCTTTCCTTTTAAAGGTTAATTCAATTTATCATTCCTTTACGGTTTCAGATTTTTGTACAATATTTACAAAGCCTTTTCTACAGGTAAGGTTATTTCTAAAAGTCTTATTTGCCTCTAGTATTTTTATGGTTTTATTTCTGAGGTTTCCAATTATAGAATTTTTTTTATTGGTTATTTCAACATGTAGAGTATGGATTTTGCTTTGCATCTTTGCTGTGGCAACCTAATTTTCTCAGTGTAATTTCCTGAATAATGCATTTCTTTCCTATTGACTTAAAATTGGAATTTAAAACCTAAATTGTCATTCCTACATATGCTCTAATATAAATTCCTATGTGGATATATATTTAATACAAATATATATGTCAATATTTGGGTATATTTCTGGATTTTTTTGTTCTGTACCAGTGATTTATTTAATGATTCCATACCATATTGCTTTGAAAAAGTATTTTAATTTGTAGAAGGTTAGTCACTTCTCATTAATCTTACTTTTAAAAGAATTTGATCACTATCCTTGCTGATTTATTTTCCACACAAATTTTATTTTTGCTTCAGGAGAATCAGTAATTCTTTTTTTTTTTTTTTTTGTACGGAGGATCGAACGCTGGTCCTTGTGCTTGTGAGGCAGGCGGCGGCACCACTGAGCTAAATCCCCCTCTCCAGGAGAATCGGTATCTTTATTTGATTAAATCTTCCTGTTTGGGATGAGGTATGCTTTTTTTGTTTTTGGTACCAGGGATCAAACTCAGCACTTACAAGGCAGGTATGCTGCCCCTGAGGTTTGTTTAATTTTTTTTGTGTGTGTGTCTGTCAGCATCTGAAAAGTTTTTTTCCATCTGAAAAACCGGTGCGTGTTTCTGGTTAAGTTTCTTTTCAGGTATTTTATACTCTTTGACATTAGGAGAACCTCTCATTCATTTTTTCACTCCTTAAGAATATGTTGTTTCTTTCTCAAAACCTTTGTAGTTCTTATCCCCCCCCTTTGTGTTTTCTGAGGGAACTTGCAGTTTTTATTCGAAATCATGTTCTTGGTGTGGTCTGGTATTTGGAGACAGGGTCTTGCTTTGTGGTCCAGGCTGCTTTTGAACTCGCTGCATAACCCAGGCTGGCCTTGAACTCACAGTGATCCTCCTGCCTCAGCCTCCAGAGTGCTGGAATCCCAGGTGTGTGCCACCACGCCAGCTTGGTGTTTTCTGATCAAGGAAGTACCCTACTTCAGATGCACTTACTCATGGAAATCCTTAGCGGCGGAATAGATCGTCCTGAGTGTGGAGGACAGAGTCCTGCCGGTCAGTGTGGAACCTGGGCTTCTGGACCTGGCACTCAATGGCATGCCTCTGGGTAGGCGGAGCCCACCGAGAAAAGCTCTCTAACTGGGCCTGTGATTGATTCGGAGCTGGGCTGCGTCACTCAGTTCAGGACTTAGCCTGTGGACCTGCAGGGCTTGGGGCAGTGCGGGGTCCCCTGTGGGGTGTAGGGAGGGTGCACGAGGCTGGGCCAGAGGGGATGGAACTGCTGCCCCTGCCTCAAGATGAGCGACGCCTGGCCCTCCCGTGCCCCGTGACACTGTGAGGGAGGCAGTGTTGGCACCTGGAGCCCTGCACAGGTGGATTTGCAGTGGGTCGGCTCTGCATACTGCTCTGGTGCTTGGAAAGCACTGGGCCACCCCTGCCAGACGGAGAAACTCCAGCAACCTGGCCTAGCCGCCAGCTGCAAGGTCTGCTCGGCCTTAGCGTAGGGAGGGATTTGCTTCAGGAATTGGCTCATCGGAGGGTGGGGGCTGGTGGAGCTGAAATCTGTAGGCCAGGCCAGCAGGCTGGGGACTCAGGTAAGTATTGACGCTGGAGTTTGCAGGACAGGAGTCTGGAGGCTCAGGAATTTCTGTGTTGGAATCTTGAGGAGAGCGTCTTCCTTGGGAAAACTTGGGCTTCCAACTGATCAGATGCGGCCCACCCATGTGATGAAGGGTAAGGAATGTTAATCTCACCCGCAGAGCCTTTCCAGCACCACTGCCGGGGTACACCGAGTCACAGCAGGCCGGCCACATGGCACTCACAGTTAGGTAGCACCCTCCACAACCAGGGCCACTGACCCTGGGCGCCAGCCGTCCACAGTCAGAGGCTGCATTGTTTAGGGATGCTGTGGTTGGCAGCGGCTTTGGGGTTAGGGCTGGGGTTAGGGTTAGGTTACCATTGCCGTTGTCTGCCTCAGCCCTTAGTGCTGCCCCTGCAGAGAATGTGAGGAATTCGCAGCTGTGACTGATTTACTTTTTTGGAAATGGCTTCCTATTTTCAAACAGTGTTTAACTTTGAGAAAAGACATCATAAGCTTACTGGCCAGGAAAGCGATGTCCTTTTAATCACAGTGATGGGACAGTGTCACAGGATTCTGGGTCTAAAAAAAAAAAAAGTGATGTCTGTCTCATAAGGAGGGTGCATTTCCAGCAGGAGCCCTAGGGAAAGGCAGGTCATGAGTTTGAGGCCAGCCTGAACCACATAGCGAGACCCTGTCTCTAAAAACAAGAAAGTGGATTGGCCGGGGATTTAGCTCAGCGATTCGGTGGCCTACCTCGCAAGCGCAAGGACCGGAGTTCGATCCCCGGTACCAAAAACAAAAACAAAATAAAAACAAGAAAGTGGAATCTGGCAAGGCAGGTTGGTTTGTCCATTGCAGGAACCCGGCCACTGGCCACACTGCGACCTGACCAAGTCCGCTCCCCGGGAGCCCTGTGTCTCAAGCCTCGTTCTCAAAGTATCATCCATGCCTGCTCTGGGGACGCCGTGAGCCCACCCTGACCACTAGGTCTGGATTTCACAGGGCTCCATCGGAGCTCAGACTCCTGAGCAAGTCTGAGGCACTAGGTGACTCCCCAGCTCCTGTCTAACAACTTGTCCCATGTGGTCATAGCCCCAGGACCCCCTTGCTTTATGGTTGAAGAAGAAAGAGTCCCCCCACGGAGGGCGAGGAGGACGTTCTGGCTGGGGAGGGCGGGTCCTCCACCGACGGCCTGTGAGCTTCCAGCCGCTCTTGCTGCTTCTTCCTTGAGAACCAAACGAATTCAGATGCATTGTGTGCAGGTGCCCCACTCCCCACGATGGACGCGGTCATTATGTACCGCGCACATGGACTCACGAGAATGAAATGAAAAAAGGAAGCTAGGTGGGCATAGGGCAGCCAACACCAAGGGCAGAGCCCAGAGTGATACAGGCTCTGAGCGAGAGAGATTCACCAGTGTAGGACGGGGGAGCGATAAGGACAGCGAACGCGCAGAAAATCATCGTCCCACTAAAAGACTGCCACGGGCCCTCGGAACACCGCTGCCGCTCTCCGCGTGGGTCTGGACGTCCTCTTTCGTGAGGGTCTTTAGTTGCGCCGTTGTGGCTGCCTTGATGTTCTGTCAGGATTCAAAACATCTGCAGCAGTTCCTGCCAAATAATAAGTCCACAGTGTGTCCTCGCCCACTTGACTCACCAGAGCTGGCCTGGTATCACTGCTGCCTCTTCTCTAAGTCAAAGTGACCACAAAAGATAAATGTTTTGAGTCGATGAAATGAACTGTGCAACCAACAGAGGGAGGATTTTGAGGGGGACCGGGGGCAGTGGTCTTTTACTGTAATAAATGTTTTGAAATGGAAACGTTCACGTATGTTTCAGGTGTGGGGACAGGGCAAACGCAAGCTCTCTGCTTTCTGTTCAGTTTTGCTGTGAAACTAAAAATGCTCTGAAGCATTAAGTCTTCAGAATGGAGCATGGTGGGGCAGCTACCCGGGCCTCTGTGGAGATCATCTGACAAAGGCGCTTCTGGAGGGGTCTCACCCAGGGCTGCACCTCATCGGGGACCCCAGGGCGCCGGCATGGGTGACTTGGGGGGCCGCACAGTCCTCAGTCCCCGCCCTTCGGCCCCTCCGGCTTTCTGGGCCACGTTTCCATGGCTGTGCCTCTGTTTGCGCCCGGCCTGCATCTGGTCGTGGGGATCACCACGTTCTTACTCCTGCCCCGGCTAAACACCCTCTGCTCCCTCCTGCGTGGGGCTTTTGTTTGCTCTTTGCTTTATTTAATAATGCGAGCTAACAAGTAGAAACCTTTCTTTCCCTTTTATTTCTCTTTCTTTCTTTGCTAACATACATGTAAACTCTTTTTTCACTTTTTTGTTTTGAGACAGGACCTCCCTATGCAGTTCAGGCTGGCCTTGAACTCCTGAGGACCCTCGTGCCTCAGCCTCCAGAGGGCTGAGATTACAAGAGTACATCACTATGCCCCCCATTCCTGTTCGCTTTCTGTGTTTCCATCCCTCTGTCTCTGTCTCCTTCCTGGAGAGTGATCCCCAGGCCATCACACTGACTTATATCCTCTGCCCGTTTTTCCTTTTTTACTTTGAGACAAGGTCTCACTAAGGTGCCAGGTTGGGCTTGAACTCGTGATCCTCCTGCCTCAGCCTCTCAGTGCTGGGTAGCGAGCGGGTAGTGTCTTGCCTGGCTTGTTCTTATTATTTTCTGTGATTCTGAAGCCAGCGTACTGGATAACAGTACTGGGAGAGAGGACAGCCCCGAAACACGTTGAGGGGTCGCTTCCTGAGATCGAGGCCCTGGGCACCCTGCCTGAGGCTGTGGATTCTTCCTCCCAAATCCCAGGCACCCTGAGCCCCGGGCCTCGTTTGCATCCTTGAGTTGCTGAGGATCTCAGTGAAATCCAGAATGGTTTACTTACTCTCTGCAGAGGGAGAACATTAGCCTACTGCATGCATGGACGTGCATGTGTGTATGCACACGTGTGTACGGGATTCTTCCAGAGTCAGTCCTTTTATAGGGATTTTAAGATCAGGATGGAAACCAATATGGCAAAGTGATTCAGAGGTCATTTTCTGAGAAATCAAGTAACAGATGTCAGTGAGGATGTGAGGCAGGGCCAGCAGGGTGAGGAAGGACGTTCTTGGCTGTTGGTGGGAATGTAGACCGGTGCACCCACTGTGGAGAGCAGCAGGGAGGTTCCTCAAAGAACTGCAAGGAGCGGTTCTGTTGTCTGCAGCTGTTCCCCTCTAAGAGTCTCCCCCAAAGAGGTACAGTCCTGGGTTACAGTGATCTGTGCGCACCCACGTTCACAGCAGCACAGCTTACAATAGCTAAACCCGGGAAGGGGCCTATACGGCCACCAGCAGATGAAGGGAGGAAGAAAACCTGTTTACACACGGTGGAGTACTACTCTGCCGTGAAGATAACTTGAGTCACTGGCAGGAGAATGGACACACCTTGGGATGTTAAGTAAACCAGAAATACAAGCTTAAACATCCCATGGTTTCTCTTGTACGGGAAGCCCAAATATAAAAAGATAGGTAATAGGAAACAGAAGATAAATCTTTCGCAGATGGGAAGGGCGACCAAAAGATGCAGGGAGGCAGCAAGGGCAGGAGGGGAAGGAAAGGGATAGAGGTGTGCTACGCGCATTACTGAGTCCGCGAGGGGTGCGACCAGCGAGCACCGCACGCGTGCCCAGAGCAAAACCGAAAACCCGCTGCGAAGGTCATTGTCCTCTCTGGACTGTGCTGTTGCCGAGGCCTGACTCAGTCTCTAATTTTTATCTGTGGGGCTGAGATTTAAGAAGCGAACGAGGCGGGGAACAGAGGGTGGGCAGGGCGGTGCGGTGCAGCCCGGCCGCATGGGGACGCCCTGGCCCAGACCCAGCGGTGGCCTCGGATAAGATGGGCCATCAGCATCTAGCCAGTTGGCTTCATTTCCAGCTTCCGCCGAAAGCCGGTACAGTGGAACTTGAGCTACGACCAACTCGAGTTACCACCAGCCCTCGGGAACACACTGAGCTCGTTCGTAAGTCAAGGTCCATGGAGACCCGCGCCCGGCCCAGCCCGTGCCCCTCCGCTAACGTGAGGAGGCCCGTGGGCGCCCTCCGCCGCGACAGGGGTCCGGCCCCGGTGGAGTCCAGGCGGGAAAATCCTCCTCTGCCCTCCTCCCAGACGGGCGAAGGAGGGGAGGTGTCCCTGCGGGCTTCTGCCTGGGCCCCGAGGACTTTCCTGACTGCACCACGAGGAGCTGAGCTGCTCACGTCCCTAACGCCGCACCCCGACACCATCGCAGCTACACTTTCCTGTTTCCTGGGCTTCGCCGTAGGACCCCTTGGGCCCCGCTGCGTGCTCACCGGAAGGCACCCGCTGGGCGCTCGCTTTTCTCCTGGTATCCAGCGTCTCCCTGTGCCGCTGCAGCCCCCTTGAGCGGGGTGAGCGCCTCACCCGCGACCCCTGCCTCCCTCTGCTCAAGGCCGAGTTCGGAGGAGCCTGCTAGCGACCGTGCTGACACCCGATACCCTCGCCCACCCAGGGCTTTTCAAATAAAAACCTAGCATTTATTGTAAACCATGGCTGAAATATAAGCTATATGATGATAAAGCTGAGAAGAGGGGAAAAATAAAACACAAAGCCAGAGAAAGGTACTTTCTGTTCTTTTCTTGAAACATTTGTTCTCTTGACCTTGTGTATATTTGAGGTCTGTCACATGGCGCTTTGATATATTCATCTTGATGCACAAGGGGAGGAAGCCAGTGACAGGGCCTGTCCCCCAGTTCCTCCCTGCTCCTCTCCTCCCTCCCTTCCTCGCTCCCTTCCTTTTTTCTTTTTTGCTCTCTTTCTTCCCCCCTCCTTTCCTTTTTGTCTGTTTGGGGGGGTGGTTAGAGCACCTAAAAATGACTCTTTTGGGAAATAATGACTATATAATAGGCTGCCATTAATCGTCCCCACGATGATCTGGAATCTCTGAGACTCACCCCTCCGTAACTGTGGTCTCAGCTGTGTACCCCACGACAAAGGGAATGGAAGGACCCTCTCTCCCAGGCTCGTGCCCTCCTGCATGTGCTGTACCTTATTCACGGTGGCCAAGCTCCTGAAGGAATCAAGAGGGCATCGGCAGATGGATGGATTAAAAATCACTGTATTAGAGCTGGGCGTGGTGGCAAAAGTCTGTAGTCCCAGCGCTCAGAAGGCTGAGGCAGGACAAGTCTGAGGCCAGCATGGGCTGTGTAATGAGAATCTGTCTCAAAAAAGAAAAAAAGAAAAAAGAAATCGATCATGGTGTCCATGCACATGCGTGTGTGTGCAAACACATGCACACACACACACACACACACACACACAGTGCAGTAGGATTCAGCCTTAACAGGATGAGATTCTGTCACTTAAAACAACAGGATAAACCTGGCAGGCACTGTGCTGCATGAACCAGACACAGAAAAACACTGCACAGTCTCACGTGCATGTGGAATCTACAAAGCAGTAATCAGGAGTCCACAGAAGCAGAGACGAAGAGGTGGTCGGGGCCGGGTCAGGGAAGCTGAGGTTCCAGCAGGCTTTCTGTGGCCAGGTGGCCAGAGCGTCTGTCCCTGCAGACCCTGGGAAGTGCCTTCTGCAGGGGGGCCTCCAGGGGGCTTAGGGGTCCCTCCCTGAGCAGCCTCTGTCCCCCGAGGGAGGCCCGTGGTGCCGCCCGGGCCCGGCCTCCTCCTAGGTGCCTGCCTCCGTTTCCCCTGCCCTCTTCCCTTTGTCTGCCCCCAGCCCACAGCTGCCCTGTGGCCCCTCAGACTCCTCTCTGTGTCCCTGGTCGGGTCCTTGGCTCCTCGGCTGGGGAGGGACAGTGCCCTCTGAGGCCTGTCAGCCTCCGGGTATGGCGTCCCATCAGATACTTGTCCAGCCCCTCACTGGCCTCGGCCCTGCCTCTGTCTGCACCACGCAGAGTGGGGCAGTGGGCACGTGGCAGGCCTGGTGCTGCCGCCTCCAGGGTGGGGGTGGGAGGATGATTCCGTGCACGTCTGCGGAGGTGAGGCCTGCGCAGGAGGAGGGGCTCCCGGGAAGGCCGAGACAGGAGGGTCTTCAGCAGGGGAGGCGGCTCTCAGTTTCCCCACGATTCCAGGATGCTGCAGGCTGGGACCAATATCTGAGCCGAAGGGAGCGAGTCCCACCCAGCGAAACCCAGGCAGCGAGAGGCAAGGCCCTGGGATGATCCTCCAGCGATGCGCAAATTTTGTTAGCTTGGGAGAGGAGGGTGAGCTTTAGAGAAGACTTTTCTATTTTTGGTTTTTTGATACAGGGTCTTGCTATATAGTTCACACTGGCCTTGAGCTTGCAATGATCCTCCTGCCTCAGCCTCCTGAATGCTGGGATTACAGATGTGTGCCGCCATGTGTGGCTTTAGCTTTTAAAACAATGTAGAGGAGTAGGATGTTTCTATAAATCGGTTCTTTCTAATGCATCTAGAATGTTTTAAAATTAAAATTTGATGCACATAATTTACTGCTATTTTTATACAAATGGCATAGGAGGGGCACCACACCCACTGTTCTGTAGTTAAGTGCTTTCATGTGTGTGCGCACACACACACACACGCGCACACACAGTTTTCAGCTTATTCACAATTTGAGAATTAGCTAGAGGCCTGCTCCTGTTCATGCAGGAGGACACCGAGAAGGAGGAGGAGAAGGGAAGTGATGCAGTTAGCGTGCGACTGAGTCAGAATTTAAACTCGGTAGCACAGCGGTGCGTACTTGTAATCTCAGCACTCTGGGAGGCTGAGGCAGGAGGACTGCAAGTCTGAACCCAGCCTGGGAAATTTGGGGAACTATGAAAACCCTGCCTCCAAATTAAAAAATAAAAAGGCCTGAGGATGTAGCTCAGTGGGAGGATGCTGAGTTCAGTCCGCAATATTGAGAGAGAGACACTCAACATTAGGTCTCGGCCCAGTGTCATGACTCTCTCCTCCATGAAGATGACAGTAACTTCAGCCTTTTTAAAACTTTGCCCTCCCTGCCCCTTCTTAGTGCTTCCTGCTTTCCCGAGGAAATCTTTCTCGTGCCACCAGAAAAGCCTGGACTGTGATGAAGTCAGCAAGGGAGGCCCCGTGGCCACAGCAGCCCTGGACGTCTCCACGGCGCGTGGTGCCAGCTGAGGACGCCAGGGACCCGGGTGACACTGTAGGAGGCCGCAGGTCCCAGCGGATGCCGCCTTCCCCGCTACGTCTGTGCTGTAGATGGTGGAAGCGCACAGCGGCCTGGTGGCTCTGATTAACTCACACAGCCTGCCCCTGCATCTCCGCCGTGGAGTAATTGCACGGATTGGATGTGTTCATTACTGCCGCATTATAGACGTGAACCTTCCCCTCTCAGCACTACAGAAGCAAGTGCTCTCCGATGGGAAATGAACATATTCTTTTCTACATTTTAAAAATTGTGGCAGAGTACACATAAACCAAAACTTACCATTTTAACCATTTTTATACAATTCAGTAGTATTAGGTACATTCGCATTATTCTATGTGTATACGAAGTCCAGGCTGGCCTTGAGTTTGAGATCCTCCTGCCTCAGCCTCCCGAGCACTGGATCGCAGCACGCACCACCAGGGAATCCATCTTTAAGTACAAGGGGACACAGCAGGGCTGGATGTGGAGCTGCGGGTGCAGTGTTCAGGTCTGTGTCTTGGCCCCATGGCTGTCCCTGCTGTCCCTGATGGGCTGGTGCTGTCCGCCATGGGAGGACAGCCAGGCCACAGGGTCTGGCTGGCTCTGGGGTGCCTGACCGTGAGGCTCACACGTGCCCTATCCACGCTCCGTTTCATTCACCTCACTGACTTCTTACACTTCCCTTCACTCTTGGTCTCTGCAGGGGAAGGCCTGGCCCCCGATTGGTCAGTGGCCGAGAGAGTTGTGCCACGCGGTAGGTGTCACTGTCACAAGTCCGTGTCGCAGGACCCAGGGGCGCCAGGGTCCTGCGTAGGGCTGAACCCAGTGATTTCACCACATCCTGGAAACAGGGAGGAAGGGAGGTCCGAGGGTGGGTTAGTTGTAAGAAATAACTTACTTTCTCCCTTCCTCCCTCCTTCCCTTCTTCCTTCCTTTCGGGTTTTTGAGACAGGGTCTTCCCATGTTGCCCATGCTGGCCTCAAGCTCACAGCAATCCTCCTGCCTCAGCCTCTCAAGTGCTGGGATTATAGGCGTGTGTCACCATACCCCACTGTAAGATGTTTCTAATGTGTCACTTTTTAGGAAAACATCTGTTATCCATGATTTGGGGAGGGCGTTTTTCGACACAGGGCCTTGCTGTGTAGTTCAGGATGGCTTTGAACTCACTATGTAGACCAGGTTGGTCTGGAACTCACATTGATCCTCTTGCCTCCCGAGTGCCATGCCCAGCCATTCCTGAAATTTTTATTATATTAAAAAATCCCTTCCGGTTCTGTGTAGTTTGCAGGTGTCAAACTGTAGGTGTTTAAATATGTCCAAAAGATCTCAGGCTAGCTGACTCTTGACAAACATCAAGGAGCTTCAGATCTCTCCAATGTGTCTGCCTCAGTGAGTTACTTGGAGCTCTTAAACCTAGAGTTTAAAGTGGGCATACTTCTGTGCAGCCAAGTAGGGGCCAGATGCTTAATTTAGCCACTCACCCATCCATTCCCCCTCCACCAACCCATCCATCCACCCATCCATCCCTCAATCAATCCATCACCAACCCATCCATCCATCCATACACCTACTAACCCACCCATCCACCCATCCACCCACCCATCCATCCATCCATCCATCCATCCACCAATACATCTGTCTGTCTGTCTGTCCATCTGCCCGTCCATCCATGCCACAAGTATTAACTTTATGCTCATAGGCATCGGGACTTTTTATACAGGAGAATTCTCTGTAGCTTCTCCAAGCCTAGTCTGACTGTGCAACTCCAAACAGTCTGTGGTACAAAGATTTAGAAACACAGCAGCTCATCTGTGCAGCACTTGTGGCTTCATTAAAACTCTTGGATTCATTACGGCCTCACCTCACTAGCCTTTGTATTTCCTGTGTGTTTTAGTCTGCTTTTCATCGCTGTGACAAGTACCTGAGGTAATCAGCTACAACAAGAAAGGATTTATTTTGGCTCATAGTTTCAGAAGTTCTGGTCTACGGGCCCTTGACCCTGTTGTTTCTGGGCTGGTGGTGAGGTAGAACCATCAGGATGGAGGGGTGAGGCGGAGGAACGCTGCTTACCTCATGGTGGCCAGGAAACAGAGGGAAGGGGGGCGGGGCAAGATAGAGTCCCCAGGGGTCCGATCCTGCCGCCCAACTCCACCTCCCGGGTTTCCGCACCTCCCAGTGGCCCATCACGCTTGGGATCTCAGCGGATCAGTCCAGGAGGATGTCGGAGCCCTTGCGGCTCACCTTCCCAACGCCCCACCTCAGCCCACGCTGTCACTGTGAGCCTCTGGGGGCTGCTTCGGATCCCAGCCAGGGCATCGGGCACTCCGGGAAGCTGAGCTTTTGATCGGCAGGGCTAGGATTTGTCGTGGCTGTGAGGCGCTTGAACGCCGCCTTTCTCCGGAGCCCGGGGAGATGAGTTTTAGCTTTAATAAAACGAAGAAAGGAGCAGGCATCCCGGGTGTGCTGCCCTCCCTCGCCCCTCTTTCTAGACAAACAAAAGCTGCCACCTTCCTTTCAAGCCGAGCCAGCCTGGCCTCTGGCCTCACACCTGGGCCGTGTGCGTCCGTATCTGATTGACCTGCCTCTCCGCTCTCTCCTCCCACTCCCCGCTGGCGCCCGGCTGGGAACGAGAAAGCAGGGCTGCGCCAGCACCTGGAGGGCCGGCGGCCACACCTCAGGCTGCTGTGCTCCGGGAGGACGTCTGGGTCCTGCTGCAGCCTCCCCGGGTGGGTTTGAGACGCGGGCGATGCCTGCCGAGGTCCGCGTTTTCTGGGTGCACAGAGCCTCCCTGCGCCGTCCCTCTCCTCCCACCCTACATGGTGGAGCAGGATTGTGCGTCTGCCTCCTTCATTTCCGCCAGGACAGAGGAGTCTTAAGGTCTGCTCTGCAGGCAGCGCAGCTCCCCACCTCCTGGCCGCCAGGTTTCTTTGCAGGCGGACACAGTTGCCCCTCTGCAGGCCATGGGAGAGAGAAGGGCCCGGCCCAGGGAGAGCGAACTTCCAAACGCAAACTGCCGTTTCCCTATATTTGCAAAGCTTGCCTCAAAGCAGGCGAACAGCTTACAGGTGTGGCGCCAAAGGCACTTGCGGCTTGGACTCAAGGCCTCCTCTTGGGCACGCGTGCGAGCGCTTGGTAAACGCGGGGGACAGGGGTCTGGTGGCCGTGGCTGTGACTGTCTGTGAGGCTCGGCTTTTTGTGGGGAATCAGCGGGCTTTTCAAAGGCTGGCTTTGACCTGCAACCGCGGAGAAACAGGCAGTTTCAGGACCGAACTCTGCCGGCTCCTAAGGCCAAACTCTGTCCTTATCCTGTTACCTGAAATCCTATTATTTGTCGAGCTTTAATGGCAACTGGAGGGGATAAACAGCAAGATGTGTTCACTGTTCTGTTGCTTATTTGAATACATCGCTGAGAACAGAGCTTTGCGACACGGGGGCAAAGGGCGGGTGTGTTTTGAAATAGGAGAAGGGGGCACAGGTGACCACAAGCCCGAGGGCAGCTCCCTGCAAGAGGAGCAGGAGCCGGGGAAGGAAGGACTGGATCCTCAGAGCTCGTGGCTAAAGCTGACCGAGGTGCACGGGAATTTATGGAAGGCATTAACGAGTTCAGTGTTCAATACAGTTTCCACGCTGGGAAATTCAGGCTGTGGCTTCGGAGGGATGGGGATTTCCGTGCGGTTCGTTTTACCCAGGGCCCAAAACTTTCCCTGTCCCCCAGGTGCTCGGGGGACCAGGGACAGCCGACTGCAGCAGCCCTGGGGAAGCTCCGGGAGGGAGGGCCTGGACCAGGTTGGCGTGGGCTGGTCTGAGAGAGCCGGGAAGCTGCACCTGAGTCACAAGCCCCCGCCTCACACAGGGGAGCTGGGTAAGTACACCCGGCCCTCCGGAAAATCACAAACGCCAGGCGTGTGGCGCTGGAGTCTCACCACCGCGGGCCCCAAGAGGGGGCAGACAGAAGCGCACCAGAGGCCGGCCGGCAGGTCAGGGCCCGGGGCGCGGCTGTGTGCAGTGCTCTCCTGCTCGCGTGGAGTCACCGAGGCGCCAAGGCGCAGGGGCTGGCGCTCACCGGACAGCTGCTCACACTGCTTTGGGTCGTAGATTTTGGAAAATATTCATCTGTACTTACAGTGAAAACTTCCTTCCTCCCTTCCTTTTTTTCTTCTTTCTGTTCTTCTTTCTTTGGTGCTGAGAATTGAACCAGAGCACAAATTCAACATCACGTTTATTTAAAAAACCACTAAGGTTCAACAAACATGGAGTGTTGGCCAGATCCAGCCTGTGAGGATGTCGATTCTTAGGAGTACGGAGGACGAGGGGCCAGGGGTTTAGTTCAGTGTTGCTGCGACTGCTTCGTAAGCAAGAAGTCCTGAGTTTGATCCCCGGTACCAAAAAAAAAAAAAAAAAAAAAAAAAAAAAAAAAAAAAAAAAAAAAAAAAAAAAAAAAAAAAAAAAAACACGGA
>NW_022900942.1:59219617-59228968 GCF_012274545.1 Fukomys damarensis | reverse complement strand
AAAAAAAAAAAAAAAAGAAAAGAAAAGAAAAGAAAAGAAAAAGGAATACGGAGGACAAGAGGGACAGGAAGATCAGAATTCAAACACTCAGAGTTGGAATTCCCAGTTTACTCCCAAGAGGTTAAAAATACCAGAACCCAAAGCCATTACTTTCATTAACTGGTAATTATTGATCCAGCTCTGGGGTCAAACCAGGGCTTTAAGGTAACTTCACAAAAAGCAGCTGGGGGCTGGCGTTAAAATCTTACAACACCAGGACAGTCCATTGTTGAGCAGGTTGCACTGTGGTCCCAAGCAGGAGTCTGGTCCGCTTAAGATAGTACCCAGGGGACAGTGGCCCACTCGGCGAGAAGTCCTCCGGTTGCAGGAAACCAGACCTCGCTGGGAGCCGGCCTAGTCCAGCAGCCGGCCGATGAACGGGCAGAGCTGGGGCAGGTTTCAGGGTGGCAGCACCAGAAGCTCCGGCACGTTTGTCTCGGGCCCTCCGCCAAGCCCAAGACTGCTTTCTCTGGTTGCGGGAAGGTCGGCAGCAGCTGCCCCGGCTCAGGCTCCTGTCTCACAAGAGCCAGGAAGTGCCTTTTCCAGAAACGCGCGGAAAAAGCTGCCCCTTCCCACCGCCCTGCCTGGCTAGGTACTGTCGCCATCCGAGTGTTTTGGTGAAGGCCTCGGTAGGACTCTGGTCAGCTCTGATCCTTAGGGACACCCTGGAGCTGAGGTGCAGGAAGCAGAGGAGAAGCGGCCCCTCTTCCTTTTGGGCCGCTGGGTGCTGGTCCATGACCGGGTGTGCACCGCGGAAGCCAGACACAGCGTCCACTGTCCCTGGCCACAGATGCCGTCAGACAGTGGGGCAGGCACCTCCTGGTGCCCTCACGAAAGGTGCCAGGTTGGGAAGCCGAGGGTGGGGAGGATGACCGGGAGAAGGGGACGTTGAGGGACTGGAAGAGGGAGAAAGAGGAGAGACAGCTGGACCAGGCCTTTTGTGGGGCAGGGGGAGAGGGAGACGCTGGGGTGGGGATGGCGGGGGGGGCGGATTCTGCAGAGGGCAGCGACGATCGAGCCGGAGCATCGCGTGCTTCTGCCAAGTCCTCGACTTGCTGTGCAGTGTCCACGTTCCGCGAGAATCCAGGCCGCTGGCGTCAGAGGACAAGGGTTTGGAAACTGGGAGGCAGGTGGAAGGTCTGCTTTCCCAGCAGCGGCTGCAGACTCCTGCAGTTACGCTCTCCTGTCCCCCCGGCCTTCCGGTCACCTTCTGGGGGGTGTAGCAGAGGGGGACAGAGCCACCGGCCTCTCCCCAGCCTCAGCTGCTTGGCTTCCTCCTCCGAAGGGGCAGCTGGGGCCAGCAGAGGGGCCGCTTCCGGGAGCAGCAGGAACTCGAGGCCGAGGCCGGCTGAGACGTCTTCCTGGGGTGCGCCTGGCAGCGTCCTGGGCTCATGTCCAGCACGAATCGCTTCCCCCTCCTCTGGGCGCTCAGGGGCCGGGGGGACCTCACTGCTTCCCTCCCTCCCTCACTCCTAATGGGTAGTGACTGCCACTGTCTCTGTTTCACCAGTGAGAAACTGAGGCTGAGACACCTGCTGGCCTCCGCCAGGTGAATCCTAACCAGCAGCCCCTGCATCTCCAGAGGGAGATCTCCATCTTCCGTGTGGAGTCTGTGGGCATGGGGACTTGTGTTAATAACTCAGGTTCCCGGACCAAGCTGAAAATTTACTGTTTATTGATCAATTGATTTTTGGAGACGGGGTTTCCCTCTTTAATTCTGGCTGGCCTTATATTCACCATGTAGCCCAGGCTGGCCTCAGACTCTTGGCGATCCTCCTGCCTCAGCCTCCCAAGTGCTGGGATTATAGCACGACTATGCCTGGCTTTCTTTATGAGGGTTTTTTGGGTATGTTTTGGAATTATATTACAGATCTTAAACCGGGAGTGGACATTTCCTCTCATGATGCCTGTGACTCTATTCAGTTAACTTCATGTAACCAGATTAGCAGACTCGAAGAGGCTGCAGGAGCACGAACTTACACAGATTCTATCTCCTGGTCTTTTCCTCCTGTTCCACACCCAGGCAGCTTCACCCTGGCAGCAGATTCTCCGTCTTCTGAAATGGGCTGTGTAACCAACCAAGCTCACATGCGTCTCCTCGCATCTCTCATTGTTTAGTTCAAATATTGACGCATTCCCTCTTAAATATTTAGGATGCCGGGCCGAAAGCCAAACAGTATTCCTCAAATTCCTGAAATAAATGACTAAGGGTTTTTAATCTCGTTTCCAGACAGCACAGTGTGGGATGAGAATGGCGGCAAAGCTACGTGGAGATGTGGGCTATGAAATAACCACAAGAAAAATCGCTTCGAAGGCTGCCTGCAGGGCCACAGCTATCCTGCTGGGGGTCCAGGTGTGGGTGGGTATCTTTTTGTTGTTGTTTGTTTTCTGAGACAGGGTCTTGCTCAGTTGTTCAGGCTGTCGTTGAACTCATGGAGATCCTCCTGCCTCAGCCTCCCGAGTGCAGGAATGACAGATGTGCATCAGCGTGCCCTGCTAGGGTGGGTTTCTTAACTGCGGACAGGTTAGAGCAAACATTTTCCTACTGGCCTCTTTGTCCTGTGACTTTCCAAGTCCTTAGCAGAAAGACAGGTCCTGGCCAGGCCCTGCTCTCAAATGTCCCCCCATGGCTGCACCCAAGTTCCACCTAGGGCTGGTCCTGTGCTGTGGCGCGGTAGCCCTTTCGTTCCCAGGGGTGTCTGCTGGTGACACCAGATTCCACCCAGCATCTGCCGCAGGCTTTCTCACGGCTGTCCCCATCCCTGGGCCTGTGCTTCTGGTGCCCAAGGCCTTGTGCCCGTGGTCACACAGAGCTGCACCTCCCATCCAGGGCAAGACTCAGCCCCAGGAGGATCCCACACCCACAAATCACTGAGAACAATGAAGTATTTTTTATGCATGTGCCCGCAGTCCCCTCTTTCTCTTTGAGGACTCTGCCAAAGGCTTTAGGTTTGGCCCTCTGGGCCCTCTTGTCTGCTCCTGACCTCGAAGGTAAGCAGATCATAAATCCTGCAGGGGAGCAGCTTTGAGGTTTTAAAGACCATGTTTACAGCCAGGCTGAAGCTCTAAAAACTGACTTTACTCAAGATAGAGAAGAATCAACGGAAAAAGGAGAGGGAGAGAGGGAGAGTAACTGCACTGCTCTGTCACCTTTGCCCTTCAACCAAAGGGACAGCATCCACTTCTCCCCTGGGGACCCTACTGTCTGGGATAAAGGCAGTGGGGGCTTTGTAGAGAGCTGTATTTGGTGCTTCTTTTTTTGTATCGGGGATCGAACTCAGGACCTTGTGCTTGCCAGGCAGGCGCTGTGTTGCTGAGCCAAATCCTCAGCCCAGGGAAGGTATTTGGAATCCATTTCTTCCTTCAGGAGCTTTCTCCAGGACTCTAGACCTCTGACAGCAGCCAAAGTGCTCCTGACTCCCATGGCCCAGGTCCTGCGTCCACAACCGGGAAATGTGGGTGCTGAGTAAATCGGAGGGGCCGGCACCAGGTCCATTCATCAAAGCCTGAAGAACTCTGCTTCTGCTCTTTAACTTTAATTAATTAATTAATTAATTAATTAATCTGGAGCCAGTATCTCACTATGTAGCCCAGGCTGGCCTCAAGTTTACACTGATTCTCCTGCCTCAGCCTCTCAGGTTGCAGGATCATAGGTGTGCACCACCACACCAGGCTCTGTTTTCCTTCTTTTTTGTTTTTGTTTTTGTTTGTTTGTTTTTCTGAGACAGGGTGTTGCTCTGTAAATTAGGCTGGCCTTGAACTCACTATGGAGCCCAGGCTGGTCACGAACTGTGGCAATCCTCCTGCCTCAGCCTCCTGACGGCTGTGACTACAGACGTGGATCACCACACCTGGCTCTGTTTTTCATTCTTGAGAAGGTAGGGCAGCTGGAAGGGAAGACGGGCTGCACTGGGAGGCTGGGGTGGGTAGGTCCTTTAGTGCCAGGTGCTGTCGGCTAAAAACAATAAAGAGGGCTCCTTGCGGTGGTCACCTGACTACTCAAGAGGGTCTGGAGGCCTGTGCTTTTCCTTCGCTTTCAATTAGCAGCAAGTGACACAGAGAGCTGGGTCCAAGCTCCCTGCATGGCCCTAGGCTGCCCCCCCCCGTCCTCCCGTGGGCACGCCTGTCTCCCGCTGGGGGTCATGGAGGTCTAGGATCAGAGGGTCAGCACAAACGGGAGGACCTTGCCACACAGGGAGAGCACAGCCTGGCGCTGTGATATGCACAGTACTGTGCACAGTACTCTGACTCTGCCCCTCTGAGGCTCAGCAGGCAGGATGGGGGAAGGGCACGGCCTTGTGCGGGCTGCGGGCCTGGGCCAGCACCCGGGATCTGTCACCATGCAGTCCCTGCTACAGCTGCACATAACCATGCTGATACAATAACATCACCTGGCAAGGTGGCGCATGCCTGTAACCCCAGCACTTGGGAGGCTGAGGCAGGAGGATCCCTGAGAGTTTCAGGCCAGCCTGGGCTCCATAGGCCAATATGAATGATGTAGCAAGATTGCTGAATGCTTGCTCCGGAAGTGGACAGAGGTAACCCGCTGGCTGTGCGCATTCTGTCCCAGCACAGGGCTCCTAAACAACACCCGCAGACTGCACATTCGCCTGAACAGGTGGTGTCCCAGCTGGGTGTCCGAGCCCTGAGTGGGCCTGAGGTCCCCTTTCTGCCTTTCTCTGGACAGAACCTCCCAATGCTGAACCACACTGTTTTAAATACAGCTGGGTGACAGCCTGGGTTGAAAGCCCTGCTCGTGGTAGCGGAAAGACTGGAAAGCACAGGAAAGTCCGACATTGGCTCTCGAAAGAACTTGCTTTGCCCGCGCCCTCGCCTCTGCCTGCAGACCGTGGGGTCGTGGCCTGTGAGCGACCTCCGCCAACCTTCACGGCAACTTGAGCGCTATCTGCGAGCACCCCACTTCATGGGAAAGGAAGCTGAGGCTTGGAAAGCAGGCGGTGCACCCGAGAGCGCAGAGCTGTGAGGGCCCGAGTGGTGTCCATGTCCACATCTGGGTCTCCCAGGCAGCAAAACTCCTCCCCCGCCTCCCCTCCTCCCTCCTCCCCTCCCCTCCCCTCCTTCATTCCCGTCTTTCTCACCAGGGAACTGAACCCAGTGCGCTACACCGAGCTGCACCCCCTGTGCTTCGCAAAGTTTTATTCTGAGGCAGCATCTTGCTACGTTCCCTAGGCTGGCCTCGAACTCATGACCCTCCTGCCTCAGCTTTCCCTTGACCCTGACCCAGGACTGTGGCCAAGTGGTGCTGCTCCTGGCCCGTGTTACTCCCACTGCACAGCAGCCAACCTGTGGAGCAGTTCTCAGAGTCCCATTTTAGGGAGCTCTCAGCTCATCTCTTTACAAAAGGGTCAAGGGCGAGACGATCAGAGATTGATTTCGCGCTTCCTCCTCTTTACCTGCCTTGGCTTCCTCTTCTTCCTGTTCCGGTTCGTCTCTTGGTCGTAGGAGGCGGGCAGGGCCTCAAGTCCTCCTCCTCCTCTGTTTAAAGTCATATATTTGGAGGTTGGGGTATAGCTCAGCGGTACAGCACTTGCTTAGATACATGGGGCCCTGGCTTTTCTGTGTGCTTTTAAGCTTGCAGATGTCAGAAGAGCCCGTATCCCTCCCACTCAGAGTCCCGTTGTTAATGTTTTACATTTGCATGTTCTGCGAGTGCCGCACGTGTTAATAACCAACACACAGCCTTCTCTGCACTGAGATTATGCTGCGGACTCCCTCCTCCATCCCTGGCGGGTTCCTCTCCGGGACGCACTTCCACAAACATCACCCAGTCACACGCAAGTCACTCTTGCACTGGTCACCTTATCATTTGTCCACTTGGCCGATGGATTCCGAGCATGGAGCCTCGTTCCTTTTCTGGCTCAGGACCACCAAGTCCTCCACGCGGTTACCAAGTCTTCACAGCTTTGGCCTGCGTGGTCCGGAGTCCTGCGTCTTCTGGGCCCTGACTGGAAGGAACTATCCCTTCCGTGCTGCAGGGTGTCCCCCGGGTCTGCTACTCTTTCCCGGTGCCCACCGTGGAGGGACACCAGGGCTGAGAGGGGGCTTGCTGTTCCTGTCCCGCGACTGGTGACGTGAGGTTAGCTCCCCCTGTCTCCCTGTGTTCTCCCCCATAATGTTTTCATTTCCCACTTTAGGACTGAGAAGTCCCAATATTCTGTCAGCTACAGTTCGGGTCTCGATGTCCCCCAAACACCCATGTGTTAAAGGCTTGGCCACCAGTTTGGTGCGACTGAGGGTAGTGAAACTTTCAGGAGGATGGGAGTGGGAGGAAGGGGTCATTGGAGGTAGGCCCGGAAGAGACAGTCACGCCCTGGAACCCCTTCCGGGAGAACCCCTTCTGGGAGAACCCTGGCCTCTTCTTGTCCCTCTCTAGTTTCTTCTGCCTGCACTGCCGCCAGAAATCTCTGGACACAGGCCCAAGGCCCGCAGGCCAATGAACATGCACCAAAACATGGGGAATCTCTAAAACTGAGCCCAAATAATAAAAAAAAAAAAGAAATCTTTCTTACACTGATTATCTCAGGTATTTTTGTCACAATAATGGAAGTATAACTACAACACTGTTCCTGAATAAATCTTCACCCACCAGCCTGTCTCCGCAGAAGGCTCGCTTCTGAATCAGCTGCCATGAGGGCTCTCAAAAGATTTTTAATCCTCCTCCTGCTTTCCCCTGACAGTCTGTTGGAAGTGAACTTCACTTTCAGTACTGATTTGCATATATCAACAGCCACCTGACAGATGGGTGCATGAAACTATTCTCTAATCAACAGCGCAAACAAGGGAACTACTAATGTAAATCCATTTTGGCAAAATTTTTATTAAAAAATGCATCTGTGTGGTACCATTTCTTACAGGACCTGTCCTGGGTCTGGAGTTTGGTCTTGCAATACACACACCACTTCCTGACCTTCAGAAGAGCTCAGTGCTTGCCACCCACTTTTTACATGTGGGCAAAAAATGTTTCCATAAAAATTCTCACCCGGCCTATTTGTGAGGACAGAGCGAGAGAAAAAGGTAAAACATAAATAACTAGGGAAAAAGCAGAAGCTGTAAGGTTATAAAGTTTAAGACAAGACAGTCATAGAGGCTTCACACCTACGTTCTTAGGTAGGTGCGGGAGGGGTGGGGAAAATCTATGACTTAAAAAAAAATTTTTTTTTTGGTGATACTGGGGATTGAAACCAAGGCTTTTACATAGAGCTACAACTCCAGCCCTTTAAAAAAAAAAAGACTTTAATTTTGAAACAGGGTCTTCCTAATTGTTAGGTTGCCCAGGCTGGGCTTTGAACTTGGCAATCCTCCAACCTCAGCTTCCCAGAGTGCTGGGCTTACAGGTGTACACCACTACACCTGGTTTAAAGAAAAAACTATTTTTTTAAAGCAAAACTATTTTTAAAACCCCCACCCCTTCCAGTAGATTATTAAGACTGTAGTATAAAATTAGATTAATTTGCTTTGCCATCAGCTTGGAACTTTCTGGTCTGGTTATTTTGAAGATTCTCCCATGTAGAACATTTGATTATGAGATGCTTATTTTTTGAGACAAGGTCTTGCTATGTACTTTATGCTCTTAACTCACTGTGTATCCCAGGTTAGCTTTGAACTTGCTGTGATCCTCCTGCCTCAGCCTCGAGTGCTGGGACTATAGGCAAGCACCTGCACCTCTGGCTCCATTATGAGTTTTGAGCAGCATGACCTTCTTGGTTCTGGGTGGAGAGAGGAGGGATGCAGAAAGCCCAGATGAGAGACAGACGGACTGACAGACACAGTAAGTCGTCCTACTTGAGAACTTCTAGCTCTTTTTTTTTGGTACCGGGAATCGAATTCAGGACCTTGCACATTCGAGGCAGAGGCAGTACCACTGAGCTAAATCCCCGGCCCACTCCTGGCTGGTGACCTTGCTGTTTAGCTAAGGAACTATAAGAACAGAAATCAAACCATCATCCGGGTAACTTGTGTCTCCAAGTGTTGCCACTGCTTCCAAGGCACAAAGGAACTTGGATGTTTTAGGAGAAAAACAAAAAACAAAACAAAAAAACTCCACCAAAGCCAAACAAAGCTGTGGGTGGTGGCTCATGCCATCTTTGGAGCTCAGGCAGAAGGATCTCAAGTTTAAACCCAGCCTGGCCAACACAGCATCTTAGGAGATCCTGTCTTAAAATAAAAAAATAACAAAATGACTGTGGAGGTAGCTTGGTGAAGATTCCGAGATCAGTGCTCAGTACAGAAGAGGAGGGGGAGGAGACCAATCAAAGAAGCAGGGATTTAGCCCAGGGCTTCTACTGCCTGCCTGTCTGCCTCGCAAGCACAAGGTCCTGAGTTTGATCCCCTGTACCAAACACAAAAGCAAACAACAAAAAAGCCGTGTCACGGTGTCCTCTAGCTCCCACCTGTCCTGTCTCAGGTGAGCTTTCCCAGACCCAGGCCCTCAGAAGAAGGCTCAGGTGGCCACACCTGTGAACCTAACTACTTGGAAGGCTGAGGCAGGAGGATTACAGGTTCAAGGTCAGTCGGGGCAGTTTAGTGAGACCTTGTGTCAGAAAAAAAAGAAAAGGAAGGGAGAGAGGGTGGGGGAAATGGGGGGTACATTTATTGCGAAGGTCCTGGGTTCAACCCCAGAACTGCAAAGAGGAGGAGGAGGAAGAAGAGGAGGCAGGAGGAGGGGAAGGGCTAGGGGAAGGGGAAGAGGAGGTGGAAAGGAAGCGAGAGGAGGAAGAGGACAGGCCAGCACCTAAGGCAGCAGCTTGCGAGGAGAAGGACCAGGAGGTGGTGATGCCGGCAGCCACAGACCCTGAAAACAGGCGCAGTTCCCGGGCGGGGCGGGGCTCTGGCTGGGCACGGGCGCCCCAGGCCTGCGGAGATGCACCTGCGCTCCTCCTTCCCCTCCCTCCAGCGCTTGGTCTCCTTCCCACGTGCAGAAGATCTGTTCCCTGCCGCGAATCTGCTGGCAGAGTCTGGAACGGGGATATTTCGCCTCCCGGCCCTGGCCTTGTCGGTCCCAGAACCTCTGCTCAGTGTTTTCTGTTTTGGAGACAGGGTCTTGCTCCGTAGTTCTATCCTTGAGCTCACTATGTTGCCCAGGCTGGCCTCGAACTTGCTGCAGTCCTCCTGCCTCAGTCTCCCAAGTGCTGTCTTGTTCATTTACTAATTCTGTCCACTCCAAGGCCTGCCTTGTGCTGCGGCGCAACCTTCTAAATTCTTGTCTGAAACCTGTTTTTTGAAACATAGTATTACTTTGCAAATAGGTGAAGACACCCCCTCCTGTCTGCAGCTGCTCGATACTAGTGTCAT
>NW_022900942.1:59206667-59219434 GCF_012274545.1 Fukomys damarensis | reverse complement strand
GTCGTGTTCCAGGAGCCAGATGAGTAGGAGAGAGGCCCACCTCGGCCAGCTGTAGGTAAGTATTAGTCACACCGGGGCACAGACGAGCCCGGAAAACCGCATGCAGCCTGCTGTGGCCAGTGGTGTCCCAGGGCTGGCGGCGTTAGGAAAGAGTTCTCCCTCTTTGCACCAACAGTGCCAGTTGCTGGGAATGAGGTGGCGAAGAGCAGAGCAGAGGGGCGGCTGCAGGACCGAAGGGGAGGCCGGCCACTCCCCGCACAAACAGCTCTCCGGTTGCCCTGCAGGTGGGAGTTGGCACAGGGAAGGGAAGGCAGCCTTTGCACCCTGGGCGCCTCTCCTGGGAAGAGAAACCACGGTGCCGGCCGTGAGGATCGGGGTCCTGTGTGGACGCTTCCTCACCCACACCTGGGCTGCAAGTCGATTTCGGTCAATTGGAACACGTGAAGATCTTCTCTTCCTTGCTTTGGGTGTGATTATTTCAATTTAAGTCTCAGAGTAGCATCTTGAGTTAATTTCTGGTCTTTCCAAATATACCCACACCACGTTGTTTCTTTAGGATTCGCTTCCAGAGTGGGTAATTTTGTGCAAAGAGTTTATAAAATAAAGGCTAGGCTTCCACTTTGACACGCTTCTCTGTGCTAACGTTCACGCGTGCACGTATAATTAGATGATCCATGAAGTGCACGTGTGTTTAGGGTTACTATGCGCCGGGCTGAACTTCCTTGATGTCTTGTCTTCTGCAGCGATTCTGCTAGAACACAAACCCCATGCAAGTAGGGCCCCCGGCTGTGGTGTACTGCTGTCCTGAGCACCTGAGTTCGTGCAGGGCCTGTAGATTTGGTTGAAAAAGTGAATGGGGTTAGCGGTACCACGCTGCCCCTCGTGGGGGGCAAGCCGAGCCTCGGGTACAGTGAGAACTCACTGGGGGCTTCAGAGCCTTGGACAGGCGGGTTGGAACTTTACCTGACCCCTAAGGCAGCAGAGGGCCAAAGAGACGAGAGAGGAGTTGTCACAAAGGAAAGACAAGACAGTTTTACCGGGGAGACTGAGGGGGCTCCAGGGAGGGTGGCATTGGCTCCCAGGTGTTGAGGGCTAAACGCCACATTCCACCTCAGATTCATTGTTGGCCACATAAGGTTGGAGCAGCCCGGATTTACTAGGGGAGAAGCAGCCCCTTTCTGTTGCCTCACTTCTCCCAAGTCTTCAACGTGAACTCCCACCTGAGAGCTGCCAGCACCTGGCTGTAGACGAACTTTGCTCTCTGTGGGTTTATGAGAAGCTGTGTTCTCAGTATCTTTTCTTTCTTCTCCTCCTTCTTCTTTGAGACAAGGACTCACTATGTAGTTCAGGCTGGTTTTGAACTCACTACGTAGCCCCAACTAGCCTTGAACTCATGACGATCCTCCTGCCTCAGCCTCCTGAGTTCTGGGATCACAGGCATGCGCCACCACACCTAGATCAGCATCTTCTTTCTGCAAAAGCAGTCTTGAATCGCTCTTCCTAGCTGTCTGAGTCCAAGGCCTCTTTGGAAGTCACTCTTTGGACTGAGCTGTCCAGCTGAACTCATGCCTGTGAAATTCCCATCTATACCAAAGGTGGCAAACAGCTCTGACCGCATACTTTCCCTCCCACGGCTCCCGCCCGTCCTTCGGCACTGGCAGGGAGGTTGAGCACGCTTTGCTTTTGATCAGGACTCATCTCCTGCCAGGAGCAAGGAAGGATGTGTAGGAGGGGCCGTCTCCCATCATAACAATAACAAGAGTAATGAGTAAAAGCGCTTGGCAGGGTCTTGGCACCTGCGCTGTGCGGCGCTTCTCCATGTGTGCAGTGGGTGTTTTTCCGCAGCTAACAATGGTCCCCAAATGCCTTCCTTCCCAGCCCCTCCCAAACGCGCCAGACAGTCCGGTGGTAGCAGTGGAGGAACAGTGTGCAAGAGTCAGCTTTTTGTCCCCTTCCTGGTAACACTTGAAGCCAAGCGGGCGTCCTCGGCCTTTGGGTGGGGCCCAGGGGCCCAGCCCCGCGCTGTCATGGTGCCCGGCTCCTGGATTTTGTGGCCGTGGACACCACGGGTCCTTCTTGGGCCAGCGATGTGGCCGCTTGGCCGAGGATTGAGGAAAACTTCCTGTCGCCTCCTCTCTGCTCCCCTGCGTGACTGTGACCGGCGTGCCGACCCCACGTGTGGCCCAGACATCCATGAAGAGCCCCCGTCCCCCATGTCCTGCGAGCCACCTCTTGGTGAGCTTGGAAATGGGACGTCCTCCTCGGCTCCGGCCCTGGCCCTGGGGTGACCTGGTCTCAACTCTTTGGCCGCAGGAAATCACGGGACCCCTCGCCTCGTTTGCACCCTGGTGGCCGGGGGATGAGAAGGAGGTGGCAGATGTCAGGCCGCAACTTGTCAAGCTCCAGTTGGCTCTGGGCTGCACCTGGGCCTCAGGGAGACAGCTTCCCCGTGGGCCTGAGGACGGCTCTCTGCTCCTAGGTGCAGCGAAGCAAAGTGATCAGTCACAGAGACCAGGGAGGATTTATTTTTCCTTGTCATTTTGCTAGGGAAAAAAGTCAAGAGCGAGATGTTTACCGAGGGTCATTTCCAGCTGTGTGTGGTGCTGTGGCAGTAGGGACAGACAGACCATGCGGGCCTCCTCAAGGTGCTGAGCTCTGGCAGGCCCCGCAGCCCAGAATGGGGGTGCCCCTATGCACCTGCAGGCTACCAGTGCCCCTTTCCCGGACCCCGGTGAGTCATGACGTTGGTTGCAGGTGGGGTTTTGGGTGTGCTCCGCCATGCCTGGCTTTGGGTGATTTCAGTACCAGCACTGGAGTCACCGAGGGGCCCAGGCTGCGGGCACAGCCTTGCTCTCTGGTGGACAAAGCCGGTGACTCCTGCCCTGTTCTCCTGTTAGCTGTTGAGGTTGGAGTAGGAAAAGGGGGCTCTGTTTTATTGGGAGTCCCTGGTAATTTCCAGATCCTGCCTGCCCCGGGCTGGGAGTGCGGGAATTATGCAGAAGAGCAGGTACCGAGATGCCCAACTCCTGCTGCCAGAGATGCGGGAGCCGCACCTGGGGCCTTACCAGGATGGGGCCGGAGGCTTCCCATCAGATGCGAGCCCCACCTTCTGGTTCCCATCGAAAAGAAGGGACACCCAGTAAAGTCGCTCCTGTGTGGTGCCTCTGCGGATTTAAAAACAGCAGCTTAGAGTGGGTGTAGTGGCAGCTGCCTGTAATCCTGGCACTTGGGAGGCTGAGGCAGGAGGATCAGCAATGAGTTTGAGGCCAGCCTGGGCTACCTAGTGAGACCCTGTCTCGGCAAAACAGACAGACAGGTAGACAAGCAAACAAATTAGACCATATACAGAGAGAAACTGAAACGGATTGGGGGTGTTTTCTATCTTACTTCCTGGGAGAAACTTTTATTCTTTGCTTGTTGGTGTGTCTGCCCTGTGGCCCACGGGTTGGAACACTTGTTATAATAAAAATTTATTTTTATTTTGTTTTATTTTTTGAGACAAGGTCTTACGATGTGGCCCAGGCTGGCCTTGAGCTTATAGAGATCCTCCTGCCTCAGCCTCCCAAGTACCTGTATCACAAGTGCATGCTGCCACATCCAGCATAAAAAACACTCTTAAAAAGGCAGTTTGTTACTTACATATGTTAACAATATTATGTATTTTACATGTGGCAAAGACAATTCCTCTCCACACAGCGTGGTTCAGGGAAGCCAGGTGTGGCCACCCATGGGTGGAAAATTGAACAGCCTGGAAGAGTCTGGCACAAAGTAGGTGCTTAGTTAACAGGGGCCTCTTTCACACATCAGACAGTGCACAGAGCCCTTGCTTGAAGGCTCGGAGGATGGAGTGTGTCGGGGAGACTCAGGTCAGCAGGTGGAGACCCCTCCCCTCTCCAGGACAGAACGGGACAGATGGGGACCAAGCCTGCAACACACGGGCCTCTGGGACATTCGAGACCCTCTGTGTTAGCTGCCTTTTACTTTGCTATTGGATGTACACTTTGAGCTTCTCACACAGGAGAAACCAGGAGGTATTTAAGCGTGTGCTTGGCTTTTTCCCAGGTGCATCCATTTCCCTACACATGACTCAGGCCTGTCCTTCTTTGTGGCAGAGTAGCCCTCCAATGCGTGTAAGTACCACGCCACTGTTATCCGTTCTTATCCGTTCGTCTGCCGATGGACCCAGGAGCCACTTCCAAGATTGAGCTAGTGCTGCTGTCAACTTGGGTGTGGTGTGCGGAAGGGTCAGGGACCGGACGGTGGGGGAGGGGAGGGAGAGGACGGGCACTGGGAAGTGTCCAGTGCGTGTGCCGGCTCCCCACCGGGAAGGTAATCATGTGGGCAAACACGCACAAAAAACACCAGAAAACCAACAACATGAACCCCCAAACCAGAGGACCCTACAGCCCCATAGCACGTTCCTTTGCAGGGAAGGGTTAGAGACCCCTGCGGATTCCTGGTTCGGACCCAAGGCCACGCCCATCCGACCACCCCCAGCAGTGGCCCGGAGCAGCCCCTGGGCCGGGGAGGGCTGGCGCTGAGCTCTGAGGCGGGAGGGAAGACGGGAAGGGGTCCAGTGGCCAGGCAGTGAGACCGCCCGAGGCCGTCGAGTGGGGTGCTGGGAGCCGTGGGCCGGGTGCCCGGTGCTGGCTGTGGCCAGACTGGCAGGCGAGGAGACCTGGTGGCCTGGAGAAGGGGCCTTGGGAGTCGAGGCAGAGGAGGATACAGGAAACCGCTTCTTTGGGATTTCCCTGTCTCCTCGGAGATGTTACTCTGCTTCCAGAGAGCAGAGGGGAGCGGGAGGAGCGCTCCCTCTTTCCCCTCCTTGTCTGACACAGGGTCTCGCTATGTAGTTCAAGGGCCTTTGAACTCACTGTGTAGCCAAGACTGGCTTTGAACCCATGGTGATCCTCCTGCCTCAGCCTCCCGAGTGCTGGGATCACAGGCGTATGCTGCCACCATGCCCAGCCCTTGGGTTCTTTTAGTCTCTTATCTTTTCTTTTATTCTCCTTCCTTCTTCCTTCCTTCCTTCCTTCCATCTTGGGGTACTGAGGATTAAACAAAGGGCCTTCACATTAAGGTCCATCCCCAGATCTCTTTAGCTTTGGAAACATCTTTCTGAATTGCTCAGGCTGGGCTCGAACTTGTAATCCACCTGTCTCCCGGAATGCTTGGATTACATTGCTGTGCCCAGAGTTTTGTACTTTTTATTTCTAAATAATTACAGACTCACAAGAAAGTTCATAAATACTGCAGAGCTCTTATACTGGTCAGCTTTCACATTGCTGGGGCCAAACACTAGACGTCCATAACGTAGGGGAGGGAGGGTCTGTGGCTCACGATTTCAGAGGATGCAGCTCCTCACTGGCTGGCTGCAAGGCAGAGGCGTCTTAGTGGAAGGGCTTGGTGAAGCCCAGCTGCTCACCTCATGGCGGCTGGGAAGCAGAGAGAGCCAGAGAGGAAAGGGCTAGGTACCACATACAGTCCCCAAGGTGCAGGCCCCAGCACCCACCCACCCTCACACAGCCACAAGTGTGCTTTGTAATCTGCTAGTCGTCTCAGCCCAGTCAAACTGGCAATCACAGGTTTTGTTGTTGTTGTTTGTTTTGTTTTTGAAACAGGATCTTACTATGTAGTTTGAGCTGTCCTCGAACTCACTGTGCATCCCAGGCTGGCCTCAAAAGCAAGACAATCCTCCTGCCTCAGCCTCCCGAGTGCTGGGATCACTGGTGTGCAGCACCACGCCTCGCTTGTTTTTGTTTTTGGCAGTCACATTGAGGGTCACAGCCCCCCTGTGACTCTCACTTGGCCCCGCCTGATGGTGTTACCTTCTTACCTAACTTTAATACACACTGAAATGGATACAAAATCTTGACCAAGCATCCAGCTTAATTCACATTGTATCATTTTCCACACACATGGGAGTTTGTGTGTGTGTGCATGCGTGTGCACGTGGCATCTCATCGCACACACAGATCCAGGTGACCACACCCGACAAAGGCCCGGAATGACAGGGTCACCTCCAGGGCTGACCCCCTAGTGGCACCTGCCGGTCCTGAAGAAGACTGGACAGAGCTGGGCAGAAGCATAGATTCTGCTGTCCTCTCCTGGGAGGAAGGAAGGACCCTTCTGGCACACTTCTGCCTCGGACCTTCTCTCCTGTCTGTTGGGTCATTGTCCGCGAGGAGAGCAGGGCTGTGCTGACCCTCAGGGATCAGGGTCCTGCCTCGATGTCCCAAGTCTGGGACGGCTGGTGCTCTTGCCTGAGCTGACATTGTTGGCTTTCTTTCAAGAATTCCTTATGGCCGATTCCATTTTAAACACTTTTTAGAGATACACAAGAATTAAGTGTTAGATGTGGTATAAGTATATTGTATGCATTTTATTCTATTTCAAATAAAAAAGACCTATTTTTAGCTGGGCATGGCGACACACACCTATAATTCTAGCACTGGGGAGGCTGAGGGAGGAAGATCACTTTGTGTCTGAGGCCAACCTGGGCTATAACATGAGTTCCAAACCAACCGGAACTACATAATGAGACTGTCTAGAAAAACCAAGAAATAATAGGGCTGGGGATTTAGCTGAGTGGTGCCGCCACCTGCCTCACAGGCACAAGGTCCCAAATTTGATCTCTGGTACCAAAACGCAACAGCAACAACAACAACAACAACAACAACAACAACAACAACAAAAAACCCCAAAACCAAAAAACAATAAAAGGCCCATTATTTGGAATAAGGAACCACCTGCCTCACAGGCACAAGGTCCCAAATTTGATCTCTGGTACCAAAATGCAACAGCAACAACAACAACAACAACAACAACAACAAAAAACCCCAAAACCAAAAAACAATAAAAGGCCCATTATTTGGAATAAGGAACGTGGAGTCATTTGTTTAATAAATGACGCTTTACCCTCTCTTAGTCCATTGTGTACTCGAAGTTCAGGAAGAGCATTTATACCTAGACCAACTTCACTAGAGATGCATTTCTGAAATTTATTTATTTAGGTGCCAGGTATTTAACTCAGGACTTTGTGCTTGCCAGGCAGGCGCGGAACCACAGAGCTACATCCCCGGCCCTATTTGTTATGCTTTTTTGAGACAGGGGTTCACTGTAGCCCAGGCTGGCCTCAAACTCAGGGCGATGCTCCTGCCTCAGCCTCCCGGGTGCTGGGGTCACAGGCGTGCACCACCACGCCTGGCTCCCTGGACACTCTTGAACCGAGGACCGTGGCTGCCTTCTGTGATCATGAGCGAAGCTCCTTGCTGCTCCGAGACAGAAGCTGAATTCTTGGATTCTGGGCTTCTTCCTCTTCAGCCCACTCTAGGAGGAGGCGCTGTGGCTGCAGAGCTCCTGCCTGGTTCAGCAGAATCTGCCTGGCTCTCCAGTGTGTGTGAGTGTTCCTTACTCGAAGGAACAGGCTATGTCCCCTTGGCCATTTATAAGTTTTGTGACTTAAAATAAACATTTTTGTCTTTTTTGATACGAGGGAGTGAACCCAGGGCCACTGTGCTGAGCTACCCCCCCACCAGCTCTTTATTTTCATTTTTATTTTGAGACGAGATCTCCTAAATTGCTAAGTTACGCAGGCTGGGCTTGAATTTAAGATCCTCCTGCTTCGGCCTCTGCTGTGGAACAGTCACTCTGTGCGTCCTGGTGAGGAAGGGGGGCTTGGTCACACCTGCCCTTTGCTTTAACAGGTTTTCCTCTCTGTGCTTTCAAAAGCTTCCTTGACGCCTAAGACGGCATTTCACCCAGACCTGTGCTTGGTGTTATGATCTTCTGAGAAAACACGCGTCTTCAAAGTGGCAGTGAGGGAAGGAGAGCTGTGTCTGGGTGGCAGTGGCATCCGAGTCCTAGAAACTCCCATCACAGGTGCAGGCAGGGACCCGTGTGGCTGGGACATTTTGTTAAAAAAATACTAATTAAAGGGGGTGGCGCAGGCAGGGATCGTCTGTGGTCGAGCCAGCGCCGTGCTCACCCTGCAGTGCCACTGTTGTCGCCCAGCCCAGCTGTGGGCTGCGCTGTCCCAGCTGCTCCCCCCCTCCCACGTGCTGAGGGTGGCGACAGCTGGCGCACAGGTGGCGGCAGGCCCAGGTGGGGGAGTGTTTTCACAGGTGCTCCCCTCGGCCCGGGGCTGCAGCGTGCTCCGAGCGAAGTCCTGAATGGAAAAGCTGGGCTTCCTCTGAGATCAGTCACAGTAAGACAGATCTCCCCGATTCTGAAGAGCCCCAGGAGCAATCTGACGATTCAGCGCTGAGGACGACGGTCCTGACTTCCGCGATCAAAGGGAAGGTGCTCTGGACAGAAATTGACCATGGAAATCATTCCTGAAAGCTGCGGATGAATTTGAGATATTTAGGGCTTTAGAAAGAAGACTTTTCTCTCCTCCCAAGGGTCCATTTAGAAGAGGCGCAATCCCAAGTGTTCTTTGCCTTTTCGATCACAGAGAGGGCGAAGGTGCTGCGATGTCAGGGTCTGCCCTGGTGTCACTGTGTGTTTTCTGGACGGAGGGAGGTTTCTGTACTGACACTTTCACACTGCTGGAGTGTCCACCGTGGCTGTGATTTCGGGACTGGGCCTGAATGTACTGTTTGGGCTGGCCTTGAACTTGTGATCCTCCGTCTCAGCCTCCCGAGTGTTGGGATTTCAGGGGTGCACCTCCATGTCCGGTTTATTGTCTATTTTGGCTCTGTTTTGGGGCGGGGATCCCACTCTGGGCCTTGCACATACTAAACTTGTACTTTACCGCCAAGCTGTGCCCCACCCTGCTTGACTGTTTTGAATTTGTCATCTCCCTGGCGTCTTCAGTCCCCTGTTTCACAACCGTGGCTGCAGGTGGAGGTGTAATTAAGTGCCCAGGACAAAGCTTTGTGTGGGGGTGACAGGAGCCCTCCTGGAGTCGGGCTGCGGCTGCATTTTTAATTCTGTTATGGATACTTCAGAGTCACTTATTCTGGGCCAGACATAAAAATGTTCCAGATGTGAATAGGAGTTCATTTGGGTCTTGTAATATGGCCCACCAAACAAAGATGTGACTGGATCAGGGCCTGCCCCGGCCTGGGCGTGAGAAAAGGCAGAATTAGCACTCAAGCCCAGGCGGCCTGAGCTGACAGTCTGGTTTTTATCGCTTCCTGTTGCTACCTTGAAGACTCCGCCTTTCTTCCACACAGGGCCTTGCTATGTGGCCAGGCTGGCCTCGAACTCACAGCAGTTCTCCTGCCTCAGCCTCCCAAGCTGGGATTATAGACGTGTGCGACCATGCCTGGCTCTTTGTCCCTTCTTCGCTTGCAGCTGGATGCCTCAGGTGACACTGGCAAGCTGAGGTTGGACATGGCACCCTCACTCCAGGTCTGAGGCACAGGGCTTAGCACCTCTGCCTCCTCCCTGTCGCCTGTCCCCTCACCTCAGAGCGAGCCCGGCCCTGGGCTGTCCCTGGAGACGAGGAGCCAGGGAGCAGTAGGGCCCTGTTGTCCCCTCGCTGGGGACACTACACTGATGGCTGCCTTGTGAGCCAGTGTTTCCGAGTCCGCTCTCTGAGGCAGAAGGCGAAACTGCTGTTTGCTACCTGGGCGGTGACCCCAGCCCTGCCCTACGCAGGACCACACGCCAAGAAGGCGCCCTGCGACAGCAAGGGCCCCAGCGAGGTCCCTTGGCACGCGCCAGAGAACAGGCCGTGCTTGTTAGAATCGCGGCAGCTCCGTCAGCGATCTCAGGGACTGTGCGCGGGAGCTGTCAGCGGGAGCCTCTGGGGCCACTGGCGGCGTCCAGCGAGGGTGTCATTGTCATCCTGGCTCAGCTCTGGGTCAGGTGGCGGTCACCGTGGGACCTAAATAGCCGCAGCCCCGTGATCGCCCACGGGCTGAGCAGCTGTCCCACGGTGAGCCCCAGCCCAGCGCCCAGATGCAGCGACGTCATCCCCAGCGGGAGAAAGCACAAGACTCCTCCCCGCAGCCTGCAGCGGGCGGCCTTTGTCTGCCTCCACCCCCAGTGCCCTCTGCTGGCTTCAGTGGCACAAGGGGTGTGGTCTGCAGTGGCCTTGTGGGTATCGATGTCCTCCGTCCTCAGGGCACTAGAATATGGGGGTAGAAAAAGGCGAGTCCAGCCGGGTGAGGTGGTGCACGCCTGTAACCCCAGTGTTTAAGAGGCTGAGGCAGGACGGAGTTCAAGGTCAAGGCCAGCCTGGGCGATGCAGGGAGAGGCTGTTACAAAATGAAAAAGGTCTGGGGATGCCAATTACTGCGAAGTTCCAGTACCAGAAAAAAGGGAAAAGCAAGCGAGTCTTCATACGTAAGCATTTGAAAGCCAGCACAGTGGAAGTGGGGGACGGAGGAGCTGAGACCCCCATCCAGCGCCGCTGATGTCCCCTGGTATCTCTGGGAGGCTCAGTTTTCATGCATAGGAGGGCACAGTCAGGATTTGCTGAGGAGCCCTGGGCAGCATCCAGCCAGGCCCCTTGCTTTTTCCCCAGCGAGTGTTCTGCAGTTTGTGTGTGTGGGGAGGTTGGTGGGACGGGGAGGTGGGGCTGGGGCCGGGGGCCCGGGATGTGGGGCCGCGAAGACCCTTAAGTGTAGGTGTCTTCTCTTCCTGCCTTGCTGTGGCCTTCCTGACGGAGCACCAAATTCCTCCTCGGCTGAGAAGACGTCTGACCTTGTTCCCTCTTGCTTTAGAGCAGCCGCGCGATTTCCTCCTCTCCCTCCCTCTCATTTCCCGAGCTTTGCTTGTGACAAGGCCAGTTCTGAGAGTGGGCCCTAGATTTTAGAGCTCACTACGGAGGAAAGCGAAAATACTTACCATAAAAATGCAGTCACGGCGCCAGTGAGCTCTCACCCGACACTGGGAACTTGCACACGGGTGTTCACAACAGTCACGAGGTGAAAACGGCACACAGGTGGACAAAACGCCGAGCCCCGGGACGAGGGGCCGCGTCCCGCCCTGTGTCCCATGGGGTTCAGACCGCCACGCCTGAGTCCCTCTCCGCCAGGTGAGAGGAGCAAGCAACGTTGGTGGCTGGGGAGAGGGAGGAGGAGGGACCGAGGGGGAGGTTTCTTCTGGGGCAGTGGAAACGTTTTCAGGTTAGTTCGCGGTAACAGTCACACAGCGAGTCCCTGAAAATCATCCACCTGCACCTCAGTGGGTGAATTCATGGTATGGGCATCATTTCTCATTAAAGCCGCTAGAAAATGTCCTGCTGCTGGACACAGTGGTGCACATCTGGAATCCTAGGACCCTGGGAGGCTGAGGCAGGAGGATCACAAGTTTTAACATAGCCTGGGCAACTTAGCAACTTAAAATGGGAATGATGGTCTGGGTTCAATCCTTAGTATCAGAGAGAGAGGGAGGGAGAAAGAAAATGTCATCGGAGAGAGACATGGGGGTTATCTGGCTGAGCTCTGAAGGGGCAAATGGCAGAATGGCGTGGAAAAAAGGGAAGGGGGCGTGGTCTGCGGGAGCGGGGTGGGCGTGCTGGGCGCGGGCACGGGCGGGGTCACCCAAGGGAGCTTGGTGATCGGATCAAAGCTGTGGGGTGCCGGGAAGGGGACGGCGCGTGGGGAGGAAATGGACATGGAGGGGACCCGTGCGGCTGTCCGGGTGAGGAGCTGCCAGGTCTGGAGCGGCGTGGAGCAGTGAGGTGGCTTCAAGGCATCGTCGGGAGATGAAAGAGTTGGGACCCATGAGCAGGCCTTTGGGGTGAGCAGGAGGAGGAGCAGAGGGAGAGGAGGAAGGAGAGGAGAAGAGGAAAAGCAGGACATCTTGGAAGGCACTGAGGCAGGGCTGTCGCACAGGTGGAGATGTCACCAGACCAAAGGACGCGGGCGGAGGGGACAGATCTGGGTGCAGGGACCGGGATCCGTTCCAGACACCGCAAGCTGGAAGACTGGTTGAGATGCCTGGGAACAAAGACCTCGGAGGGCAGCGCGGTCCCCAGCTGAGCAGTGTCTGCAGAGCGATGTGGAACATCAGCGCACTTTATAAATAATCTGAAAGCCAGAGGCGCTCTGGACACCGTGGGCAAACAGTCGCCAGCGAGAACTGGCTTTTAGGCTTCTTTTCACCCGGACTGCCCCAGTGGGGGATGAGCCCAAGACATCACTGATTTCGCTTCTTTTCCAGGACTGTGCGTCCTTCTCTGAAAACCGCCTGTCAATCTATGTGCTGTCCTGGTTGTCTGAGATGCTGGACTCTTGCAATAGGTGTGGAAGGTGAACCATGGGAGACCCAGAAATACAAACCTTTCCCTTATGTTTTTGGATCAGTGTCCCAGAGGCTCATTTTATTTATTTGGCTGCATCTATAAACAGGCAGGTCTCCTGGTCTTCCTCCTCCCTTCTTGTGGCACAGGGCCTTGCTGTTCAGGCTGCCCTTGGACTCGCCCTGTAGGGACAGATTCACATCCATCTGCCCCGGAGACCCCAAAGATCTCATCCCCGGGGACATCGTAGCTGGCTTAGCTAAGTTCACCCCGTGATATTCGCAGTGGTGAAACTGGCCCACGACACATGAGGGACAGAATCCAGCCCTGCTGTCCAGGGCTGCGTGACTCCAGGTCACCTCAGGCTGCCCTTGGACTCGCCCTGTAGGGACAGATTCACATCCATCTGCCCCGGAGACCCCAAAGATCTCATCCCCGGGGACATCGTAGCTGGCTTAGCTAAGTTCACCCCGTGATATTCGCAGTGGTGAAACTGGCCCACGACACATGAGGGACAGAATCCAGCCCTGCTGTCCAGGGCTGCGTGACTCCAGGTCACCTCGCGAGA
>NW_022900942.1:59204181-59205623 GCF_012274545.1 Fukomys damarensis | reverse complement strand
CCCCCCCCAGCGGCCTTGCTCCAGTGAGGTCCCCTCCGCCCCTGCCTGTGCTGCTGACTGAGCGGGCGCCAGGAAGGCCGGGCCCCTCCCCAGCCGGGCTGCCGCACCCCGCGGGGACTGGGCCTTCCGGTGGCCCTGGGTAGTGAAGTCACAAACACAGCTGCCTGCTCTGTGGCCTCGGATGCTGGGGAGGTGGGGGTGGGGAGGCAGGGAGGTGCAGCTTGGGCATAATCAGAGCCCCTGTTCCTTGTCTCAGTTTCCCTTCTGTGATCTGGAAAGCGAGGTTGTGCCTCTGCCTCTGGGAGCCCCAGATGACAGGAAGTCCTGCATTCCCGCCCTCTGGCACCGGGACAGGCAGAGCATGGCCCTGCGCTGTGGGGTCCAAGATGAGCTGCCCTGCCCTGCTCTGCTTCCTCATGGGTTGAAGCAATACAGTGCCACCCTGTGTGTGCTCCCCTGTGGCTGCCATCACCAGCCGGCCCTTGAGGCTACCAGATGAAAACATTCATTTAGTTGTTTGGATTTTGAGATGGGGGTCTTGCTATGTAGTCCAGGCTAAACTTGAACTCACTGTGTAGCCCAGGCTGGTGTCAAACTCAGGAGATCTTCCTGCCTCAGCCTCCCAGAGTGCTGGGAGGATAGGTGTGTGCCAACACACCCAGCCTAATGCTCATTTGTGGGGCTGCAACCTAGGGTTTTTGAGTTGGACAGTGAGTCCCCTAACTCCTTTTCCTAGTATACTGTCTCAAATTTCCTCTCTCTATTTTCCTTCCAACCCTGTTGGCTGTGATTAAAAAGAAATAAGCAAAATATATATAAAACATAAAATATTTATATATAAATGAATAAACAAATAAAACATATATGGAGAGAAGAGCACCAGACTTGGAAAGAATCAAGGTAACTGGGGCCAGGAATGTGGCTCAGTAGCACTGACCCTTCCTGTTGAGAGCAAGGTCCTGAGTTCAACTCTTGATACCAAAAAAACCAACCAAACAAAAAAACCGACAAAAAACTAACCAAGTGGCTGCTGAATTTGAGTTTGGGGTCAACTTTCTCGACCTTGGCTAGTTAGTTAACATCATCTGAGCCTCAGTTTCCTCGCCTGCACACCACAGTTAGTGACACATGTCCCTGCCGGAAGGGCTGGGTCGGCTGTGAGGAGCCCGTGAGTTGAGCATGCATTCTGTGCGCCTCGGCGGTCGCTCTCAGTCTGGCTCCCGCGTGACTGCAGACATTTTAGGGATGAGCTGATGGAAGTGGTAGTCAGGCCCTCGGGTCGCGTGGACTTGGGGCCTCCCTGTCCTGCGTGTCGCCTGCTCACGGATGCCGTGTTTGCCCTGGGGATCTGCATGCCCTCGTTGGCCATGAGGCAGCGGGTCTGCTGGTGCTCACCTCTGCTCGGCCCCGCCGCTCTCCAAGCACCTGCGGTGTGGGGGCCG
>NW_022900942.1:59184460-59203998 GCF_012274545.1 Fukomys damarensis | reverse complement strand
AGGGCCAGCAGCTCCAGGGGCGCAGTGCACTCCCGGGGTCGCAGGCCCCAGGGCCAGGAGGGCGGCGGCTCACAGCTCTGTATGCACGGTGGCTGCCACGGCTGAGCGGCCGGGTATTCACGGCCCACATGAACTGGCAAATTATTGTTCATACGTTGTTTCTCAGAGTTTTCTACTAGATGTCGAGCTTCATATGTTTGGAAATAACTGCATCTAAAAAAACACTGAAAGCCAGATGAAGCGCACTGCTGTAGTCCCCGCCAACGGGAAGGCTGAAGCAGGAGGGTTGCTTTAGGCCACTAGTTCAAGACCCTGTCTCTAAACAGCAAATACATAAATAAACATTGAAAACATCATTTGAAAAAGCTTTGTGACCTTGGAATTGACTTAAGGGCCAACCCCTCTCCCCCTTCCTGTTATTTCTACCTGTGGGGCTTTCTCCAGGTAGCCCTCTAAGTTTCAGTGTCCTTGTATGTATGTGTGTATTGACAAGCTCTCTCTTTTTTTTTTGGTACTGGGGATCGAACTCAGGTACTTGCGTTTGCAAGGCAGGTGGCAGAACCACTGAGCTAAATCCCTGGCCCTACAAGCTCTCTTTATATACTTCAAGCTGGCCTTAAACTCACTGTGTAGCCCATGCTGGCTCTGAACTCGCAGTCCTCCTGCCTCAGCCTCCTGAAGCTGGGATGATAGGCGTGTGCCACTACCATATCCGGCTTTGTTTCTTCATTTTCAAAATGGAAAAAATTATACTGAATCTAAGAGTTGTTCAGAGTTAAGAGAATGTATGAAAGGGGTAGGAATCCCAAACTTGGAGTCTTCCGTATTGACAAAGTCCAGCAGCGCATTCAGGGTCACCTGGCCCTGTAAGCTCTTGCTGGCATATCTGCCTGTCCTATAGGCGGGTGGGGACAGATGTAGTGGATCGGCTGTCCCTGTGCTCCCTGGGCCTCATAGCTGAGTTCCCCTGGGTAGGTCACCTCAGAAATGAGGTGTAGAAATAATGCTAAAAAAGTAGGACTGATATTCACAGTATGTGCCTGCAGGCACAGCCAGCCAAGTAACCAAGTAACCAACACCCTCTGAGGGCGACTTAGGAGGGAGCTGGATCTTGAAGCACTTGGGTGGCCTGGCCACAAGGCAAGCAAGGCGATGCCCATGGAGGCTCTCCCTGCACCAGAGGCCACGCTCTTAGCCAGTAAAGAGCATGGAGTCTGCTTTACAGCAGCCCTTACTGGGACCTCCTGGAGGCACAGCGGTGGTTAGGGTTGCCATGGCTACATAGGGAGGTGAGGAAGGGGAGCTGTGGGCTGTGTGGGACACACACTCACCCGTTTCCCTCCCCACCTCTCCCTGTCCCCTCAGTGAGTGCCCTGTCCTAGGCCACTGTCCCCTCCTGCTTATCCCACACCCACCTCCAAAGCTGCCTTCTCGGGGTCCGTCGGGGTCACCTGCTCCCCCACATGCCCTGGCCCAGGATCTGACAGCGTGGTGGGAAGGGAGAGCTGAAGTCCAGGACACGGTCCTGAGCACTGTGAGGTAACCAGGGGAGCAGGAGGAGCAGCAAAGAGGAGCAGGGTTGGGGCACAGTTCAGAGACTTGGGAGCTGGGCCTTCCGGGAAATTCACACAGAGCAGTGCTTCTGGAACATTCTGTGAGGGAGACGCAGCAACCAAGCCCGGCGCACTGCTGTGGCCTTAGCAGCTGTCGCCCCTGGTGAGGCTGACTGACCCCTGAGGGACACGGAATGGCAATCTGTACATAGCCCTGGGCATGGAGGGAAAAACCAGGAAGGGTCAGGAACACACTCTGGGGACATGAGCAGCCGTCACCACCCCTGCACTGAAGGGTGAGAGGAGAGCACAGTGCTGCCAACCCCAAGAGAGCTGTAGCTGTTAGAGCCAAGGCTGGGGACAGAGCGGGGAGGATGATAAAGGCGCTGTCACCGGCAGCCTGGCCAGGGGCCCGAGCGGGGAAGGGGACGGGTGCAGTGTGACAGGAAGGAAACGTGGCAGACCTCAGTCCGGTCACCTCGTTCTGCTCACTCCCCCTAACCCTCGGTGTCGTGGACCACAGATGTCACTTCGGCCACCGTGACTCTGCGTGAGGAGCAGCTGCAGGTTCAGAGCAGGGGGAGAGGCTGGGTGGTGACCCCCGGCACACGGGCCTGGGGCTCACGGAGCGGCTCGGCTAAGCCGGAAGTGCGACTGGAGCTCCCTGGAGGCTGCCTGTGAGGAAGGTGCTGTCACTCACAGGCTTCCATGTGGGAGCAGGGGGACTGCTGCTCTGTTCCAGGTGCCAGGCTTCCCGGCCCTCGGCACAGGGAGGCGCCTCAGACTGTAACCCTCTGGCCCTCCCTCCTCCCCTCCCTCCTCCCCTCCCTCCTCTTCAGCACTGGTGATTGAACTCAGGGCCTTTGCGTTAGGCTACATCATTCTAGCCCTTTTAAAATTCTTAATTTTTTTTATTTCGAGAGAAGGTCTCATTAAGTTGCTGAAGTTGGGCTCAAACTTGTGACCCTCCTGCCTTAGCCTCTCAGAGTGCTGGGATTGCAGGCGTGTGCTTCTGTGTCCGATTTTGGCATGTCACTTCTACCCTCCATTACCATATTTTTGAAGTTCAGTTTGGTGAGAGTATTTTGGGTATTTACCTTTTCTCTGGTGTTGCAGCAGTGACTTCTGATAAGATGTGAAGAATGGAGACCAGGCACGGCTGTGTCTGGAGCCCTGTGACCTTTATCTGAGGGAGCTGGAGCTTCCGAATTCAGGGTGCAGTGGGGAGTCGGGGGGTCACCATGGAGCTAAGGGCGCGGTGGGGGTGGAAGACCCTTTAGGAAAGATGATGAAGGACTTTCCTCAGAAAAAAGCAAAAGCCCACAATCGGATTCAGCTTGCAACTTCTTGAAATCCATGGCCCTATTAAGGATCCAGGGATCCCAATTTAGCATCTCTGGTGGAACTCATGGTCCTCACAACATTTGGAACAAAGGATTTTTCTTTAGGGTTCTCTGTGGTCCCAATTATAAGAGATATAAAGTTATATATATCTCAGGCATTATGTTCATTTTGCAAGGTTGGGAAGGGAAGGGAAGGGAAGTTATATAATTGGACTCTTGTTTCCCTTCCCTCACACAAATATTCTACAGATGGGACAAAATAATTACAAAATGTGGAATATTACACAGAAGGCAAAAGGGAAACCATTTGAGATGCGTGCTGCAATATGGATGAACCTTGAGCACATTGTGCTAGTTGAGGTAAGCCTGACTCAGCAGGACAGATACCTGTGTGATTCATAGAGACAGAGTACCATGGAGGTCCTAGGGGCGATGGGGAAGAGGTGGGGAGTCTCATTGTTTGGCGGGTATAGAATTTCAGTTTTGAAAAATGAGAGTTCTAGATATTGATTGAACAGCAGTGTAAACACATGGGGTGAGTGAAAAATACTGTACTTACACTTAAAATTTCATGACAATAAAAGACACTGCTGTTAATCCCCCTCAAAATATTGCTTTTTTGGGTAAGAATCTTTGGCCTATTTCTTGTATTCTGAGTAACTACTTTGAAGACACCGATGCTCGTGTATTAACTACCGTTACTGTCTTATTGTTTTGTTATGAAATTTTGTTTTACCTTTTCATAAAACAAAAATATACTTTCCTCCGCTTCAACGCAGTCACCCCATCGTGTCTGCCACTTCCGAAGCAGCTCTGGAGTCCTCTTTCAGGAGTGTCTGACGGTGTGTGGTCAGAAACAGCGAATGCTGCTGCCTTCTGGCCCTGGGAGACTCCGGCTCCGCCCTCAAGTCAGAATGGCCACGACAGGTAAGCGTTTTCAGTTGGCTCAGGGTGTTGAGCTGGTCCCCACAGCACGAAGGAAGACTCTGAGCCCCACGACCGTGTCTGCTCCTGCGAGGTCTCGGGGCTGGAGCTGGAGCACTTCCTCTTCTGCTCCTCGGTCTTGCTCCTGATGTGTTTTCCTCTAGAGGACGGTTATGACCGTCCTACGGGGCTCCACACAATGATGCCAACGAGAAACTTGGGCCTCCTCTGTGATTCATCACACAAGAACTCTCCATTTGATGGGGCTCATCCTTTTTATTACAGGAAGTAAATACGTGTTGCTAGGCTACTCTGTGCAGCAAAAAAGAAATCATATAGTGGATTCCATTGTATGCTCTGTGCTCTCGGAGAGTTGATGATTCCCCAGTGCTAATCAAGACCTTTTGTTCTTGACCTCCTTCACCTGAAGTTAATTAGAGTTTGGGCACAGTGTACTTGATGTAAACAGAAAAGAAAAAAAAAAGTCCTGAATCATAACTGCCTATGAGAAAATGGTTGGCTTCCTTAAACTTTCTCAAAGGAATTTAAAAGCATTTATTGGTTCACATTTTCAGTTCCACATCTGTCTGTCTGTGTAGTTTTCTGTCTATGGACCAAGAACCTTACAAACATCAGATCAAATCTTAGTGTTGTAAAGGAAACAAATACGGATTGCGCAGGTAACTCTCAAGAGTTGCAGGTACATGGTGGCACACGCCTGGTCATCCTAGCACCCCGGAGGCTGAGGCAGGAGAATCACTGCATGTGTGAGGCCAGCCTGGGATGCGTATCAGTTCAAGGCTGGCCTGAACTACATAGGGAGTCCCTGTCTCAAAAAACAAAAACAAAAACAACTTTGGAGAACATCTTTTGAGCTGCTAGGCGAGGACATCTGTTCTCCACCCCTGAGGAGAATAAATTAGGTGGAGACCGCTTCAGGCGGGAGCTGGGAAGGGTCAGGCCCAGGGGAAGGAAGAGCTAGAGAGAGCTCAACATGCGAGTCCGCAGACCGGGCCAAGCCCTGGCTGGCGCCTCTGTCCCCAGCGTTCTGCACGGTGACGAGCGCGCTCAGTGCACCGGGGCCTTCGCGATGGGAATGAGCGAAAAATCACCTTCGCGTGCTCCAACGAGCGACCTGCCAAGGGCTACAGGCGCCTGCGGCAGGAATTCCCCAAAGCGCCTTTCAGCTCCCGACCTTGACTCTCATGGAACCGCCCCCGGCCAAGAGTGTGAACCTTGGGTCAGATGTCAGAGTCCAGACCCCAGGGCCACCGCCAGCCAGCATGGTCCCGGGGCCCGGGCCCTCTCTGATCACCCCAGCGGAGGCCGCTCCGCTGTGCCCGTCCCTGCAGCAGAGATTGACGTTGACTGCGATTGCTCAGGAAGCCAAAGCAACTCCGCGCCCTGGCTCCCCGCCACCGGTTTGTGGGAAGAACAAAGGGCTGGTTTTGTGCGCTGGATCCAAAGCTGTGAAAAAGTTTGGAAAACATATTTGCTTTCTATTCTTTCATAGGGAGTGTTTCACACACGGAACTTCTAAACTGCTCAAATATACAAGCCGTGCGTGCCACTATCCCTTTAACATGAGGGGGTGTTTGTTGAATGAACAAATGCTGGGGGTCAGGCCGTGTGCGGGTGGCACCGAAGTGCGACCGGGTCTTGCACCGTGAGAGACAGACCTGGACCGCTGGGCCCCCGGCTGCGCGGACAGTGGGGGCGGGGGCGGCGCCTTGGGGAGCCGGGGTAGGGATCGGTCCAGGGGCTTCTGCTGTGGGGACCCATGAGCAAGAACAGCAGGGACACCAGGGACTCCACGGGGGCCAGTGCCCAACATGGACTGCAGATCTGGGAGCAGCGACAAAGAGGGTGGAGGGGATGCAGAGCCCCGCCGTGCACCGCCGGGGCCTTTGACCTTCGGCACAGAGATGGGGTGAAGCCGGCAGGCAAAGCTCTGCTGGGGACCCCGGGAAAAGACTGCGGGTGAACCTGGGGGCCCAGGGCTTGCTGGAGTGCACGGTGCGCAGAGGGCGGACGCCCCGGACTCAAGGTTGGGGACGGGGATGGCGTGGCTCCAACCGAGGTCATTTTGACACTAAACGATGAAAGACAGGTTTAGTGGGTGGAAGATGATTTGCTCTTTTTTAAAAAAATGTAGTTATAAATATGGAATTCATAACTGGGAAGATACGGATTCAAATGTACTTTTCTTTCATCGCATCTGGAATTCAGTAATCCAAGAAATGAGTGTAAGAACGGAATCCACCAAGAGCGCGTCCGGACAGGAAGTTCACAGCCGAACGGTTCTCAGCCAGGACCGGGCGAGATCCGAGCCCAAGCTGCCTTGCATCAATTAAAACAGGGAGACAGAGGATTTTCGAAGAGGGAGACCGGATACAGGAAGAATGCTGATATGGTAAAACTCACAAAAATAATTAAGAATCAGCTTATGGCTCTTTCTCTATGCCTAGTTAATTGCATTTCAATATTTCCCCATTGCCCTTTGGTGGAGATCCCAGAATAAGGTAGAACAGCAAGTAGTGCAGCCAGTAGGGGCAGGAGCAGGGGACCCATGAACCTACGGCTGCCTGGCTCCCGTCAGGAGGAGCCTGGGGAGCGAGTGGGCCAGGCCAGGAGAGACGACCAACAAAGCCAGGGGCAAGCCCACAAGACAGCGAACCTCTTGGGCGGTTAAAGAGCCTCCTTGATTTCTGAGTTTTGTTTCTGGTAGAGTTAGTTCTTCCTCTGGTTTTGAGGGATCTGGATAGTGTGAGAAAGGTGTTTGGTTTCGACCCCCAATTTCCCGAAGAGGTAAGAGACGATGCAGGCAGCCTTTGCTCCCAGGAATGGTGAGAAGAGGCACCACACACAAAGGGCTGCTGAGAGCTGTGACAGCCCCCAGCAAGCCTGCTGTCAGCCGGAGAGGGTAGTGGGCGGGTGTCCCCGCGTCCCGGCCGACTTCCTCTCCTCTCCCTGCCAGAGCTTCCTCGTCCCAACCTGTAATCCCCGCCCAGGCAATTCCAGGCCTGGGTGTTTCTTAAGCAAATAGAGCAGCTCAGTCCAGAGTTAGGGGTTGCTCCTTCCCAGCAGCTGTCTTCCCGGGTGGGTACTCAGGATGTGTGTGACTCGGGGTCAGCAGCGTATTCCATGCCTTTGATCTCCCCTCCTCCTGTGCCTTCGAGGCATCCGTCCCTGCCGACAGGTGCATCTCCGTGACCAGCAGCACCTGCTGCACGCTCTTCATTTCCTGATGCTCTGACTGTGAAGTGTGGCCCTTACATGCTGCCTTCTTCTCCCATAGTTTCTCCTGCTGTGTCTTACTGCTCAGTCCTACGGGAAGCTTTTGGTGATTGGGAAGAAATCTGCCCCCCCTTCCTGCATAAGTATTGTCCCCAACTTCCTCTTCACTGTCCCCAAATCTGAGTCTGGAAACTGTCAGGGAGCTGTTCAACAAGTGCCATGGGTTGGAGGGCAGTGCACCCACTGTGGACACCCCCAAGGTGATGAGAGAAGGTACACACATCCCAGCCCTGAACGCCAGGTTTCTTCTACACCAAGTGAAGCAAGCACTCACTCTGCCAGGGTACAGGCTGACTGCAGAAATTCCTGCTGAGCGCTTGCTGTGCTGGGTGCCATTTTACCTTCCGCCCAGGGGTCATTCTGTTCTGCGCACACAAGTCCTTTTCTCATTAATGTCACCGTTTTGCAGATGAGGGCAGTTCCTGCAGAAGGGTTAAGTGGTTTGCCAAGTTTGGAACTGGGCTGCACATGTAGGAGTTGGACTGAGGAACACAAGGCTATCTTGTTCCTTTTGTGCTGTTGAAATCTGTTTCTGTCCATAAGTTCATTCTCGCGAGAGTTCCTCTGGAAGTGTTACTGTTTTGCCATACGTTTAGATCTGCACCATCAGGAATTACGGGCCTGTGCCATCACACATGGCTCTACACCATCAGGGATAGGTTTTTGTGTCTGATGTGAGGTCAAGATTAATTTTTCGCTTTTGGGTCCCCAACTGACATCCCGCATTGAAAACAGCACCCTTTTCCTGTTTGCAGCAGCTGCCGTTTGTCGGCTGAGCCTGTACTTCCAGTCAGGTTTTGGAGTCTTGATTCTGTTCTACTCCTCTGCTTATCTTTGTGGCAAGAATGCATTGTCTGAATTACTACAGCTGATAATATAAATATTATAGGTAGTATTTCCTCATATCTAGAAGTATAAATCTTACTTTCAAAATTGCCTTGATTATTTTGCCAACTTACACACACACACACACGTACACACACCCAGAGATATTATATGCTGGGGTTTTGATAAGGATCGAATTGAATCGCTATAGATAGATTTGGGGAAAATTGATATCCTAATTCTATTGGGTCCATGAACATGGTATATTCCCTCTGCCTTTTTAGTTATTTCTCACAATAGTGTCATGAAGTTTTCTGTATGGATGCCTAATTCAATTTGTTAGATTTTAGATATTTGATTTTTAAGAAAGGAGATTGTAAATGTTATCCTACAAAAATTCCATTTTCTAATTGTTGGTTATAGTATATAGGATTTAATATATTGACCTTGTAAGTATAGCCTTGCTTTTCACTTATTAATTCTAATTGTAAGATGTTGCAGATTTCTTTTTTTCAAGTATTACATTGTTTATTGATAGATGCAAGTACAATGGTACCTGGTTTACAAATTTAATTTGTTTTACAATGGGGAAGACATCTGCGTTTGTGCTGTGTGGTGAGAGGATGGCTATGATTGTGTTTGTCACCTAACATGGAATTTGTGAATGGAATCAAAATTTTGCCAGACTAAATTGTTTGCAAACAGAAGCATTCATGAACCGAGGTATTACTGTATATAAAAGGACATAAACATGACTTGACACATTAACTAGTCTTAATTTCAGTACTACAATAAGAGGGACCAGTGAAAATCCTACCGTTTGTTTCACACCCACAAAAAGTACTTCCAGGCCATTAATGACCTCTTAAAACTAATCAGTTTTGTGCAACTAAACCAAATTTCTTTCGAAAAGACTTGTGCATTTGGCCAAGCTCTGGGATTTTAAAATCTAGCACAGACCGCTCATTACTAGAGGCAGAAATACAGGCAATATGTACTATTATGCCAATGACCATCAGGCGGAGTTAAGAATTTTCCTGTAACCACCAGATAGATGTATAATCAACAACTGCAGCAACCCAAGTATTCCAGAGAAAAGTGCATTTCTTCAGTGTCCCACGTTGCTATTCAGTTTTCTAACTTAAAACAGCCCCAGATAACTAACTAGCAGTAAAGATGACCCTTGCAATAGACAGCCTGTGCTGGAGAACTTGCTGTGCCCTCACTGTGTGCTGCTGATTCCCTATCACGGTGTGTGGGTCATAGCTCAGTGGTAGGACCGCTTGCACAGGGCCCTAAGTTCAACCTCCAGGAATGCACGCACACGCACGCACGCACAGAAGACGGGAGTGCACATGCACACCGAGCATTAAAAGTACTCTTAAAATAGTTGACAGTAGAGTATGATGGAGACATCACACTGCAAACAAACCTGATGCAGAAGGGCTTGCTAATGGAGGTGCTTGTGCTTCTGATATCAGGAAACCTTACTTGCCCGTAGGGCTTTAGTCAACCGCATTTCCACCCAGGACAAGACGTTCTGCACACTTTCAGGCTCTGGCTGCTTCTTTGGTCAGCATCTTCTCAGCTTTGGGCCAGGGGAGTCATGGTTTCACCTGCAGTACAGCCTTGCCTTTCCCCAGAAACTCTTGGATTAAATCTTTCCAAGCCAAGCACTGTTCTTCCCTAAGGAAAGAGAGGAACCTTGTGCCTTGGGCAAGGAGCTGTGTGATGGGTCCGGCAGGCGGAAGGGGGAGTTTCTGCATAGCTGTGTTACTGAAGGGAGCGCTTGCTCTCGCGGCTGCGGCTCTTCCTTGGGAGGGCACAGGAAGGATTTGTTTCATTACCGGGTATGTTTCCATCACTGAATATACCCAGCAAGAAGCTGGCCATAAGGGTGTCCCAAAGCCTTCTCTACCAGAGGACTGGGAGAGATGTCAACTCTAAGTCATTTATAGGTGGTTTGTGGGGATGGACCCAGGTGTGGGAACTATGTCCCCATAGGTTCCTTCTTCAATTTGAGAAGCAGGAGTAAGAAACTGTCTCTTTCCTTTCAAAATGTCCAACGTGCAGTCTTTAGTCTGATTAATTTCTGGGGGCATTTTCTGCATATTGACTTTGCTTTGTTGAAAAAGTTCTGCTAACTGATCTTTTTGTTTTGCTTATTGAGACAGGATCTTGCTATGTAGTTCAGGCTGGCCTTGTTCTCACTATGCAGCCCAGGCTGGCCTTGAACTCATGGTGATCCTCCTGCCTCAGCTTCTCCAGTGCTGGGATTACAGGTGTGCACTACCACGCCCAGCCTGTTAACTGTTCTTGAGTTTGTCATTTAACCAGTTGCTGAAGACGAAGAAGAGAGGAAAATGGGGGTTACTTTCCAGTGGTTGAAGAGTAGATTTATTTGGCATGCAACCGTAGTTCTATAAAAATGGCACTTACTTCTTTTTTTTCCAATTCCTATAACTTTGATTTCCTCTCCTTGAATTAGAGGTATTCCAGAATACTATTGACAGTGGACATTCTCACTTTAGAGGAGAAACTTTAAACATTTTGCTATTAAACATAAAATTTGTGGTAGTTGTTGTTTTAAAAGATACTCTAAGGACTGGAAGGGTGTCTCAGTGGTAGAGCTCTTACCCAGCATGTGTGTGCCCTGGGTCTGATTCCCAGCACCACAAAAATAAACCAGTAAATAAATAAACAGCTACTCTAGTTGAGCAAGTTCCCTTCTCTTCTTAAGTAAGAATCACAAAAGAAAAATCACAAATGGGTGTTGAATTGCTTATTTATTAATGCAGTGCTGGGGATTGAACCCAGGGCCTTGCTGTACCACTGAGCTACACCCCAGATCCTGAGGGTTGAATTTTATGAAGCAATTTGTCTTCTTTTTCTGTTAGTACCTGTCCATATAAGTGAATGTAAAATGAATCACATTGACTGATTTTTTTACAGAATTCTTTTTTACTGTGACAAAATATACCTGACGTAAAAGATGACCACATAACCATTTTCAGATGTGCAACCAGAAGCATGAAGCACATTCCCACTGTTGTGCAGCCCTCATTGTTATTCATTTCCAGAATTTTCCATCATCTCAAACAGAAATTTCATAGTCAGTGAGCAATATGTCCCTATGCCTCTTTTTCCTCAGCCCTTGATAACTTCTTGTATTATGTTCCGGCTCTGTGAATGTAACTGTTCTAGGTACCTTATGTATGTAAAATCATGCAATAGTTATCCTTTTGTGCTGGTTTATTTCCTTTACCATAAAATCCTCAAAGTGTATCCAGGTTGTAGCATGTAGCAGGACTTAATCCTTTTAAAGAGCTGTGCAATATTCCATTATATGCGCTGGCTACCTTTCCGTTCCTTTGTTGGCAGACATTTGGGTTGCACTTGTCTCTTGGCTATTGTGACTAATGCTGCAAAAGCAGACATACACATTTCTCAGTCCACTTTTAGGTGCTGTAGTGGCATAATTTTATAAAGCATAGAAGTGTATTCTCATGTGGTTCTGGAGGCTGGGAAGCCCAGGATCAAGGTGCCCACTTGGGTGTGGGCCTTCCTATTGCATTTTCATGACGCAGAAAGCAGAAGGCCACCCCCACAAATGCTTTTATGGTGCCGGGAATCCATTTGTGTGGGGGTCCTTGTGACCCATACCTTCCCATTAGCTTCCACCGCACAGTGCTGTTGCATGGGGGATTAAGTTTCCAATTTAGTTTGGAAAGGGCAAAAACTTGAAATCATAGCAGCAAGTATCTGAGTCCCTGCTTTTAATTCTTTGGGTTATCTCCCCAGAAGTGGAATTTTTGTATTATACGATAGCATTATGCTTAACTTTCTGAGAAACCATTAAAATGTTTTCCCTGGTGGCTGCATGATTTTGCATTCGTAGCAGCAATGCATGATGGTTCCAGTCTCTCCACATCCTAATCAACACTTGCAATGATCTTTTTCTTTTCTTTTTTTTTAAATAGTAGCACCTTAATGGGTGTGAAGTAGTATCTTATGGTTTTGATTTGCATTTCCTAATGATTAATGATGTTGTGCTTACTGGCTACTTGCTTATTTTCTCTTTTGAAACATCTGTTCAAGTCTTTTGTCCAGTCTTGAACTGGGTTGTTTGTTGAGTTGCGGAGTTCTTTATATATTTTGGATACTATCCCCTCATCAGACATATGATTTGCAAATATTTTTTCTCAATCTGTGGATTGTTTTTTCACACTCCTGGTAGTACCTTTTAATTCACAAAATTTTTTAATTTTAATAAAATCCAATTTATTTTGGTTTTTATTTTGTTGCTTATTCTTTTGTCATATCAAAAAACTCATTGCCAATCCCAATGTCATGAAGTGTCTCTGCTCTGCCTTGTTTTAATACATTTATAGTTTGACTCTTACGTTTTGGTCTTTCATTTTTGAGTAAAAGGCTTAGTTTCTACAGAGGACTTTCTCTGGCTTGCAGATGGCTGCCTTCCGTCTGCTGTTTAATGATTATTCTCTGCAAGTATGAATGCCTGATACTGCCCTGCTTCTGCTAGCTCTAGTTAAGGCTGGGCATTATGACGCATGTCTGTAATTCCAGCACTCTGGGAGGCTGAGAAAGGAGGATGGCAAATTTGAGCCCACCTTGGGCAACTTAGTGATTTACTGAGCTCCTATCAATAATAAAAGGTCTTGGAATGTAACTAGGTGCAAAGTCCCTGGGTTCAATCCCTAATGCTACACACACACGCACACACACACACACACACACACGTGCATGCACGTCCCTTCAAAGGAACGTAATATCAGATTAGGATCCTATCTTAATGACTTCAATTAACTCGATCATTTCTTTAAAGTTCTTATCTCAACATACGATTCTGTTCTGAGACACACAGGGTGAACTCCGACATGCATTTCATGGGGACCCAGTTTGGCCTACGGTGCTCATCATGGCGGACGGAATCTTTCCTGCAGCTGTTGAGCTCATCTCCCTGGGGTCACCCCTGACTCCTCCCTTTCTCTCTGTAACCCACAACATTAACAGATCTGCTTGGCCTTTCTTAGAAACTGGATTTAAAATCCCACCTTCCAGACCACCATGGAGGTCCATCGGTGCTTTAGCTCCCCCCATCTCCCCCCTCCCTCCTCTCTCTCCTTTCTGTCCTTCCTTCCTTCCTTCTGAAGGTCTCACTGTGTGGCTCAGGCTGTCTTGAACTCCTGAGTTTAAGTGTTCCTTCTGCCTCAGCCTCCTGAATCCTCGGATTATAGGCATGCTACACCACACCCAGTTACATTTACTTTCTATTTCATTAATTTGCAGTTTTATTTTTGTTACTTCCATATTTCGTTTGCTGTTTTCGTACTAATTTCTTGAGATAATTGATTTTGAGTCATAATTTTTGCCACATTCCTCAAGTTGCTGTCATATTTTCATCATAACATAGTAAACTATTTTTCACTATATTATTTCTTGACAGAAATTGGCTTTTTAAAATACGGATTTATTTTTAAGGTCAAATTACTTAATTTACAAACATTTCAACATTTCAATATGGTTAGCAAATGTACTCAGAATGATCTGAATCATTTGAAAGTTGTTGGAAATTTATTTATAGGCAGCATAAAGTCAGTTTTGTAAATGCTCCTATGCTGTTGGAATGAATGAATTCTCTTTTGTTGTTTGGCAGAGTATTCTACATTTGTCAAATAAGTCAAATTTGTATATAAATAAATCAAATTTTACTCTTATCTCCCATATCCCTATTGATTAAAAATTTTACAAATACGCTAAAATTTTTTGGTTAAATCTCTCTATAGAGGGCTGGGATCTAGCTCAGTGGGGGAACACTTTTCTGGCATGCAGGAAGCCCTGGGTTCCATCCCCAGTATCACAAACAAAGCAAAGCAAAACAAAAAGAAACCCCCAAACCATCAATAGCAACAATAAAGAACTCCACAACCTCTCCCCTATAATTGTATATTTCTTCCTTCAGTTCTTCAATTTTTGAATCTACATTATTTGGTATATATGTGTTTAAAATTATTATATTTTCCTGGGGAGTTATATTTTTATTATTATGATTATCCTTTTTATCCTTAGTAATGTTGTGGGCCTGTAAGTTCACTTTGCTTGATAATTAACACATCTATGAAACTTTTTGTTAGCATCCGCATGCCTTATTTTTTCTATCTTTCACTTTCTATTTCTCTGTGTTAGATAGTTATTCTGTTTGTTTATTACTTATTTATTTTGGTGCTGGGGATTGAATTTAGGGCCCTGCCCGTGTTGCGCATGCTTTGAAGCACTGACCTACACCTTGGTGCCTACTCTGTTTGTTGCGAATGTACTTGGCCTTATAGAGATCGAACTCAGGACCTTGTGCTTGTGAGACAGGCACGGTGCACTGAGCTAAATCCCTGGCCCTGGCTGTATTCCTACTATTTGTTCTCTCCATGTTCACCTGTTATATTGTCCCTTTTCCTACCTTTTATCTTAAGTATTTTAAAATTTCATTTTTCTTTTATTAGATTACTTGAAATATAGTCTTTTCCTCTTTTAGTCAGGACTTTAGAGATTGTGATACCATTTCTTAACCTACTTGTGTAGAAAGCAATTCATACTTTTAGCATTTCTGAATAATGCTCCCTTGACAGCAGAGTTTGTCTCTTTTCCTCTGTCTGGTTTTGGCTTGCATTTTAGTTCTACATACACTTCCAACCCTAAAACTTTCTTGTTGCTTGATACAGTCAAAATTAGGTTACATATTTACATTTTCCATTCCTGAAGTTTTGTGTTTTCACCTGATGTTATTTTCCTTATGTAAGCATTTTCATTCATGTTTCCTTTAGTGGGAGTGTGAGGGCAATGAATTATCTATTTCTATTTGTTTGAAAATGTCTATCTTCATTTTAAAGTAAAATTTCTTTAGGTATAGGTTAGCATTTATTTCATTTTAGCATTTTAAATATATTATATGATTCATTTGGGTTTTTTAAAATTTGGTTTGTTTGGGGGGGCTTCCAGTTTCTATTAAGAAATAACTCCTTGGCATTTTGCTTTTGTTTTTCTTCTGAAAGTCACTTGTCTGCTTTCCCCGGCTGCTTTATGGTTTTCTCTGTTCTTGGTAGTTTTATGCTGATGTAGGAAAGTGTGATTTCCTTTGTATTTATTCTACTTAGGTTTATGAATATTTAGAATTTATCCTTGATGGCTTTTGTAGGTTTTTGAAATATTCAAATTATTATCCCCTCACGTATTGCTTCTGCCCATTTTGTGTTGTCTCTTGTTAGCTTTCTATTACTGAGACAAAACATCTGACTAGATCAATTTATAAGGCAGAAAGCTGTATTTTAGGTCACAGTTTCAGAGGCTTTACGCCCATGGTCTTTTTTGGGCCTGTGGTAAGGTCGAACATCACAGCCAGGAGCACATTAGGAGGCAACGCTGCTTACCTCAGGGCAGCTGGGAAGCAAAGAAATGAAGGGGCTGGGATCCCAGCATCCCCTTCAGGCCACACCCCCAGGGACCTCATTTCCTGCCACAGGCCCCTCCCCCAGAGGTTCTGCCACTTCCTGGTAGCACCACAGGCTGGGATTCGTGTACATTTGGGTGACCCTCAAAGTAGAAACTACAGCATCTCCCCTTCGAGGTTTCTGATTACATGGATTCTAGATCCTTCTGGAGTTCTGATAGATGGATAGTGGACCTTTTCCCAGGTCTTGCACATTCTTTATGCTCTCTTTTAAAAGATCTACTCTTGTTTTTCTTTCTGTGTCTCTACCAATTCAGTTACCAGGGCACCAGCCGTCTTCTTGTTAATGCCTCTATCAATCTGATGTCTGTCAGTCCTTTCCAGAGTCCACGGAATAGTCCTAGTCCTCTGTGAAATGTCTATTTCAAACATTTAAAGGTAGCCCTCTATGGAAATAACATCAGAAACCTGGAATTCTACCTCAAGCTTGATTACAGCAAGCGACACCAGCCCAGGGCTAGCAGTGGATCGTCAGCACGTGACAGCATGCATCCTCATCTCGCAGGACAGGAGCTGGAGGCTTGAAAAGCACATTGCTCAGGATTACATGGCCATCAAGGGATGCACCGGACTATGGCTCAGCTTTTCTGAGGATGAAGCCTGACCTTTATCGGTCATGGTACAGAGCACGTACCCTGCCTGACCTTTATCGGTCATGGTACAGAGCACGTACCCTACGTGTATGTAGATTTACACTGGATTTGTGGTCAGTTTGACTTCAGTCTTTGATCACGTGAAGTTGGATCCAGCCATATTTCTCCATTGTGTGATTCTGTTTTGTCACGTGCGAGTATACTTAACCTACCTGGCATGTACCATCTCTTTTTACTTAAGTGTATAACGTATTTTTCCCCATTAAATATAAAATTGAAGGTTTAACCATCATTTCAGTATGTCAAACTGATGATTGTTTTTTATCATTTAACATATCTCTTTGAACTTCGGGTTGCCCACAAATTCGACAGTTTCAAGATTCAAAACTTGAATAGAATAATATCAGGCAGAGCCATGTACGGCCCATGGCACCTTCAACCAGTTGTGAACATATCTAATTGTGCTGTTCCCTAAAATCACATTTTTTTAAGTTGGTCCCAACTGCATTAGTTTCCTGGTGAATACATTCAATGGTTTGCATGGTACACCCTTGGGGAACCTGTGCTGATCCCTTGTGATCACGGCATTCTTTTCTTGTTTTATTCTTTTGGTTTTTTGAGACAGGGTCTCCCTATGTAGTTGAGGCTGACCTGGAACTCACTATGTAGCCCAGGCTGGTCTCGAACTCACAGCGATCCTCCTGCCTCAGCCTCCTGCGTGCTGGGATTACAGGCGTGTGCCACCACGCCTGGCAAGCGGCATTCTTTTCTAAGTGGTTCACAAACCATGGCTAGCAAATTATCCTAGAGTTTTGCTGGACCGACATGGAGAATTTTCTCTGACCAGACTGTGGTTCCCAGAATGTAGGCTTGCTCAAATTTCACAATCAAAAGCTATTTTCCAGTCTCCTGGCACCTCTTTGTTCTTCGTGCTTCTCCCCTCCCCTCAGAGATAGTGACAGCGGTTGCATAATGGCATCTCGAGTTTTTCAGGACTTTGGGTTACGACCTGTCTGGAGAGAAGGTGTGATCTCACTGAAAGTGTGATCCAGTGCAGAGAGAAGCATACCCAGGGTTATGTACCTGCATTCCTTCCCCGATGCATCGTGTGCCAGCTGCCGTGCATGGCTTTGTCCCTGTGGCCTCGGTTTCCTTGCCTGTAAGTGGGGACAAAACCTCAATGGGGCTTGAAAGAATTAAATGACTTAGGAGCTGTCTACAGTAACACAAACTCTGAACCTCAACATCCTTAATGTTTTTGCTGTCTTGGATTTTGATTTATTCCTTACATTTAAAATATCCTTTAGAATCTGGGAGCAGTTCTTTTTGCTGGAGAAGACAGTGAAGAACTCTTTGGGGACACCGAGTAGTATAGAGTCTGGGCAGGGTGTCACCAGGTGGCACTCGGAGTGGGGGTGGCTCAGGAACCTTGCTCTCCAAGTCCTGCAGTTACTCTGGGTTTTATTGTCTGTAAAGGAGGAGGAAAAAGGACAGAGCAATTCTCAGTTCCAGCTCCCGGTTTTGTAGTCTGTGAATCTGTGCCTTCTGCCGTGTTCTTTTTTTGTGGTACCGGGGATTGAATGGGGGCCCTTGTGCTTGCAAGGCTGGCAGTGGAACCACTGAGACAAATCCCTGGCCCCCATCTGCCATGTTCTTGAGGTACATAACTGTTTTTCCTGTAGAAGAGCCACTTCTTCATCCACTTTGGGTTTAAATCTCAGAGATGACAAAACCACGAGCAGAATCCTTGCCACAAAAAATGCTTCTGACTGAACCACTGTCATCAGCTTGTGGACGTGGCGTGTTAGCCCAAATGAAGCCAAATTCAGAAACAAACCTGCTGTCCCCGACCTGATTATTCAGTTTCAGAGTTCCCAGCTCGTGACTGTCACCAGCCCAGCTATTGAGAATTGATGGTATAATAATCCTGTGTCAACATATAGAGACATTATGGAAATCACGGAAATAATTATGTAGCACTTTCCAAACGACAGTCTTTTTTGATAAATGGGAATGGATTTCAGATGTAAAATACAGCAATTCCTCTTTGCCCTGGAATGATGAAAGAAGCCTCTGGATCTGCACAGGACGTAGCTCTTCACCAGTTGTGATTAATCTGTGAGGGCAAAAAATCACATTCCTGTCTCTAAAATGTTAATAGTAATAATTATTCTTTTATTGCGCTTATTCTCTACTCTGGGGACATTTGCCAGGACCCACAGAAAGTGTTTTCCAATCTGGGAGTAATTAAATAGATAGCTTTGCTTGTCTTTCCAGAATAGACTTTTCACATAAATCCCCTTCATTCATTTCCATCAGACGTGCACTGTCTCGGTCCATCTGGCGGCGCTGTCGCAGAACACCTGACACCGGGAGGCCTGTAAGGAAAAGCAGTTTATCGGGCTCACAGTTCTGGTGGCGCAAGTCGAAGCAGCCGGGTGCTGGGTCTGGTGAGGGCCCTGGCTGCGCCGGGGGAGGCGTGAAGCACAGGAGGTGGTCCTCGCTCTGTAACCAGCCCAGGTCCTGAGGGACCGGACTTGGCCCGGAGGGAGAGGCACGAATCCCGACCCACTCACCTCCCTGCCACCTCCGAGTCCCACTCCCTGAGGAGGTAGCTGCCGCGTGGGTTGTACACCTTTTTTGTGGTACTGGAGAGTGAGCTCTGCCTACGGGGCGGACGCTCCGCTGCTGAGCTGAATCCCGAGGAGCCCTTTTTATTTTGAAACAAGGTGTTGCCCATGATGGCCTCTAACTTGGGATCCTCCTCCCTCCGCCTCCCAGGTAGCTGGGACCACAGGTGTGCGCCATCGCACCTGGCTGATAGGTACTTAGGGTTCTTATTATCTTGACTTCTCGGCAGCCCTTGAAAAACATCCTGAAATAACTTTTCCTTGGAAAACACACTGTTCCTCCTTCCCTTCCAGGGCCAGTCATTTTATTTCCTTTTGGTGGATCCTCTTCCTCTGTGAATGCTAAAGCTCCTCGCTGGCTGGCTGTCAGACGCAGTCCTCTCCTCCCCTCTCCCCTCCTCTCTGCTCCTCTGTCCCTCCTGCCCTCTTCCCTTCCTTCTGTTCTGTTTTCTTTTCCTTTCTGTCTTCTGAAGTAACTTCACCCTTTCCCACAATTTGAACGCCACCTATATGCCAAAGGCCCTCTCGTTTCTGTCTTCAGCTTTGCTCTTTCTCTGAGCCCTGGATCTAAACACTGGGCTGGCTCCTCAGTGTCACAGAGGCTCCAGACTGAGCAAGTCCAAACCTGGGCTCTGATCTCACTCCTTCCGAAGGCTTCGTTCTGGGCGCCCTGGTGCCTCCTTGGGTTCAGGGTCAGCTCTGGCCTCCTCTTGAGCTCTAGGTCAAAGATCTTCCGCGTGCAGCACCAGTCCATTGGCTTCCATCCTTTCCCCCATTGCTCTGCTCTCAGCAGTCTTCCAGGGGTCCTAGCTTCAAAATGACCAAGAGGAGAAGGAAGGGGGAGGAGGGGG
>NW_022900942.1:59142389-59184407 GCF_012274545.1 Fukomys damarensis | reverse complement strand
GAAACAAGACACAGTGGTCCTGCTAGAAGGGCAGTGGGTGTGTGCAGCCTGTTCACTGAAGAGCTGCACCCAGCGCCTGGCCAGGGACGAGGCCACTGGGAAGCTTGTTAGTGGAAGCCTAGCAGAGGTCACTGCCGCTGTCAGGGACACTTCCGAAGGGAGTGTCCTCAGTGCTTCCACAGTTCCCAAGCTCTCCATGAAGCTGTGTGACTGTGGCTGGTGCTGGTCATAGCAAGGTGGTCAGGAACAGATCTGGGAAGACAGGAGGACAGAGCCACCACCCCGATTTAGACTTGCAGGTGCTGCCCCACGACCTCCATCAAAGACCCTGTAAGGAGCCAGGTCCTCTGGGGAAAAGGTAATAATAACAGGGAAATGATACTTCTAGTAAAATATGAAACAAAACAAATTTTAAAACACATAAAACTCTGGTAGGCTGAAGCAGGAAGATTGTAAGGTAGAACCTGGCCTGGGCAATTTAGCAACTTAGTGAGACCCTGTCTCAAAGTAGAAAAGGTTGGGGATATAGCTCAGTGCAAAGGCCCTGGGTTTAATTCTCAATACTGCCAAAAAAAAAAAAAACCACAACAAAAAAAACAAAAACAAAAAAACAAAACCCAAACACACACATACACACACACACACACACACACACACACACAGGAACATATACGGAAGGAAGGAAGGAAAGAAGGAAAAATAAATCCAAAGCCTTCTGGTTCTGTTTTAATCATCTCCTATACTATATAAGTCAGAACCGGCCAGGTGTGGCGGTGCACATCTGTAATTCCAGCACTCAGGAGGATGAAGCAGGAGAATCATTGTGAGTTTGAGGCCAGCCTGGGATACATAGTGAGTTCAAAGCCAGTCAAACTACATAGTGAGACCTCATCTCAAAAAATAAAATAAATAAAAAATAAAATAAAGTCAATGTGGTGGTGAGTTTTGACTTCTTTTCTTTTCTTTTTTTTTTTGGAGACAGGGTCTCACTATGTAGTTCAGACTGCCCTAGACTAGCCAGACCTCTAACTCACAGCGATCCTCCTGCCTCAGCCTCCCGAGTGCTGGGATTACAGGCCTGTGTCACCATGCCTGGCTGCTTGCCTTCTTTTCCTTCATCCTTTAGGTCACATCAAAGAGTCTCTCCCACTCTTGGCCATGAGGGAATAGCAGGGAGGAGATTCATTGTCCCGTGTATACGCTGAGAAGTGGGAAAATGTTGGCAGTGACACTGCAGGCCCTGGGCAGCTGGCTGACTGGGCATACACCCTTTGGATGGCGACCTACAGTGAAGGGGTCCCCACACTAGTCCCACCACTCGGGGTCCCCCCTGCATGCCCCACTGGGGCCAGGGACGCGGACTCCAGAGAGGACAGGGACTAGGCTGTGTCCTCATGGCCCTGCCAGGTGCCTCACCTGTTGGCCTGGTTCCCGGCACCTTCTGACCCCCAGGCAAGTGCAGCACCCCCTGGACAGGCTCCTCTTCCTGCCTTCTGTAGCCTCTCCATCCTGCGTGGTTTGTAAAATGTCACCTTCCGCCTGTCACTCTGCATTTACGTGTATCGGCGACTCCTGCACTTTGGGTACTCAAGGCTCCTGAGGGGGAATGGCCGGCTACAGCCCACTGCTTTCCCTGCCCCTCACACTCCAGCTCCCTTGCCCACTGCCCCTTGTCCCTGGGCATGAGCCGAGAAGCCCTGAGCTGGATGATGCTGACGGACTGCAGCCCTTTGGCACTGTGCTAGGTCCTTAAGTCTGGGCCACCCATTACAAAGGAGGTGGGAAAGACGCTTGTAGGACTGGCGGTTCTAAGCCTGGTGTGGTGGAACAGGTGCCTTTCGTGGACAGTGGGGCCACAAGGATTCATCACATCCCCATGGTGCCCGGAGAGGAGCAGCCCGTTCTCAGTAGTGGTCTTGGATTTTTCAGCAGCCATGGAAGGTGAGCTCCGCAGTCAGCCAGAGCTTTCTTGATCCAGTGCAGCCTGCAGCCCCTGATCTTTGATTCTGTGAGCTTTCCAGTTGCTGTTTGGCTCCCAGGATGGACTCACACAGCGTCTGGTTCAAACACACGTCGTTGGTCCTCGGGCTGCTGTGAACGCGCTGTTCTCACTGTTTTCTCAACTGCTGAGTCAGTGTCTCGGGAGTCAGTTTCTCAGCCGACAGATAAAGGGCACCCGTGGCTCTGCAGATCGCAGGACAGGACCGGAGTGCGAGCAACTCCCAGGGCACTGGTGCCTTCCGACCAAGACGGTCACAGCAACTGCAGGAGAGGGCGAGGCAGCGTTGGCATTGGGTCCAGGCCATGTGGCTCCAGGACTGAGTAGGAAAGGAAGGAGGAAGTAATCATCATAACCGCCAGTGCGATGGGGGTGACCATTTCCCATAGACGGGGCACACACGAAATCACGTCTCACATATTTGTGGAATTACCACCACCTCTGCTCCCTAGGTGCTGAGATGAGCAGGAAACCCAGGCTTTCCTCTGCCCTCGCTCCCTTATCTGGCCAGGGACCCTGGGGTCTTATCTGCATCCCTCTCCCCAGGCTGTGCCCAGAACTCTGGGGCCCCTTGAGCTGGAGGAACCTTCCTCCTGCTTGTCCCAAGAACACCTGTTCCAGAAGGGAAGCAGGGCCCTGCGGCAGCTATGTCACTGCTCAGAGGAAGGGGTGTCCCTCCCAGATGTTCAGCGTGACGGGGAACTGGCCTCCCAGCACCTGCCACAGGCTCGGCAGCTCCTTTGAATCATTTGGTTGTCGTTGTTGTTTTTGTTTTGTCTTTGTTTTTGTGTTTGAGGCAGGGTCTCCTTGTGTGAGAACGCACTGCGGAGCCCAGGCTGGTCTCGAACTCACAGCTTTGCTCCTGCCTCGAGGGCTGGGATCACGGGTGTGCACCGCCAGGCCAGCTTCCTTCAGTCATTTGGAAAGTGTGCGTCATGTTCCTGCCCGCTTGTTCACTGAGCGTGGCAGCTGAAGTGCTGGTTTAGGTGCCAGAGCCCTCACGCAGGTTACCGGTGGAGAAGCAACGGTGTGAGAGACTGAGTGTGTGAGTGTGCATGTGAGTGTGACCAAGTGATGCTCGTGTTCCTGCAAAGCCAGGCTGGCAAGGGGGACGCGGCCCAGCTGTGGGCTGCTGTTACCATCGTGGTCTCCATCCACCATCGTGCGTCCTTTCTACGCACGAAGGACTTCAGCGCCTGGCTTCTCAGCAGCGGCCCCCCAAACCCCAGGAAAGCCCTGCTGCACCCCAGGCCAGGTTGGAGCCGGGGTTCGTTTTTCAAAAAGGCCCAGTGCACGTCGGGTCCCCGGGAGAATGCTGGAGACTAAACTGGCGCTGTCCACGCAGACCCCGGTCTTCACGTTCATTTCCGTCCTAAATACTAGCTCAGCTCAGCGGGATTTCCTCGTTTTACCACATTTCGAAAGCCAGAGGGTGTCCAGCCCGGTTTTATCTCCCACTGGTTGGCAGGCTGTGGAAATGAGTCTCGGAGCAGTTTGCACATTTTCTTGGGCGAGGCCTCAGTGAGCAGCCTGGCAGTAGGTGGTGTCCAGGCGATGGACCCTTCAGAGCTCAGGAGCAGCGGCTCTCCCGCTCCGGTGCCCTTTGCCCCGTTGCCTCATCCAGAGCGTTCTAGGCTTCGTGGCTGCTTGTTCCGAGATCTCCAATAACTGTACCTGTAGGAGGCAAAATTTCACTACAGTCTCCATTTGGTCTCCTCCCCCTCCCTCCTCCTCCCCTCCTCAGCCCTCCAGCTGCTCCTGGTCCTCTTCCTTTTCCCCTCCCCTCTTCCTCTCCTCCTCCTCCTCTTCTTCCTCCTTCCTTCACTTCTTTCTTCTTCCTCCCATACAGGAGGTTAAACCAGAGCCTTTGCACCGAGCTATCGTTCCAGCCCTTTTTTGAGACAGGATTTTGCTAAATTGCAGGCTGGGCTCAAACTTGCTATCCTCCTGCCTCAGCCTCCCAAAGTGCTAGGATTACATCCTTGGGCCACCACACCCAGCTTAGTCTTTTTTTCCCTCCCATCTTCTATCAGATCTTTTGCATCATGATCAAAGAGGGTCCCATAGATTTCTCGCCTCCTATCCCTGTTCTCAGAGCCATCTAGCAGGCCTTAGCTGCTTTTGTTGCCCAGTTTCTGGCTTATGCCTCCCCTTCAAATTCTCTGTGTTTCCCTGTTCTTCGAGCTCAGTCAGTCTTTACATTGAGGAAAGAAAAAGGGATATTTCTCTAACATAGGGCAGTTTTGTTTGTTTCCTTTTAATTGATAGCTTTTTTTTTTAAAGGAACCAGATTTTTTCTTTCCTGTCAAATCCTTTCCTTGAGCTTCTAGTAATGTGTAAGCAATAACCAGGCTTTCTCAGTTAATTTATCTTTGTGTGGTTCCCTGCGATTTTCTTGTGCTGCTGTTTACAGCTGTGGGTTAAATCACGGTTCCTTTTTTTTTTGAAGTTGGGTAACTGCGTAATGGGCTTTTGAGTTTTCTGCCAGAACGTGGAGCTAGATTGTGTTGTAACCACGATTACATAGCGGTTTCTGTGAAAATGCTATCTATATAAATTCTTTTCTGGCACCCTGAACAGGGACCACGCTATTCCCTTTGCTTTGGATCCTGAAGAACAGTCGCTTGTTTGGGGTTCAGGTGGGGCCTCGGCCACCCCACATGCCCATCACGGGGAAGCAGAAACGAGCTCCCCCTCCTTTCTACCTTGCGTGAGGTAGTTTCTCCACTTGTGTTTTCCATTTTGTCTCCCTGGTTTTTGCATACTGTTGCCACAGATCTATGGCTTAACTACAATTTCCATGTAGGCAAATATTACTGCGCTTGCTGAGCTCGCAAGAATGGCCCAGGTCAACTCTGGTTTTGACGGGCCACATCCCTGCCTGCTCTCGGCGTGTAGCCAGCAGCTGTGGGTCACCGTCGCCTGACTACTGCGGAGCCTCACTTTCTGCCCCTCACTTTCCAAGCAGGCGTGGCACCACTGAGCTAAACCCTTGGCCCATTCCCCTTACTTTGACGGCTGTGTTCCAAGCACACCAGGGGCTGTGGGTGTTGGCCTCGCCTTCCCCAAGCCCTAGTTAAATGATTACCTTGTTTTCCTTTATATTCTCACTATCAGGCTATAGTTCATGCCTGTTCGCCCTGGTTAGAGCCCTAATACTTATCTCAAAGCAGCTGTCTCCGTTCGGGTGCAAGGACCCTCCTCCCAGCTTGGTTTCAGTGAAGCCCATTTTCCTCTATACATTCCAGTTGTCTTGAAGATAACTTTATTAACTAGGTCATCGTCAGAGACTGCTACTGAACGAGCCGGAGGTCCGTCTCACTGCCCAGTGGGTCTGTAGTTGGGACGCGGAGCCCTCGTCACCAGTGGCCCAGTCCCTACAATCTTCTTGCCCCTCTCCAACGTGTGGCTTTTCACTGGGGTTGAAGGTGGCTTTTCAGGATCAGCAGTCACATGCTTATTTCAGTGAGCCGGAAGGGAAAAGCTCCCAGCACAGGGCAGGCTCTCAGAAACTGCGCCTTCCCTTCCTCCTATATCCTCTAGCTGGGTGTGGTGACGCAGGCCTGTAATCCCAGCACTCTGGGAGGCTGAGGCAGGAAGATCAGAAGTCTGAGCCCAGCCTGGGCAATTTAATGACTTAGCAAAAGTCATTAAGTCATTATGTCTCAAAATAAAAAAAATTTTTTTTTTTTTTTTTTTTTTTGGTTATTTGAGACAGGGTCTCACTATGTAGTTGAGACTGACCTGGAATTCACTGTGTAGCCCAAGCTGGTGTCGAACTCACAGCAATCCTCCTGCCTCAGCCTCCTGAATGCTGGGATTATAGGTATGTGCCACCACGTCCGGCTCAAAATAAAAAAAATTTAAAAAGGGCTCAAGAGGTAGCTCAGTGCAAAGGCCCTGGGTTCAATTCTCAGTACTCAAAACAAAACACAGTCCATTGATCCAAACCTGGTCATGTGATTGGACCTTAGTCACAAAGAAGGCTGGGAAACAGTTTTTATTTTAGCAGCCTCATGCCTTGCTAACATTTAAGAATCCTGTTACTGCTGGGTGTGGTGATGCACACCTATAATCCCAGCACTCAGAAGGCTGAGGCAGGAGGATTGCTGTGAGTTCCAGAGCAGCCTGGGCTACATAGTGAGTTCCAGGTCAGTTTCAACTACCTGAGACCCTGTCTCAAAAAAAAAAAAAAAAAAAAAAAAAAAAAAAAACCACCTGTACCACAGATCAAAAAAAAAAAAAAAAAAAAAAAAAAAGAATCCTGTTACTGAGCAAGAAAAGAAGACCAGATATTGGAGATCATTTGGAAATCTCTGATAAACACCTGAATTCCAATTAACCCAACTTCTTTCCAAAACTCTTTCTATGCATCCAGATTTGGTGAGAGCTTTAATTCTCCTGCCCTGCCTTTGGGAACAGGATGGGGCCCATCACGGCACGACACTTGTAACACAGATCGTCCCTGTGTTCCCACGGGCACTGGTCCCTGTCATAGCTCCTTGGGAGCCAGGCCATTTGCACTAAAGCTTGTGCTTTCCCTGTAACCTGGGTGTCCCAGAGTCTGAGAAAAAAACTGCACCTCTGACAGTGCGATGGGCGAAAGTCTCTCTGTCAGATGTTTTCTTTGACCTCATTCCATGCTGATCACACGGTTCTCCGATTTTCTTTGAAATGCCAGGACTCTGTTCTCTGCTCACAGGTGGGGTGATCTGCTCATTTTTGTGCCTTTCTCCTTTGCTACTGGCAGATCTGTATATTTACTTTCATTTCCCATGCAGACATTTCTCTCCTCCGAGAGCCTGCAAGCTATGCTTTTTAGCAGGTGTTTTGGAAACATCTTTCCCAATGGCCACCTGCTCCTGGACCAGTGTCTAGTTTTCTCTGTCCGCCAGCGTCAGCTGGACCTCTTGCCTTACTGTCGCGGAAGTAACAGTTAAGAAAGAGCAGAGAACGTCAGGTGAGAGGCTCACGTCATACCTCAATGGTCCATTAGCTGCTCTATACCGGCTATGCTTGTTCAAGAACCATTGTAAGACCGGGGATTTAGCTCAGTGGTGCCGCCGTTCTCCTCACCCATGCAAGGACCCCGATTGTTCCTCCTAGTAAAATACGTTTTGATTACACACAGCGCTGTTCAGCCACCCTGCTAAAGATTAAAACGTGTCCTGAAAGCTATGTAACATTTTGATCTTTTGGTTCAATCACCCAACCTTGTAAATTTCAAGGTTCTAAGAACGGAAAACCAATGAGAATAGGAACCTTAATTTTAACCTTGTGTCCTAAAATTAGAAATGAAAAAGAAATAGGCCGTGTAGGCCTAACCATAATAAATGCTGCAGAATTAAAGTGAGAAAGTGCGTGGTATGTGTTATAGGTCCCTCTGCCTTCAGAGCCACCGCCGTCCTGGTGCCCCGGCCTGTCCACGCCTCCTCTGGTGCAGTCCTCTGCATCCACGGACAGCTTCCCTCTCCTGCAGGATTTGGCCACGAATCTGTTTCAGCTGTCGCTTTTCAGCGCCAAGTCCCCATCACATCCCGTAGAAGTCACTGCCCGGCCTCTACGGGCCTCACTTTCAATTTATCCTCCCGACCGCAGCCAGATGTGTGGTAGTCTCAGCATCTCTCTCTCTCTCTCTCTCTCTCTCTCTCCCCCTCTCTCTCTTTGCGGCCTGAGCCCCTGCGCTTGGCCCTTGTTTCTGATTCCTTCCCATCTGGACCCCTGAGCCTGAGGTTCCTGTGTGGGCAGTTTGACCCCTGGCCCGGTGGTGTTGGGAGGTGCCGTGTGATGTGGCCCTTTGGGGCCGTGGATTCTGTGGACTGAGGTCCTGGTTGTGGGGAGGGGTCCCTATTTCAGATCATCACCCCCTGGCAAGCACCGGGCTCTCTTTGCCCTTTCTCCATGGGACGACAAACTACGAGGCCTCACCAAGTGCTAGACTTCAGTTCATTATAAATCTCCCGTCTCTGGCAATCTGTTACAGTAATGTAAAGCAGACCGAGGCTAGGCTCGAACTTGTGATCCTTCTGCCTCAGCCTCCTGGACTGCAGGGATAAGAGGCATGTGCCCCACGCCTGGTTCTCACGGAGGACTGCACTGCACACGCCCTGCTTCAGCCACTTTCCTCCTGTCCTGTTTCCCCAAATTTCCACTTCACGGCTTGGCGTATGCTCTCCTGTCCCCACACGAGACCTTTCTTTCAGGATCCAGGCTTCCTGCTGGGAGCCTGTCCCACAAAAATCTCTATTCTATGCTTAATGCTTCTTTACCAAATTACCTCAAATGAACTGGAGAGCTCTTTGGTTGTCATTGACTTATTCCACCAGTACCTATCTTTTCTCCCTATTTTATCTGCTTTCTTTTTCTCAATGTGTCTAATTGATTTCACCTAGTATTGAATTTTCCTGAACAAATCAGCAAAGTGAAAGCTGTGAAAGATCAAACACGCCTATGTATTTTGCTGTATTCAATTCCCCACTCTTGTTCTTGGCTTGGGGTTTGAGGTTTAGATCTTTTCATTTTGTTCATAAGATTCCTTTTTTTTTTTTTTTTTTTTTTTTTTTTTTTGTTGAGGGGATCTCACTATGTACTTGAGAATGACCTGGAACTCACTATGTAGCCCAGGCTGGTTTTAAACTCACAGCAATCCTCCTGCCTCAGCCTCCTGAGTGCTGGGATTACAGGTATGTGCCACCACGCCCGGCCCATAAGATTCTTAAATAGACATTTGTTTCATGTCTCTGCAACCCTGTAACTTTCACTAATTGCTTCAGCGAAATAATGATGAGAAGCAGATCACAGGCAAAGTTCAAGGTAAATGAGATTAAACCAAGAAAGAATAGGAGAAAGTAAAACATTTCCTTCCTCGGACCTGTGGCCAAACTCCACTGGATTTAGTCACAACAAACGTGAAAATACCCAAAGCCATGCCGTCAGGACTGGAGTACAGCTGCCTATTTGAATTTGTTCCAGCCCTGGCTGGACTGTTGATAAGCGATTCATGCAGGCTGTTTCCAAGGAGCGAGGCCATACCCCAAATAGGTGAAGCCCAAGGAAAAAAGGGCAGAAACCACCAATGACAGCTTAATGCTGTGGTTTTTCAGTGTGCTTTTCTTAGCATGAAATCAGGCCTTGAGATTCAGAAACACAAGGCGACTGCTGAGGTGTGAGGTTGGGCTGATGCTTCAGCTCCAAACTGTCAGGGGCTGGAGACGGAGCCCAGGGAAGAGGGCTGGTCTCACCTTGCCTGAACAGGGCCCTGGGTTCGATCCCCACCACCGCCAAACAAAGACCCCAACCAAGCATGGATGTTTTGTGAAAGCCGGAAGACACGAAACAGTGCCGCATGGTCTGGGTGACGCTGTCCCATCCCCTTCCTCCTCCGGGGCAGCCCCCAGCCTCCTCTGCGGCCCTACAGGGGCCCAGTGCAACTTCCGGTCAACCACACTGGGTGAAAGTGATGCCTCGCACTTTGAGCCTGGCCCCCGCCTCTCTGCCGAGAACCTGGGCGCCCTTTCTCACAGAGTAGCCAGGTGAAGGAGGGGATGACAGAGCCACAGGTGAAAGGAACCCCAAATCCTGGGGGAAAGCCACTCCTGGGACACCTTCCTTGAACAGTGAATGCAAAATATACTTTTCTCAGGATGAGCCTCTGCATTTCCACGAGGCTTGCTATCATTTGTTAGCTCGACTAATTAATATAAACAATGGTTTGTATTATTATAAACAATGGTTACTTCTTCTCAAGGTTTAGAACAAATTTACTAAAAATAAAGAAATTTCTTGTTCACATAGAATTTAAAGGCACCAAATTTAACTCAATAAATAGTTGGTGAGGCTGAATGTGGTGGTGCATGCCTGTGATCCTCGCACTCTGGAGGCTGAGGCAGGAGGGTCACAAGTTTGAGGTGAACTGGGGCTCCAGAGTGAGTCAGGGCCAGACTGAACTATAGAGCAAGATTTTGTTTCAAAAAGTCTAACCAAATAAATAGTTGTTGGACAACTATCAGTGTTACATAGTAATAATAATGGAACAGTGCCAATATTTATGCGGTGTTCTTGGATGGTGGTTTAATCTACAACAGAGTCAGATGGATTTGGAACTGGGTGAAAAGGTGATTTTTTTTTTTCCAGGTGAATGGAGCATAAAGAGTAGAAATGTATTAATGTATTAAGTCATTCAACAAATACGCGTTTCACATCTGGGATGAGCCAGGAGCCCCTCTAGGCACTAGTGGTTGACAAAATAGGAGACCAAGTTCTCCGAGACCTGCCACTAGGGTGGAGGGCCCTACTGTATGCGAACAACGGAACTGGGGCGCAGGGCTCTGAGGTCAAGCATCCCCGGGATGGGGGTCCCAGAGGCGTGGTTTAGATGAGATAAATGGGGAATCTCCTTTGATGGGGTGAGGATTGGGAAAGATGTAGGAAGTGAGGCAACAGAGGGCAGGGCCGGGCGCCAGGGGAGGGGACGATCACAGACAGGGCCTGAGGTGCAGCCCGCATGCGCGGCAGCAGGAGGAGCAGGCGTGGGCGGCGTGGCCGGAAGCGCGAGGCAGGAGAGAGGAAGTGGGTGGATACGACGTCAGGGAGCAGAGCGGGCACTGTAGACCAAGACCCGAGTACAGGCTGGGATTTGGGTTTAATTTTTTTTCATTCATATAGCAAACATTGTATTTTATACTGTATTCAGCAAACTTTTATCAAATGTTCTTTAATTTCATAGACAATATGAAACGTGTTATATAAAAGCACACAATAGTTCTGCAGTACAATTTCAAAGTGTATACAAATTTGAGTACAGACGTTAAACAGTGGTATACTGACATCATTTCAAACTTTAGGTAAACTGCATATAAAACATACAATTTAAATATTAGCTAATTTGAAAACTTTACTTCCCATATATAAAAGTGATACTTTGAGATACAACATCTTTTTTACTAAACAAACTATGTAAACATTTAAAATAATCATTAAAAACTCAACATTAAAATTTGTAAAGAATAGCTATGAAACTGTATTTGCAGTCACTTTTTTTTTATAAAGGTACCATTCACTACATTACAAAATAGTTTCTAACATAAAGTTACCTTAATAACTATACTATTTTAGAACCTGATAAACTTTATATTAATTTGATTATAAAGTCCTTTTGGAAAACCTTTGGAGTGCAATCTTGAGAAGATTTTTAAACATTTTAAGGGCCTGTAAACATTTCACTCTATTAAAGCACAACAGAATAAGTAATGGACATTTAATTGCATATAGAATATAGAATCAAAAAACCAATTTATTGTGCTTTTGTTTAAAAATTACCCTTATCAGACTAAGCTAAAACCAAACTATTTAAAAGTATCAAAACTTTTAAACAGTTCTCTTTTCATTGTGATAATAAAAAAATGTTACAAAACAGCCACACTCATTTTTTTTTTTTTTTTTTTTTTTTTTTTAGGGGATTGAACTCGGGTCCTTGCATTTGCAAGGCAGGCGTGGGAACCACTGAGCTAAATCCCCGGCCTCAACACACCCCGTTTTTGTACCTTAAATTCCTTTTAGGTCAAGACCTTAAAAATAGTTAATTCAGTCTCAAAATATCATCTCAAGTCCAACAGACTCTTAAAAACCCATTTAAAAGATCTGACATTAAAATCGGTATACATAATCAGAACACATAATTTATATATTTCATAATGCATCAGGTTTTCTTTTAATCTGTAATTTAGAATTTATTGGTAAAAACAGAACACACACAAACACACACACACACACACACACTCCTGAAAAAGGTAAATTTGGGGAAACAAATACAAACCTATAGGGGAAACTGATTTATTTTTAAAAGTTCTATTTACTGAATTTGGATGGAGGCCTTCTCTGCCATTTATGGACTGATGACTAATTAGAATGTTTCAACTGCTGAAAGTTCATTTCTTGCTTCTTAGGTTTAATTTTTACAAAGCTTCCAGTTGTGCCGGTAGCTCACTTGACGTCACTTTCCATTGTATCCTCTGTCACCAAATCTCTCGGATAAGACATTTATCTTTGAGTTGCAAAAGCCTATTAGCTTCATTTTTGACTTTTTAATTTATAAAACTCCCCTACCCCCCAAAAAAAATCCACCTAACTTTTTAGAGAAGTCCACAAAACTATTCTTTTAAAAGAATCGAATACTTTTATGAGAGGAAAGATCCTTCAAAGTTTTAAACTCTTCTATAAGAGTTTTATCTTGGTTTTCCAGGCATTTCACCTATTGTTTCTTCTTTCTGTGACATTCTCGAGTAGCTTCTGTATTTCTCGCCGGCCTATTTCTCTCTTCCGCTGGGGGTCATCTCTCAGTCGTCTGAGACGTAAGTGTTACCGGAGACGTCAGCACGGTCCGATGTTTGCATATCTTCCGATGCAGTTTGTACAACCACCTGGCTGCTGTCCGTATCTGCTGTCCCTTCGAGGTCTGTGCACACTGGAGACTTGTACCTTGCCGGGTTTGGCCTCAGTTGGTCCTGGTTGATGTCTGAAGTCCCCCTGGGCTGGCCAACCGCAAGGCCCCACCCGGGGCGATGGCAGTGTACCCTCCGCTGCTAGTCTGATAGGTGGGAGTCGGAGCAGACAGGCCTGACAGCAGGCACTCCGGCGTTCTCTCTGCTCCCTCTCTGCTCCGCTATCTTCAGAAGGCAGGTCTTCCCAACTGTTTCTGTAAGTGGGGCGGCGCGCTAGGGTCTCGCGAGCTTTCTGTGAGGAGGCTCCGCTGTCAGATGAGCCCAGAGACTCTCCACGCTCTGATCAGGACAATGCCTGCTGAGCGATGTGAGGAGTCTGAGCCCCCTGAACTGTTGAAGCAGGTTGAGGCGAAGTATCTGAAGAGGCTTTTCCGTGATCGACTGTGGCTGCCGCCCCGCCCCACCGTTCTCCTGGGTGGGAACTTCGCCAGCCGCAGGATCCAAATTCACTACCGACTTCTCCACCCCCTCGCCCCCCTCGCCTGTTTCCGCGGGGTTTCCCGTGGGGCTGGGAACATCGAGTGTCACTTGACGGCCAACTGTTCCAGGCCACCGTTGCGCCGCAGTCTGGGCCCCCGCTGGCGGCAGGGTCTACACCAGGCCGGGGGCAGGCGAGGGGCAACACTGCCCGCCAGGCCGCGTATTTTGACAGAAGCCCTTTCCGTGTTTAGTTTTCACTTTTGCAATGCTGGGACGGCACCCAGGACCTCACACACACTAGGCACGCAGTGGCCCCGGAGAGCTTGGAATGGGGCACAAGAGGCAGGGAGACAGCTGGCAGGTCCTTGCCAGGGAGGGACAGGTCGCTGCTGGGATGCTGTCATCATTGAGGAGCAGAGGACAGGGGAGGGGTTTGGAAGGAGAACCCCCCGTCCTGCTGAGGACTGGCTGAGTGTGAAACGCCCAGCAGGTGGGCAACCTGCCTCCCCGGGGGATCCTGGGTACTGGAGCCCAGGGCTCGGGGTCAGAGCTGCCGTCCTGGACAGGTTCCCCCAGGGAAGACTGGAGGCCGAGCAGAGAAAGCGCTAGAGGGGCCAGGAGGAACTCGGTGACAAGTTGGACGGGAAGGGAAACCAGCGATGTATCAGTAGTAGGAGGGAACTGTAGCTTCTGTGGATCAGAACCTGATTGTTCCAAGAGGGCGGGAAATCAGTGTTTCACAGCATCACACCCACCTCACTGGGACGATGGAGCGGTCATGAATTGTTTCCTTTTTAGATTCATTTTTAAAAAGGAGAATCTTGGGGTCCGGTGTGGTGGCTGGTGCCTTGAAATCCCAACACTTGAGAGGCTAGGGCAGGAGGATCGGTACAAATTCGAGGGCCAGCTCGGGATCATAGTGACACCCTGTCTCAAAAAAAATCTAAGTAAATAAATAAAAATAGAAACGTTGTCTTTCAGATAGCAAATAATCTAGGTTGGGTGTCTAGAAAGAATGACTATTCCACTAGGACCACCCGCAAGTGTGTGTGTGTGTGTGTGTGTGTGTGTGTGCGCGTGCGCACGCGCGCATGTGTCTGCGAGTGCGCATGCGTGCTGTCTTCGGCTCCATAGTCGGCTGCAAATCTTCCTGACAATCTGCTGGGCGTCAGGGATTTTTATCTCTTGATGGGTGCCCCGTTTTTCTTCCTGATAATGTCTCTTCGTCCATAGTCGGCTGCAAATCTTCCTGACAATCTGCTGGGCGTCAGGGATTTTTATCTCTTGATGGGTGCCCCGTTTTTCTTCCTGATAACCTCTTGCTAATGAAGCACCGGGCATGGGAGCTCCGTGTACACACGGTGAGTCATCAGAAACAGATTGCAGGCGGGGAGCCCCTTGCAGTGGGGCCAGCTCTGGAGGTGCGCAGTCAGCTTGCCCCACAACGTGCGGGAGCCGACCTGTCGTTCGTTCCGGGGCCGCCCCCACACCCGTCCAGCTGCGGGAAGCCTGGGGTGAAGAACCTGTGGAGATCCTGCAGGCCTCGCCTGCCCCTCCCTCCCTCCTCAAGGCCCTGAGCTCCCTGGCTCCGCAGCCTGCACGGCGAGCCATGTCCGTGTCCCTCCGCTCGCCTGCTGTCCCTGGGCACAGATTGACCCGTGCGGCTGCCACCTTGTCTCAGGCCCAGAACCACAGGTCTTTTTGGGTTGCCGGTCCTGTACCCGGCACTGCTGTCTTCTGAGCACAGGCCTGCGGGCTCCTGGCTCTGGCCCGCTCTAGAAGCTGAGGTGTCCGTCCCCACGTGTGGCTGTCCCGCGGGTAGTCCTGGGGCGGCACAGGGGGTGTGCAGCTGTGGTCTCTCTCCTCGTCCCCTCCTCCTCATCCCTCCCTTCCTTTCTTCTTTCATTCCTTTTTTTTTCTCTTATGACAATGCTGTGGACTGAACCCAGGGACTTCACACTGAGCTACATCCCCAGTCCTTTCATTTTAAAAAATTCTAGTCAGGGTCTCACTGAACTGTTGAATTGCCCTGGCTAGGCTCAAACTTGGGGTCCTCCTGCCTCAGCCTCCCACAGGCTGGAATTATAAGTGTGCACCACCATGGCCAGCTTCTTCCTCTTATAAGGCTACCAAGATTCAATCGTGGGGCTGTAGCCTATGACTGACTATCTAATCCCAATTGCCTCCTGGAGGCCCCAGTTCTTAACACTCTCTCAGTGAGGATTAAACTCCAGCATGAGTTTCAGAGGGAGGAAATCATATTCAGATCATGGGCCGGAGGCTGGTTTCAGACTCATCAAGCAGCTCAGGCTGGCCTCCAACTCCCAGTCTTCCTGCCTCAGCCTCCTGAGTGCTGGGATTGCAGGTATGCACCACTACACATCTAGCTTCTAAATTTTATCTTTAAATACATTTCTGTTTTCCTACATATTTATTTAAGCAGAGAATTTTGTTTTTACATAAACAGAAATGTGGGTCCATTAAATGTAAGTGCCAACCAAATCACAAAAAACCCAACTGAAACACCCAAACCAAAATTGTGCTATTGAATTCTTGTTGTATTCTTGTTTACCAGAGGCTGTAAGCTTTTCTTTTTTAAAAATGGAGATTATCGAGTATTAGAGTCATTAAAGATATACTAGTGCCAAACTGAGATGTTTTCTTTAATACACTCTGAAGTAGTCAAAGGAAAGTCCCTTCCAGCCAGCAGTGTGACTGTCCTAGAAGCCACTGAATTGTACACTTTATCTTCTTCCCTCCTTCCCTCCCTCCCTTCCTTTCTCCCCCTCCGACCTTTCTTTCTTTCTCATTATGTCTCACTCTGTAGTTCAGGCTGGCATTGAACTCATTGTGTAGCCCAGACTGACCTTGAACTCACAGTGATTCTCCTGCCTCAGCCTCCTGAGGGCTGGGATTACAGGCCTGTGCCACATCCAGCACAAACTGTACATTTTAATATAAGAAATGGTCCATTTTATGTAATATGAATTCTACCTCAATTAAAAAGGTCAAAATAATTTTGATTCAGTGTTATTTAAAACTAAATTATTGTACTGTTAAAACTTTTCCCCTCCTTTTGGCAAACTTATACCACTAAAGATAATGATGCTAGCTGGATGGGGGTGCACGCCTGTAATCCCAGCACTTGGGAGGCTGAGGCAGGAGGATTGCCTCAAGTTCAAGGGCAGCCCTGGCAGCATAGTGAGTGACTATGTGTGTTGACACTTGTCTTAAAAAAAAGAAAAGAAGAAAGATGCAATGCTCTACAAGGCTGAGCCCCATTGCATTTCTGTCTTAGAGGGGCCTTGCTGACAGAGGAACACAAGTGCGGCATTCAAATATGTTTTTTCTCCCAAGCAGTCCTGCGTTGGGGACGTCACGGTGGGGGGGGCGCTTTAAGAGGTGGGCAGACTCGTCACTGGGGGCGGGTTTGTCCAGGAAGGGATCTGGGCCCCACTTTTCTGGTTACCCATCTACCAAGGCCCCGATGTATTCTCCTCATCTGCCAAGGTGCGCTCGCCAGAGCTTGCACTGTTTGGCTTGGACTTTCAGCTTCCAATGCTGTGAACTAAAAAAAATCTCTTTTCTTTATAAAGTTAGCTTACTTCAGGCATTTTGTTACAATAATGGAAAGTAGACTACTACACTAGCTCAGTTGTCTAAATTACCTTTCTTTTGAGACAGGGTCATGCTATATAGATCAGGGTATATAATTCACTATGTGGCCCATGCTGGCCTTGAACTGCAGTGATCCACCTGCCTCAGCCTCCTGAGTTCTGGGATCACAGGCATCCACCACCGTGCTTGGCCTAAATTACTTTGAAACTAAGCCGACTGCTTCACCTGACTTTCCTGAATGATATAAAATAGGGTACACAGGCCACAGCAGTGCTTCTGTAAAGCCCGTTTTTCTCTTTTCCACTTCTAAGTTGTTTATATTTGGATTTGAGCAATTTACTTCTCAGAACTTAAGTTTCTTTGTCATTAAAATAACCATGCTAAATTCCCATGGTTATTACCTGGTGGCGGTGCGGTGAGAATTACAGAAAAAGTCATGGAGGAGGCAGCAGAGTCCTTGTATGAAATAAATGTTAGTCCCCTCCCTCTACACTCTCGGTCTGCCTCACACGGGTGAAGAATGTCAGGGAGGTGGATTCGTATCGACGGTTTATGAGTGATTTGCTGTTGATAAGATGGTGATTTGCGAGGAACCCTTCCAGTCCAGAGGTGGAGTCATGTGGAGATTGTGCAAAAATGTCATCGTTTAACCAAGAGGGAGAAAGGACGAAGGAGGAGGAAGAGGAGGAGGAAGAGCAGATGACTCCCCTGGGCTCCGTTTCCGGGTCACGGCTGGCTGAGGTTACAGCTCACTCTGGGCACCGGGAACGGCCTGTGTCCCCTCGGGTTTCTGTGACTTGTCCTCTAGTACAGTCCCCCATCCTGGGATTTGGCCAACCCGGTTTAATTAATTAATCTTCAAGTGAAACCAGGCGCATTAGGGACATTCTGGGATTTCCTTAGGAAACATCATCACTTCTGGTTCACTTCCATCTTGCTGGTTTTGGTCATCATTATTTGTATTGTTGCGTTTGGCTACAGTCCTGGAAATACAATTTACTTTATGCTAAAATCACGTCTGAGGAGAATCTGTGACTCTGCTATGGAGTGATTTATGGCGCCCACTCCCTTGCATTGTGTGCTCGATTTTGCAAACTGGAAGTGATGAATTCTCTCCAGCGTCAAACTCTCGAGTGGGAGGTAGGGCACTTTCGGACTGCAGCTCATCTTTAAAAGGGCTTCAGAGCAGGAGTCCTGAGAAATGCAGTGAAGTTCGCCTCTGCCAAAGGAGAGCTTGTTGTGCTTTGTTTTTGCTTTTAAAGTGCTGCGATGAAAATGAAGGCGTACTCTCAGCGGTGGACTCCTCTGGATCTGAAAGGTGGGACGGTGTCACTCTGCTGACCTGAGACGCGGCTTGGGAAGCCATGGGGACCCCTGTCACAATGCCCTTCACAGCTCAGGAAGGGGTCACTCTTGAGGGGTCTAACACAGTCGCTCCTGAGGGGGCGCTGTCTGCTCCCAGTCTATTAGGGCTGATCAAGAGACACGGTGTGTGCTTAAATTAAAAAAAGAAAAAGAAACAAAAATTATTCACATTGCCGTGAATCCCCCTCAAAATCCTGTTTCCTCAAACACATGCGCCCCATGTTCCTTGCCACTTTCTGAAGCCGTCTGGAGTCCGCTTTCCTGAGTGTCCTTAGTTGCCCCATGTGGCTGCCTTGATGTCCTGAACTGATTCAAAACGCTTCTCTTCTGTGGTCATTTTGACTCTGGGGAAGAGCCGGAAATCACAAGATGCCACATCAGGGGACAGGGTGGTGAGAACACCGTCGTGTCTTTCCGAGCCTGCCCTTCTGTTGCACGGCACTGGGCAGCATCATTCACCGTGTTTTTGGAGGTATCTTGTAAAGACACAAGAGAGGACTCCAGAGCTGCTTCAGAAAGTGGCCAGCGAAGGGATAAGTGTGTTCAGTGGGAGGGGAAGCGTCTGAGCGGGATTAGAGCAACGTGTTTTTTACTGTAATAAACATTTTAAAAAAGAATAAGAATTCATTTTTTTGGTTTTGTTTTCGGTACTGGGAATTGAACTCAGGGCCTCACACTTGCCAGGCAGGTGCTGTGCTGCTGAGCGACATCCCTGGCCCCTCACCGTATGTTGTTTTTTGTTGTTGTTGTTGCGGACCCGGGGATTGAACTCAGGACCTTGAACTTGCCAGGCAGGCGGTAGTGCCACCGAGCCAAAACTCCGGCCCCTCATGGTATGTTTTGATCACATCATGTAGGGGAGTACAATTCTCTAGAGTGAGAACCTCCGATGTGAGGCCATTAGAGAGCTGCAGCGGTGTCTGCAGTGGATAAAGTCCTCTGGGGCACCTCGAGAGGAGGAACTTGCTCCCTCCCGTTCCTTGGACACAGCGACTCATTTTATCTGCTGTGCTTATTTGTATGCAGCCTTCACAGGCCCCGCTGAGGTTTGCAGACACCTGTGTCTAGGGCTGGTTTCCACACCCTCCTCGACGCACCGTCACCCCTCAGCCCGTGTTCGGCAGGGTGGCCCTCAGTTAGTGAGTTTGTCACCAGTTGCTTGGGCTCACCATTGGGCGGGACTCTGGATGACGTGGACTGCAGGAGGCCATGCAGACTTTTTGCGATCGCTTCTGAAGTGGCCTCTATTAGGGTCCAGTTGTAAGCGCTGGCAGGTGCCGAGCAGCCCTTGCCTCAGAGACTCAAGCTTTGCCACCTGTGGGCTCCTCGTCCACGGCTCAGAAACAGCTGCTCAGGGTCAGCCCTGGGTCACAGCCTCTCCTCCTGGGGTGCAAGGGCACATTTTGTTAGACAAACACTGCTTGCTTTCTTTAAACGCAGACAGCCCGCTTGGGGTACTAAAGTGAAGCCCAGCACTTCTGCGACTAAGCACAGGTGAACACCCCAAAGTGTCCCCCATGGGACCGTCCCTGCGAGGAGGCGGATGCCACACACAGCAGCACCTAGGACCTAACCCCCACTCTTGACGGGGTCCCCACATCCGGGTAGTTCCCTCCCGCCAGCCTAGGCCCCTTTCACCCCAAGTCTGGGGCAGCCCTTCCTCCTCCTGAGCAGGTACCCTGGAGAAGTGGAGCTTATTTGTCCTGGGTGCACCCTGTCTTCCTTATCTGTCCTTGTGTGGTTTCTGCTAACTTTCTCTTCATCCTCAGGCACTTTCCGAACCAGTCCCTCTCCCCTCCTCTCCTGGAGAAGACACTTTGGCAGAGGCTCTGATGAACACATTTGCACCGAGCTGTAAATGGCTGATAAAAGCAGCTCCATCTCTCGGGAGCATTTGCTTTTGGAGCAGGGATATAAATTTCTAAGGCGGAATTTCAGATCAGCAGCCAGGTGGAGGAGGGAGGTGGAGCATCTTTCCAGGGCCCCCTAGGCCTGTGCCCTGGGACCGCAGGCCCTGAGGAGGCCCAGGCTGTGGCGTGGAAGGGGCTGGGCCAGGCTTGAGCCTCTGGCCTTGCTCCATGGCCAGAGCTGGAAATCCTGGGGCCCTGTCTGAAAATCTTGAGCAAGAATCCTGCTTATCCCAGAGGAATGTTTGGAAGCACTGTGAAAATCACATTTGCGGTCAGCGTTTCATGATCTTCCTGTTTTCTTCAGCTGATTTGATAGACACCTCTTCGTTTGAAGAACTCCGGAACGCGCCCTCCTGGGACGCCCGGGAAACTGCAGCGTTCCCGAGTACAGGTCTGTTCCGCTGACAGAAACCTGTCAGCCTCGTCACCCCTCAGCTTGTCTAAAGCAGAAGTGCTGGCGATAGCCGAGCGCTGACCTCCCCTAGACCAGAAACGGTTCCAGAGGAACGGATTCCTCCTGCTCCCAGCACATCCCTGCCCAGTGAGCTCACGGCTGAGGGCGGCCCTGCCTGGGTAGGGGCTGCAGCTGCCTGCTCCAAGCCTGCTAGCTCCCCAAACAAACTTGTCCTGTTCAGAACAGAAAAAGCTCCAGACAACCAAAGGCAGAGTTTATGTTAACTTTTTCTCCCTAAAAATCAAAGCTGTCAAAGTCAGGCTTGGCGTGGTGGTGCATGCCTGTAATCCATCCCAGCACTTGGGAGGCTGAGGCAGGAGAATCACTGAGAGTTCAAGGCCAGTCTGGGGTACACAGTGAGTTGAAGACCAGCCTGAACTACGTGATGAGACCCTGTCAAAAAACCAAAAAATAAAAAATAAAGAACAGGTTAGACTCCTAGTGTGGAGAGTTGTGTCTTTTCCTGCTTGTGTGATCACACTCAGCTCCTTGAGGGCCATGGATGAATTGTACTTATTTCTGTCCTTTTCCAAGGCTGTACGTATTGAGTCTTCCCCCCCAAAAATCAGGAGGTGGAAAATGAATAAAGATGCTCGCTTGTAATCCCATGCCAAGAAGTTAAAATCCTTCCTTCCCTGGCTGTTTGTCTCTGGCACTCTGCACTTCCGGTACGGTTGTAGTGCTGCCGTCTGCAGGGCAGTGTGGATGGGTTGCAGCGAGGTTATGAATGCAAGAAGCCGGTCATGGGCCACATGTGACGCGGTTCTCCTCATCCCCGACCTGGCGTCTGCCGGGACAGGAGCCCTGCGGACACCGCGATCCGTGGGTGCTCGGCCTGTTCCGTTGCACACACAGCATTTGCATGTGACGTGTGCGCCCCTCGGCCAACTGTAGATCGATCTGCATGGATGGCCCTGACTCAGAGTCAGGGGATAGCGCCTAGGGAGGCTGTTGATGTGCAGGGGAGGCATCAGTCCTTACCAGGGTATTTTCTATTTGAAGCCAGTTGGATGAGTCCACGAGGAACTCAAAGATAAAGAAGGCCAACTGTCTATGAGTGTCCAGAATAGACAAATTGAAAGAGACAGGAAGTACAGGAGAGTTGTTGCCTAGGACTGAGGGCTGAGTCCTAAAAGGTATGAGGCTTCTGTACTGATAAGATGTTTTAAAATTGTCATATGGTGACCATCGTGCAACTCCGTAAATATATACAGCAAGTCAAATACTTTGAATATTATGGACTGCGTGTGAATCCGTTTTATAGTACTGTAGCAGAATACCCGAGGCTGGGTCCTTTATAAAGAAGAGAGATTTATTTGGCCCATGATTCTGGTGGCTGTGTCACAACATGGCTGAGAATCAGAAAGGGAACAGGCCATATGTGGAGGGATGTGTGGATGAGAAGGAAGAGATGGGAGAGGCCAGGCCTGTTCCTCTACAACATGCTGTTCTAGAAGGAACTGAGCCACTCTGCTTCTGGGAGTTATCATTAATCTATTCACCCCGCCTCCTAAAGGTTCTAACAGCCTCCACTCTGCCACACCAAGGACCAAGCATCCATGTCCAAATCACAGCATCAGTGGATCTGTTAAAAATGAACAAACTACTGCCAGGCGTGGTGGTGTACAACCACGATCTCAGCACTCATGAGGCTGAGGCAGGTCAAGGTTAGCCTGGGCTACATACTGAGTTCAAGGCCAGCCTGAGCTGCATAGTGAGACTCTCTCAAAAACTAAAATGAAGCAAAATAAAATTATGATCTTGGGTAAAATGGAGAGGAAAAGAGAGGCTCTGACCTGACCTCCACCAGTGTATAGTATGAAATCCATTAAGCTTTGTCCCCAGAGCCTGGCATCGAGCTCTTAAAAACCTTGGGGGTTTTCAAGTGATTAGTGCATCTTGTGTGTTCTAACTGAGTCCCTTTGCTCACAGGAGCTGAGGCAACTTACAGCGGGGCCCAGAGATCGTCCCAACTTTGGGGCACTCACGTCTGAGAGGTCAGAGGGTTGGAACTCAGCCCCACAGGGACTCTCTGGGAAGGGATTGGGCCTGGATGCAGAAGATCTGAAGAGAGCTGGGTTGCAGGACAGGTGGAAGGGCCCTGAGAGGGCTCCACCCTGTTGTGCTTATCTCCTTTGTCATGCCCTGTATGAGAAAGTGGTAAATGTGATCCTTCTCTGAGTCCACACCACTCCAGAAGGAATCATATCACAGGGGTGGATGTGGGGGCCCCAGTTACAGAAGCAGGGGTCTGGGTAGAGGCATCAAAGTGTGTGGAAGTATAGGGAACCTGGTGTTCCCGGGAAGCTGGGCCCACACCCCACACCTGGTCACGGGAGGCTCTGTGCTGCATCTGGGCGTAGGAGGTGCTGGTGGCCGAGGTGTACGTGTGTGCGCGTGGGGAGAGGCAGTGGGCGGTTTGCACACCTGTGTCTACACATCCGTGGAAAAGAGGCTGCGCAGAGCCAGGCTCCCACAGATATGGGAGGACAGGGTGACATCGTAGGAATGAGAGCCAGGGTGAAATGGGAGATGGTACTGTGGGGGATAAAAAGGAAACTGAGGCGGGTAGGGGAGAAATAACAAAGTCAAGGAACTTGTGGTGGACGCTCTCAAGGTGACCCCCACGGCCACTAGTCGGATTCCCTCCCCTCTCCTGCGGAAGGCCCCTGGCTGGCACCTACCCGTGGACCACAGCCCAGGGAGGCAATGCCATTCCCGAGACTAGGTCTTTACGCAGCTCTGTGCCGGCGGCCACACTGTGATGAGCGTCCCTTGGGACGGCCACAGAGCCTGCCACCCGGAGGGGCTCTCCAGCCAACAGCCAGTAAGAAGCCAGAGGCCTTCCTGCTTATGGACTGCAGGAACCAAAATCTGCCAACAGCCATGTGAGCTGGGAAGAGGCCACCAGAAGGACCCAGAAGGACCGCGACCCAGCTGTCACCTCGACGCTGAGCAGGGTGTCCAGGTCGGCTGTGCCTGGACCCCGAGTCCACAGACATCAGGAGATGACAAACGCGCTATTTCACATCCCCGAACCTGTGATCGCTCCCAGATAGTGGCAGAAAACAGATACCGGCTGTGGCTACCACAGTGACAGTGGCAGTCACGGTGCACGGAGGGTTCATGCGCGGGCACTGGGCTGCTCCTCCGCAGTGCTGCTTCCGGATCGCACAGATGTTCTGGCTGGGAATTCAGGCCGCCGGGGCCGTGTCTCCTCACAGCGGCTTTGTGGGTCATTGAGGGCCGTTTCCTTTCCAGGCACACGCTTGTGTGCTGTGAGGCCGAGAGTGTCCTCGGTGAGTTGATGCCACGGGCGTACGGAAGCTCTGGGGGCAGCGCCCGGGACTGCGCCTGCTCTATGATCTGCAGGTTGTGCTCCTACCCGAAGGTCCTCACCTGTAACACGGGGGCGCTGACCCCTTCCAGGCAGGGGTTCTGTGAGGGTTAAATGTGCCCCACTGCTGTGGCCAGGGTGTGCCAGGTACCATCGGGGCGAAGCTGTGCCTTCTGGGGGAGGCCAGCGTCAGACGGGCTGCCGGGGTGTCCTTGTCGCAGGGCTGTCTGTGAGGCAGGAAGAGGCGCCCAGCATGTGGTCATCATGCCATGGTTGCTGTCATGGGTGATGCTGGCAGCTGGGTTCTTTATTGCACTCCCTTTGCAGATGCAAAATTTAGGCCCGGAGAGGGCAGCCCGCCTTGTGCTAAACAGCCGCACCCCTCGGAGACAGACCTGCCTGGTCCCAAAAGCAAAAACAGACAGCAGCAGCGGAAGACAAGAGGGTAGAGAAAGCACAGGGCAGAGTTCGCCTGTCCTGAGGTACTTTTGACATCGCTTGTCTCTTCTGAAAGTAACGTGGTTTTCACAACAGAACAGAGATGCTGGGTTAGAAGTGCGAGTTTCTGGAGCAGAGGGATACAGGGACACCAAGCGAGGCTTTGGGGCCGGGAGACGAGACAGACGGATTACAAAACCGCGTCTGGCCCATCTCAGCCTGGCCCGAGCTGGTCTCTTTCTCCAGCCGAAGGCAGGCAGGCAGGGTGACAGGCTGCCTTGGCCTGGTGTTTTGGAGTCCGAAGGCCTCCCCGACAGTGTTTCCTGCCACCCAGTGTCATCCCAGAGGCTGCCACACGAATGCAGTTTTGTTTGTGCAACAGAGTTATGGTCCCGGAGCTGACTGAGCGGCCTGTTTCTGTAGTACGGGGCGGACGTGGTTGGCACCCTGGGTCAGGGTGGTGGAAACAGTCGCCGCCTCCAGACCAGAGGACGGGCTGTAGCCCTGAGAGGTGTTTCAACAGACTGCTCAGGGCGCGGACCTTGAAGCCTGCAGCCTGGGGCCGCCACTGCCCAGGGTGTGACCTCGGGGAAGTTACTGCGTCCGTCCCAGTGTCTCCATCTGGAAAGCTGATATAAGCACAGTGCGCTCACCAGCATGGTTACCAGGCTGCGGGGGCAGCAGCGCGTGTGTAAGGATGCACCACACAGCTGATGTGCGCGTGTCCACCTGCGCACGCACGCATGTGCATTTACACGCTCCTGCACGTATGTAACACGGCGCCTGCGTAAAGCCTTGCGCAGTGAGCAGTAGCTGCAGTCAGGGCTTCCTCTGGAAAAGGAGACGGAGATGGACCTCACTTCACCCTCACAGCTGCCCCGCAGCGGCCCTCGTCCTGTCTTGTAGGAGAGTAACCTGTGGCCTGGAGGTCAGCTGACAGCCACAGGTCACGAGCCGGTGGAGCCTGGGCTGAAATGCGGCTCGGTCTGACTTCAAAGCCAGGTATCTGCCACGATAAGGCAGAGATAAGCTGTGTCCTCTCTCCAGAGAGGGAGGCAAAGGAGACCAACGCACAGTCAGCCAAAGCACCCTAACTCGCCTACCAGGAGACTCCCTGCAGTGCTATGCGGCTGGAAATACCTGCTCGGGGGACCATAAAGTAGGGACCGTGATACCTAGTCCAGCGGCAGCGGAAGTGGGCATTTCACACCCTAGGAGAGGCAGGAGGGCCTGCTGGGGTGGGGAGAGCTGCTGTCTAAATGAGCATTTCGGCTTTTATCGGCAACAGTGCGCTGTTACCTTGGAGAGCAGAGAAACTCTGATTGGGTCGTGACGGGAGAGGAGCGTCTGAGGCTGTCACCCTGCCCTTAGCTGCCCAGAGGGTGCTGTGAGGTTTGACTCAATCCCGGGACAGATTGGGGCTGAGGGATCAAAGGTAAGCAGTGTGAAGTCCCCCGCCCAGGACAGCGTGTGGAGAATGATGGTCTGGGAGCCAGAGGAACAGGAAGCCCTGGAGGCTCATGCTGGCGGGGAGCTGTCCCCGGGGATGGGAGGACCGCAGAAATGGCGCATGGCCACTCAAGGGGACGGACGTGTGCTCTAGATGGCCGGTGTGGAGGGAGAAGAGAGAGACTCGGGCTGGCGGCAGAGTGTAGGTGACAGGGTCACCGGGGTGGGGCTGGGAAGGGGAAGGGCCTCGTGCTTTTGTTTCCGGACTGTGGGCTGTAGCTCTGGAAGGAGGCTCCGTCTTCGTCTCTGTGTCCAGCGGGGTCAGGACTGCTTCCTGCTTCCTGGCTTGGCTTGACGGGACAGAGAGGAGGAAAGGACGGTGCGGTGATGCGGTGGGGAGGGGAGGGCAGGCGGCAGGGGGAAGGGGGAGGTGGGGCGGCGGGGAGGAGAGGCGAGGAAGGAGGGGCCGGGGCTCTGCAGTGGGGCCCCTCCCAGGTCAGAGGGTCAGGAGGGAAAGTGGAGGGGAAGGGGACCCCGAGGGGAGCTCTGCAACCTCTGCGGGCAGCCAGATCCGTGGTGAAACAGGAAACACGAGGAGTGCTGGGAGAAGAGAGGAAATACTGAGTTTGGGGTGCACGGGGTGCGGGGCTCGCTGATTCTACTCCCCATGGTGGGGGCTGGGTTTGCTGACCGTGAGCCGGTGGAGAGACGGAAGCGGGCATCCAGGAGGGAGCTGGGGAGCACCGAGTTGGGGGCCCCTAGCGAGGGACTGTGGCCTGAGCCCAGGAAGCCAGGAGGAGTGGACGGAGGGTGTGAGATTGGGACCGAGAGGGAGAACGGAAGTGACAGGGTGGAGAGACCCACACAGAGGGCGGGTAGGCCGTGCCAGACGCCACCAGGAGCCCACAGGAAAGGCCAGAGATTGGGCATGGTCATCTCATTAGGACCTCAGTGAACCAGCACGGAACACAGCTCGGCTTAGGACTGGGATGTGCACAGGGGCCTGTGGTCAGGACCCAAGCCGGCAGTCGGTGCTCTCAAAGAGAGGGTCCAAGTTGGAGTCCAGTCATAACAGCACGGCGTAATTTTACAACGTCCTGTCCCCAAATACTGGAACCTGGGAAGAGATTTTGCTTTGGTACAGCCATTCCTGGCAGCCACATGACGGCTTGTCATGCCGTATGGATGAAGGGGCTGCTGAGAGGATGGAGGGACTTGGGGACAGAGGAGAAGAAAGGTCTCAGAGCGAGGGACAAGGGCGGGTTTGCTCCCCGCAGTGAAGTCCTAATGCGGAGACGCTGGCTTGGAAAGCCCATGACTAAGGCCTTGGTTCTGCCTTGGAGGTCAGTGGGAGCCATGGTAGGTTTCGGAGAAACAGTGACCGACACAGCATGGTACGTGCAGAGACAGGGCATAAGGTGCAGAGGTCAGAAATGACCCGTAACTTCCTTGCCCGCTTAGTCAAGCACAGCCTGAAATGGACTGGGCTGCTCTGGTCCTGGAAAGTCCAGAAAGTGCCTTGGTGTGGGTGGCTGACACCATAGTCCATTACATATGCAAAAATAGTCACTGTGCCGGAGAAATTAGAGGTTAGCTGAAGGCCAGCAGAAGACTTGCTCTCTCCGCTTGCAGATTTTGACACAGCAGATTGTACACATTCAGTGTCTCCCACCACAGCCTCTGCACATCTGCCAGGTCTCATTTTATAATTTTTTTTTAACCTCAAGGCGGTCACCCCTAAGAGCCCGAGGTCCCACGTGGGGTCCCTGTACCTGTCAGCCTCCTGCACTCTGCCTGTGTCCCCGTCCCCAGGGCCCCTGGGAGTGGTTGTGCCCCAGGAGGATGCCTGGCGCAGACCGTGCTTTGGATTTCTTGGCAGAAACACACTGGTAGGGGAGGTTACGGTCGCATCCTGCGTGTAATACAGCTCAACCATCTTAAATATTCCAGACAGGAAAAGTTTTTTGTCAAAGCCTCTGACAGTTTAAACTTTAAGGCTTCAACAAAACTTTTAAACTTTTAAACTTTGAACTCGTTTGAACCTGTCGTGATTTATGAATTATTAAATGTACCACTGCAAACCATGGGCTTTCTCTTTAACCCGCAAAGCTTTCTGCTTAAAAGCCACTGAGAACAGTGGGGGAGCAGGCGGAGGAGAGGGCTGGGGTGTCAGGAGAGGGCTGGGGTGCCTCAGCCCTCCTCCTCCAGGAAAAGCCAAATCTGGGAGCCTGAATCAGGATTCCCAGGGTGGAAAAAAGAGGCAAGAACGTTACATTTTACTAAGAGCCAGGGATTGGTTATCCATGTAGACCTAAGTAACAGTTGAGGTAATATATACGTGTGTGTATGGATACGCTATATGTTGATGACAAAATATACATAATATAAAATCTACCATCTTAGCCATTTTAAATGAACAGTTTATTGGTATAAGGTGCATACATATTGTTTTATGATTCTCATTATTCACTTCTAGAAGCTCTCTGTTTGTTTGTTTGTCTGAGACAGGGTCTCACTAGGCAGTTCAGGCTGGCCTTGAGCTCATTATGTAGCCTAGGTTGGCCTGGAACACAGTGATCCTCCTGCCTCTGCCTCCCCAGTGCTGGGATTACAGATGTGCACCACCACGCCTGGAGGCTCTGGAGTTTTTCAGGTCCTCAAATAGAAATTCTGGCTCATTCAACACTAGCTCCCTATTCCTTTCTCCAGCCTGTGGCTGTCAGGATTCTTTTGTCTGCATGAATTTGATCATTTCATGCCCTCATGGAAATGAGATCATATGTATTTTAGTGTGCGTGCACACAGATGGACGTAGGCACACATGCAGATATTGTCTGAGTCCATTTAGAGGCAGCAAGTATTAGGCAAGGAAAACTCTGAAGTTGTCTATGTACTTAAGAGAAAATTGAAAAAAAATAGTTAAAATATATACTGTATTTATATAGGTGCGTGTGATTGAGTCATCGAGCGCGCCTGACTTGGAGAGTTTATTGCTCTGTTAGTGGCTCTCAAGGACTTTGTAACCAGCTCTCAGGAAACCCCTTCACCGCACAGCGTGGAGTGTAAACTCCCATAAATCTCAGTAGCTGCCGGACGGCGGCCACCCAGCAGCCTCTGCGGCCCCCCACCTGGCCCAGGGCTCGGCCTGCTGGGGCTGAGGCCTGGGCACCTGGAGCCCAGCCCAGAGCCGGGGGCTGGGAGCAGGGTCCACCGCGAGGCTGAGGGGAGCTGTGTCCCCCGGGGAAGTGGGGCTGCTGCTCCCCTGGGCACAGGGCCCCGAGGGAGAGGCTGCTGCCTCACACCCCCAAGGGTCCACCAAGGGTCGCCTGCCCCTTCTTGACCCCTGGGTCCGGCCTGTCCTGTGCCCTGGGTAGGGGAGGGCAAGCAGACATGACGGAAGTTGCTTAAGTTAATGCTGGATCTGCGTGGCTCTCGCATCCTGGGTGAAGGCACACTTTTAGCGGCTGAATTTCTGGGACCGGTGCCACATCTGCCGGGACTTTGGCAATAGCCCGAAAGGCAGGAGAAGAACTGGCTTGGGGGTGGGGTTCTGGCCCTTTCTGCCACACCGGGGACCAGGACCCGGCCACCACGGCTGGAGCTGACGGGCAGCAAGTGGACGATGCCAAGTCTTCGTAAAACATGGGTGCAGAGCTGGTGCGTGCCTCTTGCTTGGGCTGGGGCTGGGCAGGGTGGTTGGGGAGGGGTCAGAATGGTCCTGTCCCCTCCTGAGGGGACATTTCCAGGTCTGAGAGCTCTTGTCGCACAGTGGATCTGTCCAGAGACCTCGGTGCTGAGTCCAGCGCCCTCCCAGCCTTAGCGGATGTCCTCAAGAAGCGCCTGCCAGTTTGTTGCTTACCTCTGTCCCGAGAGCAGGCTACCCCGGGGATCCGGGAGCGACTTGAGCAGCCGGAACACGGGGTGCGGAGTGTGGCTGTGGCTCGGTGTGCCTGTGGGTGACCGCAGCGGCTTTGGCACTGAGATGAGGATGAGGGCAAACAGTCCTGAGGCCAGCGAGCCGGAAGGTTCGAGGGAGGAAGCCAGAGTCCCTGTGCGGCCACCACCGCTTCACACGCACACAAGAAGCATCCCCTCCATCTGCACCTATCTCTCGTCCTCCGGGAATTCCGCAGCCAGACCACCTGCGGGTGAGTTCGGCTGGGCCACTTGCTCCCTCGGTGACCGCAGGCGACCGTCTGACACACGCGGTGACTTAATACCTCAACCGTAAAAGCGGACAGTAACAGTGCTGGACCCACCGTGCCGTTCTGAAGATTGGCTGAAGCAAAACGTGTTTCTCTCTTAGAACAGTGCCTGGTGCATGGTCAGTGCCGTGAGACGACAGACGGAGGGGCAGACGGACAGACAGACAGAGGATAATCGCCATCAGATCAGGCGCAGATCAGGAAGCTGAAACACGGAGACAAGGTTCCGAAGTTTTTGAGAGGGTTCCCAGGGGATCGGGGGGTCACAGTGTGACCCTTGGTCTCTTTGACAGTTTTACTTGTGGTCACCAGCTGGGCGAGATTTCTCTCGGAATAGAATCCTTTCTCCAAGGTGATGGGCATGGCGACGGTGACAGAGTAGCCGCTGACAACAGCCTGTGAGCTAGGTCCTGTGACCTCTGTGGGCTTGGTTGCCTGGTGTCCCTCCTCAAAGTGTGGCCCATGTGGAAACAGCATCTTTGCAGACATGGTCACTGGAAGTCACGAGGGATTCAGGTGTCCTTGTACAAAGGCCACGAGCAGACCGGGGGGCACAGGGAGGCCAGGCGAGGGCGGAGACAGACAGAGATACCCGGAAACCAAGGTCTTCAGACCCCTGGTCTTCGGAACGTGAGAAGCTGGATTTCTGCTTTTTGATGTCATCGGCCTTGTAGCACTTGGTCTCCGCACCTTGAGGGACAAATACACCCGGCTCACGGTGCAGAGATGGAGGCCGGAGGACTTGGCCCGAGGTCAGCTGCTTGGTGGCAGCAGACCTGGGACCTGAGTGCAGGTCTGTGGAGTCCCGACCTGTGTCCTGCCCCGCCTGTGTGTGCCGAGGTTGTCACCCTGTGCCCCTGCCCAGTCCCAGGGCACTCATTTCAGAGTAACAAATATTCCAGCCCCAGGCAAATTACTGACTCTTGGTCTTTCTAGTGCACTGCGTCAGATTAGTGGCCTCTTGGCTCACAACAGGTCCCCTCTCTGGTTCCTGCATGGCTTCACTAGTTGGACGTTTCCTGTATAAGAAGCCCACATCATGAAGCCCAGTCAGCCGGCCAACCCTAGGCCCAGGACACTGACAGTACCTCCCCAGCCCCTTCCCCTTTGTCCTGGTGTATAATCACCTTCTGGAATTTTGTTTTCATGATTTCTTTTTATCTTTTTGAGATGGGGTCTCATTGCACAGTTCAGGCTGGCCTTGAACTTACTATGTAGCCCAGGCTGACCTCGAATTTGTGCAGATGCTCCTGCCTCAGCCTCCTAAATTCTGGGATTATAGGTATGCACCACCACTCCTGGCTTGTTTTTTCTTTTTCTTTTTGCCTTTAAATAAAAAAATTAATAGTACATATTTATAGTACATAATGATTGTATTCCTGTGTGGAATTGGTACATGTACATAACATGTTTTACTTCTTTTTCCACATCTTGGTCTCTTTCCATATCTTCCCCTCCTCTTCCTCCATCTCTTGGTTTCCTTCCCTACTGTGAAAGATCTATCTCCCTGTTTCCTATTGTCTGTCTTTTATTTTCTCTTTAATTTATTTTATTTGGGGTTTCTCATGCAGACGAAACCATGCAACATTTAAGCTCATGTGTCTGATTTCTTTCGCTTAACATTACGTCTCAAGGTTTCTATTTTCCTACAACATCTCCCTGTTTCCTATTGTCTGTCTTTTATTTTCTCTTTAATTTATTTTATTTGGGTTTCTCATGCAGACGAAACCATGCAACCTTTAAGCTCATGTGTCTGATTTCTTTCGCTTAACATTACGTCTCAAGGTTTCTATTTTCCTACAAATGACTTAAGTTTATCCGTCTCTATGGCAGAGTAGCACGCCACTGTGCATAAATGCAATACTTTATCTATTCCTCTGATGATGGGCATATAAGTCAGTCCCGAGATTTAGCATTCCTGAGCTGTGTGCTGCCATCATGGGTGTGCATGGATCACCGTAATAGGTGGACTTGAGCTCTTTTGGGAGGATACCGACAAGGGGAACAGCTGGGTCAAATGGAATTTCTAATTTTACCTTTTGAGGCATCTCCAGGTTGATGTTTACACTTGCATTCCCGCCGGCAGTGTAGAAGAGCTCCTGTGTCCCCCAGCCCCACCGGCATTTGTGTGACTTGATGATGGCATTCTTTCTGGAGTGAGGTGCTGCCTCGGTGTTGTTTGAATTTGCCTTTCTTGAATGGCCAGTGGCGTTGAGCTTTTCTTCACGTATTCATCGGCCACCCGAGCTCCTTCTGAGAAGAGTCTGTCCATTTCACTTGCCCAGTTTTTGACTGGGTCTTTCATGTTGGGGCCTAATTTTTCTGATGTATTCTAGATGTTAGCCCTCTGTCTGCGCAATAGCTGGCACAGTTTCCCTCCTGTAGGTCGCCTCTCACCCTGCTGTTGTCTTTCTGTGTGAGCTGTGCGTCTGTCTGAATGCACATGAGGGCCCCGTGGTCTGGTGCCCTGGCCGTTTCTTCCGCAGGAACTTACACTCTTCTCCCTGTTCAGTGCTCGCGGCCACGCTGGACCTCACCGAGTCGCGGTCTCTGACGCCATCTGGGATGTCCTGCCATCGCGCCTGGCCTCCTCCCGGCTTAACTTTCCCTCTTACCCATCAACGCCGGCTGATGCAACACATTGTGCTCGAGGTCACCGGCTGACCCTGTCGCAAGAGCGGACGATCTCCTGTTTCATGCTCACTCTAGCCCCAGTGCCAGGCATGCAGCAGGTGTCCAGTGCATCGATGTGTTTCTTCTTCTAGTGAACCGGCGTCCCCTGTGGCTCCTCCACGCCAGGCCACAAGCTAGGACACGAGGCTAAGGAGCATCCTGGCTTCATTCTTCAGGAAAATGCTGAGACACACTTGTGAGCCCAGCGGTGTGGCCTGGTGTGGAGGGCGTGCTACCAGACTGATGGCGGTAAAGAAGGAGAAGAGAGGCAGCAGGGAGCAGAGGCTGGGAGCCAGAGGGTAAGCGTCACTTTGCAACAGGAGGGAACAGCAGGGCGGGCATAGAGGTGCTGGAGAGCACTGCGTACTCTTGAGGGAACTTAGCACACATCCCTTCACGCTCGCCACTTTCCGAAGCAGTTCTGTGAGTCCTCTTTCGTGAGTGTCTTTAGATGTTTCATCGTAGGGGGCTCGGTGTGCTGAATGGATTCAAAACATTTACCTTTCCCAACTTTAGGGAAGGCCGGAAGTCACAGAGTGCCAGATCTGGGGAATAAGGTGGAGGAGGGTTTGTGCTGTCATGCGTTTATTCAACAGAAAATTTGTAAATGTAAACTGCTTCAGAAAGTGGCAAGGAAGTTGGGATAAGTATGCTTCAAATCGGGGTGTATTTTGAGGGAGATTAATGGTAATGAGTCTCAACCTCACAGTGATCCTCCTGCCTCAGCCTCCCGAGTGCTGGGATTACAGGCGTGAGACACCACACCCGGCAACATTTTTATTCTGGATCTTAGCCAAGACTGAGAAGCAACATAATAAAATTTTTAAAAGTTTAAACATTCTCTGTATTATTATTATTTTTTAATCACATCATGTGTGTAAATGGTGATTGCATTGTATTGTGTTTAGAATAGTGACCAAGAAAAGAGTCTGTTCTTACAAAGTACAGATGCAGTCTGTCCTGAATGTTTCGGACCTGGAATTGGTCGGCTGTAAGAATGACTGGGCTGACTGGGCCGCTTCATTTTTATTAGGAAACCTCTCAGGGACACCGTGGTTGGAACGTGCATCTGAGAGTCACACCCTGAGATTCGGATTTGTCACCACTTGGAGCAGACCCAGGCAGCCCGGGGCGTCCCCCACACACCCAGGGTTGCCCACACTTCTTTCATCGGTGGGATCTGTGACTCATGAGCTGCCTTCTCGGGGATGGAGCCAGGACGATGGGGAGTGGTTGCTTCGCTCCTGAGGTGAGACAGGCAAGAGCCACGGCCAACTTTCACGCAGCTCACTCTGGAGTTCTGGTTTCTAACGGGAGAGGGGACTGTGACGTTTCCTGGGGTGCTGGGCACTCTGGGCTGATGTCTCCTCGCTCTTGCTCCTCTTTCCTGCCCACCAGCTGGGGACCCCTGGGGTCACAGAGAGGACGGCCAGCACCAGGACCTGCATGCAGGATGCCAGCCCTCAGCCCGTGACCCAGGCAGTCGCTCAGTAGCTCCCTGAGCTCCTGGAGGGAACCCAGCAAAGGCTCGATCCTGGGGCATCTTTACACGCACAGGGGCTTTACCCCCAGGCCTTCTGCATGCCAGTGCTAATTTTGGAGCTGTCAAGCAGCTCTCATGACCCGCTGAGCACTACGCCTGGTGCTGAGGGTGCTGAGGTGGCAGGGGCCAGGTCAGCCCAAAGCTCACGCGTTCTTAGGGACACGGTTCTGGTAGCTTTCCTCATCGGGGGGTGACACTGGGCTGTGCCTGCCAGGTCTGTCCCAGGCGGGGGTCTTCAGGGGGCCGGGAATGGAGGAGCTGGGGAGGGGGGGGCTTTGCTCCACGGTGTCACTTTTGTGGGAAGGAGAAAGCAGGGGAAGTGCGCCCCCCCGGTGATTCAGAGAGGACCCTCTGTGTAAGACTTTCCCTCCTGGTCGCTCACGGTCTTCCCGGTGAGTAAACAGCGAGGAGGAAGCTGGAGCGGAAGGCAGCTTCCTAAGTAATCCCAGTCAGAGTTTTCCGCAGCCAGGGACGAGCCCGGAGCCAGGCCACTTCAAACGCGGGGCCGTCGCCTGTCAGCCGCAGGCTCTCTCTAGGTGGGAGTGAAAATATCGTGTGGAAGGAGGAGGCAGAATTGTTGGAACGAGAAGGTGGTGACCGTGCTAAGCCAAGGAGACAGAGAGTAGGGCTGGTCTTCCAGCAGGGAGACTTGTTTGGAGAGCAGGGGAACCTAGAGGGTAAAAGGGTCCTAAGAGGCAAGAGAAGTCTTCTGGCGTGGAGATCAAAGCCCCTGGATTTGGAAGGTTGTCACGATCCATTTTTAAGGGGCGGCCACCCTCCAAATGGCTGCGTGGAAACCGGCGAGTGTGACTGCAAAGGGCTTGGGTGGAAAGAACGGAAACCTGTGGAAATAAAGGCAGCTTGGGTTATTTTCCCTGGGAGACTAGTAACAAGTGGGGCAAGGTTTGCAGCCAACGGGACGTGAGGATCGCAGGAAACGAGTCCCCAGGGCTTCCAAACGGGGCCTTGCAGTGTTGTACTTTGGACATGGCTATGCGATTTGGAAGGCTAATTCTTCCTCAGTACCAGCCCTGTCCATGTAGCTTTCACAGATCAAAGGACGGAGGATGGGGCTTCATGCCAGAAAAGTAGCCCATAAAATGCTTTATTAAGCACAGAGAAATAAGCGTTGGCAAGAACCCACTCTTACACACACAGGAAAAGTGATCAAGGTAGAGAAGCCAGTAAAATCCCTTAGAAGCCAGAACTGGGTGCATTTTTCAAACAAGGTGAAGTGAGGGACCAGCCACCGTGTGGACGACCACAATCCAATGACATTTCCAGCAACGAGGCACTGTGACACCGGCCAATTCCTCGGGGGAAGTTGGTAGTCGTTTGGGCTTTCTGGACCTCTGATGGCTCCGGAATGCTGATTCCCTTGCCTCTCTCCTCTGTCACGGACTGGGGACTGTTTAAAGCATCTTCTTCCTGACCAGTAAGGGCTGGATCTGGGGTCGTCACCAGTTCGGGGTCCAAGGGATTTAAAGATCTCATTGCAGCTGGTGAGCCTGAGGTGGGTTTCAGTGACAGCTGTGCCTGCTGCCAGCAGAGCAGGGACCCTGGGAGCAGCCAGGGAACGAAGGCATCAATGTGCATGATGGGAATGTAGGAAACCAGAGCAGGGCCCGAGGTCTTTGGCATAGTCACAGACTCTTCAAGGTCTGTACCTGCCACCTCCAGCCTCATGTGCCACTGTGCCACCCTCTTGTAAACGATGACTGTAGTTCCCCACTCAGACTCGGGAGGCCTCACTGTCCCCACCAACCAGTTGCCACATCCCTGTGCAGCTTTGTCCCCTGCCTGGCAGGTCTGACAGCGGGGAGGTGTCTCCCCAATTAGGTTGCACAAGGATGGTAGCTTCCATTTGCTAGCTGACTGTGTTAGCTACTTTTCTCCTTGCTGGGAAGAATACCTGACACCCCATCTTAAAGGTAGGAAGGTTTATTTTAGCTCCCAGTTTGTAGAGGTTTCAGCCAAAGGCAGCTGGCTCCAAGGCAGAGGGGCATCGCTGAGGAGAAACAGCCTATGGCAGGCTGAAGGCAGCAAAGCAGTGAAGTAGCAAGCAGCAAGTGACGAGTGTCAATAGCAGCTTCTTTTTGTCCACTTATATTCTATCTAGGTTACCCACCCTTAGGTAGTAGTCACACCCAGAACTATGCCAAATCAATCAGTGGACTGATTTAGTAACACACCCTTAATCTGAGCCTCACTCTCTAGATCCAGCCAGCTCTGAAAAAGTTCCACCTATGGCTGCATGAGGTTTTGTGTGGGGGCCGTCTAGACACAGCCATAACACTGACCTGCTCTGTTATGTCCGAGGCTTGAGTGTGTTCATGAAACCAGGGGCTGTGTTGGTGACATCCTCTTTGCCAGGTACTAATGGTGACCCCTGGTCATCAGCCAGCTAGGAATGACAGCCCTCAGACCATCAACCCTTCAAGACCTGAAATCTGCCAGTGACCGAGTTGCCTGGAAAGGGATCTCCCGAGCCCACAGGGGAGCCCCAGCACTGGCCAGCATCCTGATGGCCACCTTGTGGGAGACCTGGATAGGGAAATTGTGCTGAGTTGAGCTGATGGCTGCTCCTCAGGCACGGGGTGGGGCCATGAACCCGTGTTGTCTGGGCCAAGACATTTGTGGGCAACCTGCCAGGCAGCAACAGGCCCAGAGTACAAACTTTCTGGGATTTCATGGGCACTTGGCTTTGCTATGGCCTTCCTGATACCCTGCAAAGCCCTTTCTTCCGCTTCTTCCTGCCAGCCTGGCCTTCCCTGTTTACCACGGAGCTCAAATGTGCCCCCTTCAGGAGGCTGCGAACCTTCCCCTGGTCCTGCATTCCTTGTGACCTCCCTTGCCCTGGCCCAACTGCATCTTACAGAGAGCTGCTGTAACGTTTCGACCTCTTTTCTTTCAATGTCCAAAGACATCGAAGAAGGACACTCAGCCCCAAGTCTTGGAAGGGAAAACTGTCTTACTGTAGCTCCACCCTCTTGGCATCACATGAAACCAGCTTGCATGCACGTGCATGCGTGTATTTTGAGTGCTGGTGATCACACCCAGGCCTCACTCACACTAGGCACGGAGCTCCACCCTAGCCTCATTTCCTAATTACAGAAGAGACCGTTGTGTAGCTCGTTCACAGCCGATCCCGTGAGTGTCACTCCCGGCTCCCTGCTTTTCGATCCCATTGCCCCGGGCTTGGTTCCAGGTCTGCTATCACGCATGCGCCGTGAGCCGCGCCGCCTCTAGCAGCGTCTGCGCCTGTGGTGGCGCTGATGTAACCTGAGCAACGCGTTAGGAGGCGGGGAAGAGACAGGGGTGTGAAGGAATGAGCGGAGGCACCAAGAGAAAGACGGGCTCCCTCTGGGGTGTCCTGGGGCGGGAGGTAGGAGCCAGGCTTCCGCAAATTCTGGCGGGCCTCTACTCCAAGGGCTAGGAGGGGACAGAGGAGGGCCCGGGCCAGGCCAGGGACGAGGACACGAGGGCAGAAGGACCGCTTGCCCCGAGGGGCGGGAGCAGGAAGGTAGGAGGAGCAGAAGCAGGGTTCACGCCCAGCCCTGTGTCAGTGCAGCTGTGCGTTTGGACCTCCGCGCAGCACCTCGGGCTGCCCTCACACCTTTAAAGCATCCCAGACTCTCGCTTCTCCACTCTGTGCCGTTTTCTATGCTGCCACCTGTTTGCTACCGACTCATGTGCCAGTCTGTGTGTCCAGCAGAGCAGGAGCTGGTACTCACGGAAGGTGTGCTGCAGGATACCCAGCCATCTCAGGTGGGCACAGATCCCCAGGAGGCAGCGTCTATGTCAGAGGGGCATCTGCCTTCCTGTGTCCGCATAGCACTCTTCACAATGGCCAAGAAGCGGGGTCAACTTGTGTCCATCGGCGAAGAATAAGAAAAAATGTTGTACCTGTACATCGTGGAACACTATTCAGCCCAGAACAAGAACTTCCTATTGTGCAAAACTGCATGAATCAACCCAGAGGACTTGATGGTAAGTGACGTAAGCCAGACACAGAAAGACAAATACTGCAAGATCCCACTCGTGTAGAATCTAAAAAAGTTAAATTCGTAGAAGTAGAGAGTAGAATGGTCGTTCCCAGGGTGTGGGGAAGAAATAGGGTTAGGGAGAGGGAGGAGAAGGCATATGGGGGGGGGAATCCCTTCAAGAGACCCCCGAGTCCCCAGAGCAGGGCAGGGAGGGACGTGGTGATGCTGGAGCAGCTTCCTAGAGACACAGCTCTTGGGTTGGGCCTGAGGGACAGAGGGGAGCAATTGGAAAAAGGGGGGTCAAGAGAGGCCTGCAGTCCCCAGGGCTGGGACTCGCTGTGCATACACTGCCATGTGTGCCGGGCTCTGTGCGGCGGGGCCCGAGGGAGGCGGCCATGAAGGCTTGGTGTCTGCCTTAGAGCGGGGCAGCCCGAGGAGGGCCACGGGCCGGGGTGAGAGAGGGGCTATGCTGAGGGTGCTGAGGAGGGCGTGTCCTGTTGGTGGCCCTCGGTGACTTCAAGCCCAGGGTGCAAAATGGCAATGGAAGCTGTGGCCTCTCGGGTGGACGGGACAGGGTGTCCCAGGCTTCGGCCCCTCCCAGCATTTGGCTGTGGACATGGGGACAGGTGTCCAAAGCCAGGAAGGAGCGAGTGACAGGGCATGGAGGGACCCTCCCCTCCACACGGGAGGACAGGTCTGTGGTCCGCTGTCACCCTTGACTGGCTGGGGACTCAGCCTGCCTCAGAAACATCAGTTGGTGACACATAACCTCTAATTTTAGCACTGGGGAGGCTGAGGCAGAAGGATCCTCACAGATTTGAGACAAGCCTGGCCTACATAGTGAGTTCAAGGCCAGCCTGAACTACATAGAGAGAACTTGTCTCAAAAAAGAAAAAAAAAAAAAAAGAAAATCAACTGGAGCCCTATTAGAAAGCAGTACAACTTGATCATAAATAGTTAGAAAATATGGAAAAAACAAAAAAGAAAAAATTGCCCATAATTGAACCCTTCAGAACCACTGCTATTATACTTTATATTTTAATATTATATTAATATTATTTTATATTTTAATCCATAGAAACATCTGTTTTATAAAGTTTTAATTATATAGCAAATATAATTGAACCTGTTTCTTTAAAAGTTCCTATTGATATGTAAGCATTTTATGTAATTCATTTATTTTTTGTATGTGGTACCGGGGATTGAACTCAGGACCTTGCGCTGGTGAGTCAGGTGTGGTGCCACTGAGCTAAATCCCCAGCCCCATTTTAAAAGTTATTTTAAAACTCTGTAAACTTTATTATTATTGCCCTTTTTATCCAATTATTTGGATTATACACAAATTACATGTTTTTATCTGGTATAATTTAGTAATGTAAGTGATTTAGGCAGTGACTTTTCCTTTGGCAAAAGTCTGTTTGGGAAATGGCATATTTTCTGTGTTCTCAATTTATAGCTCAAATTTGATTTGAGTTGTTTATAAAATATTTTTAAAGCTTCTAAAAGGTAAGTTTTTATCTGTCAGATATCATTTGAAGTGCTGTAGTCAAAGCAGTAGATATATTATTCTTTGCTTTGTATGAGGATTGAACCAGGCCCTTTGCACTGAGCTACGTGCTCCGATGTTTAGAACCGTTGTGAATGCTGACCCAGGGTCATTACTAAGTCACTGAGTCACCCAGGCTGGGCTCGAACTTGTGATCTTCTTGCCTCAGCTTCCCTGAGTACTGTGACTTTTAGTGAACTGTTTAATTACTGTGGCCCTGAGATTCTTTGTTGATGAATCTCTTCCTTTCGAGGAAGAGTTCTCAGTGGGGGCTGAATCTGACTGCCGGGGTGAGGTCGATCCTGCTCTTTATAAAGGGAACACAAGTGTAGTCACGTGTGGGGCTATCTGTGGCGTGACGTTTCACAGGAGTGGGGGAAAAGATAAGGACACGAGTTTTGAAAAAGGCTCCTCAGTCAAGAGTGGTCACACTGAAAAGATTCAGAAACATTATCTTAGGGCAGAGGCCCAGAAATGGGGTCGCCAACCCTGAGGGCTCGGGCCGTTGCGTGGGCTGGCAATGCATTTGCAGTGTGCTGTGCACAGGCGCTGTGCCGGTGTCTACTCTCCGGGTGTCACCAGAAGGCTGTGAGCTGTGTGGCCCTGGGCAAGTTGCTTCACCTCTCTGAGCCTCACACTCCTAACCCATCACTCGGGAATTTCAGCATCGCCCATACCTGCCAGCGTTCTTAGGTATGAATAATATGAATTTATTCTTACTTAGGTGCAGAAGGCATTTTCTGCTGGGATTTGAGGAAGTCAAAGAATCACTGCAAAACTGAACCCCAAAACGGGGGGTTTCGGGGGAAGCCACCCGCCCGGCTGCTGCTGTTGTTGCTCCAGGTGTCTCTGCCGGTGCTGCTGCTGGACGGTTCTCCCTGTCCCCTCTTCCTGCTGCTGGATCCTCTCTCACGTCTGATGGCCCAGCAGGCCCCATGGCCAGGCCTGGCAGCAGCAACAGCTGGGGGCCCCAAGGCTGAGGAGGACTCCCTGCCACTGAGCGGGGGCTCGGAGCCTGGGCAGCAGCGGCATCAGATTCCTGTGGCTGCTGGAGGCCACGTGAGCTGTGGCCATCAGGTGGCCAGGAGGGGACGGTGTCTCTTCTGACACCCTCCATCTAGCTACGTGGTCCTGCGCCTGGTCTTCTCTGCCTGCCCTGCTTCCTTCTCTGCCAGCCGTGTTTCCTGTGTGGAGGAGGCTGCAGGCCGCTTCCTCCTGCCTCTCTCCTAGAGCACTCTGCATCTTGCGCGGCCCTTGAGCCGTGGGCACCGCGTCCCCTCCAGCCACCTGCCGCGGCTCTTTCCTCTGTGCCTGTGGGCGCTGACCTCTCTCGGAGGCTGTCATTCCCTTCCAGGATGGAGGAGCCCTGCGGCAGCTCCCCTGTTTCTGTGCGGCCGGCCCTGGGGTCACTGCCTGCCCATCCGTCCAGTCTGTCCTCCGATGGGCGGTGAGCTCAGTCACTGTTCCCTCGCACCGTGTACCCACAGGGCTTCCTTCCCCTGGAAGTCCAAGGCCAGCCAGCTGTCACCTGTGAGACTCAAGCCTAGCCAGGGCCGTGCTCCCCACTTCCGACCTCTCCCGGCCCGTCCTTGGCTCCTACCTGCTCTTCTGTCTTCTGAGACGGAATCTGCATTTCCCTGACCTTCTGTCGCTGCACCTCCGCTCAGTGACAGCCAGGAGAAGCGCTGGTTCTTAAAGCCTCGTGGTCCCTGTGCCCCGCAGTCAGCAGAGCCTCCTGCCTCTGATCTTCCAAGCCTCTCTGGGCTCCGGCGGGGCACGCACTCGGGTGCCACTCCCGCAGACGGGGCGCCCTGCAGACCCCCAGGCCCTGGGCAGCGTCATGACTTCCGCTGGAGGGTGTGCTCTGGCGGGAGGGCCTCTTGCGCCTTGGGAAGAGCTTCTGAAAATCAGGTGGCTTCTCACTTGTCTGTGCCTGGAGATTTCCCTCCCCCTGGGTTCTGTGCAGATCAGCATCTGACTGTCATGTGAGTACTGTCCATCATCCGTCTGTCCAGCCATTAGTGAGCATCCCAGGCTGCTCAGGGCCGCTGTCCGTCCCCACCCTTCTGTCTCCATCTCTGTCTGCCCACTGATCGTGTACCCCTAGCCCCCGCCATGTCTCCATTGCCCCCCACCACGCATCTCTCTTCTATCTGTTTATCAGCAGCCAGCCCCCGGCCGGACCCGTTTCTGCGCTCGCTCACGTCCCAGGAATCCCTGCAAATAGATTTTCCTAAGCCGCTTTCATTTTTGTCAACTTGTCCCGGCTCAGGAGGTGGGAACTGCCCACTGCGGACAAGTTTGGGGATGGACTTTCTCTCCCCTCTAGCCCTGCTGAGTGAATCTTCCAGGAGAGTCTCAGAGAGGCGCACAGAGTCCCCACAAACGCCACGCCCAGCGTGAGGTGCCAGGCGTCTGACTGCACACGCCCACGTGTTTGCACACATACCCCTGCGTGTGCACACACTCGGTGCCCACACAAAGGCAGCAGACGCCAAAGCTCCCCGCCATCCTGAGACTGCAGAGGCGGGCCTGGCCGGATGCCCCGCGGCCGATGCAGGCAGGCCTTGCGCGGA
>NW_022900942.1:59131770-59142311 GCF_012274545.1 Fukomys damarensis | reverse complement strand
GGCTTCGAATCTGACCTGCACCCCCCCGAGCTGCAGAAGCCTCTGCCATCCGGAGTGGCCTCCTAGGATCACAGTGCGGCCCCGCCGAGTCGAGTCGGAGTCCGAGTCCGAGTCCGTGCGTGCGGCTCTGGCTCCTTCTGCTGTCTCTGCCCTCCAGGCCGGTCCAGCACCTTCCCTCACCGTGAGCACCATGCCTGTTCCCGGCCAGGCGCCGGGAAGCCGCTGCTGTGCTGTACTCTGCTATTTTTAGCTTTGCTTGGGAAAGTCCGGAGGAAGCAGGGAGAAAGCCGATCGATCGGCCAAAAATCTCTTCTGGGGCGGCTGCCATCTCGGCTGACTCGGAGTGAGAAAGGCAGGGAGGGAGGTAGAGACGTCTCCGGCACCCCATTAAACACTGCGGGGCCTCCCTAGGACGCCCTGAGATTAGGGGCACGAGGGTGAGAGGGAAGGACAGGACGGAAGGGGGTCGGCGGGGGGTTTGGAGCTGGGCAGCCGCAGCTGAGTGGGGCAGCAGGACAGGAGGCCTGGCTGCAGGGGGTGGAAGGGCTGAGAGACTGCGGGGAGCCCAGAGACTGGAAGCCGGGAGGCCGCGCAGTCACAGACACTGGGGCAGCCGGGGACCAGCAGAGGCGCGGGCGGCGGGTGGGAGAGCAGGAGGGGAGAGCTGAGCAGCTCTGGGGTGTACCGGGGCGGGGGTCAGGGAGCCTGGGGGGAAGTTGGGGGCAAGAAGCCTGCCAGGAAAGGGGCGGGAGGAAGTGCCAGGCAGCGCCCTGGCCTGGGGGCAGCTCCTGACCTGCTGCCCCGGCTCCGGCCCACAGGCCAGCACCGTCACACCCCGTGAGCCAAGGCCCAGCGCTGTGCTCTCTGGTGAAGTCTCAATGTCCCTTCTGGCAGAGCTGCTGACTCCCAGGTCAGGCTGGGGATGCTGAGGGGCGTGCAGGGAACCCTCAAGGCTTGGGCTCATAAATCTGGTGAGACAAGATCTTCGCCATAACCAGAGAAGGGCCGGGCCCAGAGCTGCGCTGCATGTGAACAGCACTGTTCTGCCAATGACAAGTGGCAGGCACTCACCTCCTCTTCAGGCCCTGGAGGGGGCAGATTGAGCCCAAAGCGGTCTGGGGGTGCGAGGCGTCAGCCTGGCCCTTGGTAAATCACAGTTGCCCACCGCCTACTGTGCCGGGCAGGAGCGCACTACTGGGCATTGGGTGCCAGCTCCAGCCTCTGACGGGCGGGCGGGCATCAGCCTGAGCACAACTTTGACCCTGTGGTGCAGACAGGCTTCCTGCAGCCAACCGACGAGGTGTTGCTCAGCTGCCCCCACAGAGGGCACGGCACTGGGCGGTGGTCCCTGGAGGTGGACGCTCGGCCACCGCAGCCTCTCCCAGCCTGTCCGGTGCCCTGGGTCCCCGCCATCCCCGTGGGTTCCATGTGCTTCAAGCTAAGAACAGGCCGCTACTTGTGTGGCACGGTAGCAGCCACTCAGTGGACGCTGCTGCCTTACTTCATGAGAACTTGAGGTGCCCGGGCCCCGAGCCTGCCCTGGGCTGCTTGAGTCTTGTTGTGGTTCCAGCGAGTGGCTTGGGGGTGCCGTCATGGGCATCGCCAGCTCCCCTCCGGGAGGACTCTCTCCCTCACACCCCGCCCTCTTCCCCTGCTCTCTTGAGGTCTTCCTTCTGTCCTCTAAGTGCGGCATTCGAGGCTCCTCACAGTCTCCCTCCCTCCCTGCGTTTCACAGCGCCGCTCCCTGGTCTCCCTTCCCAGGCATTCATGCGCCCAGCAAGCCTTGTGCCCACTGCTGTTTCTGGTGTGGAGGCAGGAAGAGAAGCCACCCACAGGCCTTTCCACAGCTGTGCGCCCCTTCCCAGACCTGCCTGCCTGTGTCCAACGCTCAGGGGTGACACGTAGATCACCCGGCCGTCAGGGCAGCGGGCAAGTGGACGGCGGGGACTGTCCTTGCACTCCCGTGTGCCATGTGGGGAGGCCTCTGGGCTTTCTGGGGCCCTGAGGTCAGGGCCTGCTGCAGGTGCCTGGCAGGAAGGGGAGCCGGGAGAAAGGGCGAAGGCAGAGGGGCCAGGCTATTGAGAGAAGGTGGGTGGGTGGGCAGTGGGGGGAGAGGGTGGGAAATCTCACTCAGCTTCTTCTTAGGAAATAGTGATAAAAATGCAGTTTGTGTTATAACTGAAAAGAACCACAGTGACTCATCCAGCATACTCAAGAATCCAGAAGAGGCTGGGCGTCGTGGTGCACACCTGTAGTCCCAGCACTCAGGAGGCTGAGGCGGGAGCATTGCTGAGAGTTCAAGGCCAGCCTGGGCCACATAGTAAGCCCGTGCCCCCAAAAAGCCAGGAAAAAAAAAAGTAAAAAAAAGAATGCAGAAGAGAAAGCTGAGCGCACAGAAGCAGCCCTGGCAGTGGAGGGCAGAGGCCTCTAGCGCAGGGCTGAGTGTGGCAAGTTGGGTCTCTGCCCATCAGTTAAGAGCGTGACTCCGAGGCCGCCAGGCCACCAGGATGGTCAGCGCTCACTGCAGCGCTGCGGTTCACAGTTATGGCTTTAATTAAATTGAATTAGCTGTAATAACCAGAGCTGGCTCAACATGGTATCTTTTAGCGGTCGGGCCCACTGCTGCTGAGCCAAAAACCAGAGCTGTGCCCAGCGGGCTTGTTCCCTCCCGTATGGACGGCCATTCTGCGCTGAAGAGCGGAGCTGCAGGGACGGGCATGGACAGGAGCTCCCTATGGCGGCCCGCAGTCCCTCCGCTGTCGCTTCCTTGCATCCGTGACCCCACTCACCGCGCTGCTCCGCTTGCCTCAGGGTGTTGGGCCGAAGCCCTCTCAGAGCGCCTGGGTCCGTGCGGAAGGGACAGCTGCTCTCCAGTTGACGGCTAACCGTAGTGAGCAGGCGCCAGCAGGAGCGCTGTGAAGTGCAGGGGGACCTCTCGGGATTCACGCACTCTTCCCGCTGTCTCCCGGCGGGTGCCTTTGCTGTGAGTGTCCAAGGGTGCGGTGGGCAGGTGTTGCTGCGGCTCCTGGGACTCCGTGGGGTCCTTGGTGGCTGAGCTGCCTCACTGCCCTTCTCTGTGGCTTTCTGAGGTCATTCTGACCCCACGACGATGGCCCTCTGCCTCCGGGACTCCAGGTGTCCTTCTGCCCACCTGGGTCTTATCTGCAGCTCAGAAAGCACCTACTGTGTGTTCCTTGTGGTGCACTGTAAACCCCCTCCCGTGAAACCATCCAGAACCCAGTGTGCTCTGGGGCTCAATGGGCACTGACTGAAGGCCCCGGGTACCGCGGGCTTGCGTGTAACTCGCCTGGTGCCCAAGCCTGGCTCTGACACCTTCATCAGCCCACATGGGGCATCAGAGGCGCTGCTGCAGAGTCACCAGGGCCCAGGCCCCGCCAGGCGCTGCTTGGTGCAGAGTGTGCCGGCTGGGCTGTTCCACACCGTGCAGATATCTCAGCTCCAGACCCACTCAGAGCACAGCAGTGACACCGCCATCGGGCGCCGAGCTGCCACTGCCCACTGGGCCCACGGCAGCTGATGCCCAGAAAGATGAGAAACTGAGCCACGGCAACAGGTTTAATAAGCATGGAGCCAGGGCTGCAGCCTTTCTGTTTCCCTCCATGAGGTGTGGGTTCCCTGCCGTCCAGTGGCGGTTGGTGAAATGCATCGGGACACAGAGTGCCCGGGGTCCAATCCCAGCCCCGCCACCTCACTGCTGTGTGACTTCATCCGACTGACTCCGATTCTCTGGGCTCCAGTTCCCTATGGGAGAGTGGGGACAACAGCACCTACTTCTTAGGGTTGCTGTGCAGGCGAGGTGCTGCCCCGGTGCCCGCTGGTGCCAACTGTGATTCCCAGTTGATATTATTTTCTTGCATGTGATAGAAGGTGGTTGTCCTCCCTCAGTACACAAAATTCATACCAGAGTCCTGGATCCACAGGAAAAATGAACCCTCGCTCTGTCTCCAGGACTCGAGGAGGCATGGGGCAATGACACAGGTGGTTTTGTTTCTCAGGGACTTCTGGACGGTGACTGAGGATAAATATATGAGGTGAGATTGTTTCCATTTTTAAATTATTGCCGTATAAGGCTCACTGCCGTTACCCACCCCCCAAATACTCCCCTTCGTTGCCAACCCACTTGCCCCATCACTGTTGTTACTTTCTGAAGCAGCTCTGGAAGTCCTCTTTCGTGAGTGTCTTTAGGAGGTGTGGTTAAAAAAATATGATTAACGCTGCTGCTGAGCGCCCACCAATGGAAAGGCAGGCTTGGAAAAACATCACCGTGCGTCCTTATCCACTTTACTCACCACATCCAGCACCATCCTGTTTCTGACCAGGTCAAGAAAGAAATATTTTGAATCAGTTCAGGACATTGAGGCAGCCACGACAGCGCCACTACAGACACTCATGAAAGAAGAGAGCCAGAACTGCTTCAGAAAGTGGCACGAACGAGGGCATCAGTGTGCTCCAAGTGAGGAGGTTCAGGGCAATCTGTCTTTTACTATAATACATTAGAAAAACAAAGTTTCACCATATATTTTGATCATGCCTCATATGATAATTTAGTTAACTTTGTAGCGCTCTGATGGACAGAGCTCTACTCATTCCTATTCTGTGGGCAATAAGGCTGCTCCAGAGAGGCTGTGTAGAAGGAGGATTTGAACCTGGATCGTCGGGTCCTGGGTTCTGGGAATGAGGCTGGCAACACCAGGAGAAGGTAGCTGGAGAGCTGTGGACACCAGGTCCGCCTTCCATGCAAAGCAATTTCTTGAAGGAAACACAGGTCTAATTACTCTTTGTCACCAGCACAGCTGCAGCCCCTTGTCCCGCGCGCCCTTGTAATCACCCCTTTCCACTTCCTCTCTCCCCTCCCCCTGCTGCCTCATCGATACCAACGTGGACAGATGAGGTCAGAAAACTCTGGGGACTGCACACAGTGTCCTTCTCTCGGGTCACTGGCTCCCAAGGTCAGCATAACAATCGCATCCTGCTGCAAGGTTCCTACCGGAAGCTGGGGGAGGAGCAGGCTTGGGTTCCTGGCTCTCTAGACTCCGGCCTGGTCCAGGCTGGCCAGGGACGCAGGAGGCTGTTCCCTGGGGGAGTGTTTGCCCCGGGCCCCTCGGCCATCATGGAACACCTCGTTACCTGGTTTAGGTTAACAATCAGAGTTTGCATCGATTACCGCCCCACTCGTCATCATCTTTGAAACTGCAGATGTCAGGAGCAAAATCCTTACTGTTGTTACCGCTTGAGGTACATGGGGAACAGGTGCCCCAGCCTCTGAGCCACCCCTGGGCATGCTGTGTGGTGCACCCAGATCTTGGGCTCCTCTTCCCCATCGGCCGCACTGGGACAATCATGTTGGAGATGCCCATGGCACCTGGTTCATAAATGACTTCACACGAATGTCTGGGAGATCGGGAAGTGTTTGTTTCAGATTAAAAACCCTCTCCAAATAAAACCCCATGATCTCTTTCTGCACATGGTTTCCCAAGGTGGGGGGGGCCTTTCTTTTTTTTGGTACTGGGGATTGAACTCGGGTCCTTGCGCTTGCAAGGCAGGCCACCGAACCGCTGAGCTAAATCCCTGGCCCTGGGGGCCTTTCTTGTGCCCCTTTATTTAGAGATTCTTTGGATGGGAGGAAAAGAAAGCTGCTGGTGGTGGGTGGCGAAGGATGAAGATCTAGGGAGAAGGATTTGTTTGAGAGATCTGCATACTGTATTTTAGAAATGAAGTGAGTTTTGTTTCTCAGGGGAGGAGTTTGGGATTTATGTTTCCTCCGTAAGAAAAATGACCGAGCACATTTCTCCCAGCTCTAACTCTAATCAGTTCCCTTTGTTATTAAAGAAATAAATGCACTGTCTGAAGTGCAATAAAGGTAAACTCATTGGGTTCTAGCATCTGGGGTTACGTGAAATTTTGGGGGTGTCTCTGGGGCTGTGCTTTGGCTTATTCCTAGTTGTGGAGTGTTTTTTCTTTCTGGTCTCGATACACAGGAGATAAACCAGACACAAGTCTAGAATCCCACAGTGTGGCCTCAGTTCCCAGTTGGGGCCAGGGACCTGCCCAGCCCCATCCAGGGGAGGCCAGGGTCTGAGGTGGCCTGGGGTCCCCGGCTTGCACACTCTGTAAACCTGAGGTCTGGGGATCAGAAAGCTCTGCAAACTCAGCCAGACCTGCTCTGCTGGCTCCATGGTGGGGCGGCTGAGCCTTGGGGTGGCAGGCTGGGGGGTCAAGTCCAGTTTGAGCCAGGAGGGCAGTGAGGGAGGGGTTGGGGTGGCAGAGGGCCAGCCGCGTAGCTGCTCCCCACTTCTCCCCTCTGCGCCCCGCAGAAGTTGGTTGTCCCCACAGTGCTTTGCCTGTGTCTGCGTGGTCCGCCTTGGAGCTGGCAGACAAGTCGTACATTTCCAGTTTCCATTTTAAGACCACGGCACTGGAGGAGGGAGGGGCAGAGACCCCCCTGCCTGGGGTGGCATCGTGGTGTCCCTGGGGGTGCGGTCACCCACCTCCTGGACAGCAGCCGTTGGGGGATCCACCCGGGGTCTTCACCACCCCGCCAGCTTCCCCTGCAGGGAAAGTGGCCCTCACCTGCATTCCACCACCTGTCCACTGCTAGTATTCGGCCCTGCCCGCACCTCCCATCCTTCAGAACCTGTCCAAACGCAGGACTGTTAAAAACCTGAATCTCAGCCTCCCTAGAGCCCCTGATTTCTTCACCAGGTAGGAGGGGGTGTCCTTCCCATTTGGGATTCTGTGTTTTGAGGCTGATCACACAAATGACCAAAATAAAAGTCCCTTAGAGTCTATGACAGTTTTGACTTTAAACATGAAGCCAGTTAACAAGGGAAGCGACAATAAATCCAGTCCGGGGCATGACCTCTCACTAAATTGTCTCTTACAGTGTCCAGATTTCAGGCCAAGCTGTCCGTTCGATGCCCCTCTTCTCCGCGGGCCTCCCCAGTTCTTTTAGGTTGTGTTGCTTTCGCTGGCTCACTTTTCTCACTGCCAAGTTATCTCTGTGCAGCTTTCCCCCCATTTTCTGCCTCTGTTTTCCAAGTTCCTTCGGCACGACCAGAGCAACACGCCCACCCCTCGCTGCTCTGCTCTGCAAAATCCCTGGAGCTGCTGCCCTAGCAGTTTTGAAACAAGCTTTTGTCAGAACGTCTCATCCTCCCCAAGGCAGGCTGGTGAGAGATGGAGGCCTGGGTATTTGCTGAGAATAAGAACAAGGAGAAGGCAGCTGGAACCGAGCGGGGTGTTCTTTTTGTCCTTTGTCCTTTGCAAGGCTGTCTTGTATCCCTCGCATGGAACAGTCCCTGGGACACTGGCTCTGCCTGGAGCGGGACAGGGCTAACCAGAGGCTGTGTGTGCGGAGCAAAGGGTCTGTCAGTGATCACGATCACATGGTTCACACTCAGGGCTCATCAGAGAGAAAGTCGCCAGGGGGGCTTTTGGCTGTACAGTTAGCAGTTTCTTTGCTTCACAGGCCATGGGGAAGCAGGGTTGGTTTTATGGCCTGGAACCCTCTGTTTGAGCCGCACAGGCCTCACTGAGCGTGGTGCGATCCTTCCCTCCCCAGCAGATTTAAGAGGAAGCCACAGAGTCATTACGTGCATACCGCCCTGTATTTTCCTGCTGCTTTTCTTCAAAAGGAAGCTCAGTCATTGTCTTTGCTCAGCACCCGAGTAAGTGGATGATCCTGAGAGCCCAGGGGAGGTGTAGGGGCTCCACGAGCTAGGAACGGAGAGGAGGAGGAGGATTTTCCTGTGTGCATGAAGTTCTGAAGCACCTCTCTGTCCAGTGCCTTCGCGCCTGCACAGTAATAACGAGTGATCACAACAGTGACGACGATAACAATGTGCCACTGCGAGCTCGTACTGGGCACTCACCATGGGTCCCTGCATTTCATCCTCACAGGACTGTCGTGGGGGAGGCCGGTCCCCAATTTTACAGATGAGAAAAATAAGTCAAGAAGCACCTGTGTGATTCACAGGGCCACCCAGCAAGGTCATGGATGTGTTCCGAGGGCTACTTTTAAGGCTGTGCTCTTGCGCCCCTCATGCAATTGTGTAGGAAAAGCCATTGGCAAAGTAAGCCCCAGGAAATGTCCCCAGGGACAGCCAGCGTCAGGAAGGGAGGGAGAGAAGACCACCGAGGGTGAGCAGAGGGGAGGAGGCCTCGTGGTCAAGCGGCTGTCACTCCCGTGGGGCAGGAGTCAGGAGGTCTGGGGTCTGGGCGTGAAGGCCGGAAGTTTGGATGGGGGAGACGAAGAGGTGGGCAGCGGACGGACGGGCCTGGCAGCGCGGGGTGGGGGGAGCAGTCCTCCTGCCTCAGCTTCCAGAGTGCTGAGATTACACGTGTGTGCCGCCACAGCTGGCTTTGATACGTGTGACTCGACCTTCAGATCAAACAAGCCAAGGTCGATGTTCTCATTGTGGCTCCGAGACAAGCTGATTCTCCCCCGTCCTTCCAGCTCTCGCTCCCTCCCTTTCTTGTGTCTTTGAGGTTTCCTGGGCTCTTTATTCTTTTTACTCTTAATCACTGTGGACCAGCACTAAGTTTGATCATCAGATCCCTGTAGAGACTCGCTCACAGCTCCAGCTCCTGACATTTATGAACAATTTCTACTAACGTGGGGCCCGGTGACTCGGGCCCAGGTGCTGTTCTGTCTTCTGAGGAATAAAAGCCCAGAGGAGAGGCTGTCACATACAAGGTCGCCCACTTCTTATTTCCGGCCTGGGCCTTGCAGAAGCCCCAAGAGCCCAGTGCCGGTCCTCAAGTAACAGACGGCCCCCTAGCTGGCTTCACCGCCTCAAACTGTTGTGTGACTGCAGAGGGGCCTGACGGTTCCTTCAGAAATGGAAACAGGAAGTGGCTATGGACGAAACTGGTCTCCTGGACACAAGTTAATGCATCAAGCAGATGGGCCGGGTGTGACTGTGAACGAGCGTTCCTCCAAACGCACCGTAGCACAGCTAGATTTGAGCTTCCTGCATTGCCTGCAGCACCCTTGCAGGTCTGGGCCTCTGGGTAGCATTAGTGAGCTGGATATTTTTAGGGTTTGGGGGCATTAAAATGGGGCAAAGAACATAATGGAGAAGGGCATGTGGCAGAGATATGTCGCTCTAATACTGAGAACGTCCTTTGATAAGCGTGTAATGTTTCCTGAGCATTCAGTAAGAATAGGAAGCACTTGGCAGAAGCCGTAGTCCCATGGTGATTATGAAGTATTCCAACCCAGGGCACGGGAGGACTGGAGGACGGCAGGACTTCTCAACTGCTGCCAGTCGCAGCCCCTATTCTGGATTTATCTGCAGAGATGGGGCAGTGGCAGCAAAGCAAGGAACTGCTTCGGGCATCCCTGGAGGCCACGGCCCGAGAGTCACCCGCAGTAGGTATTCAAGCCATGTCCTCAATGCTAGGAAATCAGCAAGTGCTGCATCCCTGCCAGCTCCAGAAATAAACACAATACCTTGCCTCTTACTCTGCGCCTGTGATCTCACTTGCTCTTTTCAGGGAGAGGCCGTCCCTCCGGCTCCGTGGGACTGGCCGGGCTCTAGAGCTGCGCTTATAGAACCAGGCCCCTGCTGCTGGGTTGATTCAAGCTGGCCTGGTTTACACGGCGCAGACCGCCCGGGTTTGGCAGTACCTGGGATGCAGTGCGTTTGGGAATGATGGTGACCCCGGGATAGCTGGATATTGGGGTGCAGGAGCGATAGCGGGCCGGCTCCTCACACCTGGAAACAATATCCTGTGGCTTCCCAGACACCCTCAGGACAGGGACGAAGTTGAACCCGTGGGAGTGAGAGCAAGACAGCGGAGAGTTCAGGTCCGTTCACTCCCGTGGCCGTGTCTGTGTCATCTGTCCCCGAAGCTGTCTCTGAGTGAGGATAAGAACCATGATTCATGAGTTGCTAAAGACCGTGGAGGAAACCACTCTTATATAAACACCACTGATGTGGAATCGCTGCAGAAGACCGATTATTCAAAGCTGACTTTTATTGTACTTTCAGACCGAGTGCGTCGTCGTCCACATCCCTGTCCTTGGGCTTTATTAGAGGCTTCACTCTCTCTCCTCCTTTTCTTTCTTCTCTTTCTCTTTCCTTCCTCTCTTTTCTTCTTTTCTCTCCCTCTTTCCTTTATTTTGTTTCTTTTCTTCTTCTTTGCAAAGACCCAAACCTCAATAGTGAACACAATCAGGAGGTACAGTTTGAGTATCCTGGATGTAAATACCTGACGTCCCAAATCTGCAACTTTTCGGGCACCATGTCCAGCCCTGTGGCGGTGGTTTCCTCAAAGCTCAGGGGCACCCAAAACGCACCTAGTCACCCAGGCTACGTGGAGAAGCTGTGCGCAAGCCTACGTGAACTCTGGGTCTAAACCTGAGTCCTATCCCCAAGGTGTCTCATGAAGTACACGAAAACTCCCGAATCTAAAGGCTTCTGGCTCCACGCGCGCCTGCCCTGGCTCCTGAGCGAACAGGCCACCGTCGCAGGGGGCGCGGAGGGACCGGGAGGAGCCTGCGGCCCCACCCCGGG
>NW_022900942.1:59087240-59131755 GCF_012274545.1 Fukomys damarensis | reverse complement strand
GGGAAGGCTGTCCTGGGCCGCGGGGCTCAGGCCTCCAGGCGCAGCAGGGCGGAGAGCTGCGGACCAGCAGGCGGAGGTGGCACAGCGCTTTGCTTCACGCGGTTGAGGTCTCTTCTCAGCAGAGCGGTGCGGGGGCCTTGAGCCACGGAGAAACACCAACACCACCCTTACCATTTTCTTGGATATTTTCTTGTAGTCAATCATTTTAAGAGTTTTTATTATCGACCCATTTAAAATCCCATCTCCAAAGAAATGGTATTCTGTTGATACATAAAGGTTTTAGATGGCTGAAGTAGCGACGAAGTTTTTGAGCTCGCTTTTTCATTCTTTTTTCCTTTTCTTTTTGTGATACCGGGGATGAGGCCTCGGGCTGTGCATGCTCTGAGTTTAAGCCCTACTGCTCAACGGCTCCCGGGCCTACTGTTAAATTCCACCCAGAGCTTGATGCCATGTGATCCCTTACAGCATGCGGAGGATGTTTTATGAGATTTTCCTCTTTTCCGTGGAGTTGTGCTGTTTTCATTTTTATCTTTCCCACCACGTGTGCTTCACCAAGCGGCATAACCACAGCAGCCTCAGTGACTCCTTTCCTTAGATTTTAATTTCTCCCACCCCGTCTCAGTAATGGACAAGGTCGGTGTCCCCACCAGACCTCTTCAGATGCTTTTCAGCATTTTTGCACTGGCAGGAATGTGAGTCATGTTAGATTTTTTTTAGAAGGCTGTCTGGCAGACTTTCTTAAAATTTGAAATTCATATGTGTTCTCATCCAGAAGTCCCTTTTAGGAACCTGTGTTTTTATTTTTATGAGACAGATTTCCAGGAATGGGATAGCTGGAAAATATGCTGAGGAATTACTCATAGTAATGAAACTAAAGAAAAAAAAAATCCCAGTGCAAAACAACAAAGACCTAGCGGTTGTCAGTCGTTAGCCCCTGACACTACTATATGTCTGCTGAGAGAAAGAGGTGGAGATATCCTGGGTCAGTCGACGCCATTTCCTTATGGTTGGTGACTGGGGAAGGGGAGGGTATCAGACACAGTGTATAGGGGTCACTGCAGAAGAAGGGGGGCGTTGAGGTAAAAAAGTTATTACAGTAAAAGACACACTTCCATGAATCTGCTGCAAAATCTTCTCCTTACCTTGAACACACTAATCCCATCATTCTGGCCATTTTGCGAAGCTGTTTTGGTTTGTTTGTTTGTTTGTTTGTTTTGGTACTGGGCATGGAACTTGGGACCTTGTGCTTGTGAGGCAGATGGCAGAACCACTGAGCTAAATCCCCCGTCCTTCAAAGCCCTTTGGAAGTCCTCTTTCTTGCGAGTGTCTGTAGTTGCACTCTCGTGGCTGCCTCAGTAGTCTGAATTGATTTAAAACATTTTAAACATTTGCATTTAAAACACAGTCATTCTGACCTTCAGGAAGGGCTAGAAACTGCGTGGTGCCGGGTCTGGCAGATAACTTGGCAGGTAACAGGGTCCACACTGTGATGGTTTTCAAGCCCACATTTCTTTTGGATCGGCAGCGGCATTCTCCACGGACTGATCACAGCTTCCAAAGACGCTCCTGAGAGAGGACGTCCAGAACTGCTTCCGGAAGTGACAAGAAGGGTGGGGTGAGGACAAGTGAGTCGGAAGTGGCCATGGCGGCTTTGAGGGAGATGAACGGCAGTGTGTTTTTATTATAATACATTAAAAAATTTAAAGTCGGGCTGGGGATTTAGCTCAGAGGTTCCGCCACCTGCCTTACAAGCTCAAGGACCTGAGTGTGATCCTCAGTAGGGAAAAAAAAATTTTTTTTAAAGTCACTGTATATATTTTGGTTATATCTTGTATGAGTCTACTTCTGGAAATCAGACTAGACAAAATCAAGCAAAACAAAAAAGTCTCTGTATAATATGGCCAAAGGAAAGCGTAGATATATTCATATCTTAGCCACAAACATTTTTGAAGTAACTGGGAATGTCACCCAGATGACAATATTGTATCTGTTTCTTTGTGGCAAAAACTATTATCCACCTCCAATACTGTATGACAACAAGAATTTATAAAATTCAGCCTGAAGACATTAATTTAGAATAAAAGGCTTGGGCTGGGGGTTTAGCTCAGTGGTGCTGCTGCCTGCTTTGCAAGCACAAGGTCCTGGGTTCTATCCCTGGGACCAGAAAAAGAAAAAGAAAAAAAAAAACAAACCAAAAAACCAAAAAGCAAAGGTCGTAGGAACTATTTGTTTCTCATGATCAGAAGTAATGCTATTTTTAATTAGGCAGTGATTTTGTTTTACATTTCACTTTAAAAACATCATGATAGTTGCTCCTGAGGAAAACAAAATAGCAAGATGAGGAGTATGTCTTTCCAAAAACTGATAGGAGCAATGATAACGCATGTTTTATTGCAAATCATGCGGTGCATGGTGCGTGTCTGCAGGTCCCGTGCTGTGCTGTGCTGTGCTGTGCAGCGGACGTTACCTGGAGCGGGGACTAAGCGTGGGGGCAGAACAGCCAGTCAGACCCACTGCCGGGATCCCGAGGAGCGCAGCCGTGCTACTGTGATATCGGTCGGTTACGATTTCAATATGGAGTGTTCGCTAAACACTCAGGTATGGGGCTTGGCCCACAATGCAGTAAGGTTCAGAGGTGGGGGCTAGAGACGGGATTAACCCGCTGCTGAGTTAGTTCACAGGTCGGTGGACTGTTGGGAGGTGCGGCCAGTGGAGGAGGAAGGTCACTTGGAGGCATGCCCTTGGGTACTGTATCTCTTTCCTGGCCCCTTGCTCTCTCTTGCTCTGCTTCCTGGCTACCTCCGGGAGAGCAGCTCTGCTGGGCCACACCATTCCGCCATGATGTTCCTGCCTTACCACAGGCCTAAGAGCAATGGAGCCAGCTGACCATGGACTGAAACCTCCAAAACCGGGAGCCAAAATTAACTTTTCCTCCTGTAAGTTGTCACAGGGAAAGGACGCTAACAGGAAAACATCAGCAGTAGTTCTCTCTAATCCGACTAAACCCCTGAAACCGTTCATCACCCTCTCTCCCATCCTTCTCTCCCTGACCCTCCCAGTCTCCAGGAAACACTGCTGTAGCCTCTCCTCCTGTGTCCTCAGTGTATAAGCTTCCACACATGCAAGTGAGAAAATGTAGTTTTTGTTCTTGTGGGTCTGACTTATTTCACTTGACATAACAGTGTTGTCCAGATCAGCCATGTTGCTATAATGCCAGTGATTCATTCTTTTTAGAATGAATATTCTAAGAATATCCTGAGTAATATTTCATTGCTTATTCTGTTTTGTAGTGGGGATCCAACCCACGGCCTTGTGCATGCTGGGGGAGCAGTGTGTGCCTGAACTCCACCCCAGCCTCTGTTGTGTTTGTAGCGCATTTTCTTTATCCATCTGTTGATGGACACCTGGGTAGACTGACTATCTTGGCTACTGCAAAGCCTGTGTTAGATTTCAAATTGTAACTTGCTAAGATAGAAAAAATATAATTTATAATGTCAAATCAGGAGAAGAGAACAAAGGAGAATAGAGAAAACTTTATCTGGTGTATGACAGAAGCATAGAGAGGTGTAATAATTGCAGACACAAAATTAGATGGCTGAAATAAATTTAAGTACCAATAAACAAATGCTTCACTTAAGAGACAGGAAATTTCAGATGGTACTGGAGCATATATCCCATCACACTCTGTTTACAAGAGACATGCCTTAGAAACAATGACTTGGAAAGACACACAAAGAATCTTATAGACTCTGAAGTTCTTTCCAAACGGAAACGGCTGTTATTTGTTTAAGTTACCTCATTTACCGTGTTGTTCCCTGATTATCTTTATTTGATTCTCTCTTGCTAGAGTGGACAAACTTTTTGAGGGCGGCAATCATATATTTTTAACACTGGAAACTCTTTGGCACATGGTGGGCTCTGTATAAATATGAGTTAAGTGAATATGGGAACAGGTGGATGAGGAGGACAAGACAGTCAGCCTTTGAGTCACTTTACCAGTGTGTTTAGTATTTTACCAGTGTCTCTGTGAATGTTGTTTTCTTTAAGTTGGTGAAGAGTCCCCGGACTCTGGATTACTCAGATGTCAACTTTATGTTTTATTCCAGCTATTACTAATACCTTGGTTATTTAATGATATATTAGATCTTTATTTACTAACGTCTTCCCCTCCTAATGGAATTGGCTCAGTGTCACCGGTTCTCATCTTGAAAACAGATTGGTGCCAAATGCGTCAGATTTTGCACAGCCACGTGGCGAGTGTACATCAATTCTTCTTTCAGTTTTTCTTATTTATGTTGCCCAAGGTCATGTTTATGATTATTTCTGAAAACTATAATAATGTTTCGAGGCAGACACACCCACGTTTGTCAGTACTGGCTGTGTCACTTACAGAGCACGTGCCGCTCGGTAACCCCTGGAATTCAAACAGTTCCTATCAACACTTTGTGTGACACCATCGGGATTAGGGAGGTGTTGAGTGGTCGCCTCCATGCCTGGCTGGCCCGGGGCTGGCCAGGCTGCTCCATTCTGGCTTTCAGGTGGGCTTTGGTAGAAGGTAGTTGATGATTTTTGTCCCAGCCTCGAGAAGCAGGGCCAGGAGGCAGCAGGCAATGTCCTATTGGCAAAGGGCAAGACCTCTCCGTGGTAATTAATGTAACCCTCTCGACTAGATACGTGTTAGCCACGTTGTTGGGGCCTGTTTGCTTCTTCTGGAGAAACCGTTATCTGGATTTGGCTTTTATCATGTTACAATATTAAATCCAGCTTTACATTTCTGTGTGTGACATGCTTTAAAAGCATTGACTCATACCACGAGCCTAATTCCAAGTGCTCAGAATCGAGGCTGAGGCTGCAGGACACTAAACATCTGCATGCTCACGAACATCCCATTTTTGACTGAAAACTTCACTTGTTGGTATGGATTTTCTGACTTTCCTTGAAACTTTTGAGTAATGGCTATCAACAAAAAGCTGCTCAAATAATTCGTATTGGTGTTACTCACAACCAAAGTCTCTTGACCAACAATGAGTTATTTGTACAGAAAAGAGTGACCTACATTTTTCTCTTTCCACATTCCTCTCTCAAAACACTCGTGATCTCATCTGTGGGCTCTGGGTGGGACTCTAGAGGCCACTACCAAGAGGGGCCCAGGACTCGGGCTGGGGACTGTGTGCCCAGCAACCCATCTAGGCTCTGTCCAGTTCTGGGGAGCCCTGCACCATACAGGGCTGGGCACCCCCGTGGGCTCCTGCTGCAGGAGCAGACCAAACCGCAGCCCTGGATTCTGCTGACTGAGATTTGCATCAACCAAGAACATGGGGCCAGGGCTCTTCAGAACACTGGACTTGCAATGCTCAGTCTCTCAGGTTTGTGGCAAACATTTTTGATAACCTACAGTGCCTCCTGTTTGTTTGTGTCTAGTTCCCTTCATCTTCTAGATGTATAGTTCTTCTCCAGCACTTGAAATCCTGTTGATTTTTCAAGGTCTGGCTAAGAGGTGACTTCTTTTGGGAAAGCTCCCTTGATTAGATTCTCCAAGCTAAGCAGATGGAGTCCTGTAATCCACAAAGCTCTGAAAGTGGAAAGAGTTTGCATCATTTCTTTGGCTGGAAAGCCTGGCCCTTTGGAGCTTGATGCCTTCTATTCTCTTTATTTCTCTCAGTACGATGAACACTGTTGCCTTTGTATGGAATGACATGTTAATGTGCTGGATGACAGACGGATGCCCAGACTCTGACGTGGGTCTCGGATAACAAATGCTTGTGCACTACCTTATCCCTGTAGAATCTGAGAGGTTCCTACATGCAGGGGCTCCTGAGGGCTTCGGCTAAGGGACAGTGGACCGCACCTCTCTCTACAGGGCACTTTGCATCTTATGTATAGCGGTAATTACTTGCAAGTCTCTGAGCCTCAGCTTTCTCATCTCTAAAATGGGAATGATGCTATCCGTCCTGACATGAGCCGAGAGTTGCAGACGAATACAAGGCGTCATGCCGCGGCGTCCCTCCTCGCACTCGGCCTCGTGAGCTTTCTACTGCAGTTATTCTTGAGGCTCTGTGAAGAACCACTTTTTTGCAGCTGGAGCTTAATAAACGGTGTGTGATTCAGAGTCCAGTGCGGGAGGTAGGGACAGCTGGGGTGCTGAGAAGATGCCACACAGAAGGTGAGCTCCTCTGCCATCCCCAGCCAGAAATGAGGCGACTCATTCGGTGTGAGGCTTTGCTCCCAGCGTGAGAATTTAACCGAGAAGAAGAGACTTACTGCAAACAGTCTTTAAATGCACCCTGTGGCAACAAACCAAGGCACAGATTGGCCCAACACAATACCACGGTGGGCCCTTGGGACAGAATCTGTGTTGTCGCCAAACATCGAGATGCTTGATGCCAGGGGACTCAGTTCCCAACCCATACCCGTGGAGTCCCGATGAGTCACCTGCCACTCTTTCAGAGTCAGCTTTCACACACATGACTAGGGAATGCCAGGAGCGGCCTTTCCACACAGAGGGGCCCCCAGCAACTCCATTTGTTAGAAGTGATTTCTGATACCCGAATCTTTCTTGTGCCTCTCACTCCATTGGTTCAGTTTCTCCTTCTAGAGGATCTGAAGGTCAGATATGTCCTTCCTCCCACGGTAACTGTGTGTCCTGGGAGCGTTTTGGCTGTGTTGGGTGGAAGACACAGCTAAATGGTTGGAGAAGGAGGACCTTATTTTCCTCACAAAGCAGAGTTAGGGTAGGTCACTGTCTGCTGGTATAGCTCTCAAGGGTGCACGTGCTTTTACCTTTCTGCTTTGCCATTCTTGGGGAGCTGCTGTGGTGTTCATGTTTGTCACCTCTTGGCCACGCCTGCCAGGTCACTGTGTCCTTAGCAAGAAAGAGAAAGAACTGGGGAAACAAGGCATGTGAGCAGTGCTTTCCTTTCTATAAGGAGAGCAAACACATCTTCTCCAGCCCTCATTCCTCTGACTTTCCGTCCCCAGAACGGGCCCGGCCGTGAGGATGTGAGTATGAGCACTCGGTGGTTTAGACCCATCGGAATTCTGTGTCTGGCCCTTGGGCAGCCTCTTCTTGGATCAAGAGGCCTTATGGCGACTACACAAATCCTTTTGGTCATTGGAAGATGGGGGTAGGGTGAAGAGCCTGGATGGTGGTGAACCTGGGCAGAGAAACTACCACAGCCACTACCTCAAGGATTCCAAGATTGGCCCGAGTCTCCCTGTAACTTTCTTTGACTTTGAAGCACATGCAGTTTCCTTACCCAGCTCTCTTTTGGCCATGTTGGTGGCCTCCTGTGGGCAGCCCTGCTGGGTGCCTGGGACTCAGATCCGTCTTCCCGTGTGCCTAGCAGGGGTGCGTAGAGCAGCGGGACTCATCTCTCCTGCACAGCCTAGCACGTTGTATTCGCACTGTTGTCTTCTGTGGCAGTCACGTCATGGGCTGGCTGGCCTGGAGTTTGAAGTCAGTTCTTCAGTTTCATGGGAACTGCCCACAAGTTGAATCTCTGATCCAATTTTCTCCATGATTGATTTTTTTAAAAACCCTAAATGAAGCCTGCGACGTGCTGATTTGGGGAAACCAAAGTATTAAAATACAGTAAGGGTCTATTTTGGTTAATCTTAAACAGCTGTTCATTTAAAGAAATATGTTTGGAGGACCAAGACCTGAATTTTATAAAAAGCCTTTTAAATTTTTCTACAGAAGCCATAGGTAGCATTGATATATTTATTGCTGCATATGGATTTAGAAGAAAAACTGTCACCTCTTTATGTTTCCTTTTGCCTTTCTCTGGCACATTATTGTGTGCTACCACTAGGCCACACCAAATCAATTTGATTTATGCTACAATAGAGTGGAAAATAGAAGTAAGACACAATGACTTTAGTATGTTCAATAACAAACGTGTAATGGAGAACTAATGCTTTTGGAAATATACATTTTCACCACATCTTAGAAAATATGGGACTCTAGTACTCGGGTGCTTTTTGCTTTAAAGCATTTTTATCCCACATAGAATTAGTACGTCTTGAAAAGTGGAAGTGTTGACAGACTACAATGATCACATTTAGTTTTGTGATATCTAGCATGTATCCAGTTATCTTCTGAGTTGCCATGAAATATTGATTATCACCATCAATGACTTTAATTAATTTCATATATAGATGAATAGATACGGATGAATGTGGGTAGAGAGATGACTTGCAGAAGTTAGAGGAGGGTGATATGCTTTATAAAAGTCCACCTCCAGAACAGAATATCTCCCATGCAAACCAGGGTCAATCGCAGCTGCATACTGTGATGTGACTTTGTTACGGATGCCGTTACTCACCCGCAGAGCGAGTGGCAGGTTTCAGGGCCTGACAAGAATATTCTGTGAATGTTAGGACTGATTCCCAATCTGTTTCTCTCAACGAATCTCTAAAAGGCCCCTGAGATGATGACAGGGATATTTATTTCATAAAGCCCACGAGTGCTCTGTGAGCAGCCCAAAGAGAACAGCGTTCGTTTCCAAACTGACACACAGAACCGGAAGTATCGTGTGTTTGTCGACTTTTAAAAGTACACGGTCGTCCATGGGGCTGAACGGGATGGTGTTCTGTGAGCTCCGCCAGTGCATCAAAACGAGAACATAAGACAGTGATTTAAAGGAAAACAATAAAAACAACAGCGCACGATACTCCCCACTGTACGGAAGGGATGATAGCATTAAAGATAAGAACCTTGGGGGATGTAATTAAGAATTTAAGGGCTGATCTTTGTGTAGCTTTCAAAAGTAAGTTAGTGGCTCACTTCTGGCTGTGGCCGAGTGAGGGATGGCAAACTGTGCCCTTGTAAAGCAACTCTACGCAGGGCCAAGTTGAGAAAAAGAACCACCTGCACCTTACAAACTGACCAAAGCGGAGAAGCATTTCAGCTCCAGGAGCTGCTGAGGGCGGGCAAGGAGCAGGGCCGCAAGGACTGGGCGCGTGGAGCTCTTCTCCCGCCCCAGCTCCGGCCCTGCGAGGTGTGAGGTGGTCACCACGCGGGCCCCCCGGCCCGGTGTGGGTCAGCGGCGGTGCTCACTTCCCGCAGAGGCCCTGGTCCTGACCACGGGCCTCAGGGACCTTATGGCTCAGAAGCCTTCAGGCGGCTCCACTTTTCAGTCTTCTGTGCCCACAGGCAGCTTCCGCGGCCGCGGATGGATGGACGGCTCTTTGGTCAAGGTGGTGGAGCACAACCTGTCCAGTCCCTGGCTTCCGGTGACACCGTGAGGGTGCGGGATGACCACAGGGAGCGGGGGAGACGGCAGGAGCGGGAGACGTCGGTGAAGCGGACTTCACCAGGGTCCAGGTGGGTCAGCAAGGCGATCGGCCAGCAAACAGCGATACCTCCAGACAGTAAGGAAACCCGAGGGGCAGGAAGGCCAGCTCTGCAAGTTGTTACAATGTATTGTCACAGATGTCGCGTTTTTAACAAAACAATTTTGAAATATTCGAAGAAACGAGAAAGCAGGACTATGATGGGGGAAAAGCAATGATGAGAAACTGCCAGTGTTCGTGGGATTTAGAGCACCAAGATTTCAAGATATCAGTCAGACAGAAATTATAAAAATGAACTAAATGAAAATCCAGAATTGAAAATACAATAAATTAAAATTAGAAGAGCTCAAGAGCAGAGTTGAGATGGCAGGAGAAAAAATTCAGTAGGATAAAACACTGGATAAAAGTTAGTATCTAATGACTGTCTATAGAGGTCTTAGGTCCAAAGATACAGATAGATTGGAAAATAAAAGGATGGAAGACTCCTACGACATGCAAATAGTAACCAGAAAGAGAGTTTCTGCTTTAAGAAGCCAGAAAAAGAAAACTAAACCTAAAACAAGCAAATAAGATATTAAAGCAGAAATTTAAAAGAAAGAGAAAATCAATGTAACCAAAGGTTGTTCTTTGACAAATGTTTAAGGAAAAAAGAAAAAGAAAAATCTTTAGTAACCTGACTGAAATAAAGAGAAAAGACACTAATTTCCAAAATTAGGGATGAAACAGGGGCATTACCACAGAAATTAAAATGTATGTCAGAAAATATGACAAACATCTTTAAATCAATTTAGCAACTTAAACAAAATGGACCAATTTCTTGAAAGACATAAGATATTCCAGCAATTCTACACTGGAGAAATGAAAAAATATCTGCATAAAGACCTGTACATAAATTTTTATAGAAGTAGTATTTATAATCACCAAAAGTTAAAGTTAAGTCAAATGCCTTTTAATGGGCAATACATAAATAAATTATGCTTCCTTCATACGATTGAAATTCTCAACAATAACAATAACAAACTGTTGATATACACAACAATATATGAATCTTGAATGTATTATGCTAAGTTAAAGAAGTCAGACTCAACAGATTGCCTCCTAGCAGGTACCATTTATATGATATTTTAGGTTTTTAATTTTAATTTAATTTAATTTTTTGAGACTATGTAGTCTAAGGTGGATTTTTTTTTTTTTTTTTTTTTTTGTACCAGGGATCAAACTTGGGTCCTTGAATTTGTGAGGCAGGCGGTGGCACCACTGAGCTAAATCCTGGCCCAAAATGCATTTGAACTCACTGTGTAGCCCAGGCTGGGCCCAAGTGTGCAGCAATCCTCCTGCCTCAGCCTCCTGAGTGCTGGGATTACAGGTGCACACCACCGTCCATGCATGGCTGATATTCTGGAAAATGCTAAATTATAGAGATGGAAAACATAAGAAGATATGATGATCCAACCCACGATTTCCTAGAATCGCCCTAATTTAAATCTGTGGTCTTGCCCTGGTGACATGACTAAAGGGCAGTGGGGCAGGAATGGCCCAGGACAGCCTCGCCCTTCTGGCCGAGAGCGGCGTTTGCGGCTGCACTTGGGAGGGCTGCCTGTCCATGGCTGGCGCTGCAGGCTGGGAGATGGAGGCGCGTGTGCCATCTGCAGGAGTGGAACGAATTTTAGGTGAGAGGTGAGTGAGACAGGCCGAGCATCCCCTCAGAGGCGCACGGCTCCCTGCTCTGTCACTCTCCAAATGGCCCGCCTCACAGGGACTGCTTCATCTGGCTGGTTAATAGCTTTCTAATGTTTTACAGTAAATGTTTGCAAGTGAAGAGGTTAAAAAAATGGAGTGCCTATTTGATGAAAAATGAGGTGCTGAATTTCCTTTTTTTTTTTGAAGAAAGTCTATGATGGCAGTGTAGGTGGCACACGATGGCTGACGTCCGAAGTGCTGTTGTGACAAACTGTCAGAGGTGACTGAGGGATACGAGCGTCGACGTCCAAGTTGGTAGTGATGTTAAGCCGTGCAGTGGGGTGGATGGTGGTTCCTTAAAAAGAGGCGGCCCAGAACCTGGGAATGTGACTCAGTTCAGAAAAACTTTCTTTGCGGATGTGGCTAACGGGAGGATCTTGAGCTGAGGTCGTGCTGGAGGATCTAGGTGGCCCCAAATCCAACAGGTGTGCTCAGGACTGACAGGGGAGACACAGGAGGAGGCGGTAGGAAGAGGGGCAGCGGTGGCCGATGTGGCCATAAAGCAGGCTGAGAGCCCCAGAAGCTGAAAGAACTAATCCATGCCTGTGTCCCTGACCCCAGAGGGGCACAGCCCTGTGGACCCCAGGACCTCGAATGTATGGCCTCTAGGTTGTGGGTGTAAAACTGTTCTTTTAATTCAGCAAGTTGGAATTACCACGCAGTCTTCTAAACCAAAGGGAAGACCAGGCTGAGGGTCCGATTCAGCGCGTGGCTGTGGAGGACAGGCTTTTGCAATGACCCGGTGAAGTCTAACTCCGGCTTTGACTAAGTATCTGCTCCTCTAAATTCACTTTGCTGCGTTTCAACTCCTTTGCATGAGAGCAAATGAAGCTATGGGCCTTAATAAATGGTCCCCACGGGCAGGGAAAGACCTTTGCGCACAGTAAACGGTAACAGTGTTCATCACTGTCACCAGATGCTTGAAAAAGGCGATCAGTTCATTTCAGCAGTGCCTGGATTTGTTTCATCTAATTCACGGAATTAATCCAGTTCATGGAAGCTCCTCGGTGGAGTGGGAACATCTGACATCTTCACGAATAAAATTGTAAGATCAGTTGGGAAGCCCATCCCTGGAGACAGAAATTCGTGTCACGGTTGCTTTTCCTGCTGTTTGTGCAGAACCGACCCGATGCAAATGTGGGAGTCTCAATGAGCACCAGTAGGGTCACAGCTGCCGTGGAGCAGCAGCTCAGGTAGGGACAGAGGTGGTGAAAGACAGGGTCTCCCACAGGAGGGCTCCAGGCAGTGCGCGGCCGCTGTCAGGCCCGAGGGGGATTAGAAAACTCCCAGTCCCTCCCTGCCCCCTCCCTGCCCCCCACCTCCTTCCCTCGCCCCCTACCTCCCTCCACCTTCCTCTGCCTCTCCCTCCTTCTCTCTCTTCCTTCTCCCTTCCCTCCGGCCCTCCTTCTTTCCTCATGTGATTGTGTAACTTTTCACAGTCCCAAGGCGATGGAATAGTATGGCGAACCCCTACGGCCCTGTCTCCCGGCCTCCCTGCCGGTATCCACACATCGTGCCGAGTTTGCTTCGCTCCCCTCCCTCCAACCTTTTATTTTTGCTGAGGCGGCTTGAAAGAAAACCTAGAATCATGTCGCTTTGCTCATAGACATTGCCGCGTTCTGAACGATTTCTTTCTGCGAGCAAGACCGATACACATTTATTACTGAAAATTTAGAAATACTTCATAAAGGGGGAATTTAAATTGCCCACACTCCTGGAACCCAAATCACTTTAAGTTTTGAGGGTTTCCTCTCTCAATCTTTCTGCATCTATGTGACTACATAGACACACATATTTAGTACATCGTGTACATCTATCCAAATGTTGATCGTGCACTCCTGGGGCCTGGGAGAGCAGGGGGAGCCACCCCTTCTGGTTGTCACTTCTGGCTTCTGCTGGATGCTTGCTCTTGACTCCGTGACTTGCACTGACCCTGGCTGTGGAATTTACTCTTCCCTTGATGATCTCGAGAGAGACCACACATACAGAAACCGGTGCGTATGCGGCAGACCCTCCTAAGGGTTTGGGGAGGACGGGAGGGAGGAAGAGCTTACATCTTCAAAGTACAGCATTTAAAACAATACTTCAGAGCCCTGTGCATGGTGGTTCTCGGTGGAGGGCGATTTTGCTGCTCACGGGACATTTCTGGCTGTCACAGGTGCCCCTGGTATCTGAGTAGAGACCAGGGCTGCTGTGAACTTCCTGTAGTCTCGGGATGGATGCAGCCCCAGCCGGTGTGCGCTGGCGAGAGTCCCCTGGCGAGAGGCCTCAAGCCCTGGGTGGTGTGTGTGGTGCTCGGTGACTCCCCAGGTTACCCTCCAGTTCCCTTGTCATTGCTCTTCCTCCTCCCAAGTTTTTCTCTCTTCCTAAAACGGAACATGTCCACTGTCCCTATTTTCCTCATTTCACAACAGATTTCCTTTCCCCACCTCGAAAATCTGGATGAATACAGCCCCTGCTGTGTGAGAAATTCCGCTGTCACCTGTTGAGACAACAGTGCTTTCAGGCTCCTTATTACACATCCGCAGTCAGCCAGCTGCACTAGTGGGTGACCAAACCCATCGAGCTTGCCATACTTGAGCAGCACATTTTGAATATTCTCCCCTTGCTTACCCAGTATCCTACGGTTTGCCAAGCGTTTCTGGTTCTGCTCGCCCATCTGACACTTATCTGAGCTCTCGATTTCCTTCTGGTGAGTGAGGGCAGTGTCTGGTGGCAGCACTTCCGGCGGCCTGGGTATCCAGACGTCACCACGCGAAGAGGCCCTTGGCGAGGCGGTGTGCAGACGGGGGAATAAATGGTATTTTGTTATTTTAAGTCATGCGAACTTTGGGGATGCTGGTGACTGCAGTCTAATCCCAGTCTGTCCTGATCAGTGCCGCAACCCGCACAGCGTAGGGTCCGATGCTGGGGAGAGCGGCGGGAGATGAAGAAACCAACACCAAGGTGATGTTTGAAAGCTGGGACCAGGGGAGCCGCGGCTTGTCTGAGCTAATGGGGCACCATGTGCTCCTTATTTGTAATGGAAGGCGAACAGGAAGACAGGGCATGCGGCCTCGGTGGAATATAGCGCGGTCTTTTCCTATCCAGGGCATGGCAGGAGGGAACAGGGAAGCATGCACGATGCAGCTGTCTCGGGGGCTGTGCCCTTGCTGCTCTCATCTGTGGAGGAGAAAGGGAGCAGAGAGGAGGAAGAACCGTCCTCAGGCTTGGCCCCCGGCAGATCGGGCATGTGAACCCTTTACTACGCTTGTTCAGAGACTTGCCCTGGGCAGGAGACAGGGTCACTGCATCCAACGTCCAGAGGCCTCACCCTGCGTGGTCCAAACCAGCAGTGGTCACCGCATTCTTCTTTCCGGCGAGGAGTTCAGGGCAGGCATTGACTTTCCCTGAGAGGCCGTGGGAGGTCTGAGGGGAGGCCCAGGAGCCTCTGGACATGGTGTGGGGCTCTGTACCATCTTGAAAGGGTGAGGGGGCCACGTGTGGGCAGCGAGGCCCCACTGAGGGTGCAGAGATGGACGGAAAGAACAGACTTCTTGATGACTTTATGGAAGCTGGGAATCCACCAGCCCTGCAATTTCTCCTGCCTCAGACCTCCTGAAATGTGCAGCTGTTAACAGTCCTTGCTTGAAGGCGGTTTCAGTGTTTTATGTTGCTTGAAACTGAAAAATCCAGGTGATATGTCAAGTTGACCACTGTAACGTTATTTGAATGGTAGAGCACGTCTAGACTGTAATATACTTATTTAATCTCCCATGACTTGACCTTTAGATATTTTCAATGTTCAGTCACTATAGCATTAAAAGGGCCCTTTCTGAAAATAATGCCAAATAAAAGTTGTTAGCATTTTTCAGTTTCCTAAGAGAGGAAAGCCTGCCTCCATTGAACTAGAGCTTCGCATTCTACTTGGTCCTATTTCTGTCGTTCTACTTCTCACATGCTCTGCAGGGCTTGTGTCCTTTGATTTGGTAAAACAAACCCATGGTCCTTTGCTTATATAAATGCAAAGCTAATTCCACATATGAGTCTTTGGAGAAAGGATGACAGAAGATTATGGGGCAGAGAGATTAAGTGTTGACTTCAGTGTAAACATGTATTTTAGCATAAAGAGTTATGGCTCCAGACTTTCTTACTTCTTAGGGAAATGTACCATTTTTCTGTGTATGAATTTAAATTCTTTAAAATCTGAGGTTCAGTGTTCTCATTGCATATCATCTAGGTAAAGTTGGGGATGTGTATCAGTCAGTTTTCTGTGACTGTAACAAAATACCTGAGATATTCAGTTTAAAAAGAGGAAAGGTTTATTTTGGCTCACAGTTTTGGAGGTTTTAGGCTATGACTGATGGGTGCTGGTGCTTTAAACCTGTAGCAAGGCTGCACATGGGATGGGAGCACATGGTGGCAGAAGCTGTTCACTTGATGCTCAGGAGTGAAAGGGAGAGAGAGAGGGAGTAGGAGAGCAGGGTCCCCTTATCTCCCACCAGGCCCTACTTCTCAAAGTTATCCAGCTCCTCCTGACAGTGCCCAGGTAGGGATGAGGGATGAGGTGTGTAGCACTTGAGCTCTGAGAGGATGTCCCAGATACCATAGCAGCAGAACTAGCCTGAGAGGAGCTGCCTGTCTTTCCTAACATCCGGGTACAGAAGAAAAATCCTATAAAAATAAGACCTGGCTCCTGAGAGCACTTTCCATTTTTTCAGATGTCCTCTCTGCTCTAAGGAACTGCTGTGGTGGCAGGGGTCGCATCGCACATAGAGCAGAGGACCCGAGGTTGCTAAGCAATCCTGCCCCTTGCCAGCCGAGTGTGCTGGAGGAGCCCCCACCCCACACGGAATCCCAGGATCTTCTTGAACCCAGTGCAGACATGATAGAGAGCTTATTTAGTTCACGGAAGTATTCTGATCACTTTTCCCCCCCTTTGGTACTAGGAATCAAACTCAGGACCTTGCGCTTGCCAGGCAGGTGCAGTGCCACTGAGCGCCATCCCCAGCCCTGACCGAAGTATTTTGAAACACGCCTCTTCATGTAGGCGAAATGGAAACATGCCGGTAACAGTTTCTGTTTTCTGAGGTCAAAGGAAAAATACGTTGAAAGCTGAGTTCCTAGCCATTTAGTGGAGGAAATACCATTTTTAACCACACAAATAATACATAATCAGTGTTGAAAATGAAAGACACACACACACACACACACACACACACCCCACCCTTTGTTTCTAGTCCATGAGAGGCAAAAGCACTGATACTCTCGTTTTGATGGGTGAAATATATCAATATCATCCTTTGAGTTTTCTTTCCTTGTGATTCTTCTCAAGGAACTCGTGGCTTTCAGGTTGTATATATATCACCACCTGTATTTTAGATTAGCAGTGCAAAAAGCTTTCTTACAAATTATTGGTCTGGTTGGACTTAACTTTGCTGTAAAGTAGGAGAGATGTGTCTTATACTATCCTGTAAGAGAGCCCTGTAAAAGGCACTCACCACCACTTACTGAATGACCCTTTTACTGCTAATTTGAGTGGCAATTTTTCCATACCCTGAATTACTACATATAATTGAGAATGTTTCTGGGTGTGCTGTTTCTCTAATTGTCTATCCATTGCTCAATCATTTCCACATGTTCTGATGAACTATTTTGGGTTTGTTTGTTGGCTCCTTATTGTTTTGTTTTTTTGAGGCAAGGTTTCAGTGTGTAGTTCAGATTGGCCTGAAACTCAGAGATCCTCCTGCCTCAGCCTCCCAAGTGATGAGATTACAGTCATCACCACCATGTCCTTGTTTTAGTAAACTTTATAGAAGATTTTAAGATCTAATTTTAAGATCTAATAGTGGCCCTCAGCCATTATTTCCAAACACCAATTGGCTTTCTACCTTGTGTATTGTTTCTGAATATTTTAGCATTTTATTTTCATGTTGTAGACACCCATGAAGATATAAAAAAATCTCCTACACTCACAAAAATATAAAAATCTGAAGTGACAGAGAACATATAATAATGCCAGGATCAGGAAGAAAGATATTTAAATTGTAAGGAAATTAGAGTTGAGTTTAGGAAAAATCCCAAGGATTCACCCAAGGATTCCCTGGCCTTGCTGCCTCTGAATATACCCCCAGCCCACACCTTTTAGTATGGAAATTAGTTAACACTTTATATTTGCCATGCTGATTTCTCCATCAGAATGGGCTCATTTTAGGGCAGGTGCTAGGTCTGAGAGAACTTCAGCACTGTGGCACAGTGACTAGGACCCAGGAAATGCCCAAAAGCCATTTGGTGAATGGATGACTGGTGCTCCAGACCCTCCCTGCCCTGAAAATCCACAGCTTCGTCCTTCATGTGTCCGCTGACTCTGGAAGCTTTCCCAGCTGGTCCGTGCTACCCAACATGGTTTCCTATTTACACAACTCTGCGCAGTCATCTAGACCTTTTCCCGTGGACCTTTCAATGGCTTCCACCCCGCTTCTTTCCTCCCGGCGTGGTGGCATTAAGTGGTATCCGTGAAGCAACACAACTTCAGACACAGGGCGAGCGCCCGTGACTTCCTCTCCCTGTGTCCCCGGATCCCGAATTCCCTTGTGGTTTGGCAGCAGCAGTGAGCAGGTGAAGCAGATCCCACTGAGTTTTACCAGGGTTTCTCACATAAGAAACAATGTGCATCTGCTTTATTTCACTTTACATTATGGCCTCAAGGTGCATCCATTTTCCTACAAATGTCTCCAGTTACCCTTTTTTAAAAAATTCTTTGGTACCCAGGATTGAACTTGGGTCCTTGCGCTTGCAAGGCAGGCGGCAGAACCACTAAGCTGAATCCCCGGCCCATCTACTTATCCTTCTTTATGGCAGAGTAGTACTCCACTGTGTACAGATGCTACATTTTCCTTGCTGTTCATCTGCTGATGGATGGAGAGAAGGCTACACTGAGATTCCATCTTCCTCCAGAAAGAATAGCTACTACCAAGACATCAGCCCTTGCTCTTCTTAAAGGATAAAGAATGAGACTTTCATGTTGACACTGCAGCCTGTGTGTTCTGGTGGAGCTCGAGAAGTGGGTGCGTGTTCATGACGCCTTCTCCCGCAGGGGACCCTCCCGGGCTTGTGGCTCTGGGTGCCCTGCCCATGCCAAATGAAAACCCAGAGGTGAGCTGCAGCCATGGAAGGCCCTCTGCTTACAGACAGCGGCAGGGACACAGAGCAGTCGGGTGACCCTGCTGATGGAGACAGCTCGTCTGCCTCATCCGAAACGCCGGGATTGCTGCTCTCCTATAGAAGGGAAGAGTGGGGCGTGGTGGCGCGGCCTATATCCTGGGTCTTGGGAGGCTGAGGCAGGAGGATCACTGCGAGTTCAAGGCTACCTAGTTCAAGGCCAGCCTGAAAGACATAGTGAGACCTTGTTTCAAACAAAACAAAATAAAACAAAGCAAAGGAAAGGAAAGAAAATAAAATGGCGTGGTTGAGTTCTTTCCCTGCAGTCCTCCATAGCGACTTTATTTGACTTGGAGCTGAATTTAAGAGAATTCCTACAACCCACCAACCCACACCCAGCCTTGAGGTTGGAGACAGCTCAGTCATTGCTTTGGTCAGGACGCAGCCAACAGCCCAGGACAATCTCTGTACTTCCCAGAGTGCATCTGTCCGTCTGTCCAGCACCGGCTCCTCCTCCTGTGGAGACGCCAGGCCCAGCCCGACCGCACGTGCTCTGCCCGGCACTGTGCCCTGCCTCGCTGGGTTTCCTGGCTGCTGGTTTCTGTCCACAGTGGCGACCTCGGTGTGTCGCCCATGAGCAGGCCTTGGCTCCTATAGCCAGTTTATCCCTCATGGCAGAGAGGGGCAGGGGTGGGCAGTGGTTTCCTTTGTCGCCACACAAGGAGGCTTTGGAAGGGCTTCTGAACACTCAGGTTCCGGGGGCAGCAACCCCGGGGATGACGGTACCACCTTAGCCTTCAGGTCCACAGAGGGTCGGGAAAGAGGTCCTGTCTAGGTTATGCTGCATTGATTCTGAAATTGGTGGGGTGGCTGGTGGCCAGGTCTCCCCTCCCTCACGCAGGGAGTGGACAGCAATGGAGCAGTTTGGGCGGACAGGAGCACTTGCCGGTTGGGAGTCAGCGGCAGAGCCGGGACCACTCCCGTGTGCCCCAGGCCTCAGGAGCTGCCTTGTTTCAGTCTAAACAAACTGAGGCCCAGAGAGACTGGGCGAATGGTCCAAGGTCACAGAGCAGAACTGAGCCTGTGTCACGTGCATAGGAAATGGCCCAGAAAGGCTTATTGCTAACGGTGTTTACATTGTGAAGAGAAAGGAAAGAAAAAGTGACGGTGTCCCCCAAATCCACCTACTACCTCTCGGGAGCAAGTGGGCGAGGCTGCCTTTGGATCAGTTTCACCTTTCAGCATTGTTTACACCACTCTGGTATGTGTCCCCGCGTGAGCATTTCCTTGAAAAAAAATGGCATCATTTTACAGTCGTAGGTGTGAGACTGTGTACGTGGCCTCGTGTTTCATCTCTCCCCTTCCCTCCACCTGGTGTGAAGTTCTCCACGCTGTGCAGTTCATCGCTCCCAACTGCTGCGTCTTATTCCAAAGCACACACCCGCCGCCTTCCAAGAGTGGGCATCTGGGTTGTGTCTACCTCTGCTCTACAGTAACGCGGCGCTGGGTGCCCTGGGTGTGGCGCGAGTCCTTGGGGGACATAGCTCCTCTGTCCTTTCAGGGCAAGTCCCGGCCGAGAGGAGCAGAGCCAGGATGGTGTAATATTTGTTTTAGCTGCAGCCAATAGGAATGGGAGGGCAACCCCTTGAAAGGGACTGCTACAAAGAGAGCCATTAACGTGGATGTAAATCACGGTAGCTTCGGGGACAGTTTAATAACAACCTGACTTTTTATTGGGTGACTAGGAGACGGACCAGCTTTCGCCTCGCAGTCTTGTGGATCTTTTGCAGAGAGAGAGATTCCATCTGAACCAGGGTGGAGATTACTGAGGGCAGAGGGCTGCTCTGGGAGTGATGGTCATAAATCCAATTAGTTACTCACTTTCTCTTTTGCTTCAGGCCCCGTTTTCCCCAAAGTGTAGAGGACAGAGCCTGTTAGCAATCTGGGGCTGCCAGTCCCTGGGGCTCCGAGCTACCACTCCATACCAGGACACCGAGGTTTCTTGCGTGGGAAAAGGACCGGGATGATGCACATCAAACTGTGACTGAGGGGACTTCAGGGAAGGGTGTGGCAGAGGCGGAGGGGCAGGCGCTGAGGGGACTGCCACACTTAACCCAACTGCATGTGGCCCCCATGGAGAAATGGGTTTCTGTCTTACCTGCGCAGTGAGGAGTGAAAAGCGATGTGTGTATCCGGACACTTTGGCAATAATGGAGCTCGTGGAAATGCCTTTTTACGGGGCGTGTGGAGGTCACGTGGCCAGGGGAACCTGCGTTTGTCCCCTGGATTCTCTGCATCAGTCCCGGCCACGTGTGAGCAGCCGTAGAGACACGAGGGAGCCCCCGAAGCGGCTTGGATCCCTGGTCCACGTTTGAGACCTGGACACTGATTCCTTGCGTGTTCCAGTGTCCCTCCTAGAGGAGATTCTGAGTGTTGCAAATGCAAAGACTCGATACGCGTTTGAAGTGACGGCTCTGACAAATACCCTCCTACGTTGTCTACGAGTATTGAAATACCACTCCGTACGTACCCCAGTTAGGACAGGTCAGTGAAAACTAGAACGTATCCAAAACTCAAGAAAACAAATTCAATAACGATGAAAAGACACGGAGGAGAGCTTCTGGAGGGTGGGAGTGGTCCCACAGATTCATTCTTTCCCTTATTACATTTGCACTTAGGGCAAAGACGAGTTGATCTTGTGAGTTGCTCATTGTGTTTTATTTAACTTATTATTGTAATTGGAATACAGCTATGAATGACTAAGGCACAGTTTCGCAACAGCTGATAAAAGACGCACAGGTCGTGGGCTTGGATCCCAGCCCTGCCACTTGCCGGTCACCATAAGTGAGTGATGTAACCTTCCGATGCTTAGCTGTACTACCTGTGAAATGTGAATGTGTCACCCAATTCATATCATCATGTGGAGATTCGGTAGCACACACTACCTGCTCAGTGCCCGACACCTCGTGAGAACTCAGCGAGGATGTCTGTTACTATTTTAGTCAGTGTGTGCTCGTTAGTACTGTTGTTTCATGGACTACTCCAGGGATCCAGGACATGCTTGTTAGGTATGCGAACGTCTTGGTTTGAATTTCTCAAAAGCAGAGTCTGAGACGAGGATTTGTGTGCAGTGTTTATTTGGAAGCTGTGGTCCCAGGAATGGCGTGAAGTGGGTCAGGGAAGGGAGGCCTCGGATAAATGATTCTCGAGGACAAGTGGACACAGCCCTGGGACCTTCTGGAGGGCCGGGTGCAAAGAGTGTGGGGTGGGACTGCACTGCTCCAGCGTCTCTGTGCTCCGTACACCCAGGCTCCGACTAGGACGAAGTGTTCCTGTGCTGTCGTTATGAGGTCCCTGTCTCCACCAGCTGACGGGCCAGCTCTGCTCCCATTAACTGATAAAGGGTACCGTTTCTGTTTCAAAGTGTCTCACCATGGTACCCACAGGCGACACTAAGTTTCAGTTTATCTTTTAATCATTCCATTTAAAGTTGAGGCAGGTTATCTCTCAGAGGCGGATTCTCAAAATATAAGTGAAAAAGATTCTGGAAATCACAATGCTCTTTATAGAGAATATTGCGTTCAATGCAGACAACCACAGGATTCTGGCTGGTTTCAGTCCAAGACATGATAGGAAAAATGATTCCAAGGAGTCTGACCCTGTTAGGAAATTCTTAAGGCGGACCTGCAGGTGCACAGGGAGTTAAATACGATGACTCTTTATGAGTTTCTGTGAATGTGTTTGCTAAGTCATCACTCACTGGGTATCTGCTGGAATTTAGCAGCACATAAGCAATGAGTGGAACGCACCACGACTATAAGAAAAACATTAAACACATAAATTTTACCCATTTTTATATTAATCCGAGATAAAGAATCCCCAAGTCTCTCGCAGTGGCAAAACGTCTCTATTCTGTAAAATGCCGGCATCTGAGAACCTATTTAAAAGGTAAATTAAATTGCTATGATGTCAATTGAGGCAATGTTCACTAATCAGAAGGAGGACATTTCCATGATTCCAGGCACTTAGAAGTTTCCAAGAGGGACAGGTCATGGCTCTGTGGATTCTACCTCTTAGTGACGGTGAGGACAAAAAAAATATAATGATGGTGAAGACAAAACTATGAACTTCCCTAGGGGACATTTCACTCTTCTCTTGGGTCACAGGAAACTGTGTGTATCCATGTGTGTGAGCCTGAAATCATAAAATGATTTGCTGATGAAAATGTGTAACTTAATTATACTGTATTGTATTCAAGAGTAGAACACTCCGTTTTTATATTCTTTTCTAGTACACAGTCTAAGTAGTGCCTTCACTCAAAGGTTCATTAACTCTCCCATGTGACAGAGGTGTCTTAGTTTACACTGTACAAAATGAGTTCTTCTGCAGTTAGAAGTTGGATCTTTCTTTCAGTTTGACATGAGATCTCCAAAATTCAGGATGTCCTCACTCAATTCAGAAAATAAGCAGACTGCTTTATTTCTTTTGATTGTCAGACAAGAAAAAAATGTATGAATATTACTTACAGCAAAAACAAAACAAAAAACTGAGACCTATTAAATTGAACAAAGTTTACTCAAGAAAGAAGTTTAACTTCTTTCTGGGCCAAAGATGGTTCTGAAGGCCCCAGCCCATCTTATGTGCCAATTGTACCCATACCTGTGTTTGTCAGCTTGTGTCATGGAGACAAAATACCAGAGGAAGTCAGTTTAGGAGGAGGGAAAATTTATTTTGCATCAGGGGTTCAGAGCCTCCCGCCATCCTCAGCTGGTCCCTTGGCTTTGGGCCTGTGGCCAGGTGAGCATCACTGCAGCGGCTCGTGATGGAGCAAAGCTATTCACCTCATAGCAGCTGGGAAGCAAAGCGGGGGAGGTAAAGAGAGCCAACCTGATGTCCCCTTCAGGAGCACACCCGCAACCCACGTTTATAGCAGCATGATTCATAACAGCAAAACCTAGGAAGCGACCCATATGCCCATCAACAGATGAATGGATGAAGAAAATGTACTTACACACAGTGGAGCACTGCTCTGCCACAACAAAGGACAAACTTGAGTCATTTGTAGGAGAACGGATGCACCTCGAGACTGTAACATTCAGTGAAATACATCAGACACACGAGCTTAAATATCGCAGTTTCTGTTGTACGACAAAGCCAAAGTATAAATAAAGAGCAAAATAGAAGATGGATAATAAGAAAAAAGGAGATAGTTGGTTTTTTTGTTTTGTTTTATTTTTGTACCAGGGATCGAACTCAGGACCTCATGCTTGCCATGCAGGTGCTGTGCCACTGAGCTACATCCCTGGCCCTGGGTAGAGGCCTTTAACAAAAGGAAGGGAAAGGAAGAGGAGCTGCAGGTGATGGAAAAAGAATTGAGATGTGTTGTGTACATGTGCTGACTCAAACAGGGAATGCAATTGTTATGCTCTGCAAATGTCAGGATAAAAACAAGAACTGAAAAAGAAGCACACCCACAACCTTCCAACTTCTTCCTTCTGTTAGACTTCATCTCGTGAGAGTTCCACCCCTTCTCAATGGTGCCACAGTAATACACGAGCCTACGGAGGGGAGGGCATTTAAGATTCAAGCCCTAAAACTTAGAGAAAAGGAGGTGATGTACAGAAACAACCTGGTTGGCTACACTTGGCATTTGCCTTATTTGGCAGCTTAAACCCTCTGGGATTGGCTGGTAGTTCAGCTGCTCTGATTGGCTCAGACTCTGCTGCTTGGCTACAAGGGTATCCTCTTAGGGTAGGCTGTAACTAGTTTACACATCACATTGGGTCATAGTCGGGTATGTAGGCCACGGGGGGCCAAACTTTACCACCCAAGTACAGAGGCAGGTTTAGGCCAAACTTACCTCAGCTTGACAATCCTTAGTGGTGTTCTTCGTTATCTAGTTGACTGGTCCAGTCAGGGCAACATTTGGAGAAGAAAAGGATGTGTATTTTTTGTGATAGTCCATTTGGGCCGCTATAATGAAAATACTATTAAAGCAGAAGTTTTCAAGCGCAGGAATGTACTTCTCACAGATTTGGAGGCTGGGGAGCCCAAGATCAGAACGCAGCAGATGCCGCGACTGATGAGAATCCACGTCTCACTTTACTGATGGGACTTCCAGGTGTCGTCATGTGGTGGGAGAGGCAGCTCTGATCACCTGGGTCTCTTTATTGAGTGCTTTCTCATAATCCACTCATCTCCCAAGGCCCCACCCCCTACAACTATCTTGGGTGAAGTCAGGATTTCTACACATGCATCGCATGGGACCAAATATTCAGTCTGTAGCCCTTTAGTTCCACCCCCCCATGCAGCTGCTTTTTGTTTTACTTTTCTTTTTTTTTTCAAATCTTTGGGTATTCTCTTTAAAAAGTGTAATCACCTTATTAGTATTTATTTCCCAAGGAAATATCCAATTTAGGAATTTTAAAAAGCTAGCACATTTTAGATCTGTTGGAAACAGTTATCCAGAGTCCCTATAATACTGCAAAAGATGTTGATTTCTTTGAATTATTTGTCATCTCCTTCATACCCAGCACATCCTGAAGACTATCGGACTAGTTACCCACCCTTAAGGCGATTACAAGATTATTGTACACACTGGCGCCATACAATCCACGAAAACAGCTACTTTCTGTTTGACTGTTTCTTCCGTTTAAAAACAAGGTGGTTAGGTAAAACTTGAGTGTTATTACACTCACGTACACAAGCTGGCAGGGCACGAGAGGTGAAATCTGAGGTCACATCACTGATTAGTGGCTGAGCCAAACCCAGAAGTCAGGTTTCCAGTACCTCCCATTAGAACATTTTTCCTCTTAGAGAAATGCAGGAAAGGCATTCTTGAAGGCATTTCGATTTATTTCTCAGTTGATCTGGCTCCATCGTGAGTATTTTTTTTAAAAGCCACCTGATATGTAATTGGAGTCTGGAGTATCAGCCAATGCCTGTGTTGATGGTTTTGTTAGCAGCTGGTGGGCAGACGTGGAATTCCTACAGGAAATGACTCTCAGCAGCTCTGAGTAGGTGAGGAAATTAAATGACTAACTTCCACATTTCCTGGTTTTGGTCTATTTTAATTAGCAATCTATTTTGGTAAAGGAAAAGTTGAACAAATTTCTAATAGTCAACGTGTAAAACTTACTATTTGTTTATAGTAAAAACAGGATTCCCATGTCTGCTTTTTATTTAAGGAAAAGAACAGCAGCTTTCTGCATAATTTTCTCCTTCAGTAACTATATTTATTAAGTAAGTCTCTTTTATTAATTTAAAAAAACAGTGACAGCATATGTATGTGGGAAATATCAATTTCCTTTTCTTAGTTCCCAAAGGTGTACTTAAGAAAACTGTGTTGATTATTAACAGGGCTAATACTTTTTGTGGTAATGTTCTTACTGGACATCTACAATAATTGGAGTTTGGAACTGACAGAGAATTGCAGTCAGAATGCCTCATTGATTTCTGTGTCATACTAAATATAGCACAGGCCTTCTTGAATGTTGTTACTACTTGTTTGCGATAAATATATTATGGGGTTCTTATTTTGCCTCAACCCGCCGATTGGACAATATTTATTGCGTACAGTGTACCAGTTACTCTGGGTGCTGGAGATGAATGGTAAATTAAAGCACTTGCTTCCATGGAGATTACATGCCAGTTGAGGGAGACAGATAATTACTTTTTTATTTTTCTGGTACCAGGGATCGGACTCAGGCCCTTGCACTTGCCAGGCAGGTATAGCAGCGCTGAGCTACATCCCCAGCCCCGGATAATTAGTACAAAGGCAGAGAAACATGTCAGCTGGCTGTAACTGATAAAAGAAAAAAAAAACAATGAAATAAGAAGGATGGAGGGGAACTACTCAGGGTGATTGGTTAGGACATCAGGAAAGTAAGTCCCAAGTTGGTCTCTTTGCAGAAATTGAATGACTTAAAACTTCTCAAGTCACCATGGGCAGGTGTCATTGTGCCTGAATCACTGCGGTGTTCTGTTTTTCTTGTACTCTACAAATCTTTAGGACAAACTTTTTTTTTTTTTTTTTGGTACCAGGGATCAAACTTGGGACCTTGTACTTTTGAGGCAGGCAGTGGACCCACTGAGCTAAATCTCCAGCCCAGGACAAACTTTTGAAATCAAGAATAATAAAAAGCAATATCAAGAAGACTGATTTTTTATGTCTTTAACATCTCTATTTCTAGAGTGCCTTACAAAATAGCATCTCTTAGGAAGGCAGAAGAAAAGGCAAAATTAGGAATTTTTGTCATGGTAGTTAACGCGTATGCAAATGAATTAAAGGAAGCAGCTTTTTATTGTAATTATAGAAAGGCTCACTCTCTTTGGTAGCATGATGATTGACAATAGCAGGCACTACAGTTCGTGTACATTTTTCTTGTTCTCCCAATAACCCTACATATGAGTATGATTGTTCTCATCTTTTTAAATTTTTTTTGGTCCCAGGGATCGAACTCAGGCCCTTCCGCTTGCGAGGCAGGCGGTGGAACCCCTGAGCTAAATCCCCAGTCCTGTTCTCATCTTATAGGTAAGGAAATTGGAACTCTAATATGTTAAATACTTTCCCTGAGGTGCCAAAACTAATAAAGCCATAGCTGGAGTCTGATGTCCCTTTTGCTGGGCCCCATGTTTCTGGGAGGTTAATGGAGATCACCTAATCTCACTTCTTGTTTTGCGCATGGGTAAACCTTCCTGAGGACACAGAGCCAGTGAGCTGGTAGCAGAGCTGGGTCCAGAGCCCAGCTGGGAACTCTGGCTAAGACACCACGACACTGTGCTGACTCCCGGGGAGCGCTGACAACAGAAACTCTCCAGCCTGTTGCCTTTTTCAGAAATGCCCAGGACAATTGGATACTCACTTGGGACCCAAGGTCAATCTTGACTACCTCACACCATACTTAAAGTCAATCCCAGGCAAGCATTGATCCATGAAAGGTGAGACAGCAAAACTCCTAGAAGAAAATAGGAGAACAGCGTCATGATCTCAGGGTAGGGAAAGAAGTGCTGTTAACCATAAAAGATAATGTGTAAATTGAATTCAACTAAAATTAAGAATTTTTATTCATTGAGGGGTACTGTAAAGAAAGTGAAAAGGAAGGTCAGAGAGCAGAAAAGGAGCTCTCAACTATTAGCAATGAATTCAACTAAAATTAAGAATTTTTATTCATTGAGGGGGTACTGTAAAGAAAGTGAAAAGGAAGGTCAGAGAGCAGAAAAGGAGCTCTCAACTATTAGCAAATATTGAGATCAAATTAAATGTTGTCTGGGAGTTGACATAAAATACTCCAGCAACAAATAAGTATCGTGTGTGTGTGTGTGTGTGTGTGTGTGTGTGAAATACATAAAATACTCCAGCAACAAATAAGTATCGTGTGTGTGTGTGTGTGTGTGTGTGTGTGTGAAAAAGAATGCTAATTTTTAGAGCTATGTGGTAATTAGAGGGGGATTCATTACACTCTTCTACTTTTGTGTGTTTGAAATGATCTCCATCAAAAATGTGTTCCTATGCCATAGCAAATATAAATCAAATTTGTATGCAAAGTATGTATAAAAATCAAAACAAAACAAACATTTGGAAAAGTTTTTCAAGCTTCCAATGACAGTTTCTTGTGTCTGAAGCACCCAAGTTATGGCCCCCTGGGTCTGAGAGGCCTAGGAATTTTACTATCAATGGGTCGGATTCTGAAAAGTGAATGAACTGATGTGTTTTTCAAACCTCTGCTCGTGAACATTGTTGAGACACAAAGTAAATTCAGGACCAGTATTTTTTTTTAATGACACAATGGATTTTTAAAATGTTAGACTGAGTCTTCCCTAATAGTAAATTACTTATGTCAGTCTTTCAAAACTCATAGATACCGCTGCTTTTCGATGCTGAATATGCAAGGCATCAGCAGATTCTGGCTCAGGTCTGGGGCAGAGCCTGGGAATCTGCATTCCTAACAGGTTTCCGCAGTGTGGGTGTTGCTGGGCTGTGAACCACACTTAGAAGAGCAAGTTCTTACAGTTCACGTATGTGGGTGAATATCTGTCATCTATCGTCTGTCAGGCACCTGTCTTAGCACAAGTTGTACTAAAAGTGTGCTCAAAGCAGAGGGTGCCCATATCAAAGCAGCGTGCATCTCTTTTCCTCTGTGATTTCCATAAATCACCTTCTCCTTTGTTGGTTTAATAAGCCCGGTGAAGGATCTGTCCAGTCAGCACACGGAAAGCAATCGCCCCATTGCAGGGAGGCCGAGGCAGCTCGAGCTGGGCTAGTAGTGTACATGGGAGTAGACAAACTTCAGCGAGTCAAGTGAGGAGCCGTGGAGAGGGCTGCAGCTCCTGTGAGAGAGAGTCTTTGCTGATCGAAGCCTCCTCCTGTGCAGGAAGGTGAAAACATGTTCCCTGTCCCCACAGAGCTGGCGAAGTCAGGGTGGACCACAGAGCAAGCTGATGTTTAAAAAAATGGCAGAAGGGACAAAAACAAATGGGAGTGGAGCTTCTGCCTGGGAGGCCCAGGAGGCACCGCCCACGTGGAGCTGGGCCTTTCACCCCGGGGGCCCTCGGTTGAACAGGTGTTTGGTCGACATCCAGGGCAGTGTAGGCTGGGACCTGCCGCTGCAAGGGCAGCCCGCTGTGGCCGTGTAATTCTCGCCTGTGGCAACCATTCATACCAAACCCAAGGAGAACAGGGTCTTTTCATGTTTGAACGAGCTCAGCCAGCGAGCATGCGGGAGGCCACAACATCTTCCCTCAAAGGCCAGACACCTGCAGCTCTGGTAGCTGCCATCTACAGCGGCCTTCAGGACCGCAAGGCCCCCTTTCCCTTCCTGCAGTCTTCCCCATAGTCCTCTGCCTCCTGCCGGTCTTACTTTGCGGAGAAGTCAAGGCCCGCTGCTGATGGTCCCTGGTTCCTTTTCTCCACCTTCACTAGTCCTGTTTTCTCTTTGGGCCTTTCATGGCTTCAGAAGAGGACTTGGTCAGGGTGACCACGCCTGCCCCACGCCTCACGTCTGGGCCACCAGGGGCCTTCCCTCAGCCTCCCGCTGTCTCCCTAACCCTCTGCAGCTCTTCCCTACCCCCGAGGGCACCGCTCGACTTGGGCCTCCAGGGGCACCGCGCTCCCCTCCGTCTGCCCCCCAGATAAGAGGGGGGTCAGATATTGTTTGAATTCTCGCCCAGAACAACTAAAACCTCCCCCAAGCTGAAACAAGACAGGACTGGAAATTTGTGCTAAACAAATTAAGGGAATAACCTGAAACCAAATTGTTCACCCAATGAGATAGAGGTTTTAGTGGGCGGAGGCCTCCCCACCTCACCCCCTGTACGGGATGCCTTCCCGTCCCTCAGGGGCTCCTGCAAGTCTTTCTTCACTCATCCAGGAGACCCAGGAAATGGAGGCCCAGAAAGAGCTCTCTCCTGCTTGCATCTGAGCGCCAGGTCCTCACTAAGAACCAGCTTTCCGGACCCCCAAACGCCTGCCCGGTCCTGAGAGACTCGGACCAAGTCTCTGTGCACCGCCGGCCTCGCCAGTCTCTTCAAAGGGCAGCACAGAAAACCCCACTTCGGCAGGAGAAAGACGCACAGGGATGGGACGCACCTGTCACAGGAGTTCCCCGGGTACCAGTTCCTGAATGGAGTGGACACCCGGTTTTCACCATCTGCCGCCTCCCCGGGCCTCCTTGATCCTAGTTTTCACTCTGCTATGGTGGACTTTACTTTCCCAAGTGCTTTTCTTGACTGAGTAGGTGCTTGTCCCCCAGAATGCCCTAGTGGTGTTACAACACTGGAGTGTATTGATTCTTCTCATTAACTCTCTCTCTCTGTTACGGCCTATGTCTAGGTGTTTCCCCAAAGCCTCGTGTGGGCACAGGTGAGGAATTTCAAAAGTGGGTGGATTCAGCTGGGCGCGGTGGCGCATGCCTGTAAATCCCAACACTTGAGAGGCTGAGGCAGGAGGATTGCTGTGAGTTTGAGACCAGCCTGGGCTACACAGTGAGTTCCAGGTCAGTCTCAACTACACAGTGAGACTGTCGCCAATAACCAATCCCCCCCCCAAAAAAAAAACAAAAACCAAACCAAACAAAAAACAGGTGGATTAGGGTGTGAAGGTAGATTAGGGTGTGAGCCTGGGGTTGAGGGTGTGGATAATGGAAGACCAACCTAGGTGTGGGTGGCACCAGTCAACGGGCTTGTAGCCTGGACAGAATATGAAGGGGAAGGCTGGCTTCGTGCTGCTTCCTGGCTGCTTACTGGCTGCTTACTCTTCATGGACTGTTTCCCTTCTGTGACACCCCATTGTCACGCTGTCCTGCCTTGGCATCCGCCAACTGTGGGCTGAAACCCCTACAGACTGTGAGCCAAACAAACCTTTCCTCCTTTAGCTTTGGGTACTGGGCATTTTATCTCAGCAGTGTCTTGGGACCCGCGGCCTTGCACACGTGTCCAGCAAGTTCTCTTCCGCAGAGCTGCATACCCAGGTCCCTTTCTCTCCAGCACAGCCACCACCCATGGAGCATTTAGCTCTTAGACCTCTCCAAGTTCGCCTTTCAAAGCGATGCAGCCTTCCTCGTCACTTTCACCAATCAAGGGAGACTTCCTCATTTGTTTCTTTCTTTCTCTTTTTTTTCCCTCTGTACTGGGGATCGAACTCAGGACTTTGGCGCTTGCCAGGCAGGCACAGTGCCCCTGAGCTCCAGCCCCAGCCCTGTGACTTCCTCCTTTGAATCACACTGCATTCCCAATGTGCTTTCTGAATAGCTCTTACGCGGGAGCTGCACAGCTCACCTGCAGACCCAGTGGTGCTGTCTGCACTGCACCATGGAAACCAGGGTTCCTAGAGGCCGGGACCTGCCCAGGGTCACTAGCAGTGGCCTGTGACTCTGACCGAGATGACCTTGCTGCTTTGTTTGTGCCTCCTTGGGGCACCCATCTCGTCCCACCTTCTGCTGTAGTTCCTTTTGTGTTTATTGGATTTGTTTGTATGCCACTCCCTAGGGAGTCTTTTCCTTTCAGATGCTGACACACAGCGTCTAGTTGGAATTTTGGAGACAGTCTCCATTTCCAATATTTTGTGCTACTACACAGATAAGTACCTGTGACTTAGTTCGGGGCTCGTAATGTGTGGTCAGTGGTTATACATGTTCAGAATACTTCGGGCAGTAATTACTATCTGAGTATGGAATTGAACGGTAGGGACAAACAAGTAAGGCTCATTTCAGATGTGAGTGTGTGTGCTGCACACGTGTGCACGAGACAGATTGAAATCCCCAGATAACGAGTAATACTCTGTTAAAATAGCAAACACAAGTTTTAAGTGCTGACCAACTACCTGTGCCTGTGTGTATCCAGAAGGAGCCGTGTGACACAGAATGAGAAACAACAGCTTTTAGTACCATTTCCCTTCAGCATCACAACAGTGGGAGAGAATCTGACCACAGCCTAACTTTTTCTGTGCACGGTCTGTGACTGTTTTCTCTTGCCACGAAACTGTCGCCCTGCCAACTTCTCTTAAGCTTCGTTCTCATCCTTTAATTTCACACATAGGGTAGCTGCTGATTTGTGAGAATTGCTAATTACCGTATTTTCTATTAATCTTTCTAGCATGACCCTCTAGCCTGGCTTCTGTTGGGAAGTACGCCTTTTCCTAGGCATCCAGAAATTGGAAATTAGAGGTCTGAAGGTGTTTCTGTGGCCCCTTGTAACACCAGTTACCTTTTAGACTCTTATTTGTGTGGCAGCACGTCGGGAACTCCCAGAAGTGGGAGCGTTTCCCAAATCACCCTCCTGGAGGAGAGGGGGCTAACCCCACCAGTGGGAAGCGAATCCTTACGAACTAGGGACAGAACTTCATTACGACCCGCCCTAGATTTTGGTTCCATTACATTCCAGAGTTCAGAGCTCAACTTTCACCATTAAATCTCAACCTGTGTCACCTTCTTTAAATGCCAGGTACGAACCTGCCACCTTTGAGGGATACTGACATTTACCTGCGGGTCATGTTTCTTCTTACCCTTGCATCTTGTTCACTGTTTAAACTAAATACCCCCATCCCCCATTTGAAGTGATAATAGTTTTTTTCCCCCTGACAGAAGAACTGGGGGAAAGTTCTCAGAAGATCTAGCAATGGCAGCAGTTGATAAATTAAATCACACTATGTGTTGTCATTCAGCAAAGCCGTTTACAGACAGAGCTATTTTGAAGCCATTAAAAAATGCTATTCATTTCCAGCTTGGCACCTCTCTGCTGTTCCTGGCCTGGTCCACAGCGTTAGTGACGAGATTAGTCTTGTGGCCAGCTTCCTCTCGCTCTCCCGTGACACTAGGGGAGACTCTTATGGGAAGAAGGCAATTTATTTTAGCTGAACAGCCACATGGCTAACTACACACACAGCAATTATACAAAGCAAATGTATCAGCTTCTGCTACGGGAGGCAGGAGTTCCCTTTCTGGTCATTAATAATGAACCGTCTTCAGTAAGTAAGGCAACATTTACCAAATAAAATGGCCCATTATAGATGATCCCCAGGCAGCCGAGAAACCGAAAGAGCGAAGCCAAAAAGGCCGGTGTTGTCATTCGACCTTGGAAACATCTCAGAACCGGCAGAAGCTGTGACCCACTGTCTCTGTCTGCAGATCTGTCTAATCGGCACCTGGGTGGCCTGGTCTTTTCTATACCGAAATTCTATCCCAAACCAGGAGGAAGTAAATTAGAGCTGGGAAGTGTCAAGTCGATCTGCTGCCCAGTTGGGATGGGAGCCCCCTTACCAGGTCCCCTCCATGGAAAACCCTTGGTTTTCGCCCTCCTGAACTCTCTGAAGGCTCCTGTGTGCTCGATCGCTTAATCCATCACTTGGTCTAAGGTTACTTCTTGAAAGTACTCTCTTGCAGCTGTTTTAACGAGCAAAATCCCTGAAAAGGTGCTGACATTCTTGTAGGTCCTATTGGTACTTTATATTGACAGACAGCAGGCTTTGCACTGCATTCAAAGCCCCCTCGAAGCCTGGGGACCTCGCTGACTCACGGGCCTAATTGGAGCAGACACGCCCTTTCGTATTGAAGACAGCTGACTGCGGCCTAATTAATGCTCACTGCTGCTGTGAGGTAGGCGTGGACTCCCCTGCTTCTCAGAGGCAGTGGAATGATCACATCCAAAACCCCAGGGGTGGAGATTGTGCCTTTGATGAATCCGGCAAAGGGCAGAACGGTGAAATGGTAATGATAAAATAAAGCCATAAATAATAACAGTGTGATGAAACTTGTGGCTTCTCAGCTGGCTTGGGACATAGCCTAGCGTTGGTGTTTTACCACACTCCATTTAGTCTGCTCTGGCCAATCATACGTTTGTGAACTGAACACATGGATGCAGCCCTTCCAAAAAACCACCCAGGATGGGGTGATGAGCATCAACTTGGCAGCTACACACCGTTTTGGAACTTCAGAGCACTTTAAAAATGTTTAAAAAGTCATTAGTTTAAAAAAATATTAGTTATAAAACACATATTCATTGAACAGCAATTATGTGCAAAGCCCCAAGCTGGGTTTCTACTCCCTTTCCTTCTGGGCTTACTGTTCAACAGAAATAGGAAGACACAGACAATCACCATGTGATAGCAGCAATCTACTTTATACGCAGTGTGAAAATCAACTTGGTAAGAGATTCGAGGAAAAACTTTGTGAAAGGAACAAATGGAAATCGAGCCAATATGGATGTTCATACTTCTTCACTATTCATTACCTTAACCCTTTTGGTTTATGAGGTCACAGCTCATGGGATAAATTTAGTAGTCATTCAACAGAGGCAAAAGTGTGGGTGGTACCATCCAGTAGGCTTGTAGTCTGGATGGGGTAAAAGGGAAAGGGAGGCTTAATGCTGCTCTCTTCTGCCTGGCCTGCTGTGGACTGTTTCTCCTCTGCCATGCCGCCCACTCTGCCCCGGAGCCAGCTGATTGTGGACTGAAATCTCTACAAACTGTGAGTTAAAACAAACCTTTCCTCCTTTAATTTGGGGATATCTAGTATTTTATCCCATCTAGGTTACAAGCCTTTTGGGTGGTACCACCCACACCCAGGGTGATCGTTCCAGTCATCCACACACAGAACTATGCTAAAGCAGTCAGTGAACTACTTTAGTTATCACATACCCTTAATCCACAGTCACACAAGCCTCCTCCTTGAGTGGATGAGGCTGGGGGGTGCATCTAGTGCCAGTGTGAAATTCACTTTTTTGGTGTAACTAACGTGCACCAAGGAAACTTTGAAAAAGCAAACCACCAATCCTTGGCCATTTTTAAACAGCATAAACTTATGGAAACAGTTATGGCGGCTGTAAAGCCCATCAAGGCACTGCAGATTTGGTGTCTGATGAGGCCCTGGGCTCTCCTCCCACGATGATGTTTCCTCATATAGTGAAAGGCAGGAGGGCACAAGAGGCAAATTCAGTGTCCTCACAAATAGAGGAGATGAAGAGCCAGGCTGCTCCTCCAAAGCCCTTATATAAGACACTTATATAAGACTCCATAAAGGTGGAGCCCTTATAGCCTAACCACCTCCTAAAGGCCCTGCCTCTTTATGTTTTGCATTGGGAATTACCTTTCTTTTTCTTTCTTTTTTGGGGGGAGGTTCTTTTGAGATGATCTCACTATGCATTTCTGGCTGGCCTGAACTCAAGGCAGTCTTCCTGCCTCAATATCCCAAGCGCTGCTGGGATTAGAGACACGTGGCATCATGCCTGGCTTGAAATTAAATTTCAACAGCATGAGTCTTGGAGAGAACACAAGCACTCAAATTACAGCTTGAAATTTAATGAGTAATAAGTAAATAAAACCAACAAATCCTATAGGAGCAGTGCTTTGATTTTGGGAAATATCAAGAAATGAAAGATGTTAGAAATTGACGCTTGGCACAATATGAAATTCCACTAGAAAGTTCTACACTGATAACACAGAGTCGAAATTTGAAAAAACAAGCTCCCTCTTCTTGCCCATCCTTATCTTGCTTTCACTTGGGGGGTGGGGCTTCTGCCTAGAGCGAAGAGGACATACGCCTTTCCTGGGGAGCAGCGGTGGTGACAGAGGTGGACAGCCGTGAAGGGAAACCAGTGTGCTCACCATTTTACTTTTTCCTTGCTTAAAAGGGAGACAGGAGACATGGTGTGAAAAAGTCACCCGTAATTATTTTTTTCTTTCCCAACACCAAAGGGCTTACCAGAACAGGAAGAGAAAAGAAATAAAAGCCACCAAGGACGGTGATGGTTCAAGGAAAGATGTGCAGGGATTCCCGAGGTGCAAGTTCCCGATGTCCAAACTCTTACTTTCTCTTAGTTTATTCCACTCATGCTGAGATGGAAGTAATATTAACATCTAGGGTGATGCCCAGGAGCCAGGTGAAGTTTTATAGGCAGGGCAGGTTGTCCTCACAGAAGCCATGGCTTGCTGGTTCGGCTGGAACTGGAAAAGCAATCCAAAGTTCGAGAGCATCTTTCAGAAGATATAAGCAGCCTTGGACAGCTAGTAATGTGTCCCTACAAGATCCTAAACTGTTAACAGTATTGTGTGGCTGTTACCAATATTGTTCATGACTGGACTGCATGGTGCTAGAGTGTGGATGGTGTAGGTGACCCAGGAATGCTGTGTTGGGGAGGGTGCAGGGCAGGTCTGAAGCCACCTCCTGCACCCACTGCATACAGTTGGTTCAGCTGAGACCTGCCACATGACAAGCATTGTATCTAGATGTCTCCCTAAAGCCTCATGTGGGCATTGATGGGGCTTTTCAGAGGAGAGGTGGCTGATCTAGGGTGTGTGATGCTGGGATTAAGGGTATGTGATTACTAAATTAATCCACCGATTAGTTCTGGGTATGGAATATGGGAAGGGCCACCCTGGGTGTGAGTGGCATCTCCTAAAGTACGGTAGCCTAGAAGGGAAAAAAGGGAGAGACAGGCTTGTTGCTCACTGCCTTCTGCCTGCCCTACTTTGCCATGGACAGTTTCTCCTCTGCCATGACACCCTGCCTTGGAGCCAGCTAACTGGACGAAAACCTCTACAAACTGTAAGCTGAAATAAAACTTTCTTCCTTTAACTTTGATTGTTGAGTATTTTATCTTAGCAATGAGAAGAGTAACCGAGACAAGCACTTGTGTGACAAGGTGAGTAAAACACACTGATTACCCATAGTAGAATTTCAACTACAAATCTCTGTGCTGGGTGAAGACAGGCATGTATTGTAATTAAGCAGACATGTAAGTTTTCTTATTTAATTATTAAGCTGGACCTTGTTGTGCTGTTTCATAATATAATTTAACAAATTAAAATGTAAGAATGTGGAAGTCTTGTCAGTTGTGCACATTAACTATAGTATAGATTTTATACGCGACCTGAGACAGTTCCCCTTCAAAAGCAGTACTACCCAGGCAGGCCAAAAGGTTGGATAAGAACTAGGCCTTTTAACAGAAGTCCAGGAAGAGCCGATTAAAGATCATATTCACCAACTCGAGCAACAGAAAGGCGGGAAGGAGAACACAGACCATGAGAACATCAACAGAGGAAAGGATCAGGCGAGGAACGAGTGAACGGCCGCTTATGTTTTGTGCCCTCAGAGCACAATACGCTGCCTGGTACCTGGGAGAGACTTCCACCTATTCATTAAATGAATAATGAGCGAATGCACTGATGTCCTTTTAACTCTTCTATATGCAGCACAAAACTTTCCTTTAAATTTTTTGACTTTGTTCCCAGTGTATACATAGCTCATTGTTAGGGAGGCAAACAACACTGGTCACTAAAACATGAGTTAAAGTGTCTGAGTTTTTTAAAATGCTAGATTCTGAGGAGCAAAATCTTATGTATCTTATTCTTTTCCTGTATCTATATTTTATACCAGAAAAGCAAATATGAACAACTTAATATAGAATTAATACAATTAGTTTGTCACAATAAAGGGTCTGTGATTTAAACTGAAAAAAAAAAGAGAAGGTAAAATGTCCACATAAAGCCATCTCCACCCAAGAAGAATAAAGTAAAAGAAAAGGAAAGAAAAAAAAGAGAATAAGTTAAAAGAGCCAGGCGTGGTGGTGCATACCTGTAACCCCAGCACTTGGGAGGCTGAGGCAGGAGGATCAGCTTGGACTATGTAGTGAGTTCAAGGCCAGCCTGAACTATATAACATAACCTTGCCTCAAACAACAAATAAACAAAACAAAAAAGAATAAAATGGGCTGGGGATTTAGCTCCGTGGTTTTGCCGCATACCTCGCAAGTACGAGGACCTGAGTTTGATCCCCGGTATACCTCCCCCAAAATAAAGATGATACCACAAATATGAGATGCATGACAAGAAAATAAAATAGCTAACATAGCTTTGAAGAGACTAGAAAGCAATGGGTTTTGTTTTTTTTTCGTTTTGTTTTGTTTTGTTTTTTTGGAAAAACAAAGGGAAGAGGAATACCTTGTGGTACAAAAACTTTATTCTCTCAGCATACTGAAAATGGATAAAAATGGATAAAATGGATAAAAAGGCAAAAAGCTCTAAGATAGATCTAGATCTTTCTTGTTTTAGAGTGAAACATTCCCTTTAATGGTTACATGGGATTTTACCTTCCCAGTGGTGCTTATTTCTATTGTTCTTATATTTTTTATTATTAAAATACAACGTGCTGACTGCATTGAAATGTAAAAGAGTAGGACAAAAGCATTATAAATGGAGACAAAAATAGGTAGCAGGCTTGGAAAAATGTACAACAGAAATTTAGTGACAAGGGAATAATATAATCCGTCTGAAAAGAAAAGGGACGGGGTCCACTTGAAGGCACAGGCCGTTCTACACTATGAAAATCAAATGTCTAGTGAATATGTGAAATTACAAGCAAATTAGAAAAAGCAAATTAAAGCAAAGGAGTACGCATTTTGCTTCTGGAAAGATGGAGTAGAAGTCCTTTTCCCTGTTCCTCCCGCTAAGTACAGCTAAAAACCTCTAGACATCGTAGAATAGTACAAGACCAGGAAGAATGCAGACCAGCCAGAGGCCTCTGTGAGTTCTCTGGGTTTTGTCCTTGGGTCCCAGATTGGAAACTAGAGAAGAAGACGAACAGAAAATGCCAACAATCATGAACTAAGGATCCAAGGAAAACTCTGCTTGCTCTACTCAACAGACCGTGTTGGGCAGCCTGGAAAGACAGAAAACTCTTAGGCAACCGCTGATCAGCCCCAGCCAGACATCACTGAAAAGCAATGTGGCCATCCCCAGTCTCTGCCTGCAAAATCCACCATGGGCCCCTGAGTTTCCCTGTCAACAGAGGAGAGGGCTGGGCATTCTGATGAGCAGTTGATGAGTGTTTAGTAGGTCTGAATTTAGGCCTGGGGTTCCAAGAGATTCTAGGTGTCCATGAAAGAAACCCCCGTGTCCACCGGAGACACCCAGAAATAGTCACTGCAGCATTGCTTGTGAGAGGGAAAAGATAGGACAGCCCAAACAACCACCCCGAGTGGAATGGTCATGGTATGGATGCATACAGAAATATAGCCATTAAAATGGATTAACTAGATCCATTTGTAGGAGCATATGGTGAGATTTCAAAAACATAGTGTTGCATGAAAAAACAAGTTATAGAATAACACATTAAAGCCAAAAATATAAATCAAGGCTGTTTTCTCAAGATAAGTATGCATGAATACAAAGATAGTAAAATCAAAGGCATAAATATGTCACAGAAAATCCTAACCATGCTCACAACTGGTAAGAAAGACGGGAGCAAAAGGACATGTACTCATTAGGTATTGTTTTAGCATGAAAAAATAAATATGTTAATAAAAGTGAAAATTAATGTTAAAATGAATATAAATATTAGTTAATTGAATAATAAATGGTTATTTAAAGCTTATTTTTTGGCCGCACAAGTGATTCTTCCAAAAATAGGGACATGTTGGTATTTTTCTATGCTTCTATTAACATAAATGTGTGTATTTGTACAAGTTTTTTCCTTTTTATTTTATAGATAATGTCTCACTATGTTGTCCAAACTGGTTTTCATCTTCTAGGCTCAAGCAATCTTCCTGCCTTAGCTTCTCAAGTAACTGGGACTGCAGGAATGTGCCTCCATGCCTGGCTTGTGTATAATTTTGAATACAACTTTTTTAGAAACTTAAGGCCTCATCCTATGGTATAAAAGCTGAAAAGAGATTATAACAATATTTTCCACTTACTGAGCAGCTATTACAGGCATTATTCCTGAATCTCACTACAACCTTAGAAATTATTATTCCTTCCATTTTATGTGGAAAAACTGAAGACAAAACGAGGGCAGAAGAGACTAAGCAGTTTGCCCAAGGCTACAAATTTGGCCCAAGCAAGAGCCTGGCTTCTATCCAGACGAGGCGCCTTCGAAGCTCAGGCTTCTGCTTAGCAGTCTTGGTCCTGTGCAGAGTTTGACAAACTTCCACGGAAAACTGCGGAAATTCCCACGGTTCCCTGCCAGTGGGAGAGGGCGGCCAAGGAGGGCTGCGGTCCTCAAGGGGAGGCGACAGCTGACCCTCCCTCAGGTGACCGCAGCCTGCCAAATCCTCCCTGTCGTCGGCCTGTGAACTGCCCAGGTCAGGAGGCGTTGAGGGAAACGGTGGGCGCCTCCGGGAAGAGTGCAGAGGTCCAAGAGAGGATGAATCGTCCTGTGCTCCACTCAGGTCCTCGACGGAACAACGACGAAGATCACCCCGCAGCAGAGGCCGCCAGGACTGCTTGTGTGTACCACGCAGTCACCTAAACTCATCTAACGCTCATGGTGCCGACGCAGGGACAACATGGAGAGTGATGACGTGACAACCACATCGTGTGTAGTGCGGCACTGTCAGGAGCAAGAAGGCCGCCAAATGCTGCGTACGTTGGGAAGACTGGTTAAGTCCTCTCCTTGGCATAAAGACCACGCAAAGTGCTGCACAGCTGACGCCACAGCCGGCGGGGCCTGGGGAGGAACGAGAAACGACAAGGCCGTGCCTGCTCTGCCCGACTGAGGCCAGGCCTGGGCAGGCTGACAAGCAGCCGGGATATGAATATTTACTGCCCCATTGAACACTCGCAGCCTGCATGGCGATTCGGAGTGATCTTTAACTGGGAAATAGATAAACTGCTGATCTGGAGGCAGGGTCACCCTGTGGGTAGGAGAGGTCCTTCCGCTACGAGCGGGGAAGCTGGCCAAGGTGACATTGCAAACTTTATCTACCGTGTTTATGGTTCAACTGCACACTGGTGCAGACTACTAGCCCGTATGCCCCTTGCCCTGAGGAAATCATTATGCAAAAAGAGCAGGAACAAACAAAGGTACCCTTTCAGTCTCACCTGTCTCGGAGGAGACAGGGATGTATTTTGTATCCCTTGGGGGGCGATCTTCTGAGAAACCAAGACTGTTTCCACATACTTGACCCCTAACTAGTTCACTTTGGGATGATGTTAAATGCGATGTATTTTTTCCACTTAACAGAAGACAGCCTTCGTGGCTTGAACTCTTCACACAATGGGAAGTCAGGGCTATAAGATCTTTGACCCCAAGCCCAGCCAGACCTCCTCTGCTCAAGTTCCATGGAAGGGTTGAGCAATAATCTAGTGTGCTGAAGTCACATGCAGACAGCCACTGGGGCGAGTCCCGCCAGCCCCAAGGCTCTGCTGCTCTGAGGCCCCTGGGCCTCCCTTCGGATGTCCTAGAAAGGCTTCCTGCAGCACGGACTGGGAGTATTGGGATCTGGGGAAGGGGGAGCTACTGGAAAGGCAGCTACTATATTTTGTGATCCACTTTTCTGTAGGAGAAAGGAAAGAAAATGCATATTGATTGCATACATGAAGACAAAGAATGAAATCAAAATCTCTCTGAGAAGAACAGGACATTTTTGTTTTTCCAAAAGGATGTTGACTTGAGAAATAGTGCCCTAAAGCTTGAACTTTCAAGTCTGGATGGAACTCGTGCTGGGTAGGAAGCTCAGCGATTAGGCAGGCAGCCCTTGGAGCCAGACTGTCTGGGTTCAAATCCTGGCTCTGTGTGCGACCTTGGCAAGTTGCCTTAAAATTTCTCAATCCCCATTTCCTCCCTTGTAAAGTTAAAACGTAGTAGTAAAAGCTCATTATAAGGTGTCTTGGGAATTAAATGATATAATTTATATTAAGTAGGAAAGCGTTAGACACATCGGAAGTGCTCAGTGATTGTGGATGTAATTAAACATCATTTTTGATTTCTTGATTTTTTTTTCCTTCTTCTAATTAATCTTTCTAGGATCTTCAAATTTTGGACCTTTAAGTTTTTTGTCAATGTTCAATGCAATTCAAAACTCCTTTATTTTGTAGTTCTAATGAGTATATAAAGATCGTGGTTAATCAGAGGTAGTCCTGGTGAAATAGTAATACTACACCTTATGTTCTCTGCGCCTCTTCCTGTTTACAAGGAATAAACCCTTGACACCCCCCTCCCCATGTTCAGTTCACCTATCATGGAGTGGATATTCTTACTTGCTTATCCAACCTGTACCCTCCAATCACTACACCCTTCCTGATAGAACCCAAAGTCACTATTGCCAGGTTCTTCAGGAGAGATGAATGCTGCTATTGGTGATGAATTCTGGGTATTTGAAACCGAACCCCATTTTCCCATGCTGACTGCTGATTTAGAAATAGACACAGAACCTGATGAGAAGTTGCTAAGGATCTTCTGTTTCTTGACTTCTAAGAAAGTACATAGGAAGGGATGCCCTTTCTTCCGTCTGTCTTTGCCTTGCTTCTCCCTCATACCTAGAGCTGTAGCTGCCATCTTGGACCCTGAGGAAGACCCACGAGAGAGCAAGTGGACACACCACAGAGGGCCTAGTTATGAGACGTCAGGAACCCGGGTCCCAGTGACACACAAAGCCACTGCCTGTAGCACCATAAAGCTGCTGTACCATTGGACGTGTGTGTGGCAAGAAATTCCCAGCAGTTTAAGCCAGGTCCAGTTGGGGTTTTCTGTTATTTACAACCGAAAGCATACTAACAAACACACGGCGCAGGGTGAAAATCTGCAGTAAGAGTCTTAAAATGAACAAGAAGTCAGAAGAGTCTCCTTCGTTCTCCCGGCTCTCCTCTTTCATTTCCCCATTCACCCCTGTGTTCGCACCAACCCCAAGTAATCCTGTCAGCTCTCCTGACAAAATTTACCTGCTTAAAACTCTCAGTGGCTCTGAAGAACACGTAAACTCCTTCAGCGACCCTGGGAGACAGGTCGTGATTGGTTTCTGCGGCCTTTCCAGCCTCCCGCTGTGCCGTTCGCCCACTTGCTGCTAGGCAAAAGGCTCCTTTGCTTCCAGAACACCCAGCTCATTCCTAGCGGGCCTCTTCTCTGCCTACTGTGCAGATGGTCGCTTCTCAGCACTCAAGCTGTTCCTCAACGGTCTCCTCCCCAGAGAGCTGTCCCTCACCACGGGGTCTTCCCCGACTCCAAGTTCTTCAGCCTTGCCCTTTTTCATGTTCCTTATCACATTTGTCACTGGCTGAAGTTGTGATGTTCGCATTCACTTTTCTTCATCAACAGAAGTCCATAATTTATTCAGAATTTTTAGTGTTTGCTGAATACTCGGTTCTCATCCAAGACACCATCCAGGAACATTACGTTTGGTCGTCACACCCCTTTTTGATTATGACAGTCGCTCAAATTTTGACTTTGATGACAACAGCATTTCTTTTACGTGCTGGCCTTGAAGTCACTATGTAGCCCAGCCTGACCTCAAACTCACCATGATCTTCCTACCTTAGCTTCCCCAGTGCTGAAATTATAGGCACGCACCACCATGCCTGGCTACCTTGACTGTTTTGATTGGTATTGGTCAAGTATTTTGTAAGACGCCCTTTTATTGGAATTTGTCTGATGCGTTGTTCATGATTAAATTGGTGCTATAGCTTTTAGGGAGATTTAAAAAAAAACAGCATTAAAAGGCCATTTTGTCACATCCCGTCCAGGATTACTACCCACTTCTTACCTGTTAGTTGGTCATCTATGGTCCCCACTGTTAGAATGCTAAATTACATGAAAGTAGAACATTGGTTCTTCTCAGAGCTGTGTTCCTAGGACCTGGAATAGCATCCAGCACATGGTATGCGTCGTTATTAGTTGGCTGAAATGGTGAATAAATGAGAAAAAGAGATCAATCACTGTCTCCTGTTTTTACATGTGAAATGAAACATCACGAGATGATTTGTTGATCATAGGTCAAAGGCACTAATAATACGGCATATCCATGAGATAAATCTAAACCCTCACGCGAATAAATAATTAACCCAAGCCCGATGGCACATTCAAAATCATTAATAAAAATTGATTTTCCTTCACTGTAGGGCTGCACCAGCACACTATCTGCAAAGTCAGCTAGGATTTATGTTTTAATTCATGTCTACTTAAGCTCTTCTTCCTGAATGGTGCCAGCCCCTATGCCATTGTTTTTCTCTGTAAAGAGTTGGCTTGGCTGGCTTAAGTAGGAAGAGGGCTCAGGTAACTCCTGTACCTGAGCCGTGGAGCGAGTACCTCAGGACAGGGAGGCTCACCATCATGAACAGCTGGGCTTGCTTGAGGGCAACGCAGGGGAAGATTCTAGACGTAGGGGAGCGGGAGGAGGAGGAGCTGTTGGCAGCCAGTAAAATACCTTTCCAGGAACATGGTGGAAATGGATTAACTATATATGGAGTCGCAGGCATGGAGAGAGGCAAACCTGGGGGAGTTCTCCGGCCAGTAGGACACCAAGCACCACTGCATGCTCCCTGGTGGTCAGGAAGGAAGTTTATTTTTTGGCCTGGGAGAGTGAAGCCCCTGAAAGGAAGAACCATTTGTATTCCATTCCGATTTCATTTAGCCTTTTATTTTGGAAGCCCCAGTAAGCAAAGGCACATTTGTCAAGGCTTCAGGATGAACGAGGAAAGCTTTTGTGCATTAAACTTGCAGATATTCAGCAGGGCTTACTGGAAAGGCAGTTCTGCCTGGGGGAGGAAGACACCCACTCTGCTGTGGGCCGGCAGTGGGGGTCTTTGCTAATATCACCTCCGGAGGAGGAGCCCATTTCCGGACTGCCTGCTGTTGACCTCCCAATGTATTTGAACGTGAATTTCCCTAGGTAATTAGCTGCAGTTCACATAGCTGTTGGTTGTTGACTTTTCCTAGCATTCCTCGGAGTAGGGGACTTACAGTTCAAATGCCACATCTTATAGAAGAAGATTAACTAGCAGATTTCTTGCCTTTCAGTTATGCCTTTACAACACTTTTCATGTTTCTGCGAGTTTAAGATGCTGCTGGGGGCTGGGGATTTAGCTCAGTGGTTCTGCCGCCTGCTTGGCAAGTGCAAGGTCCCAAGTTCAATCCCCGGT
>NW_022900942.1:59077745-59087092 GCF_012274545.1 Fukomys damarensis | reverse complement strand
ACCCCCCCCCCGCCAATGCTGCTAAGGGAAGCATCACAGATTTTACACAGCATTTTTAAGAGAAAGGAAACAATCTCAGTGAGGCACGTTCCAGGTTCGGAAACGTAATCTGTGGGACACTTTACAGTACTGTGCGGCATCTTATCTGCAAAGCCATTCACCTCGCCGGTGACCACTCTGCCTCCCGCATGCGGGCTGCAGTGTTTGAGTTCCGGTCCCGGGGCTCCTCACCCACGCCGGACTTGGAGTCAGCCGGGAAGACTGTGTGCTCCATCTCTGTCTGGCCGCTCCGCCAGCGCTGGCTGGACAATCACTCCGGAACCTCCGGCAGGCTCCCAGAGGGACGAGCATTCTATCCCGCTGCCTTCTGCTCCCCATCTGCCAGGTTCCTTGTCCGGGATTCTCTTGCTCCCTCTGCCTGCGCTGCCCTCACTTCCTGCGCTCTTCCCGCAGGAATGGAGGTTCTCACCCTGGATGTGCATCTTTTCTCTGTCACAGCAGAGGAAGGATCCTGGGCTTTTCTAGGCTTAGTCCAGCGTTCTACACCCCAACCCCTCACACTGACGCCAGCATCGTGGTAGCAGCCTTTTACCGAGCCAGTCCTGTGTGCCAGGCACTGTGCCATGTGCACGTAAACTCCCCACTGAGGCGGGTTCTTTTACTCCCCCCTGCAAGTGAAGACAGCGAAGCTCAGTCCCTGCGCCCCTGGCCCACGTTGACACTAGAAAAAGAAGAGCCGGGACCCACCCCCGCCGCAGGAGTGCCTGGCCGCAGGGCACAGACCGCAGAGGCTGCTGTGATAGGACTCGGGCTGGAATGGAGGGGTGAAGGGGAGCGGATTAAAGGGCGCATCCGGGACCCCAGCTCAGAGAGCTCTGCGGATCGTGGTACCTTTGAAACATGTCGGCAGGAGAAAAGCTTCCAGGGTTTAGCCATCTGTTTCTGTGACCTTGCACCCTACAATCGCCTTAAAGAGCCCAAGGCACAGCTCCGGTGCCGCAGCCCTCGCTCTCCTGAGCTCCTTGACCCAGGGGCCTTGGCTTGGACTCCAGTTCAGCCACCTGCGTCTGGGCCCTGCTTCTTCCTGCCCTCCCAGAAGCTCCCGTACAGGAGATCCCCACCGATTGGCCACTGTCTGTCTGCCCCGGCCTCCAGCTTGGCCTTCTCACCTGTGCCGCATCTTTATTCTTCCCTCTTCTGGACACCTTATTCCTGGCAAAAGGAACTATTCCATCAGATATCTCCCTAAGCCTAAAATCCCGCTCGTTGAAAAGACAGTGTTTGTAACAGGTTTTTCAGAAGGTGGGCAACACCACCTCTTTCAATATGCACAATATGGGAGAAATCGTTCTATTTCCAAAATGGCAAAAGTGGGAACAGCTCTGTCTCCACAGTGGGAAGTTACATCCCCTATGCAGTTTCAAAAGCAAGAAAGGAGAGACTCTCATTAGTCTGCTCAGGAGGCCATAACAAAACAGCAAAGACTGCATGCTTAAACAGCAGCACAACCTTCATTTGTCTTGTTTCTGGGATGGAGAAGTCCAAGTTGAAGGCACTGGTCTGGGTTCCAGTGAGTGCTGCTCTTTGGTTCGCACACAGAGAGCAACCTTCTCGCTGTGCCTTTCCTCGGTGTATGCACGGAGAGAGGGACGGGGACAGCGAGGTGCTTCCTTTGAGAAGGTTCCTCAGCCATCATGAGGGTCCCGCCTCATGACTAGTAACCCTAGTTATTCCCGAAGGTCCCATCCAGAGACCCTGTCACATTGGAGTGAGGGCTTCAACATATGAACGGGGGCTGGGGGCAACCATTTAGTCCCTAATAAGAATCAAGTCTTAACCATAAGCCTTCTAAAGTTGATTTCTATTTTCCTTTAGTTCCGCCAGCCCATGCTCAATCCATTAATTCCTGCTCGTCCATCGGGGGCCCTGACCATGGAAAACCCTCACTGCTCCCCTTTTCCAGGTCTTGGCTGGGCTCAGTGCTCTTCTGTGAGATTTCCAAGAATCCTGTGCATTCTTTAACTTAGCCCTTCACACCGTATTTGAAAATACCTAGCCACAGAGGTCACATGGAGGTCAAGACCTAATCCGTGAGGGCTCGTAGGGTGTGTGGGGGTGTGGGGTTGCTGGGGCTTTACCCAGTGCCTCACAGCTGCGACACATAGCTCCAATGCCCCATGATGCCCCAGCTTGTGCACCGAGGCTCTTGAAACAATATGTGTGCACCTTCATGAGTTGAAAACTCTTTATCTGTTTCAGAATTTCAAAAGCACACAAACGTTATTGTTCCTTTCAAGACCTTCACAAGCTCTCAAGCCCATGCCTTCAGGAAGTCTAAATTTTTCTCACCTTAGAACTCTGATGCATGTTGTAAATTGAATGCATATCCCCTGGCCGGGCTGGTTACCTATGGAGGTTTTTCCACCTCACCTGAGAAACCTATCGTTCGGGGGAGGAAGTGGATGTCTAAATTGCTCCACATTTGGCCCTTGACTTGTTAACAAGCCCACAAGAGAGTCTGAGTGGTAGGAGCAGTAGGTATCAAAGGTTTAATGAATGAAAATCTCCCAAGATATAAGCAGAAGTATGGACCATGGAGTAAAAGATCTCTCCCTGAGTATTTCTTCCTTAAACTAGCATGGCCCTGGGTGAGAGAGTGGCGGGGGAGAATTAAACTGGGCAGCTTGAATGACTCACTGACTGACTTCCGCTTTTGCCTTGTGCCAGATCTGGCCCACGGGCTTTGCTGTTTCTGGTGAGGCCCACAGGACGCCACGCTGGAAGTGAGCTCATGGTGCTTTGGCAGTTTGGGTGGTGTCCCTTCCCTGGTAGTGACCAGAGTTTATCAGTAGCTTTAGCCTTTGCACTTTGAGAAACCGAGATTATCTCACCCCCAATTTAGAATAATAAAAAAGTTCATGGCAGAAAAGCATGAGCACAGATAAAGAACAAGGGAGGGAGGAGGACCTGGAGTCCAGGGGACTCAGCTCAGCACGTGAGGCCATCTGTAGGTTTTCTCTCTCTCTCGTTTTTTATTTTGTGAAACGGATATCACTATGGAGTTCATCTTGGCCTTGAACTCACTCTGCAGCCCAGATTGGCCTTGAAATAACGGCGATCCTCCTCCCTTGCTCAGCCTTCCAAGTGCCGGCCTCTCTCTCTTTTCCTCGTATAAAATGAGCTTCAAACGAGCAGTTTTCCTGGAAGGAGAACAAGTGTTACATCTTCAGCTAATAATGTAGGTGACCAGTGACCGCGAGACTCAGGCTGAGGGACACCACGCCGCTCCTCCAGGAGGCCGGCTCCTTCCTGGAAGCTGTAATCAGAGCCCTCAGGAGATGCTCAGCTCTGGCATGGCCAGTTTCCTGCTCCTGAGGGACTCAGACCAGTTTCCATTTGGTGACGAGTCTGAGGTGCTAGAAGCCTGTCGGCTATGATTACAAGGAGCAGGGTTGCCCTGGAGCACTTTCCCCGCAGGGTAACTCCTGACAGTACTTATGACTAAACACTAACTGCAAAAAACAAAAATAAAAAAACCACTTTCGCAAATCTTGTCTTAAATATGCAGAGCAAGAGAAAGGTCGAACCATCCTTATGAAAATTAAAATTAATAAAATGGCTGAGCTGCTATACTGTCGTTCACTGGAAAAACAGACATGGATAAAGGTGTGGAATTCATCACTGATAGAGACGATAGGGCCCAGGAAAGCTGGCTGGGAAATGAGCAGGAGCTGTGAACTGTAAGATCCCAGAACAGCACCGAACAGTTCTCAGGCCCCTTATGTAGGACTTCTCTTGAGCTTCCACAAGATGTGGGCAGTGAGAAAGGCCCGATATCCCCAGATCTCCCAATGGTGACGTCTTACGGTAGCCCGCGCTGTTTCTCAGACACAGCTTATACTTGTATTTTTGCTTTTATCTTCTTTTTCTCTTGTTCTGCCCAAGTTGGCTCTGCAGAGCTAGTTTCTCCCATACCTCTTCACCCGCCACTTTTCAAATAAACTCTTTGGAGCTGTTTTTGGCTTGTCTCCTCCAATTCTTTGAGACAAGAAGGACTGGGAACGTTTTTTTGATTGGCGAGCCATTTCTGAAGGAGGTACTTACTTGATAACACTACATAATTTTGGATCGTTCATCAAGCAAGTGGAGGAGCATTTTATGCAAAGAAAAAGTTGTGCCTGATGCCTTAAGGTATTTTTGTTATGCCTGTAAACAATTTTATTTCTTTGATTTTTATTCATATATTTTTGCAGTACATAGTGGTTACACCCTCGTGGAGAGTTGATACATGTGCACGTCACACCTTAATTCTTTTTACATCCCTTGCCCTCGCCTCTTGGTCCCCTTCTCATTTGCAAAAGATTTATTTTCCTATTATCTATCTTTTATTTTGCTCTTTAATTCATTTCTATTTTGGATTTCTCATATAGTAGAAACCATGCGATATTGAACCTTGTGCGTCTGATTTATTTTACCTAACATTATGGTCGTGAAGCACATTTTCTTACAGATGACTGGTTTATCCATTTTTATGGCAGAGTAGTACTCCACTGTATATGAATACCACATTTTCTTCATCCATTCAGCGTTGATGGACATGAAGGCTGCTTCGTTTTAAAATCTGGAATATATCCCGGGATTTTGAGGATATGGTAGTGAACATAAAGCATGCATATGTACGTATTTATTATTTTTGGGATCTAAAAACAATAATTGATGATAACAATGTACCTAGGGCTGAAAGGCTGTTTTTAAAGGGAGCTTGATATAAAACACTCTCTAAACCACCCAGTACCAAGTGTTCCGTAATAATCTCACCAAGTGAGAGCATCAGACCCCTTGTCACATCAGGACACCCCAAAAGCTTGCTCAGTCTCAGCTGGATCTGCTCCACACTGGTCAGGACTGGAACTCGAACCCGTGGAGAAGGGAAGTAGCTCATGGTGTCGGTAGCTCAGGAGGCAGCCGGACCTCATGTGCTACATGTGGAATTAGACAAGCAAGTTTAAATCTTCCGGTTCCTGGCAGCTGTGTGACGAGGCTCGCTGATCCCATTGCTGTCTGGAGGCCTCGTGGATTGCTGTGGGGACAGAATGTACCTATGGACAGCTGATTCCCTAACTCCCTCCCTTGCCCCTGTTCCCTCAAAACACCCTTGTGCACAGCCTTCCCTTCCTGGTTTGACTTGTATGAGTCAACCTTCCAGTGCTCTCCAATGTGTTTTCCTTCTCTGCCTCTCTAGTGTACTGGCCTGGAAACCCCAACTGCACAAGGCCCATCCAGGCACCATCTGGAGTCTCGCCCCAGTTCTCAGACCCCTGCTGGAGCTGAATGTCCCCTGTACTATCGCCTGCTTAGGGCACTCTTTCACCCTGTTGGTTGCTCCCTTATCCTGGGCCTATTAGCGCTATAAAATATACAGTCACTTTCTTTGCTTCATCGTTTAAATTGAAACTAGGGTTTTTTTTCCCCACCCTGCAAAGAATAATAATATTTTTCCTAGAAATAAGAGACAATGATTTTACAGAGGAGCAAACTATTTGGTGCCTTCCAATTTTGGACAGAGCCCCTCTGATGCTGTGACCAACCAAAGGATCTATAAATCATCACTGCACATTTTACAGCCTTACAGCTGGGATTCCCAGGACCTGAGAAGAGAGGTCGGCTGTCCCCGCCACCCTCTGCGTCCGTGTCAAGGCTGGCCATCCTGGTTTCTCTTCACTTCTCTTCAAGGGTTGAGAGTTGAAGGAAGTGAATTAATCCCACCACGGAACTGTAGGAGTTCGAGAAGAGATTTATAATATCTGTTGGGTGTTCTTTCAGCGTCCAGCCAGGTCTCGGTGGGTGGGTGGGGGAGAGTCCACCCCTAGGGTGTCCAGTGACAGAAAACTGCCAGCATCGTGGGCCTGGCCTTGCAGGGAGCCACGCTGGCTGGGCAGTCGCGAGTGGTTGTCGTGGCTCAAATGCCCCTCCAGACGTGTGCTCTCCTTTGGACAGTTCCGTTTCTTCAGTGTCGTTCAAAGCGATGGTAGCTGCCAGCTGTGGGAAAGGGTAAGAATGCGTGCGAGTCTTTGCCAGCGGCAGGCCTGGCGGAAGATGAAGCTGTCCTCCAAGGGGAGCTAGTCACAGTGTGCACTCACCAGATGGACAGAGACTGAACTCTAATGGGAAGGGTTACTCATCGACCGTAACTGATGCTCCCGCCAGCGGCTGTCTGGCCTCCTCTTCCTACCCACATTACTCCTCGCTCTAATGAGGTTAATGGGAATTGATACATATGTATCAGGGGAGGAGCAGTCCCCGGGGACAGGATGGCAGCCCAGGACTCCCCTCTAGGTAGGGAGCAGGGGACTTGGGGAAGCAGAGTAATGGTCGAGAGACAAATTACACGCGTTGGTCAATATCTTGCTTCTATCCCCAAAGACAAGATTTCTGAGAAATACACTGGCATCTTAGTGGTTCAAACAATTGCATCTCCTCCTGTCATTTCATGGGGCAGTTTCCACACCGACTTTCGTAAGCACAGACAATGGAAAGATGCTTTTAAACCTGCACGTGCAGTGCTTCAACACTGCACCCGAGGGGGCAGTCACTGGGTAGAAAACCAACCGCCCCTCAAGGCAGTGCTGGTGGACGAGGACCTTGGCACCGCGTGAGGAACTCTGCCGAGCTGTGCATTTCTTCCAAACCTACGAAGAGCGCAGACTCGGAGCAGGCTTTCTCGTACGCTATCTCCAGTCCTATCAGCGCAGTCTCTAGTCCACGCTATTAGTTATTTATACGATGCCCGTTTTGTGAAATATACATCACGCATTATGAGCCTCAGACAGTGCTTCTCCGTGGCTTCTATCACAGGGCTCTGTCAACCCTCTGTATAAACAACCTCCCTCATTTGCGGGCCTGCCTGATTGTTCTGCTGAATTGATCTTGTTCAGAGCAATGTTTTATCACTGTATAGCAATATACACACACTCAATAGTCATTGGTGCTAAAATAAATATTGTGACTTTGTGGAGAGAACGACCTCGCCAAGTAACAGGCGGCATCAGATGGTCCTTATCAGCCGTGCAGATAGGCACTGGCCTCCTGCAGCTTGCTTGGCTTGTTGGGTGGGGCGGTTCCCCTTCTCACCTAACCCAGGAAAGCCTGCTGTTCTTTATCACCTCCAACTCCCACGCAGTGCTCCAACGGTGTGTGTGGGACAATCCCAAAGCATCCTGTCACTTCACCCAGCCTCGTTTGACTGAAGGTTTTACTCAGTGGCTTAGCACTTACTGACTACTTAACAGAACATCCTGAGGGGGAACAGAAGCCAGCGCCCGCACTTCTGAGAATGTTAGCCTGAATGACCAGGTTGGACGAAATGTTTTCTATTTTAGCATCCTTTTTTGCAATATAACTCACACATCATAAAATCCATCCATTTAAAGTGTACATGTATCTCTGGTGTCTGCAGAATTGTTCAGTTATCACCACACTCAATTATAGAGATTTTCATCACCCGTAAGACAAATCTTGTACCAATTAGCCATGACGTCCCATCCCCCATCCTCAAACGCCCAGGCAACACTAATCTACTTTCTGTCTCTGGATTTGCTTAATCTGGAAATTTCATATAAATGGAATCATGTACCGTTATATGTGGTCTTTGTGACTGGCTTCTCTCACTGGGCAGAACATTTTCAAGATTCACCCACGAGGAGCCTGTATAAGTACTTAATTCTTACTTATTATGGAGTAGCTCCATTTTATTGATAAGGCGTGCTATGCTTTATGTCTAGATGTCCCCAAAGCCTCATGTGCTCGTAGGTGGGGCTTTTGCTAAGTGATTGGATTATGGGGAGTGATGCTCACTAGTAAGTTTATAGTTAAATGTGAGGTTGGGAGATGAAGCCAGGTCGGAGGAAATGGATCACTGGGGGCGTGGCCTGGAAGGGTCTATGTCCCTCCTCCTCCCTTGATCTCTCTCCACTTCCAGTCTGCCATGCCACGAGCAATTCTCCTTTCCAAGCCCCTCTGTCTTGTCACCCTGCCATGGGGCCAGTGGGCTATGGACCAAATCCTCTAAAAACTGAGCCAGAAAAAACCTTTCCTCCTTAAACTTGTGAGTGTTGGGTATTTTGTCTCAGCAACAAGAAAGTAGCTAAGACAGGGCACATCTTGAGCATCCATTGATCAACTGATGGACATTTGGGTTGTGTCCATGTTCTGAGCTCCAAGAGCAATGCTGTGGGGGATGTTTTGTACACATTTTTGTGTACATGTCTGTTTTCATCTTTTGAGTATACACTTAGCAGCGGAAATGCTGGGACATATGGTAATTCTACTCTTAAACTTTTGAGGAAATATGAGACTGTTTTCCCAAATTGGCTGCACTGTTTTTCATTCCCACTAGCAAGCAATATATAAGGGTTGTAATTTCTCCAGGGTCGACATTGGTTATCATCTGAATCTTTTCTTACAGCCATCCTAGTGGATGTGAAGTGTTATCTCGTTGTGGTTTTGATTTGCATTTCCCTCATGACTAATAACATTTTCATGTGCTTGCTGGCATTTGTATACCTTCTTTGAAGAAATGTCTACTCAAATCCATTGCTCAGTTTTGAACTGGATCTTTTTTATTATTGACTTGTAAAGACAGCCAAGCTCTGCAAACAGCCTAGATGCCCATCAACAAGTAAACAAAGAATGAAAATGTAGTACACACACACACACACACACACACACACAATGAGATAATATTCAGCCATAAAGAAGAATAAAATTATGTCACTTGCAGGAAAATGGACAAGACTTAAGAACATAATAAGTGAAATAAGTCAGAACTTAAATTTCACAAAAAGTTAAATTTCACGTGGTTTCTCTTATATGGGAAGTATAAAATATAAATAGATAAATAAAATAAAGGACAGATGGTAGGAAATAAGATGCAGACTTTTGCAGGTAGAGAGGAGGATCATGGGAATGGGGAAGGTAAGAGAGAGGGGGCTAAAGGGGTGGGAAATGATCAGGATATGTTATATGCATGTATCAATCTCCCAAAATAAGCATCAGTGTTATGTCACACATATACAGTATAAAAAAATCTCAAACTGGGAATAACCCACATGCCCATTAGTAATGAGATGAATAGGTAATTTTTGGTGTATTTATATAATGTAGTATTGTATTTTAATGAGAATTAATTATATTTAACTACATATAATAATATGGTTGAATCTCAAAAGTATAAACTATGGAGATAAAGAAGAGGAATATGATGTGAAACCATTACATAAGGTATGGTAACATGAAATAAATCTATGCTGTTGGCAATCAACACAGTGGTAGGGGTGTGCACTGGAAGG
>NW_022900942.1:59003319-59077169 GCF_012274545.1 Fukomys damarensis | reverse complement strand
CTTAAGAACATAATAAGTGAAATAAGTCAGAACTTAAATTTCACAAAAAGTTAAATTTCACGTGGTTTCTCTTATATGGGAAGTATAAAATATAAATAGATAAATAAAATAAAGGACAGATGGTAGGAAATAAGATGCAGACTTTTGCAGGTAGAGAGGAGGATCATGGGAATGGGGAAGGTAAGAGAGAGCGGGCTAAAGGGGTGGGAAATGATCAGGATATGTTATATGCATGTATCAATCTCTCAAAATAAGCATCAGTGTTATGTTGCACATATACAGTATAAAAAATCTCAAACTGGGAATAACCCACATGCCCATTAGTAATGAGATGAATAGGTAATTTTTGGTGTATTTATATAATGTAGTATTGTATTTTAATGAGAATTAATTATATTTGACTACATATAATAATATGGTTGAATCTCAAAAGTATAAACTATGGAGATAAAGAAGAGGAATATGATGTGAAACCATTACATAAGGTATGGTAACATGAAATAAATCTATGCTGTTGGCAATCAACACAGTGGTAGGGGTGTGCACTGGAAGGTTTCTTTCTTTTTGGTACTGGGGATCGAACTTGGGACCTTGTACTTGCGAGGCAGGCAGTGGAACCACTGAGCTAAATCCCAGGCTGGATACTGGTTATTTATGTGTGTTTACTTCGTGAAAATCCATTAACATGGTTGAATTCATATTTAATCCTTCAGTTTAAAGCATTTTACAGAAGGTTGTAAGGGAAATAAAATATGGAATGTTTCACTCTTTCTTTTACAAAGCTGGTGTTTCCTGAAAACTGACGAGGATGGAGCAAAATGTTTCTGATCAAGGTCACTTATGACTACAGGCCCAAAACACTTAAATAAGAGCCCAGCAAATCTAATCCAGAATAATTTTTGAGAAAACCAAGAATGATTCAATATTAGGATATATAAAAATATCGATGATCACATCAATAGGTCAAAAGAGACATACTCCATGCTCATCTTAATAAACGTCAAAAGGCATTTAACAAAATTCAACATCCGTTTCTGATAAGACTTAAACAAATTACACACAGAAGCCCCCTTAGAATGATTAAGAAATGATCTCGAATGAGGAGCTTACATCATACTTAAGAGCAAAGCACAGGGCAATATTTTTCAAATGTATTTTGTCAAGGATCGTGATTTAAATGACAATGTACTGAAGAACAACCAGCAGGAGCTCATGCCACATACGTGCTACATTAAGATGGGGTTTTTCCTGTTTACTCTGAGTTTCAGCTGAGCCTCCCAAAGCTGAAAATAAACACTGTCGCTGTTAGGTATCTCCACAGCTTCTGCCACTTGGGCTGTGGTAGATGTTCTATGCAGAACAGGCTAAGACACTGTGAAACAGGCTGCCAGACTTCAAAGGAGAAGGCTGAGAACTCACTGTATTTGGAAAGGTTTATATTGACTATTGTTTTAGAATAGACAGAGGACCATGTTTTTCCTCCAGGGAAGGAAGGAGAGACTTCAAGTCAAGAGGTAAGGCTTCAGAAGTACCATTTGAAAACTTTGACACTGGTCCTTGGGTTAGAGAGAGATAGGAACTGGTACCTGATTGGCCCCTGAAAAGTTTAAAGAGGCCGTAACCGGTCAGGAGCTCCAATGGTGCAAAGGCAAGGGTAGAAGCTGATTGGAGGAAGCTGAACACACGGAACTGAGCGAGGCAGAGAATGTGTGAGTTCCCCCGGTCCTCTACAGGGTTCGTGGAGTCCAGCTGGATCGTGTCGTCTTGAGAGGGCTCTAGTGAAGGTGAGTCCAACTGAGAAGAGAACCTTTGGGATTCATGGTGCCAGACAGAGGAAGGGGCGCTGCCTATGTGAAGAGTGCTGCAGTTGACAGATCCAAGCAATTGTCATTGGGAAATCACCGAAAAGGGAAGCTGGAAGAACTCACAGGCGTGAATCCAGAGAGCATGCAGGCAGAGAGCAGCGACTCCAGGCTACACCTGTACCAGCCACAAAAAACCCTGTGTCCCTTGGCTGTGCTTGCTTATCCTGCCCTACCTCAAATTCCCAGCCTGTGCCCAGCCCCGGCGAGGTTGAGAACAAGCGCTTGCAAATCATGAGGGGGAGGAACCAGATGTGGGAAAAGAAGTTGGCCGAAGCTCTTGTCCCCGCTGCAGGCTTCCAGGCCACTGGGGAAAGGCATATATTTTAAATTAGATGATGATAAATCAGAGATATGCAAGTATTGTACTTTTATTATCTGGAAATCACTAGGCACATTGGGCATATTTGTAATTTAAACTATGCAAAAGTAAGTCAGAAGAACAGATTTGAAAGGCTTGTGGTGAGAAGGAATAAGAAAGTCATTCTTTAAACTTTACAAACTTTAGCTTATTAAAAAAATACAACACATATACCTGTACCTATGCATGCATATACAAGTATATAATCTTTAAAGAACTTATCAAAAAGTGTATATGCATGTTTTTATATGTATCTTTTATTTACCTTTTACTGTAATACACTTTTGAAACATTAACAACTGTATTTTTTATAATACCATGGTATGAAATGTGGATTAGTACACACACACACGCTCATAATTCCTAGCTTTGTTCACCGAATAACCTAGAAGCAGTAACACCCCAGTGATTATACGCATGCTTAAAAATATTAAAACAAAACTTAAATCAGCAATACAAATACAACTGGGAAAAATAGCTTAGTTGCTAATGAGCACAAAATACATCCACATAAAGACATGTTTTACACATTTGTGCTGTCCAATATAAACCAAGGGACTAAAATGCAAGAACATTGCTTTTGTGTCTTTTTAGCTTGCATTGAGTTAAGAGCAACCATTGCCAATGAATTACATCCTCACAACAGTATAGGATTGCGTTTACTTCTACACTTTGTTTTCACTGCAGTAAAACATGCAAAATCCCATTTTCACAGTTCTGTAAGGAGCACAAAGAAGACGACTGACAGCAAGGTCATCTCCCCAAATCCTGCACAGCTTCCTGGGGTCTAATGGAGGCATTAGAGAGTGTTCTTCATACAACGCACACCAAGGACCCAGAGCATGTGTGTTCACAGTGGAAGGCAAGCCAAGGACAAATAACCTTCCTTGTACTTTTTTTACTACCCAGTGTGTATTTGTTCAAGTTGAGTATTATTTCTACTTAGACAATTTTCATCTGTGCTTTTAGAAACTGCAGAGAGAGTAGATAACCTTGTCTTTGAAGTATTTTGTCTTGGCCTCTTTGATGAAGATGGTTTGAGAGCCATAAAACTGCTTTTCATTGATGTGTTCTCTCTGAACCCTATTGTATAAAAGCAGTAATAGACAATATTTATTCATCATTACGTGTCACATAATCTGCTTTGGGGCATACGACATTATTAGCTGAGAATGAGGACATGGAGGAGCATCGAGAGTCATCTGTGCAGCCCGACCACCACGGCTGTGTGCGGTCTCCAGTGAAAGCAACAACAAACCACACACTTACTTACTAAATAATAATGTATAGTATCACATAGAGAAAGGTATGTGTCATAGATCGGCCGTTGTTAAACAGGCAACAAGATCATGTAAAAGGAGGCCTGTTGTTAAATGTAAAGATCGAAGGTCATTTGCTTAGGTGTCTCCTTTCCTCCCAGGCACCTTTCCAACGTTCTGAGTTTACTGAAGGTAGATCACAGCGTAACTGTGTATTGTATATTACTGTATGTAGTGTGGATTAATGTAGTTAATATATATCAGCCTATTAATATGTATTACTTATTTTGAAAACTCGAATCACCTATTTGAGGTTTCCTCTTGGATATCTGAGAATACTTCCAATTCAACTTATCTCAACCCCAACTGGGCTTTTCCATGTTCTCTGGGTTGATGAATAACGTCCACTTCTCAGCGTTTTAGAGGTGGAAGTCCAGATCCATCTCCACCGCGCTCACACCGTGTTCCACCCAGCACTACGCGCTGCCTTCTTCCTGGCACCTGGCTCACGTCCACCCCGCCATCACCCCCCGCGGACGGTCATCGCCTCCTCAGTGTACGGTCACAGGGACTTGTGCCAATTCCAATTTTTCTCCTCCCTCTATCGAAGTGATCTCTTCTCAAAAGCAAATCTCAACATGTAAGTCCTTCAAATTCCTCAAAGCTTTCTATCATTCCTAAGTCAAACTCTCACGCTGTATGATTAGGCCCTCCTTACCAAATTCCAGTTGTGGCCCACTGCTTTTCATTTTCTCTACTCTAGCCACTGGCTTTTTTCTCCCGGAGCCTTGCACTCCCAGTCTTACCTGATCTCTGCACATAGCTCTTCCTTCTCTTCTTCTTCTTTTGTTTTTCCTTTCGGGACAGAGTCTCACCAAGTAGTGCAGGCTGGCCTTGAATTCACTGTCTAGCCCAGACCCGCCTCCATCTCTCGGTGATCCTCCTGCTCAGCCTTCTGAATGCTGGGATTCCAGCCATGCGCCATCATGCCTGCCCCTCTCTTCTTTGTCGCTCAACCCTTCAATTGTCAATTGCTACTTCCTAAAAGAAAGAAACAAACAAACAACCCTCCCATGTCAATTTTCTTATTATATAATTTTGTGGTAGGAGAAAATTTAGATGAACTCAGTTTAGTGATAACTTTTTAACATACAATATGAGGGCTGGGGATTTAGCTCAGTGCTGTCTGCCACCTGCCTTGCAAGCACAAAGACCTGAGTTTGATCCCCAGTACCAAAAACAAACGAACAAAAAAGATGCAATATAAAAGGCATCATCCGTGAAAGAAGTAATTGACACATTGGAATTTGTTAAAGTTACAAACCCTTGTTCTGTGAAAGATGCTGTGAATAAAATAAGAAAGCCACTAAGTAGGAGAAAATATTTTCAGACCAGATCGAGCAAGTTCAGGGTGGTATGGCCATACATGAGAAAATATTTTCAAAAGACATCTGATAAAGGACTGCTACCCAAAATATACAGAGGACTCAGCAATAAAAAAGATCAGCAATAAAAACAAACCACAATCTGATCATAAAATGGGCCAAATATCTGAATAAACATCTCAGCAAAGAAGATACACAGATGGTAAATATAAATACAAAAGGATACTTTACATCATATGTCATTAGCAAAATACAAATTAAAATAAGACAATACCATGCCAAACCTATTAGACACAAGAACATTCAAAACACCCATACTTTCAAATGATGGTGAGGATGCAGCTAGCGCAACCTTGGCCCTGTACTGACGGGAATGCAAAATGGAGCCCCCACTGTGGATGAGTCAGCAGGTGCTCAGGTAACCTAACACACACACCACACAATCCAGTTGTGCTCCTAGGTGTTTACCCAAAGGAGATGAGAAGGTGCGTTTACACAAAAAGCCCTGCACAGAGTGATTATAGAGGCTTCAGTCATGATTTTTAGAACTTGCAAGCAACCAGCACGTCCTTAAATGGAGAAGCAAACTGCAATACACTCACACAATGGAACATTAGCACTAAAAAGAAATGAGCTCTCTAGTCACAAAGGGGCTTAATACTAAGTGAAACTATGCATTGTGTGATTCCAACTGCAGTGTGTGGCATTCTGGAAAAGACGAATGATGGATACAACAATCGGGAGAGAGAAGGACCTAAAACAAAAGTTAAAGTTTCCTCTTACCAGCACCAATATACTTAGAAGTGACCATTCCCTCTGTAGACCTTTTTACCATCTGTTTCTAAATTGAGATCAAATGGAATAACGTGAAAGAAGGTATTTTGAACATATTAAAATTACTGTAATAACAGAACTTCTTATTTTTTAATTATGTATCATTACCTAGATGAACTCACAGTAAACTAAAAACAGATGGCCTTAGCTGGTCAATTGCTTTGTTTTGGCTTTGCATTAACAACTAACTTTAATGAACATTCCAGTATTTGTTATTTCACCAATTGTTAGAATCAAAATATTTGGTGCTCATTTTATGCATCACAGTTTAAGATGATTCTTTTACTAGATGAAATATCACTTAAATGCCCGGCAAATACCATCATAGTAATTGTCATGGCAGATTTGTTTCCTTATGACTCCGTTTTGTATAGTACTGTGTAATTCTTTAAAATCATTTAAAATTCTATATAAAATAAACAATTTATTTTGACTTTACACTAACCTATGTTTAAAATTTGGCTCTTAAAATGCTGGCTGTGTGATCTTAACAAGAAGTAACTTTAGCTTTGCAAAGCTTAGTTAATTTGCCTGCAAAATAGGGATAAAAAATATCTTCACTTGCTGATTGTGAAGAATAAATGAGATATTGTGTAGGAAAAAAAAGGTCCAGATGGATGGATGGATGGATAGATAGATACATAGATAGAGGAATACATGTATTTAATTTAGTACCAATAAAATCAGGTTGAGATTTCATAAAATTTGAGGAGGGACTTGAGAAAGTAATTTTAAAGTTAATCTAGAAAAATGTGGATGCAATATTGCTGAACATTAAAAAGAATTATAAGGCACAATAATAAAACAATGTTACAGAATAGAGTTTTAAACATACACATTCATGTATAGTTAATGCACAACATAGCTGGCATCATAAATCTCTGGAGAGAGAATAGTTTATTCAATAAACTTTGTTGGAACATTGGGCTAACCATTTGGCAAGAAACTTAATCTCTTCCTCAAATTATATACCAAAATAAACTCCAGATGGGGTTATACCTAAAAGTTAAAAAGTGAAAAGTAAAAAGAAAATCTAGGAGAAAACAATAAATGAAGGCCATCAAAGGCAGAAGCCAGACCCTTAAAAAAAGATACAAAAATAAAGGCCTTTGCCAGTGTGAACAAAAAAGAAATGTCAGTAACAACAACAACAACAAAACCCACAAGGATAACCATAACTTTCCAAGTAGAGAAAGGACAAATATCTATAACACTCTATAAAGAAACTTTATAAATTTTGCAACAGACAAATATTTCAACAATAAATGTCTAAAGGATGAGAACAAGTGTATCACAGACGATTACATGTAAGAATGAAAATGCTTAATCCTGTTAGTGTAAAAATGCAAATTAAAGAAACACCAGCAGATTCGACTCCGTGGTGGTGATAAGGAAAAGGAGGAATTGGCTGTCAGTCAGGAACTAGGCGAAGGCAGTGAGGAGCGGGAACTGCGCCCCCACGGGCAGCCATGGCCGGCTCGTTGGTTCATGATTGCTGCGGAGAAGCGGGCTATTTGAGCAGATAAACACCAGGAAGATGGCTCTGTCCATCTGGCTTTGCTGTAATAAAAGGCCGGTGACAAGAAAGGAAGGTCACTCAGCTCCCAGTTCCGGAAGTGAGGAAGTTTGGCCTCACGTAGCTATAACGCTGTGGCTGGGGCGCGCGCAGCGGACGGGCAGGAACGTGCCGAAGAGCATGCTGGGACAGTGCCGGGCTCGCCCCCTAACAGCGCAGTCTCGGGTCGTCAAGCTCCGCAGGCCCCACACTCAGAGGCCCCGGCCCCTCTCCACACGGTTACATCGGGGCCCACACCTCCATCCCAGTCTCGCTGAAGACCTTCAAACGCATCCAAAGTCAGGGAGGAAGAGGAGATGTTCAGTGGTGCATTTTATTATTTTCTTGAGTAATTGGTTGTTTTTCAGGGCTTGGTCAAGAAAACGAAAAGTTAACACATCAGTGTGTAGTGAAGAAAAAAATAACCCAATAAAAATCAACCAAAATACTGAGTTTTCATCATCATGTGAAGGTTTTTTGGTTGTGCTTATATAGGCTTGTTACTAAAATACGAAAAATCTCCCGAAATGAAGATATGATTTTGAGCCCCCAAACTGTGGGTGGATTGGACACCACTCCGTTGGACTGGTTCTAGTGTCAGAGTATTGAGGAAAGCCCAAAGCATAAATGTCCTTCATGAAAGAAGCATGCACACAGTGCTGTAAACGTCCCCTTTGGACAGATTCGTTTAGAAGACAGCTTCACATTTGCAGTCGTTGATAAGAGAAACAGCAACTTCTAAAACTTTTCTGTAAATAAATCTGAGGAGGAAAGAGGAAAACAAGGATCAAGAAAGTAAGTGAGAATAACTACAGGAAATCCCTCTTCCAGACTGGCATCTGGTATCCTGTGGGGCATTTCCGGTGGAGCTGCCAGCCTGCTAGGTAGCCCAGGGTTTAAGGTGCGCTGATCCGCCAGCCAGATTTCTGTGTGAAGCCACCGCAGGCCTGTGTAGACGTGCCTCATCGGTCCTCTTTCCAGTTGCAAATATTTGCTGTTTTTCCCAAAATGATGAGCATAACTTCATTTACCCCCTAGGTCTCAAGTCACTGTAGGATGAATCTCAGTCTGCCCTCCCATAAGGATTATTCCAAAATCCCTCAACATCGTGATCCATGGAATAACAGCAGACATTTGTTTCTTACCTCGGAAGTTAAATCTAGCCTTGGAGGAATTCTCTTTATTCAAGAGGGGAGCTTTTTTGTATGGAAATGAACTTGTTTATATTGATATCTTAAAAGCAAAAAGGCCCACAATAAGAGACGATTCCTAGTCTAACAATGTATTCAGGATGTGTTAGAGGCATTGAGCTGCTCACCCGGGCTTCCACAGCCAAGGTTTATGGAGAAAATATCCCAGATCTCTGCATGTTCAGAGCTAGCATGAATTTTTGGAGAAACAATCTTAAGAGCATAGTCATGTAGAAGCATTCTTCTCGTAACCCTTCCATCACATCCAGACAACCACTCTGAAGATGAAAAATGAGGCTGAGGCTGGAGGATTGCACGTTCAAGCCCAACCTCAGTAACTCAGCAAGACCTTGTCTCAGAATCATAAAGAAAAAAGAGGTGGGAATGCAGTTCAGAGCAGAGGCTCTAGGTTCACCCTCCAGTACCACAGAATGAAATGTAAGCTAAATCTCGCACCTGTGCTACCAGAACACTGGATGCTCCCAGATTTCCCAAGTAAGGCAGGGCTCCTCTCCCTGGGCAGTTCTCAAACTCTTACATGTTTTCTGATGAACTGATGGAAAATTTTTGCAGAGTTTTCCATCTGTATTGGTTTGCTCTTCTCATCTCAGACCTTCCAAATTATTACTCTACTGGGGAGCAGTACAAGGATAACCACATATTCCGAAGAAAGAGACTGCAGCAGGCCCCAGCGGCTGCTCTCAGAGGGACACTCTCTAGGCTTTCCTCACAGGGATACACCAGCACAAAGGCAGGCATTCTTGTTCTTTCCTTGTGTTCATTTTTTTTTTTTTTTTTTTAAGACAGGGTCTCACTATGTAGTTCAGCCTGCCCTGGAACTCACTGTGTAGCCCAGGCTGGTCTCGAACTCACAATGATCCTGTCTCAGCCTCCCGAGTGCTGGGATTACAGGTGTGTGCCACCATGCCCGGCCCCATGTTCATTTTTTAAAAATTTGATTCTCAAAGTTTTTCCAGTGACTTAGGTCTGAGTGGGATTTTCCTGCCACCTATTCTGTGACGGTGAATGACAAGAGTCTACCCCAACATAGAGTGTGGGAACTTCTGGTTGGGTCACTCACGGCAACAGAGTGAAGATGGACACAGACTGGACTCTCGAGAAGCAGTACAGTGTGTCCAAAGCACATCTGTTCAACCTGTAACTCCTACTATGGCTCTGCTGATGTCATGAACGGTGGCCTTCACACCGTAGCTAGGAGGAAGACAGTTGTGCAAGAAATCCCTGGAGACTCCCAGGGGCGGACGCTGCTGACAATGTGAGTGCGACGTCTTCAGTAGGGAAGGGACAGGCTCCAGGGGCTCAAGGGGGGCAGAGAGGAAGGAGTGCCTTTGGTTGGCAAGCCCCAAAGGGTTCTAGGAGTGGGAGACTTTGGAAGAAACATTTGCCCTAGGATGGGGAAAGGGGGCATGCTGGACTTAAGATGAGGTGACCCCACTTGCAATCTCACTCTGCCCCTGTCTGTGTGCCTCGTTCACGTTCCACGCTCCAGTCCCAGCCAGAGGAAGCTGTGATGCCAAGGTCCTTCTCCCTTGGGAATGGCAGTGCTGTGAGGTCCCTGGCACTGACTGGAAGGTCTTGGGGCAAGTGTGTTTCCAAGGAGCTACTAAAGAGGTTCTGATCAGGTGTTGAGTTTGCAAAGTTGTAAGAATACAAATACTAGTCCTGTGGCTATCTAGTCAGTGGCCACTTTCAGCATTTTAAATACGCCAAACTGTGCCCACCTCAGGGCCTTTGCTCATGCTAGGGCCCTTTCCTGGCCTCCCAGTGAGAGTGCAGTTTCCTAAAGTCTGAGCCTGGTTAGTTTATGCTGCAGATTTTTGCCCAACTATCCTTTCTTCAGATTAGATTTGCTGCCCTATCCAGATTCCCAGAATATCCAGTCTTCTGTTTCAGAGCATTTATCCCAAAAATAATACACTTATATTTATTTATGTAATTTTCTTTTTCCCTAGACTAGAGCTCTGTGAGGATTGTGACCATTTCTGTCTCATTCAATATAATTTACTTTAATAGCCAACCCTGGTGACAAGCATATATTAAGCAGGCAATAAACATTTTGTTATAGATTGAGCCAGAGGGAGCAATAATCACTTTTCTTGAGTACCTGTGTATTTCAGGCCAAGTGAGGTCTTGGATTTATCCTCTCTCTTCCAAAAGAAACAGGCACTGCGGTAAGATATTTGGATTAATAACATCATTTGATGTTTTCGTTTGTCTAGCACTTCTACTTGTTTGGTGTGCTTACAACAAATGCTCCTTATAATGTTTTCCAGAAGGCTAAAATTTTTCAAACACAGACAGTTAAGTCTGAAGGATTGTAAGCTATTTCCAAAAGTTAGTTAGACCATTGTTTTATGAACACTGTTTTGATTTCTCAGACAATTTGAAAGTGCAACTTCCTCCTTCTGAACAGCTGGCGACAGGTGACTCCTTTCGGTTGGAATAATTTAGTGAGATGTGACTTTGGCAGCGAGTATAAGAAAGCACCAAGACTAACTGAAATTTTCAGGTCTCCATAGCTTAAAAATATTGCCCATGAGCAGCTCTTGCACTTGCGGTTTTCCCTCTCACAGTGACAACTTCAAGAACGGTAAACATAGTCTTGATAAATAAAGCAATAAGGCTCCCAAATACCAAAGGCTTACAGCGACCAGCTGTCCCGGTTTGCTAGAGCCCTAGAGGTTTTGTGGGGAGAAGGGTGCGGGGTCCCGGGCAAGCCAGGACCGCTGCCCCCACTCTTGGGTTCTGGGCCCCGCGTGTGAGGATGAGTCCTGCTCTGCACAGGTTCAGTCTCCTCTTTCCTGAGCTGTAACTTGAGGCCTGGGAAGGGGCGAACGTTGCTCTGCTTGGTCTGAAACGAACAGCCTTCAGCTGCCCATGAAACGAGGGTGCGAGCGACCCTGGGGACGACGTCAGCCCCAGTGGCACCAGGGCCCCCCATGGCGACACCGAGGGCGGGGCCTCTGCGGACAGGGGAGCTCGGAAGGCCAGGCCCGGGAGGGAGAGCTGTGGGGTGACCCACAGTCCGCCCCGCCTGCAGAGGGAGTGCAGCCCAGCCCTGCGCCCCCGAGAGCCGCGCAGAAGAGAATTTATGCTGCCGGTCAGGGCGCGATTTCCCCACAGTCCGGCCAGGCTCACGCAGCATCCTCGGGGAGGAAGGCTCGCCCCACGGGGAGGGAAGGCGCAAAGGTCAGGCCCCTGGCAGGGAGCAGATAAGGCTGGGGGTGGAAGGTAGAGTCGGCCAAGGGCAATAAACAGGCCTCTCCGCGTCTCCCAGCAACGCCCAAAAGGAGCCCACGAAGAAAGCAGGAGGGAAGGAACCGACTGCTGCAAGAATGGCTGGGGCCCTTGACCATTGTAAAAATATCTTCAGCGAGAGAATTACAGGGGCCTGAAGCAAAGAGCAGGGCCCTGCGTCCACCCGAAGGTGCTCGGAGCCGGGCTCCCCCAGCACAGCCTGGAAAGTGAGGTGGCCCTGCTGCTAAAGAGAGTTTCCCGAGGCGGGGGCCCCCTCAGAGTGACGAGAGAGCTCTGTGTCCCCAGGCCACCCAAGAATCCACACGGAAACGTCCCCAGCTGGGACACGCAGCCTCGCTGTGCCCCGTGGGTCCAAGGCGGTCGAGGTGAGAGCTTGTGGTGAATCTCAGCTCTACCCGCTCCTCTGGAGAAGCACAGCTCTGGCACGGAACCCTGATCTTGCAGCTCACAGAGAAGCAGCCTCGGAGTCCCCCGCGCAATTCTATAGGGCCTTGGCTCTTCCAGGCTTGCTCAGAAAAATGGGAAGGAGGGGACTAATTTATTAGCTGTTAATGTTGTTGCACAATAATTCTCATCTCTGAGTTGCAAAAACCCAGTTGGAACGGATGGAAATGTAAAGTGACAAAAATGTGAAGTTTGGAAGAATATATGAGTTTCAAGAGAAATTTCTAGAAATTAGATAAACACTGAAGTTCATGGAATTTTAACAATGACAACAAAAAAAGATGGAGGGGCTGCTTTTCTTCAGCATTTTTTGTTATTGTTTCTATTTTGATTTAATTTCAGTCCTATCTGGAAAAACCATATTTTCTCTACCAGTTTGAAGCCAGGATTTCAAATATAAGGGAGCAATAAGTAAACAGCAAGTCCCTGTGTCAGCAGCATTCACAAAACAAAGAGACGTGCAGATCACGTGACAGCTGGACCTCTGGGGTTTTGGGTAGGGGTGGAATTTGCTGTGTCCGGTCAGGATTTTGGCAGGTGTGACAAGCAGGGCAGCGAGAGGGAGCATCAGCCTTGGAGCTGTGTGTGTGTGTCTGTGTGTGCCACGGGTGCACAGACCCTACTGGGGTATTCACAGTTCCTCCTGACTTCCACCGTAGGGCTGTGAGCCTTGCTTTGCTTTGTCAAGATCAATAGGTTGAGATAATGACTGCATTTACACATCAGATTAAGAGACTCCTGGAAAGTTGATTGGATCATGGGAGTGCTATACTCAGCAGTGGGCTAACCACTGATGTCCACAGCTGAATGTGGTGTTAGCTGGGGCTTGCCTTTTTTTTTTTCTTTTTATGGTGATGGTATGGAACTCAGGGCCTCCCAATTACCAGCCAGGTGCTAGCCACTGAGCTCCATCCCTGGCTGGGGAGTGCCTTTGAGAATCGTGTCATCCCTGGAACTCTTCCCACCTGCTGTGCTTCCTGGCTGCCAAGGAGAGAGTGGCTTTGTGCTGTCGCACACCTCCACCACGATTCTGCCTTGAAGCCAGCCAACCATTGACTAAATCCTCTGAAACCGTGAACCAAATTAAACCTCTCCTCCTTTACATTGTGTATTGGATATTTGAGTCACAGCAAGAAAAAGCTAATGCACTGCTTAATCTGTTTATCATTGTCTATGTTTTATTATGCTTTTAAACTTATTTACACCTTGAGATTAGTCTTTTGTAAATGGGAAGAGGACCGAGAGAAGCAGAAAAGGAGGAGGGAGGGGAGGAGAAGGGATGAAAAAGGAATGAAGATGTGTACGTGTCCCAACTCCTCACAATGAATTGTAATCATTATATATGACAAATGTGTATTAATAATTTTTTAAAAGCCTGTTTAACAAAATGTGACTTTACATGGCCAGCTGATGGTATCCCTGTTGTTTGTGGGCCACACAGTGAATTCCTGTGAGGAACAGGGGAAACTCCAAGTGCAGGATAGAAAATGATTTACTTGCCAAAAATTTCTGGAACAGCATTAACATTGCTCCTGAGGATTTTGACAGAGAGCAAAACCAGGTTACTGTGTTGCTTGACTGTGGGTCATGATAATGGTCTACAAATATTTAAAGGGTGTAAATGAAGACTTAATTACTTTAGAACATCTTGGTATGAACTTAGTTTACTAAAGAGGCGATACCTCTGGTGAGGTACTTCAGAGCCCAAATCTCCATAAACTTTTCATTTGGGGGCTGGAGGATATAACCCAGCTGGGAAATAGGACGGGGCCCTGACAGGGAGGGCCTTTGAGGACCATGTCATTAGGGAGGACAGGAACTTACAGAAGAGGCTTAGTCTCTCTGAGGCTTCCACAAAGCCTTTCTGAAGGGTGACAGCCACTGGTGAGTGGTATTCCAGAGGGGCGGACAGCATGCACTAGCACTCCCAGCAGGAGAGAGAAGAAATAGAAATAACTCTCAAACTCAGAGAAGTGGTGGCGATCACCCAGCTTGGGGACAACCAGGGGCCTCATTTCATTTCATTCTGGATACCAACCATCTACCTTTCCCACGGGTCTCTATTCTTGGGAACGTCCATGGACGTGTGGGGCAAGGAATAAATGAGGGTTCTCAGAGTGGTTCATTTTGATTCCTTCTTGGCAACTCCAGCGAAAGGCTCTCAGGATTAGTTTAGAACTATTAATTACGATGAAGTCATTAAGGTTAAAGTTTCTTGGAACAGTTATGGAAATCATTTATCCAGATAGCAGGTCCCCAGGTTATTTGGATAATTGGATTTTGGAGATACATACCCTGATCTGGGGGAAGTGGACGTTGTTGCAGAAGAAAATGGAAACAAGGGGAGAGGAATCGTGTCAAACTTATCATCTCAGATGAAGGCTGACTGTAAAGAGTTTAGTTTGTAATGGCCTGAACATGCCCTCAGAGAAATGATATTCAAAGCAAAAACAAAACAAAACAGTTCTCTGGGGTGGATGGCGTGAAGATGAAGAGAACGTTCCTTATCCCTCAGGTAAGAAAGGCCGGTGATTTCTTTGCAAATTCTGAATGGTTAAGCTCCAGACAAGAGACAAATTATATTTGTGTTGTCCAAAGACTATATGATTATTTCTGTACAAGTACATATTTGCCAAAAGATTGAAAACCACTGGTTCCTTAATATTCACAGTACACTTCTAAATAGAATTCCCCATACCAGGACTACAAGGCCTCACAGGTTTGGGAGGAATTGCAGGAGGGTCGTGAGGATTGCAGCTGTAGCATTTCCAGCACCTGTCTCGCGGCCACAGAAAACTGCACGTAGAAAAGGGAGGTATAGGCTACCAGCATCCTGTGCTCCCTGGGTGGAATCCCTCTTGGAGACCTGGAGCCCCTCACTAGGAACAGGTCTGCCTTACTGCTTAAATCCAAGATCCCTCTCACTCTCCTGTCCTCGTGGAAATGTCAGCTCCAGCTCTAGATTCTGGAGAGGGTGACATAATAGAGGCTTTGGGGGTCTGTGTCTGAATTCCAGCTTTGGTCCTTGCTGACTCAGTGACCTGGTAAGTTTGCTACCCTCTCCTGAGCCTTCTATACTACCTCTGAAAAGCATGGGAGAGTCACTGGTGAAGTACAGAGTTGTTAATGGAAGTCAGCAAGCGGGGGGCACCCAGCAGTCACTAGTTATGTTCCACCGACCCCCCACCGTCTTCCATGTGTCAGCAAACAAGCTCAAGCAGTTCTCATTTGAAGAGATGTCCTCTGAATCTTGAATGGAACACAAATAAAAGACACATGTCTATACAAATACAAAAGTAAATGTATAGCGTGACAAATACTTCAACACATAAGGCACAGAGTTTGCAAAGCTTCACAACCCTCCCATGGCTCTTCAGTCATGCTGTTTGGCTCTCACTATCTTGAGGTCACCAGAAACACTATCTGATCCCTCATGCTGCTTTTGTTCCCAGAGACCCCAGCTTTAGGAGATAGGTGACTTCTATTTTCCAGTATGGTCTCCTTTTCACAGTCAAAATGTGATAAGATTTTTTTTTCCTTTTTTTCCCCCTTCGGTACCAGGGATCAAACTCAGGACTTTGGACTTACCAGGCAGGCACGGTGCCCCTGAGCTAAATTCCTGGCCTGAAGATTTTTTCAAAAGAGAACAATGGGTATTCTTTGTAGTTATCTCATTCTGAACATTTCTGCACTCTTCCGTTTCCCCTCCCCAGTTGGAAACTGGATTGAAAGACGAGGCTGAGACTAGAATTCAAAGATGGCGGTGAAGACGGTGGTGCCTGGGGATCAGCTGCGGTCTAGTATTTTGGCGTCTCACTCTTCTGAAGAAAAGTGTTCTGGAAAGCAGCACTTGGTGACTTGATAGTCAGTATGTTAGTCACTTCTGGGTTACTGTAACAACTTATAAAAGAAAAGGTTAATTTTGGCTCACAGTTTCGGAGATTCTGGTCCATGTCCCATTGGCCCTATTGCTCTGTGGTAAACACTCTCACTAAGCCCCACCTCTTAAAAGTTGCACCACCTCCCAAATGCCCCAAGTTGGGCACCAAATCTTTAAGGCATAGGCCCTTGGGGGGCATTTTAGATCCAAACTGTAGTATACAGTAACAAAAGTTATTTATTTGGTATGTTGTGAGGCAGAGGGAGGAGAGAGATTTCCTTGAATGCAACTCTACACCTGCACTCTCTCTAGAAGGAGAAACAAAACAAAAACTGTCCCTTACCTAAAACTGTGTTTAGAAAGAATCCTTGCTCTCTTAGAGAATAGCCCTACCTGCGCCTCTCACAATATTTTGCAGACAGCTAATTCAGTAAGTACCTCACTTAAAGATAGTGGTAATAAAAAAGGAACAACCACAGTGTCTATATATTAAAAAAAAGGGGTGAATAAAACAAGAGAAAGAAACAAATTAGAGTTGGGAAAGGTTCACTAGAAAACTATTGCACAAAACAGATGAAATTTGTGGCCTTATTTACCATCATGAGTTTAAAAATAAAAAAGAAAATTAATAAATCAATCATTCTTTTAAAACAGGAGCTCAGAAAATCCAATGTGTAATAATTCAGGAAATATTTAGGATAACAGGAAAGGAAATAGATTCTGCCAGAACTTAGCAAAGATGGAAACTTGGAAAAAAAGACCACGATGAAATAGCAGAAAGAGACAATTCTACTGAAATCATGTTCAATGCCTCCAAATGGAAATGAGGGAAATCAATGAAATTAAATAGAAGTGAACAAAGGTTTATAAAAGATTAGCAGGAAGATGGTAGACATGAAGGGCAAACAGTAGGTAAAACATACCTGGAAAAATACCTGAAAGTGTGAGAAAGGAATATCATGTTAGCAAATTAAAATGTGCATATACTAAATTTTATATTTTAAATAAATTAAATGTTATAATTTAAAAATTCCATATATTAAAGATTGGACTGCTTAGATTGAAAAGGCTACACTGTTACAAGAAAAATTAACACAGAAGGATCAATATTGAGACATATCTTAGAAAATTATTGGATTTCAAAGATGTTTAAAAACTCCTTGATAGAAAAATCACTTCACCTTGAAAAAATCACCTGGTTTTAGGCTTTACAACAGCAATACTTATGGAAGGTAGATGAGATTTGAATAATCTCTATAGTATATGATTAAATTATCAAGTCAAAAAGCAGAAGACAAACACTGCGAATACACAGAAGCAGAAAATTGCAAGTTTCATATATAAGACTTTAGTTCCCTTTTATTGCACATTTTAGTGCAAGTAAACAAAAAATAACATAATTAATAAAACTAGTGGATACATATTGACTTCTGTAACTTAAAAACTGAAGGTATACTTTGCAAATACCCTTGGAATTCTCATGAAAAGTGACCATATACAAGTCCTCAAAGAAAGATTCACTAAATTCCAAATATTAGAATGAGTGTAGAAATGCTTCCCTAACCACAAAGCAACTCATTTAGAAATTACTAGTAAAACTAGAAAAAAAATTATGTATCTGGAAATGCTAAAGTACCATTTCCTTTGCAACTCTACCATTGGAAATAGATTTGAATGATATCTTTAAAATGAAAATGAAGGCTATTACATAGCAGAACCTATGGGATAGATTTAAAGCAGAAAATTAAAGCCTTCATATTTATATTCAGATAACAAAAAGGAATAAAGCACCAAGCTATAAACTTTAGAGTGAAAAGTTAATAAAAATATAAACCACATAGAAAAAACTTTAAAATGCTATTCAGAAAAAATAAGAATTAATGAAATGGAAAAGCATGCCATCTTTTTAAATAGAAAGACTTAAAACAAATAAACAAAACTCACCCTAAAGAGATCCACATATAAAATGTGAAGTCAGTAATAATAAGGGATCTTTAAAAGGTAGATTGCTTGTTAGTAAAACTTATAAGAAAAATCAACATACATTATTTCATCTCTGGTAATAGTGGGCTCCATTACTGATATTAACCCTTCCGATGAAAACAATGCAAATTTGGATAAAATATTAAGTAAAATCCTTCTTAAAGACGCTGAAAGCTAACAGGATAACAAAGTATTACCAAGTGATTAGCTTTTGCCCTGACCACATTTGTTGATCAAGTTAAATTGACTTGGCTGTGGTTTTAAGAGGCTCAGGATGAAGAAGCCAGAAGTCAAAGGCTAGGACTTCCCAAGATAGAAGGGGACCTCACAGGAGACTTCGACCCCATTCGTCTGGGATCTTCCCAAGGGTCAAACATGGGAAAAGGGCAAAGCAGAGCTAAACCCTCTTCTCCCATCCAGGAGACCATGCGCTTACCTCGGCACTAAACAAAGCAAAGACAAAGAAACAAACAACTGTCCCTGTTAGGAGATTGCCACCGAACCACTGGCCAGCAGCACTTGCTCATTTGAAGCCCAGATACACATCAGCAGAATGGGCCAAGACACTTTAAGCTATAAATTTAATTGAAAATGGCAACAAACAGTAGTGTCCCCAAGCACCTGCCAGAACTAAACTCTAATAGTCGCTAAGGCCTGAGGAATTTTGCACAAATGATGTTTTAAGGGCAGCAAGCAGTGTAAAGATTGCTAAACGTCTGAAAGCAAAGCACTGTTATTAGTGCCAGCAGAAACAGATAGCAGAAGAGCAGACAACTGCAGTTAACAAATGACCAGACACAGTGTAAAAACAACTATGCTGATTCCATTTCAATAAATGAAAAACAGGCTTGAAAATATCTGCAGGAAATAGGAAACAATAAAACGTGACATGGCAGGTTTGAAAGCGATCACACAGAATTTCCAGAAGTGAAAGATACAGTCACGGAAGTGAAGAAACCAGTGGATGGGAGGGGCAGCAGATTAGAACAGTAGAAGAAAGAATTAGAGAACGGAGGATAGAAGTAAATCATACAGAATTGTGTACAGAGAGGCAAAGAAGTCACATAGGAGAGGAGATAAGAAAGTCTCTCTTCTTCAAAAGGTCTTCTCTTCAGAAGGTAAGAAGAGAAAACAGGGAGGTTGTCTGATGAAGGAATAATAGTGACGATTATTAGATGTGAATATTCATTCACATATATAACCATTTCACATTAGTATTTCATACACATTTATAGTCTTACTATATTATGCATATTCACTCTTTGGCAATAGAGTGGATTTTCATTTTGGTCAATGAGAAGAAAGGAGAGGGGAGGGAGGGAAGGAGTAAGGGACGCAAAGAAGGACCTGGGATGTGTCACGTTATGAAAGAAGGTAAACATTAAGTACTGCAAACATGTACGGGGGAGGGAGCCTGGGATGAGGAGGGCAAGGCAAAGAAAATGAGAAAAGGAACTGAGATGTGTTATGTGCACGTACCAGCTTCCCACAAGGGATGCGAACGCTGTGTGCTGACAAATAACAGCCGGGCGTGGTGGTGCACGCCTGTGCCCCCAGCACTCTGGAGGCTGGAGGTGAATCGCTGTAAGCTTGAGGCCAACCTGGACTACACAGTGAGTTCGAGACCAGCCTGTAGTACATAGCGAGACCCTGTCTCAAATAAATAAATAAACAGCATCAAGACACATCATAAAGAAATGAAAGAATATATAGATAAAAAGCAAACCTTAAAAATAGCCAGATGGGGTGCTGGGGTGGGGAGAGATCATTAATGTCAAAATACATTGTGAAGGGTTAATCAGTGAAGACCTCATGGTCTTGAACGGGTGAACAGATCCATATACAAACGAGGAAGTCTAAAAATGAATTGACTATATACAGGAAATATATATATATATATATATTTCAGCTACCTCCTTTAAGTCTGTAGATTTGAAGGGCAAGGACTTTGATCAAACCAACACAGGTCCTGAAGAACTACTGTACTCTTATTTGTAAGGCATTACGCAGTAGCGGGGAATGGGTGCGGCCTTGCTCTAAGAAGTTTAACATCTGGTGAAGACAGGTGTTCTGAAAATTAATTTAATAAATAGCCACCTAAGACTGTTGTGATAAGTTCTACAAAGGATGCCATTCAGGACCAGGGAAATCTGCCTGCCTCGAAAGTTGTGGAGCTGCCTCGCTTGCTCAAGTCCTAGAGGAAAGATCCTTACCTCGAGGTCCAGAGAGTGAGCGAGCCAGGTGGAAGACAGAAGCAGGTTTCCCGTGGAGGGGACAGCGGCGGTGACGCTTTGTGATCAGCAAGAGCTGGCGACAGAGAGTAGAAATCACAAAGCAAGCCAGTGAGCTCAAGGACAAGAGGGGACGGGTGTGAGACCACGCCACTCAGAGGGCTCAGGGTCGAGGTGTTTCTCTCCGGCTCAACCTGAAGAGGAGCCATCACCTTGCTCTTTGCTCCTCTGTGTGCTTCCAGTGCCACACACACTGACGTGGACCCGGGTGGCAATGCTGTGGCCCCTTCTGTCCTATGGACTTAAACACAGACTCGGAGGTTTTTGCTTTTATCCCCACGTGGTGACAGAAATAGATGATTCACGCACAGCACCTTCTAGAGCACTCCAATTTCATTCTGCATCTCGTGAGAGCTCACATCTCATGTGGAACTCCGCATTTTAACACTCGTACAAGGTGTGGCTTCTCAGGATGTGGCCTCAAAGTGAAGAAAAGCATTTCACTGTGTCTGAGACTCTGGGGGTCAAGCGACCTGCTTGCTGTGAACAAGGGGTAAGGAAGGGGAAAGCGGCGCATGCGCTCCACCCCGAGGCTGGGTAACTGGCTGGCTCGTGGGCGGCTTCCCCCAGATTTCCGGGGGAGCTGTCCTGCTGCGTAGTGTGCATTTGGGGGACACTGGGAGGGCCCACGGCTCTTCTCACACTAGAGTCCTCGGGCTGGTGCAAAGAGAGACGGAACAGGGAGTGGATTTGTCAAAACAGGTGGGCCCTTGTGGAAGGGCTCAGGGGTCCACGGTGCCGTCCGCGGCGGTGAGTTACACGAGGAGGCACACAGAAGGCTGTGCAGAGGGAGCAGAGACCTAAAAATAACAGTTCCCCTGAAGGGTGGAGCTCCAGGCTGGGGTTGCGTCACACTCGGCTGCTATTTCTTCAAACCCCTCTGTTGAAGCAGCAGGTGGGAGGACACCTGGCCCTGCAGGTGTCCATGTATGGGGACGCCACGATCACGGAGGCCTTGGTGTCCCTTAGTGCGTCAAAGGCTTTGGCTCCCAGTGAATCTGCAGTACATTGGGCTACTGTCCCTGTGTGCAAAGGTTGTGGGAGGTACAAGGGTGCTTCCCTTGTTTTCTTTTACTTTCTTTATCTTTTTCCTGCTGTTCCGTCTACCCCATGGGGGCAAGGACCTTGTTTGTCCTGGTTTTAGTTCCATCCTTAGTGTCTTGCACTGAATAGGGGCTACATAAATATTTGCCTAAGGAAAAATGGAAAGAATGCCTTTAGCTCAGCCCTCTGCGTTTGCAGGCAAGGAAACTGAGCAGGGAACAGAAATTTGCCCTGGGTCATGCAACCAGGAAGCAGAGATGGGAGGGGGGCCAGCCTGACTCCCTGCCCGGTGCTCTTTTCACTCCAACGAGCTATTAATATGACTCAGGATGGCTGGGACCGAACTTGAGGTCACTGACACCCAGCTGGGGAAGACAAATCAGCAGGTCCCACCCCAAAGATGGTGAATGAAGCTCCCCACCCAGGGCCTCCCTGTGCAGCCAGCCCCAAGAGCCAGAGGCGCTCCTCTGTTGGACTGCTGTGTTTGCCCAAGTTTGTTTTTATAGGCTGAGAGCTTACTATGATCATCTACTCGGGATCTGGATTTTACCTTCTGTGGACAGTTCCGTAGTCATTAATACTACACAGTGTGTGTGCTGTGTGTGCTTCGGATTTTTTCTGTTAATAATCAGGCAATCATTTACATCTGTCCATTGGCAAGGAGCCATAAAGAAGAGCATCCAAACCAAGAAGAGAAAAGGCAGACTGGCAAGTGGGCTGGCTGGGAAAGAAAATCCAGATAACTTCGCTTGGGTCCCCATGGATGAAAGGATTTCAAGTTCACTGTGGGGGAAGGAGAGGGCTTTTTAAGGAATCCATGGATTTTAAAAAATGGTCATTTTCAAAGCCACTTTGTACTCAGCCAGTCTCACATTGCCTTGTTGTCTTACAAAAAACAAAACAAAACAAAACAAAAAACAGCAACTCTCTTCCTCTGAGAGGTCAGGGCAGTTGTAGGCGTTGTAGGAATGTTGAAGGGATGGAGGAAGCTCTGGGATGAAGGGTACTCGCATCCAGGGCCTTTTGGCTGGCACCCCGGAAGGAACCCGTCCGTGAGCACTCAGAGGCCTAGGCACTTGGCTTACTGTCCATGTCCCAGAAGAGACGGGTTCTATTTCTGTCCGCATCCAATGGCAAGGCAGGCTTTGGCTCTGACTCACGGAAGACCTTTGCAGAAATGAGCTGAGCTCAGTCAGGCCTGCGGGCAGCTCCGGACTCAGCCTCGCTGGGTTCACCCGCAGGCCACGAGACCAGCACTAGACATTTGATTCCAATTTTACGTTCGGGCCACCCACCCCCACCTGGGTATTCAGACAGAGAATTAACAATTACCTGAAAATATGTTTCTTTGGTCAACCACTGAATGGAAAAACCGGTAGGGATTGACTTACATGCGAGTTACAGCCAGAGCAGGTTTTGAAAACTGCTGAAGTCCAGATAGGATTTCAGTGTGAGATACCAGAACTCTGCCAGCGGGAGAAGTGAAGCTGGCTAAGGTCTATCGATAAAGAAGTAGGTTATTTGTTTTTAAATGCTTCCATTTTTATTTATTTATTTATTCATTTATTGGTTTTTTTGAGACAGGGTCTCACTATGTAGTTGAGACTGTCCTGGAACTCACTGTGTAGCCCAGGCTGGTCTCAAACTCACAGCGATCCTCCTGCCTCAGCTTCCCGAGTGGTGGGATTACAGCCGTGTTCCACCACGCCCAGCTGCTTCCGTTTTAAAAATGTAATGATTTTCTGATTGTTAAGGATGCACAAACTTCAGGGACTGGGCAGGGTTTTGTTTGAAGCAGAGTTTCAGGGTAAGAACATATTCCAAACAAACACTGAACAAGCATGTGCTGTCTAGAACCAGTCATGGTGATGATGGTGACTGAGAAAGAATAACGATTCAAGGAAGCGAAAGAAACAACAACAACAACAACAACAACAACAACAAAAACCAAGGCCATCTGAACAGCGAGCTGAGGGCAGCCCACATACATTAGTCCATGTCCTTATCAGAGATTTACGTGCTAAAACGCCCAGCAGGGAATCGAACAAGTGATTCTATGTCCAGACTTGGAAACAAAAATAGCCACTCAGGGACTACACACACGAGTGTGTTCAAGCTCGCTCTGATAACAGTCTTTCTGGCCAGGGCCGCCGTGGGCAGGGTGAGGGTCAGGCTTGCTGGCGGATGACTGACAGGCGGAGGGAACCCCGCGGGTGAGCGTTTCACCCGGGGAGTGCAAGTCGCGGGATGGGCCTCGCGCTGCTCTTGCTCTTGGTCGGCTTCGTCCAGCCTCCGAAGGGCACAGGCGTCCTGTCTCCAGCACGCGTTCTGCCGCCCTCCACAGATATATCTCACGTTCTCCTTTTACAGCTGTCCCCACTCCAGTGTTGCTTAGTGCGTCCCCAAGGATGACAGCGGCGATTTTGAAATTTCTGACTTGTAACCTCGGGGACCTGCAGACGTGATACAGCCTTCAGGCCGAGACCGCGAGGTCTCCCAGCAGCCCCCAGACGTCTGTCCAGGCGGTCCCTCTCCGTCTCCACAAGTTCCCTGCATACCACACGCACGTTCTATTTATATGTTTCTTTGTCCTGAACAAGATTTGGCCCCATTGTGTGGGAGCAACACTAGAAAAGAAAAACAAAATTCACCCGCGGAGAGAAAAACGGAGATTGTGGGAGCTTGGAGGAATTTACATACTTTGCTTCATTTTCTGGTGATGTCAGAGTCATGGAATATGCCTTTGAAAACATCACACACGCACACACACACACACACAAGCGTGCACATGCGCGCGCGTGCGCACACGATCACAGCTGTCAAGTGGATTGTCATTAAAAGGAGAAATGTAAACACTAGCGTGTCTGCCCCCCCCCATGTCCTTCGTCAACCACTAGAGAGCCTAACAAATTAGTCCAGACTGCATTTGGATGGAATTAAGGGCTTGTCTGCAAAGGAGGAGGGGTGCGAAGCAGGACGGGGCGGGGTGGGAGGAGAGGCGAGGCTGGCGGCAAGGTGGTGGCGGGGCCCTGGGTGACCGGCTCTGGCGTGTCTCGGAGGCATGGGAGACTGACACTTTCCAGATTGGGTGTCATGTTTGGGGATGTGGCATTTCTGCCACAGGGTTCTGGCTGCCCTGCTGACCACTTTCTCCCTGCTGGTAAAAGTGCAGGAGAAAAGGGTTAAATAAATGTTTGTGATATGATAAGGTGCTTGTTTATTCAACGAATGACAGATTATTGGCTCTGAAGGCAGCCCTGAAAAATAGTCCAAAGGAACTGGCTTTCCCCTCGTGGATGATGTGATTTCCTCCCAAGATTCTGCTCTTTCCTAGGAACAGACTGCCCTGGGAATTAGGAAGGATGATTTCCCTGAACTTGGAGACAAATAGCACTGGCACTGAGTGTTTGAGCCCCTGAGGTCGCTGGGATCTGGGAAGGGCTGGTCTTGGACTGTCCCTCGCTGGCCTTGTGATTCTAGCACCCTTGGTCACTGCTACCATCACGGGAAGGCTGTGTGGCAGGTCCCCCACTGCTTCTCAGAGTGTGGGGAAGGGACTTACTCGTTCTGAAAGGGACTTCTTCCCCAGGGGATCCTGGTGCTAGGTCCTTCCCACGAGCATCCCGACATTCCGCCAACACGCATGTCCAGAATCACATGACATCTGTCCGTCCCGAGGAAGCCCACCTCCAGCTCTGTGAGCCTTTTCCTGCTGGGATGTAGGGACTTCGCAGCTCATCCTGGAGGAGAATTCCGTTCTGGATTTGCAAACAAGGAGGCATTCACCTGTGATCTGTGTGCTCTTTTGGGAGAGAAAGCAACCCATCTGCAAACCCTGAAAATCACAGCAAGACCTGGTCTAAGGTTCATGATGCTTTGCCTGGCACTGCCAGTGGTTCATGTCCTGCCTCTAAACACCACTCCAGAGGGCTCCTCACTTCAGAGCAGTGTTCCAAGCCCAGTGAGCTTCCTCCAGCACCCTCCCCTCTTCCCTCCCTCCTGCACCCTTCTCCCAGCATGCACAGACTCAGAAGGGTTCATACACGATAGTTGGCCCAGTTCTCATTTGAAAAGAACTCAGAGCCAAAATCAAACACCAAGGGCGAAAACAAAGTTGTGATTTCCCTGCTGTTTTTCCAGGATCCTGGGAACTACTGTGTGGTTTTCACAACAGCCCTGCCACCTTATCAGCTGACAGGGCTCCTTTGGAAGACGTCAGGCACCAGCCCGGGGAACCCAGTGCCCTTCAGACGCGATGACTAAGGTTCAAGCCGACGTTATCAAACATCCATGATTGGGCTATTTTTATGATTGCATTCAGTACTAAGAGGGCTTGTTGAGTGCACACAGCCATGTGCTCATTCTTAACTGCACAAGATAAGATCCGTGTCCTCAGGAGCTTACCGCATGACTTTTGCAAAAACCAGATGGCAGAAAATGGTTTCCCTCTGCCCATCAGCAGTGATTGAGGGGGTGGAGATGAGAAGGGTGCAGTCTATTCATAAGTCTCCCTGGGTGGGACCCCTGCTTTGGCATTGGTCCCATGTGACATTTTAATCTTGGACTGTCTCTCTCCATCACCCACTCCTCCAAGCACTGTGTCTCCGGGAGGCTTTGAGAATTCAACCTCATTTGAATAATGGCTTAATTAAAGTGTCAGGTCATCAAGATGTCCCTCACCCAGTGCACACACATGCACTTCCGAAGAGATCACAGATTCAACAACCAGCCTTCGGTGGCTCTTGGATTGCAAGTGGGGACCTAGGGAAGTGTTGATTGCATCGATCCTTGATCCTTCCTTACAGTCACATGTAAATCGCAGGCCCTGAGGCTGGATTAGGAAGCACCAACCCAGATGCCCAGCAAATAGACAGAGTCTCTGGGGCACCCTTTCCCCGGGTCACGTTTAGTAGATGAAGCCAGGTGAATCACGCCTGTAATCCCAGCACTCAGAAACCGAGGCAGGAGGATCGCTGTGAGCTTGAGGCCAGCCTCAACCACTGTCCCCAAATCATTTATCAGATGAGTAGGAACAGGCACCCTTACCCTGCACCTCAGTTCCACTGTTCCCTGAGGAGCCTCTGTCCCCCTCCGCACATGAGCACAGGAGCATGTCAAGTGACTTTGTTCTTCAGGATAGGCCCCTAACTCTTTAGGCCATTTGCATTTGCATGAATTTGCTCGAAGAATAAACAAGTGCCTTTTAGGACAATGTGAGAACAATCGTATCAAAGGTGGTGCACTGGTGAAACCTGAGGAACGAGGCAAGTTGTGTGTTCCTTGGCACTTGCTTTGTCTCCATCTGGGTTTCCCAAAGGCAGACCCAAGCCTGGAATTTGTGTAGAAATAGTAGAAGCTGGAGTGGATCCCAGAAGCACCAGCCAGGGAATAAGAAAAGCCAGTGCGGGGTGCAGTGAGGAGCAGGTCCCTGCTGTGGGCAGCTGCGAACATCTTGGATATAGTGTAGGACACAGTCTCCCTCCCCGATAGCCAGGGAGCTGGGCTATTGACCCACCAACACCCCTTGGCTAATGGTGGCCTTGGGCACTGACAGCCTGGCCCTCGACAAGCCCAGCAGACTCCTCTAACCAGGAAAGGCGTCAAGGTAAAGAGCTGCGTGTGCTCAGGGTGAGGGTCCTCATGTGCAGGGCAGTGGTGGGAGCCAAAGACACAGAGGCAAGGGGCTGTCAGGGTCTGCCATGGGCTTCTTTCCTGCTCTTCCCTCCCTCCCTCCCTCCTTCACTCCCTCCTTCCCCTTTTCCTTCCTTCCTTCCTTCTTTCCTTCCAATAGGGAACTCCTCTGCACGAAGTTAGAAGTGTATACATAAATTTTCCTGTTGAATGGAATCAATACGAGAAGTCTAGGAGGGAAAACAATAGAATAAGATGAGGAGAGGAAAACAGAGCTCCCTGTATTTCCCTTGTGATGACTCCAAGCCTCTCCTCCCAGGGCCGGCCCTGCAGTCTGATCCTGCAGCACATGGAACTCCCTCCCGCCCCGCACCGCCAGCCTGAACTGAACCAGCTGACACCTCCTTCCCTTCGTCTTCATGTCTGCATCCCCAGTACTAACGTGCTTGACAATGATAGGTGCTTAATTCATTTCTAGGGAATGGATGGAGGATGCCACTGAATTATTCCATACTTAACAGAATTCCATACGCTACCAAAATTTTACAGATTTCACACTCGCTAACAGAAGCTCCCAAAGTTCCTTTGCACCTTTGGGATTGAGATTCTAGAAATCTTTGAGCAGCTGTCCTAAGCCAGGTGCTAGAACCCTGCAGAGATTCTTCGGCATTAGGACTGTTCCTAGGAAGAAACAAGTCTTCTCCCAAGACCTTTGCCCAGTGACAACCATCCTTGGAGGCCAACATGTCCAGCATGTATTAGTCACTCATTAAACATGTTTCCACTCTTGTAAAGAGAAAAGTAGAGGGTAGTTTCTCACTTATCACTGCTCAAAAATGAGGTAGAAGTACACAACGGCAAAATCTGATCGCCACTTCTGACAAAGCCTTTCTGCTCCCCCGCCATGGCTAATGTGATGACCCCATGGTGACCTTCACCTCCAGCCCTCCTCTGGGCCACACCAGGTTGCCCACCCCTTCTTCCTCAGCTGGTGCCCAGACTGGGTTTCCTAGTGGCTGACCAGAACTGGACTTGCTCAGGGCAGGGATCCGGACAGGGGATTGTGCGGGTCCTCATCAGCGGTTGCTGTGGTCTTTCTGTCCAGAGCACTGGAGGGAACTTGGCCGTCTGTGCACTGCCTACGCTTCGGGTTGGAAGAATATTCTCTGCTCTTTGAGTGTGTGTGTGCACTGAGTGTGTGTGTGTGTGTGTGTGTGTGTGTGTGTGCTGTCCTGTGCATTGCAGGATGTTTAGCAGCAGCCTGGCCTCCATCCATAGGTGACAATAGCATCTCTTCCTGTCTTGACAATCACAAACATCTCCCAGTATCGTCATATTTCCTTGGGGGGCATGGTGTCACTGCTCTAGTTTCAGCCTAGTGAAGAGGAGGAATATCCTGACCCAAAGCTGCAGAGTACTCTGGGTCTTCCTGATTAAGCACTGGCAGTCTCTAAGGAGTCCTTAGTTTCTACCATGGAGACATGTCAGATCCAACTGTGACTCTTTCCGGTGTCAGCGTCCAGGATCCTCCTGCTCCAAGGAACTTGCTGGAGGGACAAGTCAGGACAGCCACCTCTATCACACTCACATTTTGAGGGGAAAAAAATCACTCCAGAACACATGGATTTGTGTCATTATTTACTCACCAAAATGTCTCCAGAGCATTCTTTCTGTGGGCTTCTGCTATGAGACAATGGAAGAGGCAGAGAGACATTCGAGGACCTGTTTGCAATGTGCTGTGGAGTGCGCTTCCTTTAGAAGAGTCCTGGAATGTGACGTTGCTATGATAATTGTAAATGATGAATTTAAAATTGCTGAGGTTTCCCACAAGAGAAGTTTATTTCTTCTCCAGGTATAAATGAGCTACGGGAGTAAGAGTGCTTTGCTCCACACAGATATTCAGAGACTTGGGAGGAGGGAGGCTTTTCTGTGTTCAATTTCCCAGGTCACCCTAGATGTCAGGCTCTCCTTAGGAGATGGAGGAAGAGAGAAGGGCAAGTCAGCGATGGGAGGTTATCATGGGCAGGCCTGGGAGGCATACTCATCCCTTTCACTCCCATGGCATTGGCCAGAACCCAGTCACATGACCACAGGTAACTTCCAGGAATGCTGGGTAATGTAGTCCAGCTGTGAGCTGGGAAGAAGAGGGAGTGGGTTCTGGTGAACACAAGTGGTCTTTGCCACCAGAGCAAATCTTAGGTAAAATTGGAATTTGATCCATCTGGAATGACAGAAACTTGATGCTAATATATGAGTGTCACATTCAGGACCCAGAACAAATAAAAACTTGGTTGCTTATAGTGTTGTAGACAGTCACCCACCAAGCCCCAGTGTGGTGGAAAAATGCACGTGAGTTGAAGATTATAAGTGCTACCACCAGGGGCCTGAGTACACACGCATCTCCTGAACACCAAGTGCCTTCTCAGTCAAAGCAGAGTTGAACGTGAAGTTTATGTACAGCTTGTAAGAGCACAGGAGGACAGCACAGGCTCAGGAGCCCCCTCGCAATACCGCCATCTCACCACAAAAGACATCTACCGTCAGTCAGAAATTGTGTGTCTTCCAGGATACAGCAAGGGCTGTCTCTGGAAGAGCTTGGGAGAGGGGTGCCTTTGATCCTCTAACCATCCACTGTGTGGGGAACTTTGCACAACCTCTGTAGTGTTTGACAGTTCTCAGGGTAATTGAGGGTGAATGGCACACATGGCTCACTTAGGAGAACACAGACAGGAAGCAGAGATTAAATTCAGTATGGTGGGGGTCGCCGACTAGAGGTGGGTGTCTAGAGAGGAGCAGTCCAGGGAGGGGACACCAGGCTGCACGGTGACCACATTAGCTAAAAGTGATGTGCTTTCAGGAGAGGAAAACAGGCAATGCGCACCACAGACCAAGGCTTCACACACTGAAGGGCTACGTAGGAGTTTAGATCAAGTAGTCAGGGCCTAAAGGACCTCTCGTCTTACACTCAGGGACCTGAATTTTATTCTATAGGCAATAAGGGGCCACTGAATGGATTATTTTTCAGGTGTAACACAGTGACTTTGGGGTAAACCATTCTCTCCTGTTAGAACAGCTCCAGAACTATATTTTAGGAATTTATTTATTTATTTTTTTTACTTTTTAAAATCCAAAACTAACACAAGTGCATCATAGAAACTCTGGAAAGTGTACAAAAGCATACTAGATAAGAAAAAATTGCACATAAACTCTATGCAGAGGTCATTACTGAGAATATGTTGGAACACATTCTCTTAGTCTTTTGCATGTTCACATTTTAAAATAGGCGAGATTATGAGGTACATATTACTTTAAGACAGATTTTATTTTAAAATTTATTAAAATAAAGATTTAAAAAATATATACCACAGTCATTTCCCATTTCTCTGCAAATGGACCAAGAAAGAAGCTTCCTGCCTGGTCTCCGTCCCTGACCTCCCCATGCCTCAGGCTGCTCTCAACACAGAAACTAAAGCAATTCTGTTAAAATGTACAAAAAACTAAAACTAACAATAACAAAAAAATTTGCCTGCACACACCACCCAGAGCCCCACATTTTGGTATATATTTTTCTAGCCTCTTTCTCTGAATATTTTAAAATACCTTAGATGGAACAGAGTGAATATTTTTTCATTTCTTGTAGCATAAGCATGATGTGTTAGTCAGCTTTCCGTTACTATAACAAATAACCAAGATAATCAGCTTATGAAGAGGAAAGGTTCATTTTGGCTCATGGTTTTAGAAGTTTCAGGCCATGGTTGGTTGGCCTTGTGGCTTTGGGGTCTTTTGGAGAAGTATATGGTGAAGCAAAGCTACTTACTCCATGGCAGAGGAACAGAGGAGAGAGGAAGAAACCAGAGTCCCACAGTCCCCTTCGAAGGTACACCCTCAGGGACTTAAGACCTCTTGCCAGGTCCTACATTTTAGTTTCCCTCACTTCCCAATAGTATCAAGCTGAGGACTAAGACCTTAACACCTGGGCTCCCAGGGAACACTTAAGCTCCAAACTTCTAGCCTTCAACTTTTAGCAAAAAGTCAATTATATACAAAATATTTTAAAAGTTTTTCCTAAAATGTATGATGTTTGTGTGATCAAGCAAATAATCCAGAGCCTGCTCTCCTGGGTCAAAAGAGAGCATTGGAGACTTAGAATTGGTCTGAATTGCTTAAATCCACTTTGCAATTGTATTTTGATGTCATGTGTTAAACTTATAGTAAGAGAGAACATTTTTCATACCACATTTGTTGTCATTTTTCCTTGAAAAATGTTTTTAAGTCTCATCCATTACATCAGACAAGACTTCCTTTAAGAAGTCTCAAGAGAAGCATTCTTTTCATATTTTATTGGTAAAAATGCTTTTCTTCCTCCAGTAGAGAGTATGCTTTTTTAATAAATGTTATTGGCAATGCAAATTAGGTAACTCTATTTATTTTCTTCTTTTTATTGAATATGGTGCTAAAAAATTAGAACTGAAATTGCGGGTTAATTTTAACCATATAGAACTTTACAGCACTTGGTTTGTGTCTTAGATTTTTTAAATCTGGACTTGTCTTATTCTATCCTCATTTTCCCCTTTCCTTGAGTCTTTGGCATATACACACCCGTCATGTGTGTGTGTGTGCATGTGTGTGTGCGTGTGTGTGTGAACAGTAGCTCCCATCTGTTCTGAGACCTCCTCCATGGATGCCTCAAACCAGAGATGCCCCCAAATCCTGTATCCACTGTCACCTTCGTCATGGGCCCTGCGGAGCTGCCACACAGCACCCGAGCTCATCCCACCTCCTGCATTTCATGATCTGGTGCCTCCTTTATATTACTGCTTGTGCTTTGGGGCCATGAATGAGTAGAATTAGGGTCCCTAGAACACGAGCACTGGGCTGCCACTGCGGTTGGTCTGATAACCAGGATGGCTAAGTGACTGTTGGGCAGATGGGGATTCAGGGTGGATGTGCTGGCCAGAGCGAGGATTCCCACCTGGGTCAGATGGAGCAGGATATGTGAGAGCTCATCGCACTACTCCTGCCACACAGTCAGACACTCATACACTATCTGTTTCTGGAATTTCCCATTTAGTATTTTCAGACCAACATTGACTCTAAGTAGCTGAAAAATAGAAACCAGCACCGTGAATTGGGGAGACTGCTGTCATTTGTGTAACCATGTGTGAATATGTGTGTATGTGTTTAGGTATTCATTAAGTGTAATATATATATAATTAAATATATGAACATAATTTAAGCAATTCAATCATTAAGAAATCCAGACTACAGTCATCCATCCACACACATACACATATATACACACATACATGTCTCTATCCACAGATACATTCAAAAGAATATATTTGTGCATAGACAGTACGCTTTCTTACATAGCAGAGTAATTTTTGTTTGACACTTTCAGAATGAAGAATGATCACACTGCTGTGTAGGTGTCTGGGCAGGGCCCGTCTGGAGGCAGATGACCAGCTAGAAGCTGCGGCAAAGTGACAGGCTAGGCCAGCTTCAGGTGGAGCGTGCAGGTGCACACGTTCACACGGAGAGTAGGGAACCGAACCAAGAAATACGAGTAAGGCGCTGCAGGTCAATTTAAGGCCATATCAGCTGGGACGAAAAGAGAACCGACCTCTAGGTTTCTGGCTTAGTCCATACGGTCACCAACCGAGGTGGGGGACAGGTTGGTAGGTGATATGAAATGTTCATTTTGGGGAAGGTTGATTTGCAGGAAACCGCCTGGGACAGCCAGGTGGAGATGTCCGAGTCTCGCCCATCACTCCATTAGTCTCCTTTTATATTCACGCACTCCCATTATTCTTCTCTTCTTGGAATGCAGCCTCCTTAGCTCTACTACCAAGCAAACTTCAGCTGTCTCTTCAGGTGCACTTGAGTTCCTACACTTCCAAGACCTCTCACTGCCCACTTCTCTTGCCTGTCCTTCAAAGACACTTGTTATCAGCATTATCTTGACAGCAAAGATTTGAAGCACCCTGTGTGGCTATTGGACTAGTTTTATCTCCTAGGTGACAGCATCTACTTATTCATTTCATGACTATTTAATACAAGTCATCCACAGATGCTGTGCTAGGTGCCAGGCACATGGACGACTCAGACATGGGCCAGCCCTTAAGGAACTCTCCATCCACTGGAAGAGGAGACAACACAACATGAACAAGTCCTGCTATGCTCTTGAAGACATCTAAATTTCTCATGTTTTTGTTGTTTGTTGTTGTTGTTGTTCAGGCTACACACGGAGCCAACTATGTACATATCAACTGGCAGATTATAGATGCAGGCTTGCAAAGAGAAATTCCATGGCAAACCTTAGTGGCTGAAACCTAAACTCTGAGCCATCCAAATTCTCTTCTTATGCAATGCAAGTTGTGACAATAAATCATGCCTGTCCTTATCTACACTCTTTATGGCTTTCATCTGCACAGCCATGCAAGGCCAGCTCTTGCTATGCTCGCACTGGAAAGAGGCAACATCTTATGAGAAGCTCTGACATGGTGGCAGTCTCTTGCTCTTGCAGGATGGAGCTGATGTATCATAACAGCCAAGAAGCATTGCAGTTGTGTCAGGCAAAGACTCTTTTACTCAGATAGATAGGCACAAAAGGCAAGGTGGTAGCACTGCAGAAAACATTGAACTGTACATCTGAAATGGCGACCTTCGGAGTTACCTTCTGGATCTAGGGCCAAGGATTTAGCTCAGTGGTTCTGCTGCCTGCCTTGCAAGAGCAAGGTCCCAAGATTGATCCCCAGTACCAAACAAAACAAAATTAAAAACTCTTCTGGATCTGTCCTTAGCTAACTGCTTCAGTTGAATAAGTCATAAATGGCTCCCTATTTCAAGCTTTAACTCTTAAATAAAAAAACACATCAGAGAGGTGGCGTTTCAGGGTCCTTGTGTCCTTCTCTTTCTGGTTTCTTTCATGTGATTTTCTTCTTAGATGTCTTTCAGTAGAGTTTCCCAGAACAAGAATTACCAGCTTCAGAAGTTAGGCAACATTTGAGTGTGACTTTTCCCAAAGCATGGGATGATTTATTGAGAAGGCGCTATATGTGCCTGGGTTGGGTGGTGTCCTGCAGTTGTCACCCTGGAGCAAGAGGACGTGACTGTGAGAGTTCTAGAACTTGCACAACTGAAATCTCTAGTCATAGCATGGAAGACATTAGTCTCGGCCACACCACTCACTGTTGAAGGGGTTGGTACAAGGTCTGAGACCTCTCTAGCTAGATTTCAGTCTTTTTACTTTAAAAAATAATGGAAATGTAGACCACGTTCTCCTTAATTTCCCATCCAGTGTCACCATTCTACATCCTCGTGTCCACCAACTGTGTGAAATGTGTGTGATTTGTGGCCAAGTCTTTGTTTAAAGTTGAAAGTTCTCTTCATTTTCACAATAATGACAAAATCTGATGATTTCTAACATTCTGAAAAAAAACAACAACAGTGTTTGACTCTTTTTAGTGCAAGTGGAATTGTGAACAGTGCACAGGCTTTGCCAGCACAGAGCTCTGGGTTTGAGTTCCATCATTGCCATGTAACAGTATTGTCACTTAATTTTAAAGCTTCATGACCTCCGTGAACTGGGCATTCTGATATTGCTGCTGTGTGGTTTTTGCTATGATAAGTGGCTTGCTTAGGTGCAGGCCCATAAGTATATATTTAATAAATAATGGCTCCTATGTTGTAATATCCACAGGCTTAATAAAGTCTTTTAATCAACTGGGTGAATAAAGCTGTCATTTTTGGTTTATTTTACAAAAGAATAAAGTAACAATTTCTTAATATTGAAGGAAGAAAACCCACAAATACATAAACTCTATGGGCTCTGTTTCTTCATACATTCCAGATGATTTTTAAGGTCTCCCTGAGTCTGTAATTTTTTGTCTTGCTCATAAACTGAAGCAGGATGTAATTTGAAAGTAACTCAGAGATAAATTCTAAAATAAGGCTTTAAGTAGCAGCAGCATCACTACAATAAATTTAAGTATGACTACTTTATAGGACAATATTTATTCGAATGTGAACTCAAATAAGGTTATTTCAATAATATGACCTTGCTACATCCTAGTTTGTTGGTTAAATTTCATAGCCACACCTTAGATGTGTGTGAAGAACAGGAAAGGGTACAGAAAGCGATGGAGACAGTTTGAGACAGAAGATAAGATGAGAGCAAGATGATCAGGTAAGGCTGGCAGCATCTTCCCCCACATTGGAGGAGGACTTGCTTGCATAGTGTGCCTTTCTCTGCAGGGTGAATATATTTTGGGGAAGAATTTAGCATCGTTTGTCTATTTAATCATGTTTTCAAATGCAACGTAAGTGTGTTCTGTCGAAAACACTCCTGTGATGAAGGTTTCTGTAAAAAAGAAGTTATTCTTTAGCCCTAAATCTAAATCAGATTTGGTTACAGGAAAGTTCTACTCTGGTAGTTTTCCTGGAGCGGAAAAATATTGTCAAGCCATCCTGATGTGAACTGGTGTGGGAGCAGCTTGTCTGGCCTCCTGGGCTCTCTAGGGAAGGTAGACAGGGAGAGGGATAGACACATATTCCAGACTGGACTTTGAATGGGCCTTTGGCCAAACTTGGCCCAGTTTGAGAAATTGGAAAAAAAAACACTGATCCAGGCTGAATTCTGATTCAAGGCCAGCTTGCTTTGCACACGGTGATTTCTGCCAGGCCAGCCAGCGCCCTCTCCCCGAGGTGCTTACCCGCCAGGGGTGGGAAACACTGGGAGAGGAAGCTCTGCTCTTTTCCTTCTACTGCACAGTTCCAGCTTTTGTGCAGCTCTCAGGACTAGGTTGGGGCAGGAAGGGAGGAGCGGGCTGACCAACTGAAAGAGAGGCAAGGGCCACCCATGAAGATACAATATTTAGTGAAAGCCAGGAGACGCCAGAAGGGAATCATCACAGGGAAAGAGGCTGAATCAATCTGGAACAAAGGAAAGGGAAGAGGTTCATGGAAACCTCATGAACAAGATGGAAAAGGAGGAGGGAGAGGAAACTCCTCAGATGGAAATGAGCGGGAAGATACACAAAGGAGCAAGAATCCAATCCTGAACTCCTCCAGGTGGGACCCAGGTCCCAAATTCAAACTTTCTTGATGTAGAAAAATTGCCCATGATTTATTCTTCAGTGGCAAGCCCTGTGTGTAGAATTTACCTGCAGCTGCTCCTTCTTTACACATTTCTGAAACAACTAATAGGATTTGGACACAGTAGCTCCCACTGCAGAAAGATTCATGGTGGGATTTCTCCCACAGAGACTGCATTGGCATGAGCGGTAGTCACAGGCAAGTCTCCCTGAAAGGCTCATGGTGGGTTGGAGAGAGGTTGGAGAGAAGGAGAGATTAATATTCAAAGCTGTGTTCAATTTTGGAGTCACTGTTTTAGTTTCAATATAAAGGTAAGGAAGTTAAGAACTCGTTAACTGTGATACCAGGTTTCAACCTCCAATACACCCTGTCCTAGGGAAAGCACACAGACATAGACTCACAGATAACTGAAGCGTCCACATCTCTCCTCCAGTTGTCAAGGCAATCGGGAGAGAATAAGAGTGTTTGTGGGGAATTTCAGTGCTTCTGTGGTACCTGTTTTCCTGGAAGTAGAACCATCAGGCAGAAGAAGAAAGAGGAGCAGAATCAGATGGCTTAAGTAACCCATACATTGTGCAAACATCTTTGGGAGATAAGCAAGGGTGAAAATCAACATATTTAACTGCTCAGGCACAGGACTGACCAATGAGGATGCAGAGAGCCTGTACCAGCTCTAGAGATAACACTCCCAGAGCAGCCTATTCTTCACTGGGCTGTTTGCACACGTGCAGTTATGTACCTAATCATTTAGGATGATTTGTTTAATACCCGTCTCCCCCTTCAGACTATGAGCCCATTGAAAAGTTTCCCTTGTGTGCTGTAGGTGCCCCATAAATCTGTCACCTGACTGCAAACTCCACACCAGTCAACCATATAGAAAGTACCTCATCTCTTCACTCTGTGGCTAATCTAAAAGAAATGGAGCTGGGAGTGCAGCTCAGCAGTATAGCAGGTGCTTAGCACGTGTGAAGCCCTGGGTTTAACCCCAGCACCAAAATAAAGTTAAATTGAAGAAGTGGAACAGAGTCGCGGAATAGCTTTTGATACCAGGCAGCAGCTCTGCTCATAACTTGCTCTGTGACTGTGGTGAGTCACTTCCGCTCTCTCAACCTCTAAATCCATTGCCGTGAGATGACAGGATTAGATCAGATGAGCTCTGAGGCCAGTCCCAGCTCTAATCCTAGCCAGTGCTTTGGTGTTCCCAAAGAGTGGACGGGGAGGTTTATTTGCAACCAGAACAAAATATTAAGAACTGATGATGACTGCCAAAAACCACTTAGAGGAAAAGCGGGAACAGGGTTTTGTATAAAATCTGCTTGGGTTGCATAATGCAAGTGTTTCTTTGTGCTCGAGGAAGGCCATAGGATATAATTACTTACTCTACTACTGAGCTTCCTGGGCAGCTCTGGCCAAGCTAGATATCCGTCACTCTTGTTCAAGGTTCATTTCCTACTGAGCTGTCACATTGTTGAATTATTGTTGAGCTGAAGTCCAAAAGGGGAAATCTTTGGCAACCTAGCATTGGACCCAGGAGCTATACAACCATGATTGCAGATACAGGTTTTCCAGAAATGCTCAGGGTCCCAGGGTCCCACCAAGGAATCCTCATATTGTGAATGCTGTGAGCTCATTCTGCTGGTGTCGTGGAGCTTCTGTGAACATTTGCTGAAATGAACAGGCGAAGAGATTTCATTTTGCCTCTTGGTGAACCATTTGTTTTTTTTTAATTATGTAAAAAATGAACTTTTTATTGTTTTAAAGGAGCAAAACAGCAATCATTTATCTTTTTTTAAAAATTTTAAATTGAATTTATTGGTACATTCTAGGTAGACAGTACAGTTACATTCATTACTGGGATCTTGTACCTTTATATGCCAGGTCTTGGTTCTCATTTTTTCCCCTTATCCCCATCCTTCTTTCACCCCCTCCTCCCCTCCCCACCTTCAAACACTTTAATTCCATGTTTACATTTTCTCATATTTTTTTCCTTTTCCCACCTCCTCCCCTCCCCAACTTCAAACACTTTAATTCCATGTTTACATTTTCTCATATTTTTTTCCTTTTCCCTTATCCCCCTTTCCCTATCCTTCTCACTGTCCCTACACCTTTGGTCCTTTTCTTCCTATTTCACATTGCTAATTGTCATGTTAGGATCTTGAGTACTATTTTAGTTTTTCACACCAGAGAAACTATTCGGTAAATCTTTTAAAAATTAATCTTACTGTGCATATTTAACGTGTATAGCATGATATATAGATGGTGAAATGGTTACTAAAATGAAGCAAATTAACATATCCGCTATCTCATAGTTACTTTTTGCTTTTTTTTTGGGGGGGGTAGAGGAAGCAAAATTTCTCAATTGGCTGAAATCTCAAATGCAGCACACTTTTATTATAACCCTTACATAGTACATTAGGTCTTCAGGTTTGTTCATCCTATGTATCCACTATTTCATACCCTCTGACCTGTATCTTCCCATTTCCTCCTCACACACCTGTCCCTGCACCTGGTAACCTGATTTATTTTCTACTTCTATAAATCTGACTTTTTGTTGTTGTTGTTTGTTTAGATTCCATAGATCAGTGATATCATGCAATACTTTTCCTTCTGTGTCTGGATTACATCAGTTAGCATAATATTCTCCAGGTTTACCATGTTGTGGCAAATGGCAGGATCTCTCTCTCTCTCTCTCTCTCTCTCTCTCTCTCCACTCTTTGGTAATGGGAATCACACTCAAGGCCTTGTACCTGCCAGCCAGGCACTGCACTGCTGAGCTACAGTGCCAGATGCCTTCTTTTCTAAGGCTGGACTAGATTACATCTTTCACAGTGTCTTTATTCATTTGTGCACTGATGGACCCTTCGGCTGTTTCCATGCCTTGGCTTCTATGAAGAATGCTGCAGTGAACAGGGCAGTACAGGTGTCTGCACATGGCAGTGATTTTGTTTCCTTTAGGTGTATGACCAGAAGATGGGTTTCTTGGTTGTGTGATAATTACATTTTAAATTCTTTTAGGACTCATCGTACTGTTCTCTGTAATGGCTGCACCAGTATAACTATCACTAATAGTGCACAGTGCTTCCTTATTCTCCACACTCTCACCAACACGTGTTATCTCTTCACTTTCTTAGAATAACCTTCCTAATATGTGGAAGATGAAATGAACTTTTAATCAACACTTTTGTTATGGTTTAGATTGAGTATGACTCCTAAAGGCCTCACACACTCACAGTTGAAGAATTTGGAATGTGACTGAATCATGAGGGAACGGACCTAGAGGACTTGCTGTTAGGAGGTGGGGTCTGGTTGGAAGAGGTTAGTCACTCAAGTCCTCACTTCTCTCTCTGCTTCCTGACTACCATGACATGAAGAGCTTTTCCTCTGCTATGCTCCTCTGCCATGCCATTTTCTTCCTTGGAGCCACACAACCATTGACTATAATCATGAACCAAAATAAACCTCTTCTCCTTTAAGTTGTGGGTATTAGGTACTGTGTCAGTGATGAGGAAATGACTAAGATAGATTTTGGTACCAGACAAGTGGGATTGTTGCTGTGACTACCTGACCATCTGGTGTAGAAGCCCTAGAATATTATAAGCCAAACGACTATAATCATGAACCAAAATAAACCTCTTCTCCTTTAAGTTGTGGGTATTAGGTACAGTGTCAGTGATGAGGAAATGACTAAGATAGATTTTGGTACCAGTGGGATTGTTGCTGTGACTACCTGACCATCTGGTGTAGAAGCCCTAGAATATTATAAGCCAAATTTGATGGAAGACTCTGTTTAGAGCTCAGAAGACCAGAATGCTCACAGAAATTTATGGAGTAAAGACCAAGCTCAGAAAGTTTCAGTTGGGAGCAAGGACTTCACTGGCAATTGAGACCATGTGTATCCCACTCTGATAGAAGGTTTGTCTGCATTTTGCTCATATCCTAACACTGTGAGAGACTGAAATTAAGGTCAGTGTACTAATTAACCTGGAGGAGGAAAGTTCAAGGAAGCCCAACATTCATGCTGTAGCATGGATACTACTTGCTGCTTATAGCAAGGTATACATTGAAGACAGAGGCACAAAGCTTGTTTAAATTTTTTTTCAATTTTGCCAGAAAGGAATTGCCTGTGAAGTTGGAGCAGAGGATAGTTTGATTGCTAAAAAGATCAGCATTTTTAAAAAAGTCAAATACTTTGCAAGAGGATAACAGAAAATATGTTTTAGGGCATTTTAGGAATTCACAAGACCCCATCCAACACATGATTAAGGCTGCAAAGGTGTAAAACTATCATTTGAGAAGTGAGCCCCAGGACCCCCTGCTCCAGAAGAGCCATCTAGGCAATTGTTTCCTAAGATTCCACTCACAGTACCCAGGCACCAGAGGCTTCTATAGCCATGGCTCAAGTGGCTATGGCAAGTGCTAGGCTTAGTGGCAGACCATAGTGTCATCTATGTGGTGTTTGCTTTCCAAGAATGTAGAACACAAGAGTTGTAGAGTCAGGGAGGCTGCTACTCAGGTTTCAAAAGAAGGCCTGAGAGACAAGACTAGACAATGTGCCCCAGAGAGGCTGTGAGCGTGAAGCCTAAAGCGTAGTGGATACTCTGGGAAGTTGGAAAAGCAAAGAATATGAAAGTTCTGCTGAGGAAAGTCATAGGCATTCAGCAAAGCTAGCCCAAGTGAGAGGCCATGAAGCTGCAAACAGTAATGCTATAAGGACCGGGCCACCTAAGCCCCTTGGAATTCACATCTTGTGGCCACAACTTGTGCTGGGTGCTGAACATGGAGCCATAGGATTTAATGTTTTCTCTGCTAGATTTAACTCTTGTTTTGGTTCAGTTTCTTTCTCTTCCCCTATTCCTCCCTTTTGGAATGGTAACCCGAGCCATCATATGTTGGAAGTGTTTAACTTCCTTTTTCATTTGCACAGGGGCCCGTGGCTAAGAGTTTGCCTTGACTTTCAGAGGCAGCTTTGGACTTTGACTTTTCAGCAATGCTGGAATCATCCAAACTCCAGTGACTCTTAGAGATGGACTAAATGAGTTTTGCATCAAAAGATGCACATGAGTGTTTTGGGTGCCAAGGGCAGAATGCTACAGTTTAGATTGAAAATGTACTCATAAATGAGGCTTTTGAAAGGTGACTAAATCATGGGGATAGTATAGCTGACTTGCTGTTAGGAAGTAACATCTGATTGAAAGAGGCAAGTCACTGTGAGAGTGACCTGGAAGGGTTCATCTCACTTCCCAGCTCCTTCCTTCTCTTTCTGCTTCCTGCTCACCACGACATGAGCAGATGCCCCTCTGCTATGCCCCTCTGCCATGCCATTTTCTGCCATGGAACCAGGTGACCATGGACTGTAATTATGAGACAAAAAATCTTTCCTCCTTTAAGTTTTGGGTGCTGCGTACTGTATTTCAGCAACACAAAAGTGATGAGACAACTTTAAAAAATATAATTCAGTTGATAAAGCACCATAGGTAGGAGTAGACAATGTTTGTTCTCACAAAACGAATAGCCCTGTAGTGATTCGGAGGATGATATGCCTGCTGCTTCCTGAATCTTAATTCAGATGCCATTAAGACTGTCGCTCATGTTTAAAACTCACACCATCCTCAGCCTAGGGTGTTAAAAAAGAATTATAACATGAGCCAAGCAAGATAATCGTTGGAGGGTTGCAAGTTCAAAACCAGCCTGGGCAATTTAGTGAGGCTTTAAATAAACAATTAAATAAAGACTGGGTGTGTAACACAGTGATAAAATGTTTGACCAGCATTTGCAAGACCCTGTATTAAAACATCCCAAGGTAGGTATAGAAAAACCTGCTTTCCCGCAGTTAGTGTATGAAGCTAAATAAGTACCTGCCTCCATGAGCCTCAGTTCCCTCCTCTGTGAATAATCCTCCCAGCATCAAAATGTCTGGGTTATGTGGTAAGCCTTAGAGATCTAGGTGGGGACAGAGACAGGCAGAGAAGCGGCTGAGGCTCTGGATTACCTTAGCTAAGGATCTACTTTTGTCTTTTATGTGTCCGTAATGTGTATGAAATTTCACTAAAAAAAGGTTCTGCTACTCACAGCATTTGAAGGCAAAGCGTTTTCCATAGACTAGCAAGCTCAAGTACAGACACACACACACACACACACACACACACACCACACCACTCTCCACAATGCAAAAAACAAGACTTGCTCAAGGTCCAAGGATCATGTTGGAAAATGAAGCCAGGTGTCCTCTTGAATCCTTTGCTGTTCAGGTTTTCCATAGACTAGCAAGCTCAAGTACAGACACACACACACACACACACACACCACACACCACTCTCCACAATGCAAAAAACAAGACTGGCTCAAGGTCCAAGGATCATGTTGGAAAATGAAGCCAGGTGTCCTCTTGAATCCTTTGCTGTTCTCCGAAGGAGGTCTCAGGCCCCACTGGGAACTGGGCAAGTACTGCATTTGATCAAGTCCTCAGGTGAGCCAGCTAGCACCCAAGGAAGGCTCTCTTCCCCTTAATTTTAACACGAGCAATGTAAGGCCTGGGCAGGGGAGTGGCTTGCCAAAGGTGATATACTAGTTGGTGACAAAGACACCATTAGAAGTCAGGTCTCTGAATCCCAGACCTCTGTCCTTCCCACCACATCAGGCTTCTGAAAAATGATGAAACTATAAATGGAATGACTGAATATCCTGTACTAATGGATCCCCAAATAAAAAGTATTTCCTATGCCTCTCTGTGGTAGGGGTAAATAGCCAGTTCTTCCAAGACCCTGAAAACAAATAGCATGCATATACGTATACACACCCGCACACACAGGCACTTTGCCAGGAGATAAGGGGTATTGAAAATCCTTAGCAATTGGGTACCTCAAAGGTTTAGAGAGTTTATCTGAAGAAGACTTTGAATAGAGTGCAATGTTTTATGACTTCTCCTAATCCCCAGTAGATGTGCCTACTGCTGAATAAGCATAAACATTGCACATGACTGCTAAGGAGTTATAGACACAGTTCTGTGATGGTCTTAGAGCTGGATTTCCTCAAACCTTTGTCTCCTGCATTGTGAGCTGGGAAATATAATTTCTACCTCTGCCCAAGGATTTCTTTCAAGGTAGGTAGAAGGGTATTGTTTACTTCTTCCTAGTAATCACTATTTCAACAACCACTCACTACCTCTACTACCAAAGTTATCCCTTTAGCACATCTGAACCTCATGGTATCCCTTAGGAGGTTTCAGATTTAAGTTCAGGACCCCTTCTTCATAGAGGAAGTGTGTGTTGTGCCAGTAATTGAAATGGATTCATTACAGTTTGTCAAGTTCATGCCAAGGAGGGGCCCAGATCTGGGGGAAGTCCAGGGGATCCAAGTCACGGGAGACTAGGGGTCCAGGGAAGGAAAGGCCTGGAGCCCCGTGGGTCAAAATTCAGGGAAGGAGACAGACCAGGGCAGCAGAGCCAAGAAGATAAATGTTGCTCAGGTAAGAGTTTCTCCCAGCTCTGCTCAGATGCTAGCCTTGCCTGTCCTACTCTGTGGTCTCTGGATAATTCCATTGCAGGAAGCAGCTTCAACGGGGTTGGAATCTTAAGAATTTGTCCAGTAATTTGGAGCTTACTGTTTTTTGGTGGAATGAATAAAACAAAACATTTTCAGAGCAGTGTATGATTTCAAACTCTAAGCTACAAATTCAAGCACTGTATCTAGCTGAGGTCTGTCTCTTTCAGGGCTCACGCCAGGACTCTTAAAGTAATCCTCTCTTTTGCAGTGGTTCCAAGTGGAGCAGTTTGATCATGCCTTATGGTTCGTGCCTCATCCCCCCTTGATAATTAGAATATTTTTGTAGGATATCAGAAATTGAATCTTTACTTGACCACTATGCACATTTATGTCACAAACTGATATAAGTCTAGCATGGTTTCACAAAACTCAGTAAAGAGCACACAATAAGAAAAAGTACCAAACCATAATAAAAATGACTCACGTCCTTTTATATTTTTTCCACCCTCAGGACTATTAAGCCTTTATATCTTAAAATGGGGTGGGAGAAAAATAGCTGTGACTCATTGCAGGCTGAAATTTTGAAAATTTTCAAGACAAGAAGAAGCTGTGGGAGGGCCTAGAGTTCAGGGATAAAAGTCCAACGAGGACTTTGGGAGTAAGAGAAGATGCAGGGGCTGCTAGAAGGAAGATAGCAAAGAGAGCATTAAGAAGAAAGGGAGGAAATCCATATGGAGCACTTTTTATCAGCCAAGAACAATATATATGAAGACACACTTAAAGACAGACCGCACATCTGTACATAAAGCAAGAAGAATAATGAGCTAGACTGAGAGACTACATTCACCTTTCAACTCCTCACTACAACACTCCAAAGTATAACACTGAGAATTTCCATAAAGTCTGATATGAGTCTGCTTGGAACAGCCATCACCGTTATGATGAATAGGTTACACCCAAGATGTTTTAAGTGGTCCTGAGAACAGCCCTGGAAGAGCATCTCTTATCAAGAGAGGAATCCAGAAGTTCTGACAGATGTGCTACAGTGAAGTTAATGCACTGAAAATGTTCTCCACGGTCACCTACTTGCTCTGCAGTCATGAGGCTCCGTGCTGGGTTATAAAACAGAGACAATGGTATAATGTCAACTGTATTAGGTAGGTATCTTTTGCAGTGTAACAAATTTTAAAATGTGATTCATCTTTATGCTCTCTATAAGAAACTCACTTAAAATTATATATGCATGCTGAAAGTAAAACAATGGGTTGAGATCTATCATACAAATGGTAATCAAAGGAAAACAATGTCAACATTAATATCAGATAAAGTAGACTTCAGAACAAAGAAAATGATAAGAGATAAAATGGGTCATTATGTATTGATAAAAGGAACAATCCACTAAGAAGATACACAGATCTTATATCTGTATTCACCAAGCAGCAAAGCCACAAAAGATGTGAAACAAGACTCAACAGAATAGGAGAAATAGCAAAATTCACAATTACAGGTGGAGAATTCAATACCTTTCTCAACAATTAATAGAACAACTAGATAGAAAGTCATCAAAGATAATTTTTAAATCACCATCAACCAATAGGGTCTAATCAACAGAATCAGTACCAGAATACACTATTTTTTCAAGTCCCACATAACAACAGCAAGATAAACTATATTTGAGGCATAAAGCAAAACTCAATAAAAATCAAAGAGTTTTAATCAGTAAGAGCATGTTTTCTGATCACAGTAGAATCAAGCTGGAGATCTATAACAGAAATGTAATAGTGAAATCTTCAACACTTGGTAATTAAACAACACACTCCTAAATAACTCTCAAGTTAAAAGAGGAATTGTCAAAAACACAAACATGCATACATAAAACTGAGGGAAAATGAAGATGCAATATGACCAAATTTGTGGAATATAGTGAAAGCAGTGACAAATGAACTTTATAGAACCAGACACATACATGAGAAGAGAGGAAAGCTCATATAAATACTCAAAGCTCCCATCTCAAAAAAGTTACCAAGATCAACTATGAAACAGAAGGCATTACTACAGACTCTCTGGATGGCAAAAGGACAATAAACCATTAATACAGATAATTCCACACATGTATATAAATTCGATAACTTGGACAAAATGGACTACTTTCCAAAAACCACAAACCACCACACTCATCTATCACGAAATGCACAATCTAAATAGAATTATAACTGCTAAGGAATTGAACTCAAAATTTATAAGCTTTCAACAGGTATCTTGAGACCCAGGTGATTTCATGGGTATATTTTACTAAACATTTAAAATAAACTTGCCGGGGATTTAGCTCAGCAGTTCGGTGGCCTGCCTTGCAAGCGCAAGGACCCGAGTTCAATCCCCGGTACCAAAAACAAATAAATAAATAAATAAAATAAAATAAACTGTATACCAATTCTACACAATCTTTTTCTAAAAAATACGTGTAAAGACTCTCCAATTCATTTTATAAAGTTACTATTTACCTGGTTATTAAAAGAAGAAGGACAATATAAAAAATGGAAACAAAGAGAAAAATAAGACTATAGCCCAACAATCCTAGTGAACATAGATGCAAAAATATTAAATAAGTATAATTCAGTGATACATAAAGTGTTATATACATTCAGATATAATTAATATCCATGAATAGGTGGGGCTTATGCCAGAGATGCATGAATGACTTAACATTAGAAAGTCAGTATTTATCAGAGTAAGTTTACATTGTACTAATTACACATTAACAGGCTAAAAAAATAGCGTGATCATATCAATCTATGTAGATAAAGCACTTGACAAAATTCTGCATCCATTTATCAAACAATACTCATAGAAGAAATAGAGACATTTCTTTAATCTGATAAAGACACCCCCCCCCAAATGTAGAGATAACCTTATGATGAAAAGCTGAGCACTTGTCTCCTAAGATTAGGAACAAAGTAAGGATATCCACTGTCATCACAATTATTCCACATATTTTGGGAAGTTGTAGCCAGTGCTACAAAGCAAGAAGAAATATAAGGTATATACAGTGGGAATAAATAAGCAACATTATTCCTGTTTGCAGTGACATGGTCAACTAGTAAAAAATCCTGAGGAATTGACAAAAAGATTTCTTGAACCTAATGAGTATACTTAACAAAGTCACAAGATACATAATAAATATATAATAATCAACTGTAGTTTGATGTGCTATCAATGAACATGACCACACAGATAGTAAAATTAAAACTACAATGTAATTTATGACTGCTCCCAAAATACAATACTTAGACATAAACCCAACAAACATGTAAAGAATTTATATGTTAATGACCACACAATGCTGATAAAACAAATAAATGGAAAGGCTTTGTTTATGGATTAGAAGATTGAGCATAATAAAGATATCAATTCTCCTAAAATCGATTAATGCACCTCCTCTCAAAACACAAGAACATTTTTATAAACATAGATAAGAGCACTTGAAAATGTGTGTAGAATGGCACAGGAATTGAAAAGGCTAACCCGGTTTTTTTAAAGGAAGCATAAAGTGAGAAGATTCAGTATATTCTATTTCAAGACATTATGTAATTAGAACAATCAAAGCTGTTTAGTATTGGTGGAGGGCTCCATACACATAGATAAATGGAATAAAATAGAGAACCTCAAAGTAACCTCCTATAAATGCGCCCAACTGATTTTTGACAAAAATGAAAAAGCAATTTAATAAAGGAAAGATCTTTAATAGATGGAGAAATATGATATCTATGGGTAACATATAAATAAAGCCCTAAGTTATATAGAAATGAACACAAAATAGACCACAGACTTAAATTAAAACATAAACTATAAAACCAGAAAATGTGTAGAAGAAAACCTTGAGATCCAACTTAGGCAAAGAATTCTTAGATTTGAAATGAAAAACATAATTCACACAGGAAAAAGAGTGCTAAGTTAGGTCTCATCAAAATTAAACTTTTGTTCTGTAAAGACCCTGTTCAGGGGATGAAGGTACACACTGTGGACTCACATAAAATATTTGAAAATCACATATCCGACCAGGATGAATATCCAGAAAATATAAATAATTCTTGAACAGTACTTTGAAATTTAAAAATCCAATTAGAAAATGAACAAAAGATATGAGGATACATCTCATCAAAGTAGACGTGCAGAAGGCAAATACTAGCACAAAAAGATGCCCAACATTGCTCATAAGTTTGACATCAGTAGCTGCTAGGGGAGAGGAATTGAAACCACAATGAGATATCACTTTCTACCTATCTGAACACTGTAGTTAGGGCTTTTTAGAAGAGTGAAACATTCAATGCTGGGGCAAAGGCAGAGAACGGGGGCCACTAAAGCATCACTATTGGGAATGCAGAAGTGCATTCCTCACAAGCACGAGGACCTGAGTTTGATCTCTGGTACCAAAACAAACAAACAAAAACTGTACGTGGATGTTTAAGTAAGTTTGTTTATAATAACCAAAACCTGTATACAACTCATGTTCTCTCACAGATGAATGATTAAACAAACTATGTTACAGCCATACCATGGAAGCTTCTCAATAATGTAAAGGACAGACAGATTTACTGCTGAATTCTACAAGAACTTCAGAGAAAATCTATTGCCTCTACTCCTCAAACTCTTTAATGAATTTGAAAGGGAAGCAGTACTCCCAAACTCATTCCTGGAAGCAAGCAGCCGGATACCAAAACCAGAGAAGGACCCAACCAAAAAAAGAGAGTTATAGGCCAATCTCTTTAATTAACATAGATGCAAAACTCCTCAGTAAGATATTGGCAAACAAAATGTAGCAAATCATCAAAAAGATTATGCACCATGACGAAGTAGGATTCATCCCACGGATGCAGGGATGGTTCAGTATACACAAATAAATAAATGTAATACACTGTGATCAATAACAGAACCAATGACAAAAACCACATGATCAGCTCAATAGATGCAGAAAAAGCGTTTGACAAAGTCCAACATTCATTCATGATAAAAAAACTCTATAGAAAATTGGAATAGAAGGTCTTTATCTCAATCTGATAAAACCCACCTATGACAACTAATAGCCACCTTCATACTACATAGTCAAACACAGAAAGCTTTCACTCTAAGATCAGGAACAAGACAAGAATGCCCTCTATCACCACTCCTGTTCAATATATTTCTGGAAATAATAGCCCAAGCAATTAGACAAGAGAAAGAAATAAAAGAAATATGGATAGGAAAGGAAGAAGTTAAATAATTATTATATGTTGATGACATAATATTGTATTTAGAAGATCCCAAAAGACTCCACTGAAATACTCCTAGAATTAATAACCACATTTGGTAGCATAGCAGGATACAAAGTCCACACTCAGAAATTAATAGCATTTTTTTACATGAACAACAAACAGAGAGAAATTAGGGAAAACTTTCATAACACCATAAGAAAGAAAGAAAGAGAGAGAGAGAAAGAAAGGCTTGGGATCAATCTAACAAAAGAAGTGAAAGACCTTTATATTTAAAACAACAGTACTCTGAAAAAAAAAAAAAGGCTATCAGAAAACAGAAAGATACCTGTTCTTGGATAGGCAGAACTAATATAGTGGAAATGTCCATACATCCAAAGCTGTTATACAAATTTAATGTAATTTTGATCAAAATACTGGTAGCATACCTCACAGAACTAGCAAAAAAAAAAAAAAATCCTAAAATTCATATGGAAGCAGAGGCAGCCTAGACTAGCAAAAGTAATTCTGAGCAACAAGGGCAAGGCAAGGGCATCACAATCTCTGATTTGAAGTTATACTACAAAGCTACCATGATAACCAAAGTAAAACAACATGGTACTGGCAAATAAACAAACTTGAGGATCAGTGGAATAGAATAGAAGATGCAGAAACAACTTTAAGCACACTCAGCTACCTTATCATTGACAAAGGGGCCAAACACCTTCACTGGAAAAAAGATAGCCTTTTTAATAAACGGTGCCGGGAAAACTGGCTTTCTACGGGCTGAAAATTAAACCTAGACCCATGTCTCTCACTGTGCACTAAATTAAAATTGAAATGAATCAAAGATCTAAGTATTAAAACAGAAACAATCTACTGGAAGAAAGAAGAGATAAAACTCTTAAAGATGTAGGTGTAGGCAAAGACTTTATGAACAAAATCCCAATCACACAGGAAATATTAAAGAATCAACAACTTGGAGCTCATCATATTGAAAGAAAAAACTTGCACAGCAAAAGAAACCACCAACAAAGTAGAGAGACAACCCACAGAGTGGGAAAAAATTTTTACTAGCCACTCTGCAGACAAAGGACTAATATTTAGAATACACAAAGAACTAAAAAAAACAGACCCCCCTGCAAATTTAAAGACCCCCAAACAGGCATCTGAAACAAATAGACACTTTTGAGATGAAGAAGTACAAATGCACCTACCAAATTCAATGACTAGAGAGAGAGAGAGAGAGTATTTTAAACAACTCAATATCAAATAATGGGAAAGAAATTCCAGTTTTCACTTTTTATAATATACAGAAATGATCTCAAATGGCTTATACATCTGAACAGAAAGCTAAAATTAGAAAACTTCTTCAAGAAAACATAGTGAAACCCCACAGCAACTGTGGATTAAGCTAAGATTCCTTAGGACACAAAAAGCACAAACCATCAAAAAAAGTGATACTTTTAATTTCAAAAGTAAAAAATTTTCTCTTCAAAATGTGCTATTAAGAAAATGAAAAGGTAAGCCATAGACTAAGGAAAAACATTTTCAATGCATGTATTTGGCAAAGATATGTATCCAGAATATATATAAAATTCATAACTTAATAAAAAGATTCAGAATCCCATTTTAAATAGAAACAAAAGTTTCAAATACTTTCCAAAAGAAGTTATATAAAAAGCCAATGAGCAGGAAAGTGATACTCAATATCATTAATCACCACAGATACACAAATTAAAGTCATGATAACATGGCGAATTGCTATGGCCAATGTTTCCAGAATTATACTGAACAGGAGTGATGATGGGGCATCCTTGCCTTGTTCCTGATTTTAGAGTGAAAAGCTTTCAGTGTTTGATGGTTTAATATGAAGATGGCTAAGATTCCTCATAGATGGCTTTTATCAGGTTGAGAAAAAGACTTTCTATTCCAATTTTCTGCACCATCGCTAGAATAGTGAAAATTAAGAACAAACAAGGGTTGGGGTGTAACTCAGTGGTAGAGCTTTTGTTTAGTATGTGTGAGGCCCTGAGTTCAAGTTCAGCACTTCAAAACCAAAAACAAATAATCAGACAATTTCAAGTGTTGACAAGGAGGAACTGGAGCTTTTACAAATTGCTAGTCAGCACATAAATGTCATAACTACTTTGGAAAATAGTTGGATTATTTCTTTTAAAGTTTACCGTACACATATCATGTGACTTAGCCACTTAACGCAAAGTACTTAAGAGAAATTCCATCAGAACATATACAAGAACTTAGGCATGAGTGTTCACACCAGCTAATTCATAATAGCATAAACTGGAAATAATCCCGAGGTCCAACAAAAAGTTCAGGGAATAAAACGTATCACGCTGCATCTGTGGAATGGAATACCAGTTAACAATGAAAATAAAACAGTTGCTGATTAGATGCCTACTAGGGATGAATCTAAACATTACACAAAGTAAAGAAGCTCTACACAAATTACATATTGCTTGGATTCCATCTAGAAAAATTAAACAAACCCAGCATGAGAAAAACCGGATCAAATCATTGCTGAAGTCAGGGGTGGGGAGGTTGACAAAAAAAGAAAATACGAAAACTTTTTGGGATAATAAAAGTGTGTAATGCGATTGTGGATCTCGAGTGCACCGATGTTATGTTGAACTGTGCACTTCAGATGGATCTATTTGACTATTTAAAAATCATTGCATTACAAATGGTTCCAGGTCCTACTTCACGTCCAATACAAACTTAATCTGAAATGGATCATAGGCCCAAATGTACAGGCCAAAATTTTAAACTTCTAACAGAAAAGAGGAGAAAATCTTTATGAGGGCAGTGCAAGCAGATATTTGAGACGCAGAAATCACTAACCGTAACAGGAAAAATGGATAACTTTGACTCTTACAGCACAGCAGCATATTCAAATCACCTGGAGTATAAACCCAAAACCAAAACCCAACACTTACTCAGGACTAACAAAATTATAATATCTTCCTGAATTGATTTTCAAGGCACAAACATCTCTCACATGCATACCCTAACATCTCTAAATACAAAATAATTGTTTTATTTGCATATGAATAAAATGGGAAAAACTCACTAAGTTGCACATAGATATAGTAATCTATTCGCTTTGCATTCTGTGTTATATACCAGGAACAGTGTTAGATGCTTGGTTAGGAAAAGACTTAAACACAAAAAAGATTTAAATTTAAATCCCTGGCCACAACTTGGGGATGTAGCCAGAGTTCCAGGTAGGATAAAAGTTGTATAACTATACGAAGTGGGGATACAAAGAGGGAAATCACACCAAGTGTGAGGACCAGGGAGAGGAGTTGAAAAAGTTCTCAGGGAAGAAGAAAGGATCTGCATTTGATCCCATTCTTGAAGGATGACTGATTAGGTGTGATCTGGTTGTCCTGAGACAACTAGTGCCACATTTTCTCCCGCCCGTCCTGCTGTCTCCACACACACACACACACACACACACACACACACACACACACACACACACTTTTGTGTATTCCAGGCAGCAAGTGTTTTTCTTCCAAGTCCTAAGGTAGTCATACCTGCCTTGCAAAGATTCTTTTCCTACCTGTCAGATTGATACCAAAACAGAGCAATCGAAAACACTTCTGGGAGAAGATCCACCCTCATTTCTGTTTCTTATCTCAGGAGGTCCAGGGAGACCTGAAAGACCCATGCTGGTTCCTCAGATTGCTCCTTTATTGCTTTCCCCGAGGGTGAGCACAAAAGCCATGGATCTTCCAAAGCTCACACGGTCAGGACAGAATTCCTGATAAAGGATTATTTCAGTTCTCTAGTAACTATTTCCTCTTACAGTTCTCTTGCCCCCTGACTTATTTCCTACAAGGTCCTGTTAAACTTACCAGTCTAGTGAGTTGGAACTCGACTCCCCTGTTTCCTCTTTTTCTTTTAGAGGCCAGAAGTTGATTATATAATTCCTCCATCTCCAGAGAAATATAGAAACACAAAAGAGAGCTTTTGCTCTTTGTGCTATTAGCACTTTAAGAAAATATGCCGCTGATAAGCTGATTTCAGGACAATGGGCACTTGGTGGGAGGAAATTATCTATACCAAGGTGATTCTGTAATAGTAGTAGTAATTTGTAAAGGAGAAGGATATCTAAGGATACTCATCTATTTCCCAGAGCAAGATGACAGATAGATGTTAGACAGATAGATAGATAGATGTCAGTATACTTATAGGCATACCATGGAGACTATTCAGGTTCAGTTCTGGACCACTGAAATAAAGCAAATGTCACAATGAATGGAGTTGCATGAACTTTTTGGCTTTTCCACACATACCAGTTATATTTATACTTCACTGTAGTCTGTAAGTATGCAATAGCATTATGCTTTAAAAACAACATGTATTCCTTAATTTTAAAAACACTGTAAATTGCCAAAATATGTCATTGATCATCTAAAGTGGTCAGCAAGTCTTGGTCTTTTTGCTGGTGGGAGTTGCCTCAAGGTGAGGCTGTGACTGCCAGGGTGGTAGACGCTGAAGGTTGGGGTGGCTGTGTCAACTCCTTAAAATAAGACAATGAAGTTTTTCATGTTAGTTGGCTGTCCTTTTTCATGAAAGATTTCTCTGGTATGTAATGCTTTCTGGTAGCATTTTTTCCCCATACAATGAGACTTCTTTTGAAATTGGAGTCAGTCCTCTCAAATGCTCCAGTTGCTTTATCAACTGAGCTTTTCTAGTATTCTACATCCTTTGTTGCCGTTTCAGCAATGTGCACAACATCTTCTGCAGGAGTGGATTCCATTTCAAGAAACTGCTTTACTCGTTCAATTCCTGTTCAAAGTTGGATCCCGAGATTGCAGTAATTCAGGCACACCTTGGGGCTCCATTTCTAATTCTGGTCCTTGTAATTTCCGCCACATCGTGGTTATTCCTCCACTGAAGTCTTGAGCTCCTCAAAGTCATTGGAAGCAACTTCTTCCAAACTCCTGTTACTATTAATATTTTGACCTCCTCCCATGCATCATTAATGTCCTTAACCTGATCTATCAGAGAACTCATTACCTGTACCAGCTACGGCCTTACCAAATGTATTTCATGGGTAATGAGACTTGGAAGTTAACATTGCTCCTCAATCCTCAGGCTACAGAATAGATACTGTATGTGTGGGCACGAGAGCAATATTAATCTCATTGTACCTCTCCACCAGAGCTCTTGGGTAGCTAAACACTGTCAACAAACAATGACATTATGAAAGGGATCTTTCTTTCTGAGCAGTAGGTATCAGCAGCGGGCTTTAGCATTTCAGTAAACCATGTTATAAACAGTCATGCTATCACCTAACCTACCCTTGCCATTTATAGAGCACCAGCAGAATAGGGTTAGTCCAGGGGTTCAAGGGTTATTGGAATGGTAGAGGAGCACTAGCTTTAACCCTAAGTCACAAGCAGTGCTATCCCCTACTGAGAAAGCCAGCCTGTTCTCTGAAGCCAGGCACTGGAGAGATCCAGCTACAAAAGTTCTGAATGGCATCTTCTTCTGGTACAGGGCTGCTACATTGACAGTGGAAATCTGTTGTTCAGTGTGGCTGCCTTTACCTTGCTCTTACCTAGGTCTTCTGGATAACTTGTTGCAGCTTCTATATCAGCACTGGCTAATTCTCCTTGGAGTTTTGTTTTGGAGACAGTTTCTTCCTTTCTTCCTTTCTTCCTTTCTTCCTCTCCCGTGCTGCTCTCCGTCTTCACAAAGTTGAAAATGAGAGGCTCAGTTTGGATTAGGCTTTGCTTTCAGGAAATATTCTATCTGGTTTGATTTTATTTCTAGACCCAGAAAACTCTCCACATCACCCATGAGATTATTTCTCCATCTTACCATTTGTGCGTTTCCTGGAGTAGCACTTTGCATTTCCGTCAAGAACCCTTCTTTTGAATTCGCGACTTGGCTGACTGGTACAAGAGGCTCAGCTCTGAGCCTCTCTTGGCTTCCAGCATGCCTTCCTCACCCAGCATGATCATTTCTAGCTTTTGCTTTAAAGCAAGAGGTGTGTGGTTCTTCCTTTCACTTGTACACTTTGAGGCCTCTGGAGGGCTAAGAACTGACCTGATTTCTGTATTGCTGTGTCTCAGAGAAGAGGAAGCCCAAGAGAGGAAGGGAGGTGGGGAACAGCTGGTTGATGGGGAAGTCAGAGCACATACATTTAAGTTTCTCATCTCATTTTTTCTTTCAAGTTTTAATTTTTATTAGTCGCATTTGTGGTACATAACGATGACCTTCATCACGGGAGCTGGTACATGTATGTAACACATCTTAATTCTCTTCATGTCCCTTTCCCTTACTCTTCCTCTCTAGCCTGTCATCTTCTGTTGGCACAGCAGGTGAAGCTCCCCCCAAATTACAGCTGCCACACCAAAGATCACCGATCATAGATCACCATGAAATACATCATAGTCAAAAATGGGAGCCATTGTGAGAATTTCCCAAGTGTAACACAGAGGCACAAAGTAATGCCTGCTCTTGGGACGATGCCACCAACAGGCCTGCCCACTGCAGGGTGGACACAAACCTTCAGTTTGTAAAGAACACAATAAGTATGCACAGTGCAATCAAAGTGCGGTTGTACGTCTCCATCCGCATCTGTCCGCCTGCCCTTGGAGTCAAACAAATGCATCTCCGGGGCTCGTCTCCTCCCGTGCCCGAGGACATAGGAGGCCTGTGGTTCATTCCCGTTCAGAGCGGTCACTCCTGAGGGGCGCACTCACATCTCGTCTGTGCCTCGCACCCTTCCCACTACTTCCCCAAATGCCTCCTGGCCTTTGCGCAGTGAGCCAGTCGGGCTCCCAGAAAAAAAACCCTCATTCTTTCCCAATGGTGCCTCCCAAGACAGATGTTCTATATCAAGAACACCATGTCCTGCCCCGAGGACTAAGCCAGCAAAAACTCACTATCAGTCCTTGCCTTCAGGAGATGATGTCATGTTGTAGAGATGCGAGCTACAATCTCCCCCCAGAGGCGGAAGCCAGCATGACTCACAGGGGACCGGCCAGGCAGCGGGGGAGCCATCACCCTGGATGTGATGAGTGGCTCCGGTGTGTAAGCCAGTCTCTCGGCCTAGGACACGAGAAGTGGATTCCGCAGCGCCTCGGCTGATAAACCGGTTCCCAGTGCCCTCTTGCAGGTCCCTCCCCTGAGGCAGGGTGAGCCACTGTCCTCTGCTATATTTGGGATCACCCTGGCCCCACATCTGGGCCAGGAGCAGAACTTCGTGCTTCCACAGGGCACTCTGGTAAGTGAGATGCTCAGGGGTGACCAGCAGCCCAGGAACAGGACAGTCACAAAGCCAAGTTTTCTCCCCAACAGGGCAGGCCTGGTGGTCCCCACTCAAAGGTGCTTACTCTTACTTTGTGTACAGCACATTTAGTGCTCTGACTTCTGAGCCCAGGGCATTCAAAGTAGTTGGTCCTCAGGGTAGACTGGAACTGGCTAGGGACAGGTTAGTGACATGGCCTGGAACATAGTAGATGCACAATGCATTTTGTTGAACAGTTGAATGATCATGTCATCAAAAAGGTGACACTAGCCAGTCATGGTGGTGCAGGCTTGTAATCCCAACAGGCTGGGAGGCTGAGGCAGGTGGATTGCAAGTTCAAGCCCAACTTGGGCAACTTAGTGATTTAGTGGGACCTTGTCTGGAAATAAAAAATAAAAAGGGCTGGGAATGTAGCTCAGTGGAAAGGCCTGGGGTTCAATCCTAAGGACCAAAAATTTAAAAAGTGCGACTAACAGGTAGAGGGGTCCCAGGAAAGCCACTTGGTCTGCGTCTGTTAAAGTTGATGCTATCAGGTGTTGGATACGAAAACTTCAGGACAAGGGAAAGAACTCAGAATTGCAAAGTGCTACTGTGTAGTAGGCTTCACATCCATCAACTCAATTACTCATGTACATCCCCCTGGGAGGAGCTAAAACACCATTTTTCAAATGCAGGATGGATGTGAAGTGGTTTTCCCCAGGTCCTTCACCAGAAAGGGGCAGCCCCCAGCCCCAAATGTGTTGGCCTCAAGGTCTGCACATCACAGCGGATGGCTCTGTCTCCTCCCCTATAGAAAACTCGTGGCACTGCTGATCAAAGCAGCAGAACTAAACCCTGTGGACTAGAACTCCTCTCTGCATGAATAAGGGTTGTACTTACAGCAAGGTGTGCCTTTGTGTTGTTCATAAGGAAAAGGTTTAGAAAGCCAGGAATCATAAGCCACAAGGTGGAGTTGGGGGTACTGGGTGGAGCTAAGCAAATAAACCATCTTTACGGAGCCTCAAACATGAGAAAAGTATCATTTGCATATAGATGAACGATACACTTGCCTCTGCCTGGAATCATTTTTCACTTTCTCCTTCTCTTAAACAAACTTTTATTTATCTTTCAAGTCATGCCTTAGCTGCCACTTGCTATGGGAAGTCCCCACTGACCCCTACACTAAGTGACTCACCCCCATTGTACGTTCTTAGGCTGTCCCCTGTCCTCCATTATTTTAATTATTGTTTATGATCTGTCTTCCTTGCTAGGCAGCAAATTCTCCAGGAACAGTAGTAACTATTTTCTTAGCACTTAACACAGTCCCTGGAAAACTGCCAAAAATGCTCATTAAATAAATGTATGGAAGAATAAGTGACAAACTAATCACAGATTCTTCTAAGAAACTCTCCTTGAACGAGTCATTAAGTGGATTGAAGAGCCATTCCTTTAACTGTTCTCCCTGTTTCTTCCAACAACCACTGATGAATGGCCACTGTGCATCAGACTCATGCTGCCCTGTGTAACCCACTGCATCCGTTCATAGGTCTACAGCCCCTATAATGTTTTGTGCACGTCTGCCTCCCCTATGAGAAAGCTACCAGCACCTAGAACTTACAGTTCGTGTGTTGTTCATGATGCACTATAAGAATCTGACATAACGAGTGGCACAGAACTTTCTAAATATATGTGAAAGGGCAAGGAAAAGATTTTAAATTGAAGCTAGGCATGGTGGTGCACACCTATAATCCTAGCACTTGGAAGGCTGAGACAGGAGGGTCGCTGCAAGTCCAAGGCCAGCCTGAACTACATAATGAGACTGTGTCTCTAGGGAAAAAAAAGATTTAAAGTCGATTCAACCATTTAGAAATCAATTTGGAAAAACAAGCTGTATACTTTAAAATACTTATGCCCAGTAATTCCAATGCCAGCTAAATAGCTCATTCAAATTTAAATAAAAGTATCTGTATTAAAAATATTCATCATCCATACTAGCAGAAACTGGGAATTGAGTACATGTCTATCTGGAGAAGGAAGGTTAAGTAGTCTATGGTACATATGTCTACACGTTGGGATGCTGTTCAGGCTAATAAATGATGCTAAGGAAGACCATGGGATAGAAATTATAAAATAATGTTATAGAATAACAGTTATTTTAAATATCATATTCATTTTTTTGTTTTTTTAAAAGGTAAAGTAAGCTAGCTATAGAAACGATACCTAAAAGAACTATGCTGCCTGTAATTTCAGCACTGTGGAAAGCTGAGGCAGGAAGATTGCAAGTGTGACCTCAACTAGGGCAACTTACTGAGATTTCTTTATCTCAAAATAAAAAATATAAATGGCTGGGGATGTACCTCAGTGTGAACGTCAACTCAGTGTCAACGCCTGGTGAATAAAAAAAAAAAAAAGAAAAAAAAAGAAAGAAAAGAAAAAAGAAAGAAGGAAGGAAAGAAAGAAAAGAAAAAAGAAAGAAGGAAGGAAGGAAGGAAGAAAGAGAGAGGAAATATACCCCAATTTCCTGTGCTTTACAAATGATTAACTGGCATTTTTATTTCCTTGTGCTTAAGTGATGTGCAAATTTTTAAATGTATTTTCTCATTTTATAATAAAATAATATTACTAAAGACTTCCATTTCAAGTATTACAGACTAATAGGAACCAAAGTTTTCCTCTCATCTTAAATAACTACAAAACAAATGAAACATCAGTTCTACGTTTTGGACAGCACAGGAGAACAGTCTCTGGAGGAAGGTAAATGAACACAGAGAGCTCTGTGGCTGCCAAGGGAGAGGGACCCCTGCACGGTGCACAGCAGACAGAGTCCAGAGTGCCAGAGGCTGGAGCAGCGAGGGGAGGGCCAGTGCAAGCTGCTGGAGAGAGAGAGACAGAGAGACAGAGGGAGAGGGGGGGGGGACTGGGAACTGCAGAGCATGGCCCTTGCGTTTCCTGTTGAGTTCTAACCTGTGCACCCCTGTGAAGAAGCTTGCAAGAACAGGAAAGAACCACTTTAAGTGAGCAGGCTTTTTCTGTTAGAGGTTCTGAGATTGCTAATTCAGTTATAGGTCTATTCAGATTTTATGTTCCTTGAGTACTTTGGGTAGTTTATATCTTTCTAGAAAGTTGTCTATTTCCTGTGGAATATCTGCTTTGTTGACAGCAAAGAGTTTCCTCAAAATACATGTCTACCATATTTTATAGTTACTATGTAGCTATCTTAAACCAGTGCTCTTTTTTTTTTTTCTTTACTAATGCTCTTTATTACTTCACGTTGATTCAGGTTAGCATCTGGTATCTTTTCAATTCAGCCTTAAGGACTTTTTTTAGTACTCCTCATAGAGCATGTTTGCAGTAACAAATTTTGGTTTTGCTCACACAGAATGCCCTAATGTTTCCCTCATTTTTGAAGCATACTTGCAGTAGATGGAATTTTTGACAGTGGGTTCTACCTGCCCATCCTCAGCACTTTAATATACCATCCTTCTTCCTCTGACTTCTGCTCCTTCTGATGGCAAGTCCAGTTATCTCGGCAAGAATCTCTCATATTGATGCGTTGTGTTTTCCACGTGCTGCTCTCAGGATTCTTTTCTTGCCTCCCGTTTTCAGCAATTGGCTATGATGTGTATAGACGTGGATATCTTTGAGTTTATCTTCAGGTTCATCCCACTTGGATTTTGTTGAGTCATGTGTTGATAAATGTGTTTCATCAAATTTAGTAGGCTTTCAGCCATTACTTTTCAAATATTCTTTCTTTTTTTCCTCTCTCCTTTTAAAACTCATGGTATGCATATGTTGCTACAGTTAATATACATTTTTCCCCTCATAAATCTTTAATTATGTTTTTTCTTATTTTTTCTGGTTTTTCAATTTTTCTTTTAATGTTTTTTAAATGATTTCTTTTAGTTCTCTGAACATACTTGTGTTAGCCACCCTTCCATCACTGTAACAAAATACTGGGGACAATGAACTTAAACGAGGAAATGAGGCAGGAAGTGCATAAAAGAAGTCCCTGATGGAGGCTCAGGGACAGAAGGTAAAGAGAAAGCTAGCTCTCCAAAACTGGTTCTACCAAGAGAGCACACCTGGCAAAGAGCTTTCATCTCTGACACCAAAGCTCTTGCTGCCAATTTAAAAGGGGCCCTTCATAATCCAAAACCATGAGTGTAGGGCAATGGCACATGAAACTGGAGCAGCTTCTAAGGAAAATGGTGTGGGTAGTAATGCACTATAGAAGTACATGCACAAGGCCTCCAGGTATCCAAAGAGTCACCAGCTCATGGCCTCCAGAAGCAGAGGCCAAAGCAAGGAAGAGGAAATTGGAGGACGCTGTGCTTATGTGGGTATGGGGGACACTCATGAGCTGGAAAAAAAATGTGTAAGAGACCTGAGGGATTCATCAATAACAAATGAACAGGGCCAGGGAGCATCAGCAGGCTCAGCTGCTAAAAATACAGGCCATGCAGTCAGATTTGGATTTCACTTGATCTTAGCCAAAAGGCCGAGAAGCGATCAGATTTGGATTTCAGATGAACACTGAATCCTGTTTTGGCGTAAGTATACTCCAAACACGGTACAGGACATTCTTGTATTTAAAAGTTACTTTTGTTGATACCAAATTTACATCCACTTGGATGTCTTGTGTCTTGTCTGTGACTCCATTTACAGCACCCCCGAAGCCCGAAGAATCCAGTTCCTGTCACACAGATATCCAGAAATGTCACCATCACTAAAATGCCATGCCAGCACCTTGAGTCATGCGCCCTTGATGGATCGTGCAGCCCTGAAAGTGTTTGCCTGTTAATACCTGAGTCTCTCCTGTTGCCAACAGAATTCCCAAGGAGACAGCAGAGCCAGTGAGTGTGTGCAAAGCCCCTAACACAGTGTTATATGCTTACTGTTTTCAAAAGAAACTATCCTGTGATTTGGGAGTTTCTTTACATTTTTTTTTTGGCAGTTTTAGCCAGCCTTCCTCTCACGTTTCCATTCGTTTTTTGTCATTTTTAAGGGTAGGGAGTGGAAAATTGACCAGCAGATTTGGAGGACTAAGATGCAGTCTTGTTATATTCTATAACGATGTACACCCCGTTCCGTAGAAAAATCCCGGCTTGTCCTTTCAATCTGGAAAGCAATTTCTCAACAGTTTGACCACATCCTTCCTTCTCTCTCAAGAGAGGCCGGGCTATCAGCAGGCCCTGCACAGCCCTGCAGTCAGGCCCCTCAGATGGGCTGGAGGCTGGTCATCCACACACAGCCTGTGAGCAGCTGGCGGAGGCTTCCAGGGAAAGCGGGCGGCCACATTGAAGCAAGCTGTGGAAGACGCTCTTGGTGTATCAGGTTCTCCACAGGATTGCAGTGGAGACTCGACCTCCACAGGCTGAGACCAGAAGGGGTCTGTGCCTATCTGTAAAACCCACTGATTTACTGTGGAGCGCCCTTGTCCACCCATGAGGGGCCCACCACGGCCTCCATTAAGCACACACGCTCAAAGATGCATGCATCGCTGCATGGCTCTCTGTAACAGATCCGCTTGATCCTTTTGAAGGTGAAACTTAAGTGCTACGGAAATAACAAATTTATGATATTCTTGGAGAATCTTTAAACCATAACACGTCTGGACGTTCTCCCCTTTTTTGACCATTACTCAAGGATTTCAGACTCTTTTTTTCGTACAGGAAATGTCTGAAGATGGGTTCTCTTCTAGCCCTTGCTAAATGTTTTTCTTCAAAGCTGTTGCCACTGGAGGCATGTCAAGAAAAAGTGATTCCTTCACAGTGTTTTACTTGATTACGCATGTAAGATCTAAGTATACCTGTGAGATATTCTGATGATGATTACAATAAAACTTTAGTAAAATTTAATGAAAAGGTACAATGTAAAATGTTACCCTAAGAATTTAGAAGGCTCAAAGTCAAGATTATTTGAAATCTTATACACGAATGTTCATTTAGTCACCTAAAAAATAAGTATATTGCTTCTTTTGATTACCTCAAAAAGCCTTATGGAGCTGATCAAGCTTCTAAAACTCCTTTGTTAGGTTGGCGTCTTTCAAAAGAAAAAAATTTTAAAAATGTTATGACTGTAAACTATAGTAAAAGTATGGGTAAGGTACACATATCTTAGCCAGTTACTTGCATTTAAATTTTGAAATTCTTTTGAAGTTTAATTGCCACTGCACGAGCTGGAGATGTTTCCACTGGTTTTAAGATGTTACATACAATGTTTCATACAATGAACACGCTGTCACGGCATCACCAAGGCGTAAAAATTGGACACAATGATCATATGGTTGGTGGGAGTAAGTTCCAGGCTTCTGTCCCACAGTGGAGTGTAGTTAAAATAGTTCATTATGGGGGCTGGGGATTTAGCTCAGTGTTTCCACCACCTGCCTTGCAGGCTCAAGGTCCCAAGTTTGATCCCTGGTACCAAAAAGGATTAAAAAGTTCATTAGTATTTCAAAATCGAAGGAAGGATGTTGAATGTTCCCAACACAAAGAAATGATAAATATTTAGGTGATGGATATGCTCATTACCCTTCCTGATTGGATCATCACGAAGTATAAACATGTATCAAAATGTAACCCTACACACCACAATATGTACGATTCCTATGGGCCAGTTAAGACAAAAGCACAAGCCTCATGGAATAGGTGTTACTAGTCTCATTTTACGAGAGCATGAAAACTTCTGTGTTATCACTTTCAAGGACATACAGCTTACGTTTTCACTGGAGTCTTTTCACACAGTACGTTTAGGTGAGGCATTATCTGTGAGGAGTGGCGCGTAAACGAACGCGTACGGCTCAGCGTTGTGTTAGTAAGACTGGTGATGCTGGCCGTGCTCTTTGGCATGCTGGATAGTAGTGCACGTGATGATCAAGAGGGAGAACTAACTCTGAAGGGGCCAGGAGACCCTGGAAAGCAACGTGACTCTGGCCTGCGTGGACAGCTGTCCCCGGAGTGTCACATCCTCAAGGCTGCCCCAGGCCAGTGGCCGAGGCTCCAGGCTGCAGTGCTATTTGTCCTGATGTGGTGGCCACTGAGGCTCCTCCATTACTGAAGGACAGGTGCCTCTTGGTGTAGCACCCTCACCATCCTGATTGGCCATTCTCTCCCCTTTGATCTAACAGTGTCTGAGCTTTATCAGGGTGCAGGGAGTCCGTGGGAACCTTGGAGGCTGCTATTAAAAAGCCAAGCTAATTAGGTAATTAAACCCTTCAGAAGAATCACCCAGATGAGGTGTGGTCATCAAGTAGCTGAATAAAATCAAGAGGAATTCTGGTATGACTAGGAAGCTACATCAATACCTAAACTAAGTATCATTTCCCCCCCTAGTTCCACTTCTACTTTTATCAGCACTGTACATGTTTGCATTATATGACGGTTTTCATTGTGGGTATTTGGTACACAGCACATCTTGATTCTTCCTTCCTTCCCATCCCAGTCCGTCTTCCCTCCATCTCCTGGTCCCCTCTGCAAAAGATCTATCTCCCTGTTTCCTTTTGTCTATCTTTTATTTTTCTCTTTACTTTATCTCTACTTTGGCTTTCTCATAGGAAAGACACCATAGGATGTTTATGTTAGTGTGTTTGATATATTTTACTTACCACTATGTTTTCAAAGTGGATCCTACAGATGACTCAAATTTATTCTTCTTTATAGCTGAGTAGTACTCCCCTGTGTGTGAATACCACATTTTCTTTGTCCATTCATCTGTTGATGGGTGTATAAGCTGCTCCCAAGATTTAGCAGTTATAAATTGTGCTGCTATAAACAGGGTATGCATGGATCACTATAACACGGTATCTTCAACTCTTTTGAGAAGATACCCACTAGGGGAATAACTGGCTCAAATAGGATTTCTCCTTTTAGTTCTTTGAGGGATCTCCATGCTGATTTCCGTAATGGTTATACTGGTTTACATTCCCACAAACAGCGTAGAAGGGTTTCTTTTACCACAGCCTCACCAGCATTTGTTAGTATTTGACTTCTTGATGTCGGCCATGCTTTCTGGGGTAAAGTGACACCCTCGGTGTTGTTTTAATTTGCATTTTTCTAATGGCCAATGGTGTTTAACTTTTACAACTCGCATTAGAAGTCAGGAAGCTCAAAGCCTGCGAAAGCACCATTCGCTCTTCCCCACCATGGATCCTGTCCCACCTGAGTGCCAGGCTGTGCAGCAGAATCCAGAGCTGCCCTGCGATCCATGTGCAGGCGCCATCTGGAGGAGTCGTCGTCCTTCAGGATTCCGTCCTAGTCCTGACTCATCCCTTCACCACTCCGGGCTAGACTCTCCTTACGTGGAAAAATAAATGAATTAGATGAAATAATAGAGCTCTACATCGTTTCGTCCTTCACACCTTCCCTTCAAATCCTGACTGCCACGTGACCCTGAGGAAAACGGCTGCCCACGTTTACTGTGGCTCTCCTCCTGTCACTTACCCTGAGCAGCGTGTGAGGGCGATGGGGTGTGGGGGAAGGAAGCCAGGGAGGGAACCCGGAAGGCAAGAAGAAACTCAAGGTCCGTTGAAGCCCAGGCTGTGATTTCCTCTCTGTCCTGAAATGGGGATTTCCCGAGCTTCTCAGCCAGTTTGACTTATCACTTCTTGTGGCAGCACCGATAATAATCAGTATAATTAACAATGGGCGTGCACCACATAAGCAGAAAGTCTCAACGGTACTTGGCAACCAAAAGTTTCATAAAGGAACTGTTGGCTTCATTTTGTCTGTGGGCAGGTACAGATAAAAAATAGAAAAGTTTGTTAAAATTATCCTAGAAACTCATCACTTTTCAAATAAAACAGCGAGCATGACTTCCAAATGCATGCATTTGAAGACACTGATGAGCAGCTCTTAGTGCTCACAGGATGCTTACCGAAGTCTAGGAAGTGAGATGGTCATTTGCAGAACTTCTCCACTCCAGAAAATTCTGAGACCACCTAAGCAGCATGTATTTTCCAAGGATGAATGGAGAAGGCCCTCCGGCGTCTCCCAGGAGGTACTGTGTGGGAGGGAGACTCAGTCTTAGCCAAGCCACAGTACCACAGCGAAGGGTCTTATGTGACCGGGGAGAGGATGGGCCAAGAAGTGTGAAGCCTAAGAGAACACCGCGGTTAGAAGAGGAAATTTAAGGGCTGAGAAGACCGGGCTGGGGCAGGCACCAGAGGGATGTGTGCTAATGCTGAGTACCTACTATGAGCTGGGTCCAGTCCAAGGGAACAAGAAAGGAACGAGGCCAACAGGGTCCCTGCCCTGCATGGAGCTTAGAGGTCAGCAAAGGAAGTAGCTGTAGCAGGAGTAGGTTCAAGCTGTGATTTCCCACTGTGCTCCCATCAGGACTTCCCAAGAATCAGAAAAGTTGTGACAAGTCAATGGCAGGGAGTAGTGACAAGTCAAAGTGCCAAGGAAGATGGGTTGGTCAGTTGTCAGTGGCGTAACGCCTTACACAAGCTGCTGTGGTAGCACAGGTCTGTAATTCCAGCGCTCTGGGAGGCTGAGGCTGGAGCACTGCAAGCTCAAGCCAGCTTAGGGACATAATGAGGCAATATCTCAAAAACAAAACAAAACAACCAAAACACAGTCTGGGGTGTCCAATCCCCAGTCCTCCTCACCCAAAAAAGAAAGCCTCACACAACGTCTATCATCAGAGCCTCCGAAGAATGAATAGGAACTCCCAGGATTAATGATAAAGTGTCACCATGTGTGGGTACCGATGATATTCCAGTGACCAGACACTTCCCCTAACTTAGCTCATTTCAAACAGGGACACTTGACACCTACATTGGAAAGGTTAATGACCCATAAAGTAGCCTGTGGGGGAGGAGCCCCTCTTGAGAGTTTGGATACAGAGCTACTTCCATTGCAAGTCTAGAGTGAGACGGGATGGTTTGCTGATGCCTTATCCAATCGTCGTAATCACCCCTTATTTACATCACACATGTGGGATTGTTGTACTAGTAACGAGAACAAGTCGGGCTCTCACAGGTCTGCCAGCTAGGATGACAGCCAGGGGTCATGCGGAAGCTTGGCGTGGGAGTCTGGGCTCCCTGCCCCCGATCTGAGTGGAGGGAGGTGTAAGGATGGCCACAGCCTGGCAACCTGAGTCTGATAAGCCACTGTGTGCAACGTTAAATGCAAGTACAGAAGCTCCGTAACTTACAGTGGTGCTGTGCCTCGACAAACCCATCAAAGGATTGAAGAAATGGAAGTTTAAAGTGCATCTGAGATCCCAAACCTCCCACAATCCTGGCTCCGCAGCACCGCTCGTGTCAGAGGATCCACCGTGTGACTCGTATCACAAAGGAGTCTCCAGGCCAGGAAAAGAGCAAACTCTGGGATTCAAAGTAGGATTTCTACTGCACGTGTGTCATCTATGTCCTACCATAAAGTTAAAAAAAAAATTATCAGTAGTCTAACCATCATAAACTGGGGATGATCTGTATTCAAATTCCCACTAAATATGGCTTTTCCTTGCAACTCATAAAAGCAGCCTAAGCACATTTGTAGCTTTAAGAGGCCTAAAAATAGAATGTCATGTGCCACTAGCATCGTTTTTCAGGATCCCTGGTGATTAAATTAAATGGAGTACATTAAATGAGCAAATTAAAAGGAGATATTCATTTGTGGACTGGTCATCAGAACGCATGCAGTGTTATTTACCCACACGAGTTCCTGGGTTCCCATTTGATTTTCCTCTTCAGGATATCTTGATAACAGGAAGAATATAAAAGTATAAAAAACATTTCAAGCATAGTTACATTTAACATGAAATTCTAACTGAAATTTACCCAGAATGAAAGAGAATTCGTGGAACCCTGAGAATATCCCAACGTTATGCTGGGCACAGTGGAAAGCAGGGGCAGCAGAGTAAGTGCAAGGAGAGGAGGGCTGATTCATCTCGGTAATAAAATTGGTGTCCTTAAACCAAAAGTTTTCATTGAAGCCTAAAAGATGTCATCATCCAAGGAATTTTAACTGGGTCAAAGCTGTTATGCCTCTTAAACTACCAGAGGATACTTTGGACTTGTTTTGCAGTGGGATTTGAAAGGAATGGCTTAAAAGTTTTCCTTGAATTTTTTCCTACAGAGCACATTTAAGTTTTTGACATGTGGTCAACTAAAGATATTTTGGATTTTACTAAATATTGGCCAAGGAGAAGTGGGTAGCAGAAAGGCTAAGCATGTTGCTTTTGTCCCCTTACGTTCGTGAGCAGGTCCCACAGAGCACCCTGAGGTGCTGGGACGCTGGAGGCCCCACTCCTCATCCATCCCAGCATCACTTCGATTATTGGGGTCCCCCCCCCAGGTGGACCTGTAATCTTTTTTCTTTTTTTAATAAATTTTATCGGTACATTTAAGGTATACAGTATAATGTCATTCATCATTGGACATTTGCACCTTTACATTATGCATCTTGGTTCTCATTTTTTCCCCATTCCCCTGCCCTCCCTTCAACCCCTCCATCTCTCCCTGTCTCATACAAAGGCTTTGATTCCATCTTTCCATTTGCTCATATTAATTCCAGTTTCCTTTTGTTTTAAGGAAATGGAGAGACACCAGTATTTTACGTATGCTGTAGTAAGGATAGGGTTTGATAGACAAAAGAAGGGGAGATGGGGCTTGGGAGACAGGCAAGTAAACTTAGACACAGGGTCAGGAGGAAAGAGAGTTTAAAGCAGCCCAGTTTGACTCCTGAACCTATGAAGAGATGGAGGGGAAGGCAAGTTGGTGCAAAGTGCTAAGCTCTCCACCACAGTGAATGCTGTGGCCTCGGGCATGCTTGCAGGCCTCAGCGGGTCCGTTTCATTTGTGAGGTTGGCATCTTTGTGCAGCTCTCACATTTTCATGTGGTGCACTGCCGGCTGCCAGGAAAAGCCACCTGCCTTGAGACTCAGATTCAAGGGGCATTTGTGGCGTGGTGATATTTAAGCAGTGGTTGGTGGATTTACCACAAGATGATGAGAGGAGAGAGGTGACAAGAGGACCAGGAGTAAAATTTAGGGTCACACACCCAAGGTCAGAGGAAAGAAGGAAGAGGGAGTGGGGTGGAGGTTAAAGAACCCCACCAAGAGGAAGGAGGGTAATCAAGACGGGCACTCCCAACAGGGTTCTCCACCACAAGATGTCAAGGAAGGTGAAAAACGGAGGGAGGAGACGGGATTGGTACTTAAGAGATGACTGCTGATTTTGAAGAGAACACTTTAGTAATAAGCACGACTGAAGAAAACTCACCCACAGATCTGGCCATACTGAAAATGGCAGAGCAAGATCTCCCAGGGCCCTTACTTCTGGATCATCAGCCGATGTCTTAGGTAGGACTGGGCAAGACGGAAACACCGCAGAACTGAGGGTCCCTAGGGGAACTGACTCAGCTTGTTTACCATAGTACTCAGTTCTCGCCACTAGAGTTTGCCGGACCAAGGAGGGGTGACCAAGGCCCCCTCTATTAATCGAGAGTTCACAGTGATGGTGCCTAACTAGGAACAAATAGACATGCCAGAGAGGAAGGAAAGGGAAACTGAGGGGAGGGCAGAGAAGGTCCTCTGCAGTGACCCTGAGTCCACTCCCCGCTGTCCCTGAAACCAAGATGAAGTGATGGTTGCTTTATACGGTGCAAAGATTCCCTGGAAGGGGCCTGTGCTTTCTTGCCTGAATTATTCCTACAAAATAATAATACCAGATATCACACACCCCAAAAGCCACTGGAAGCAGACCCAGGCCTGTGGGATCATCCTAAACCAAAGCATGGGAACCATACTTTTCCTATGCACCTGTAATGTTCTCCCAATACGACTGTTTCTCTTAAAGCCATAGGCATCTGTTTTCAAGTTTTGCTCCTTGGAGACAGAAACAGGATTATAATGTATGATGGTTTTGCTTATTTCCTACTATATGCTCTTTTAAGTTTCTCTGACAACTCTTCTATTCTTTCCTCCAAATGGCAAATTTCTGTACAGCTTTATGAATGAGTAGGGCACAGACTTTACTATGGGAACGTTTAGGAAATGGAAAATTCTGTAACCAGTGTTGTTTTATTTCTGACTGTTGGGGTAGGAGGGCGACCCTGAAGACTTCCAACCCACTTTGCCAATGCAATGGAAGATCAAACAGAATCACTCTTTGAAGATTAAGAATCTTGTCCAGCCTCAGAGGCATCATTTAGATTATCATTTGGGTCATCGGTGACCTCAGTGCTGTGGGCCCTGGGACAAGGACTGAGGATTTGAGCCAGAATCTGTGGGTTTCAGAACTGGCTCTGCTTACAAGCTGGGGATTTGAGGCAAGTCACTTACAAAACGCTAAGTATTCATTTTCATCGCTATAAAGTGGGGAGAAAATGGAAACCTACCAACTCTACAGGCTCATCGGAAGATTGTGCACAGCCTCTGTGAAAGCATTTCCATCAGCCTAAAGTGCTGTGATGGTGGAGAGGGAGTTTATGAGACCAGGTGAACAGGCAGAGGTGGGACAGGAGCTTTCTAACCGTTAGGTTGCGAAAGACTTCTTATTTATCTCCGTCTCACAAGTAGCCTGCTGCAAAAACATGAAGCTTTCCAACCAAGTTGCGTTTTACTTAGCTGTGAGTTTCTTCATAGAACAGATAAAGAAGTCAAGACTTAGAAAGTCACTTACTTGTTTTTAATTTGACTTCCCCCAAATCTTGGAGGATTCATGCCTGATATTAAAGCACAAAGAAGGGATGCCAGAGGCTTGGGCTTCCATTAAGACCTAAAGAATGTGCGCAGCCAATGGAGGGAGGATCGGCATGGATCCCAGTCACAGAGCCTGGACTCAGGTTGGCCAGGTCCTGGCAGAGCAGCTCACAGGAGCAGAGCTGCTTCTGATGGGAGACCCCTGAACAGGACATCAGCGGGAAGGGCACCTGTGGGTGCCACGCTGGGTAGTCACACTCCAGGTGCCTTCCAAGTCAATGCAGTGGGCTGCTCGGACCAAGTCTCCCAGGGGAGGAAGCCCGATGGCCAACAGAAACAAATATCAGCACCATGCTAGTGGCCAGGTGAGCGCTACCTATGCACGGAGAGGAGCAATCACAGGAAAACCGTGGGAAGACAGTACCTGGGCAGGGAGCACCCTGGGCCCCCCGTGACATGTGGCCCTCAGAGTACAGTTACATCACTCTACACCCTTTCAGGTAAAAGAGGAAAATGAGTCACACAAGATGTTATAATTGTACATGGATTTGTTTTTATTCTCTTCTTTGTCTCTTTCCTTTGCCCCCAGCAATGCCTGTGTTTAATTCAGGTTTTATAATCTAGACTAGGTTTAAGGATTTTTGTTCTTCAGCCCTTACACATATAACCACAGTTTCCCTCTCCCTATGACCCTCTCTTTCCTGAAAAGACACAGCTAACACAGTGTGTATGAGCAGGGCTTTCCCAGCAGATAGCAGTGGGCCCTCGCACCTGCCCTAGCTTTCCCCATCCTGTGATTTTTGAAAGTCATCCAGTGCTAGGACCTCATAGTTAGACAAGACTGAGAGAATGTAGGCACCACAAATTTTTAAAGGACCACATGATCAGTAGAGTGGACTCTTGAGCTATGACTGGTCTGACATACCAACAACTTGGGTTTTGACTGTAATTTTAGTTTTAACTTACTACCAAAGTCTTGAGTTATGATATGAATGCTGGCTGCCTGTGCTTCCAGATGGTCTCACATAAAAGATTTAACCCTTAAAGAGTTCTGGAAGGAACATTACAGCATCCTGTCCTGTGTGAGTTAATTAAGAATTCCTGGGCCAATGTCTCTCTAAGGACACTGAAGCCTGCCTGTGTACAGGAGAGAGACTCTGAAAGTTGTGCAGAGGAGCCTGAGCCTTCACTGACCAACTTGAATTACTACCAGCCCTCTCGAAAGAATTGAGTTCGTAAGTCGAGGGTCCACTGTATATCTTTCTGGCACTCCATAAGCACCCATTTATGAGGTAGCAGCGGTTGTTATTAATAATTAGTAAGATGTTTCCATTGAAAACAGGAAGTAGATGAGCATTCAGCCAATCTAAAAGACAGTAACTTTTCTATGGGAACAATATCTAATTGTATAAAAATAGTCACACAGAGGCATTGCCCTTGCTGTTTGTATCTCTGTCTGTTCCTCTCAATATTAAAGGACCCATGATTTCTGCTTCACCTACAATAAGGCCCCAAATCCCTTTTCTTCAAATTTGAATTTCATGTCTTTGTTAATTACCACACCCCTTTCTAACTTCTGCTAGCGTCTCTTAAAATTGTCCCTGCCTCTGTAGTACAGGATTTGTTTTCAATGAAGTTTATATTTTCCTATTAAGAATTCATGAACTTTGCCAGACATGTATGGGTGAAGCAGTTTTCCACTCACGGCCCGCTTTCCAGGGATGCCATAAGAATTAACTAGTTGAAGCCCGTGAGAGAGGCTGCTCTTAGAGAAACAGGATATGCTAACAACACGCTTAACAGAACATTATTTTAACATGAGGTGAGTGACCGTGGCCAGCCACCTGTTTCAGACTGACCCAACTCCTGCCACTGGGGGCGATTCTTCTGAATCCTGTCACCTGTCGCAAATTATCTCTTATTTGAGTACACACACAATGTCACCGAATAGTAGTCAAGTTTCAGATTGGCAAAATCACCAAATTAATAGTATTCTTCCCCCCAGAGAAGGCTCCATACTACAAAAGTTACTAAACTCTCCCTCTCTGACTCTATTCCTACTCTGCCTATCTCCTCTTCTACTCTATGACAGGTGGAGATTTCTTTTTCCTCTGGCAGAAGAGACCATTCCTTGGTGGAGATTTAAACATCCTTGAACTTCTTCCACGCTCTTGCAGATATTCCGAGGATGGACCACACATTTCTGCTGAGGAATTTTAGCCATCATTCCAAAACTATTGCTGTCATAAGAAAGTAAGTTAGCAGCAACTATTCCTACCTGTAAAGGCTAAAAATAAATCCAGTATTTTGATGGGAGTGGTCTTTTGCCATTCTGTTAATGATATTTGCTCACAGAAAATGGCGGGGCACTGGCCACAGTCCATAACTCTGTAGCATGTGATTTTATTATTACAATTGTCTATGTCTCTTGTGTGCAATTGTGCCTGTAACTCCAGGTTGTGAGGAAACAGCTTCCAGAAGCTGGAAGTGCTCAGAACAGAGGAGAGCAGGTTTACACAGTCAAAATCCACCTTCTTCATGGAACTCTCCCCTTTCCTCTAACTTAAAAACAAATGAACATAATTAACTTGATCAAGTCCATTGGTGGGAAGCATCACTGACTCAAAGGCAGGTTTTGCAAAGCTGCTGCCAGCCCCACAACTCTGCCCACTGGAGGCCCCACACGCCACACTCGGAGCAGAGCCTTCCCCTCCTGGAAAATGGACTTCAGCTTAGGCCCCTGCGTGTTCTGTCACTTAACCTCTCCCCTCCCTTGTGTTCCCCCCTGCTGTTTTACACTCTTTTCTGACAAGGCAAATGGTACCAGTCTCCCCTCTTCCTTTTAATGTCAGTTTTGTTCTCTTGCTGGAAAAGAAGTGAGGGGAGGGAAGGAGCCACAGCGGTGTCTTCATTTCATGCATTCCGTAGGCCGCAGTTCACAGAAGTCTAGGAAGCGAGACATTCTCAGAATTGTTCCTGACGAGCTTGGCTTTATCTTGTTTTCCACTACAAGTATCCTTGACTGACTATAAGTTGGGAAGTTTGAACTGTTGATATAAGGAATATGGGGGAAAATGTCTTGTTGGCTTTGCTTTCTCTTGTTTGTTTCTTTTTATCTTGGCTTGCTCTAAACTCTCTTAGCAGGTCATTGTGTTTTCATGAGGAAAACCCAAACTTTTGTCCAGCCAACTTTCCTCCACTTCTGTGCAAGGATGAGCTGGGAAGGCTTCCTGGACCCCCCAGGAGACAAGCACAACCCAACAATGAGCCCTTTGCCGAGCTCCTGATGCTGCGGAAGGTAGCAGGGCTCAGAGGGCAACCATGTGGGCAAGTCCTCAAGGACTTCCAGGAGGACCTTGCCATGGTTTGAACATGGTTTGTTCCCCAGAGGTTCATGTGCTAGAGCCCTGGTCCCCAGTGTGGCAGTGTTGAGGTGGTAGAAACAGTCAGAGGTAGGGACCAGTAGAAGTGATTCAGTCACAGGGGCTCCACCCTCGTGCATGGATTCATGCTGGGTCTCCAGTGGGTCAGGTCTCACAGGCATGGATTTGTTCCCGCAGGACCAAGGTGTTATAAAAGAGGGGACCTGGCTCCTCCCTACTCTCTTACTTCCTGTGCTACCGTGTGCACCACCTCCCATGCACACTTCTGCCATGACACCATCCGCTGACATGGTAGACGGTGGCCCTGACTAGAGGCTGAAAGATGGGGCTGTTTTTCAGCCTCTAAAAGCGTGAACTAAATAAAGCCTCTGCCTTTATACATTTCACAGCTTCAGGTATTTTGTAATAGCAACACAATCCGGACTAAGATAGGTCCTTTATCTCCCAAAGAATTTAAGGTGTTTGTTCCTTTCAAAGCATGACAGTCCCAGCCGCACTTTTATCAATAAAGCTATCAGAGCAGGCCGAAGAAATCTCATTCTCTTGGCGCAGTTATAAACCTGATACTAATACTGCATAGTGGGAGATGGACCTTTATCAAACGACACATGTCCTAGCCACCAGAGTCACTGCTCTTATAAAGCAGTGCCACCAATTAAAATATGTTGTATTTGTGACAATGGAGTGGTTAAAAAAATGTTGGAAAACTTTAAAATCTGCAGTGTGTGTGTGTGTGTGTGTGTGTGTGT
>NW_022900942.1:58984468-59003247 GCF_012274545.1 Fukomys damarensis | reverse complement strand
TGACAATGGAGGTTAAAAAAATGTTGGAAAACTTTAAAATCTGCAGTGTGTGTGTGTGTGTGTGTGTGTGTGTGTGTGTAGTATATGGGTCCGTGAGAAAATTTACTCATAGCCTTCAGATTTCCTGAAGAATGAACAGTGTTAAGAGATCCAACTTTTGATTTGGATTTCAGATTTTAAATTTAATATGACATATTAATGAGAAAAATGTGTGGTGTTTACTCAAATCATAGGTTTTTCAGAGTAGTGCAAAATTCAGTCAGGGATAAGTCAGGAGGGTACCCAGGACTCTGAAGGAAAATGGGACTAAAAATCAAGGTGGAAGAGAGACAAAAAGATGCTACTAAACAAAACAAAACAAAACAAAAAAATACTTGTTTAAGGTTATGAGACAGATAATACCTTTTAGGGGAAAGTGTTAAAATCCCTCCAAAAAGTCATAGATTTTGTGAAAGCAAAACAGTTACTTCCACTGCTCACTTTCATATCAGTGGAAGAAACTACTCTTGTATTAGGTGAGGCATATTCCTGAACACAATGTAAAAAATTAGGGCATAAAAATGAAATTCTTGAAATCTAAAATTTTGAAGATTCCACAGAAATTCTGGAATGGTTGCTGTGTGCCAGACCAAGTGTGTTACAAATACTGCTGAATAAATGAATAAACGAACGAGCAAACCAACGAACCCTCTTACACCGTGCTTACTACATTTCCATATTACTGGTGAGGAGACTGAGGCTTTTGGAGGTTATCATCAGTTACCCAGTCTGACAAATGTTAGGAAAAAACTCATAGCCAAATCTTTCGGACTCTGGTTTATGTCATGACGGGGAGATTCAAAACAAGAGTGTTGGGATGACTCGCATGTTATAAACCCCCTCCCGTGAAGATGGCTTTTACTTTCTTCCTTGGAATCCTTGATTTCCTCCAGTTAGTGCTAATCTCCTCATTCATTTTCTCTTGTTACTCATTTCTCATCCACACATTTCTGCTTGAAGTTTGTTGGATTTTCACACTGAAGAGCTTCTAATGACATAAAGAACTGAGAATACTAATCCAATGTTCTGATATTTTTAAAAAGCCCAGACAGAAGAGAATATTGGCCCCAGTGGTCAAAACCCAGACAACTCCAGTTTTGATGGGACTGCTCCCAAGAAGTTCAGATGCTTCCCTGAACTTATCCAAACCTTGGGCGGTCTCCTGCTTTTCCAGAGGGAACATGCTGAGACACAGGCGAATGCCCTCCACAGGGACTGCCGGGTCTTGTTCCCAAGGCACATCGAGCTGTATGGTATTTCTCCTCCGTGGGCGGTCTTTGTCCTGTAGAAAATGAAATCCCAACCACCAAGAAAACATGGAAGTTATAGCGGGTGAAGTCATAAGACTTCTGTTTATGGTTTTTATTTCTTAGGCACCTACCATGGACCACAGGCCACCAACATATTTTGTCTATGTATTTCATTTCCTCTTTACAACAAACTCACCAGGCAGGTGTTATCTCCGCCTAATACACGTGGCTACTGACGCCCGCAAAGTCACATGACTTACGATGGAAGTTGGCATTTGAACCAACTCGGACTCCCTCTAAAATACGTGACTCCACAGTGTCTCCTAACGAGCAAGAGGCTTTGTCCCCCAGCTCTCTTTCCACTTCATAGCAGCCTCTCTCCCTCCATTCCAGAAAGAAGCTGGGAAACAGTGGAGCTGGCAGGCACCTCTGGTTCTCACACAGCCAACGTGTGTGACACGGCCAGGCTGCTGGGCATACGCTTGGGCCAAGGGACAGAAGTACATGAGCTCCTAGGAAAAGGAAACCACCTACTAGCTGAAACCTATGAGAAGTCTGGGAGAAACTGTTTGACAAGACTGACTAGGATTGAAAATCATGGTTGGCAGAGGAAATCAGAGGTAAGTCGGGAGAAAAAAAAAAACAACAACATACAAGCTAATTCCATTAATACTAGAACCACATAGAATCATTAAAAGTTTCCATAACTTGGACCTGACTGAAACTGCAGTCCCATCACTGTAGTAATTTTGACTCCAGTATTTATTTTGGCTTCTGCTTTCTCAATGACTTGTTCTAATCGAAATGCTTTGATGAGATGCACAAAAGGAAGAAAAAGATGATGATTGAAAAGCCAGAGAATAATATCTCGCTTTAAAACAACTGTGAACACAAACTGTAATCTCTGGCTATGATTAAAGACTATCTCAGACTAACTTGGGCAATGAATTTTAAGATGTTATTTCTGGTGTTAGAGTGGGTGTAAATGCATTCTAACATTAGCCTTACAGAACATATTTCCACAGAATGCCTCTATTTCTTCCTATAAGCAATGTGCATATGACATCTAGATCTCTATGTTTTAAAATTTTTCTATAACAATCTATAGGTTAGAAGCACAGATTAAGTTGAGTTCGAACAATATTTATGGAACTTGGGAGTTCACCTTTTCTGAAGTAAGCCAATATATTTCCCTCCTTTTTATGTGAAATGACTACATGGGTCTGCACACATTCAATCATTAAATACTATCTTTTTGAAGTCCATAGCCATGGTAAACAGTGACAATTAAAGTTTATTAAAATATTGCCATGTGTCTGGTATTCTAAAGCAGAACTGGGTTTGAGCCCTAACCAGCTACTTGACCACTTGTGAGACCATGGACACATTGTTTATTTCTCAAATCATCAATGTAACATATTGATTTGTGTACATTATTCAATGAAGTAATATGTGATGCATAAGTTTGCTAGGGTTTCAATAGCAAAGTGCAGCAGGCTGGTTGGGTTAAAAAGCAAAATTTTATTTTCTCATGGTCCTAGAGTTTAGAAGTCCAAGACCAAGGTATTGGCCAGGTTGCTTTCTCCGAAGGCCTCTCTCCTTGGCTTGTAGATGGCGGACTTCTCTCTGGGTCTTCACACGGTCCTCTCCCATACATGTCTTGTTTTAATCGCCTCTTCTTATGGGGACACCAGGCATACTGGATGAGGACCCACTCATATGACCTCATTATTGCTACTGACTTCAAGAAGATCATAGATAGTTCAAGTGAGCGTGCACCAAGACGATTAAAAGTATGTACGTCAATTGCAAAACAAGAGGGAAACATACCGGCTTACTCAGTCACCTCTTTTCAAGTCTTATCTCCAAACACAATCACATTCTGAGGGACTGAGGGTTAGAACTTCAAGATGTGAATGGAATGAGGGGCACAATTCAGCCCGTAACTTGTGAAATGCCTACAACATAGTAGACCTTTTTTTGGTAAGGGAGTGGGGGGTGGATCGAACTCGGGTCCTTGCACTTGAGAGGCTGGTGGCAGAACTAGTGAGCTAATCCCCGGCTCTGTAGTAGACTTTTAATAAATGCTGATTACTTTTCCTTTCCCATTTCCAATATCTGCTGGCCAAGAAGATATTAAGCATATATACAGGGACTTTTCAGGTTCTTTGACTAAGATACCGAACTGCAGAATATTCCCAACAAAACGGGGTGTCCCTTATTGTGCACATGAAGGTTACCAGTTCAAAAATGGAGGCAAACTAGTCTTCACCTTACAACCCCCGAAGTGTGTGTCTCAGTATAAAGAGGAGTTTTTTTTCTATGAGATCTGACTGATTTTACTTTTGGTCAAAGGCAAGCGAAGAACAGAAAAAGTAGGTATCTGCCACAATGAAGACAGCCACAGCGATGTGACAGAGGGAGAAGAGTAGCTACCGCTGCCGCACCAAGAACACACAGGCACGCCCTTCAGATGCGCGCTCCTGCTTGGTCCACCGGAACAACTCTGCAAGGGGGCTGCTGCGTATGGTCTTTAAGAACAGGATGATGACGTTAAAAATTCTTTGTTTACATATTTATTTCAATCCTGGGCCTCACTTATGCCAGGCAAGAGCTCTACCACTGAACTCCAGGCCCGCCCCTAAGATTTTTTTTTTTTAACACATTGGGAATTCCTAACACGTAAGAAAAATAAAATTGGGGTTGATTTCATGAGAGGACTCATCATCCCAGGTGATTACTGTCGCTCTAAATGTAGTTTTACTGACATTTAAGGACAAGTAAATGATACCTGGTAGATTAGAAAACACGGAACCCTTTTTTTGAACTCCAGGCCCGCCCCTAAGATTTTTTTTTTTTAACACATTGGGAATTCCTAACACGTAAGAAAAATAAAATTGGGGTTGATTTCATGAGAGGACTCATCATCCCAGGTGATTACTGTCGCTCTAAATGTAGTTTTACTGACATTTAAGGACAAGTAAATGATACCTGGTAGATTAGAAAACACGGAACCCTTTTTTTAGAGAAATGGACAGCTCACTTGCAAGTCCCTGTCTCTCTGGCAGACTCTGTGCCCCTGAGAGGTCAGCATGGCTAATGGCTCCAATGCACTGGTAGATTAAGCATAGGCTGTGCCCCTTTGTGCAGCAAGACTGCCAAAAACACACTGCTAAAGATGGGAGGGACCACTACTTGGCCCTTTTTAAGTTTCCTCTCAAGTGCTGGGGTGTTCTGAGCAAGAATGTTAGTTATGTGAACACGTCTATAAAACAATTATCGGAGAAACACAAAGACCAAATGTTGAAATTCCAAAGTTTTCACTTACTGGCACTTATTTCTACATGTGCTTCCCAGGAGAGACAGATGTGGCTGCTGCCACTGGTAGTGATTGAAACACACATTTTTAGATGTTGGATGTCCTAGAACCCTTTTAGCCAGCATGATGCCTGTTAGATGCCACTTTGCCAATTCCTGGCTGACTTTTCCTCATCTGCTCAGTGCAACCATCTGTCAAGAAGGGTCAAGTGGGCATTGCTTTTGGTAACTCCTCCAAGCTTGGACAACAGCTCCAGGGAGAGAGCTACATGTGGGGATGCAAACAGGGTTATTTTCTGGCAGCTCACTCTCTGGATATGTTCAGGCCTCCCGGCAGGGCCTTGAGTTTCTGGCTGCTTGTCAATCCCATTGAGCAGCAGTGCTGGTGAGACACATTTTTTCTGTCTGAAAGACAGAAAGGACAAATACTAAAGTTCCCCAAAAATAATTAAGCCTTTGGACCCCTTTCCACAAGCACAAATCTGTGTGAGGTTTTCTGGAGCAAGCTCTGTAGACTACATTCCAAAGGCCAAGAGGCAAGAGCACACTGGTCAGTCAGCCATGTTCTCTCCATAAATAGCGCCATGCATCTCTAAAGCAATGAGACAGTGTTGAGCAATCCTATGTATGGTACTAGCCGGATGGCAGCACTAATGGTCATGGACATAATAGAGACAACAATGACAGAGATGGATAGAGGGAAAAGTTAGTCAACTATACTGTTGGGCAAATCACGCACTGACTCTGGTAACTGTAAGTTTTCTCATCTGTAAGTTTCCACTCTGGTTTAGAGGGACTTTGCCTGCGCTTTGGCATATGAGATGTATTGGTCAGCTTTTCATTGCTGGGACAAAATACTTGACACCTACAGCTTAAAGGAGGAGAGGTTTAATTTGGATCAAGGCTCCAGAGGTTTAATTTGGATCAGTCCATGGTCAGTTGGTTCTGTGGCATAAACATCATGGTGGAAGGCCTGACTAGATTTACCCAGTAGGATTTTACATCAGCCCCAGAAACTTGTACATTTGAGCAGATTTGGAATCACACTACATGAAGAAATGGATTTTCTTGGTCTAATTTTGAGACAATCTGAACTTAGTAAGAGGAAGTGGGTGCTTAATAATTTCTTATTTTTGTCTCAAGGGGGTGTTTTGTGGCAGAGAGTGACCAATGGCACTGGCCAAACTTACATTGAGTCCAAGTCTGGAAATAGGTGGGGGTTTTCTTTCTTTCTTGTTTTTTTTTTTTTTTTCTGTTAATAGAAAAATGGAAGTCCTTGTAAGCTACCACTTACCCTCCAGTTGCATCTTCCTCATGTTATGTCCCTCTTATGGCTTGACAGTGCTCCTCTAAAGGGTCAACCAAGGTGACCTTGAGTTGTCAGTGTTTCAAAACAGCCCAGGGTGGGGACTACGGATGACAGATCAAAACCAGCATCACTCTTCAGCTGCCTGGTGAGCACTTTAGGGAACGGGACACACCCACAGTCAAATAAGGGATTGGCCCACAGCCAGTAAAAAATCATAGATGTGTTTCTTCTTTCAATGACATATGTGGTAGAAATTGAAGAAGATACATGTGTGAGTAGAGAGCAGTGGAGAGAAGGTGGGGTGGGCAGACGCAGGCAGAAGTCAGGTGAGAACAAAACAGAACACTTCATGAAACCAGTGTGAAGAGGAGACCCTTCAAATGCTGGGGCTTCTTCCATGCCAAAGCCGGATGTTCAGGATGAGTCAAGTTGTAGCCCAGGAAAAATAAATCGACTACAGGGCAAAAGGTTTAATGAGAAAAAAGTATCCTTCCAAGTATGTAATGCAGTCCACATCCAGAATTTCTAGGTCAAGCAAGATGAAGAACTAATGTGGGAAAAGAAGCCTCAGCTTGGACGGTGGTGTTGGGTGTCCTAACAGTGGGTCCTTGCGCCCTGGTACCCTGTGCTGCACAGGGTGAGGGAGGGCAGCTAACGCGTGCTGCAATGATTTAAGCTTAGACAATGGAGAGCGGAGAGTCCTCACTTGCACACCTTTGGGCGAGAGGAAATATGACCTTCTCTATGATGATAGTAATAAAAATATCCGAGAGAAGGAGGCTCATAATAATGCAAAGGCTCATATATTATCTGCAATCTGTAGAGGGCAACAGGGCTTGGGACAGTATAATCTTATTTTCTCACATGCCTCTGAGTAATGCAAGGGGGAAAATGGCTCCAAAAATTATTGATTAGATGCCAATTCACATAGCTCTCTTTGTCTGCTTTTTATTATCAGTATTTCTTTTAAAAAGCTAATAGATCCTGTTCTTGACAAGCACGAAGCCAGGAGGTGGGCTCTTATCCAGTGTTTTCATTTTTTAGCCCTCGAGAGACAGTGATTAGATCTTAATATCGAATGCACAAACCACACTCACTGTTGAACTCTCCGAGAGGGCTCTCCACGTAGAGATGAAAACAGTGAAGAAGCTGTATTGGAAGGATTGTCAAAGCAAGGGGGAGCACTTTGGGGCTCTCTGGGCCCGCTGATTAGGAGAAGTTGACTTTCTTATGAACACTCTAAATCTACGCTCCCTAGGGGAAGGGAAACCTGAGATTTAAGTGACTTAATTTCTGTCCTAAGAATAGCCAAACATGGGGCGCCGCAGAGCTAGGAAAGCCAACCATGGAGGGAATATTTGCAAGTTGAGCAAAGTCTCCTGAATCTGTGTTTGGGAGCAGAGCTTCTTACTTCCACATCTCATAAACTATAAATGAACTTTAGTAAAATGAGCCAATCAATGATGATCTCCATGGATTACACGACTAAAGCTGAGTACAGGAGCCAAGCGTGCTGGAAATGTACTTCTAGTCATAAGTTCGTGGGGACCCTTCTCAGAAGCGTCTCCCAGCCAAGCAGTCTCTGTACACATTTTACTCATAATAACATGGTCAGAATTGTGCCATCACAACTTCTTCCTATTCATGAATTGCATCTACAGATGCCACAGGATCTAATTCACCAGAGTCCCAAAAGTACCTCTTTCCTTGACAGTGGGCTCTTCTGTAACCTCTGGGTGTCCTCTTGGGGCCTAGAGACCCACTTCATGCATCAGAAAGGGAAGATCTTTTCTCCAAAAAAAGAGAGATACAAATTCATGAGTGTCCTGGAGTCTGGCCTCTGGGTTATCTCCTATCGCCCCGATTCCTTCTTCTGGTAGCATCTCCCTGTGATGGAAGGGCTGGCTGAATGGAAGCTCCTTTCCAGTGTGTGATTTGCCTTTTAACCAGCCATGGTGGTACTCACCTGTATACCTGGAACTTCTGGAGGAGAATCAGAAGTTCAAGCCCAGCCTATGAAACTTAGGGACTCAGTGAGGTATATCACAAAGTAAAAAAACAACAGAAGGGGCTAGAAATGGAATTCAGTGCAAAGGCCCTGCTCCAGTACTACTAAAAACAAAATGAAAAACCAAAACTTTTCAAAACTTACTGAATAGCACTCAGAACATGGCTTCCAGCGTAAGTAGTGAATACAGAAGCAATACACAGGAGTCCAAATAATAAAAAGGAAACAAATCAGTTTCATACTTCAAAGGTATAATCAGCATTTCATATCAATATCATTTTACATTTGAGGGTGAGCCCCTTCTCTACTCCTTAGGATGTGAGCAGTAGATAATAATATCTCACCTCAGCAAAGGCTATAGGTAGAGGGATGGAATATAAACCAGTCTTTTCCAGTTTGTGAGCAGTGAGATGCTGTGTTAGTCAGCTTTCTGTTGCTGTAACAAATACCTGAGAAGGTAACATAAAAGGAAAAGGTTTATTTTGGCTCACAGTTTCAGAGGTTCCAGTCCATGATGGATTGGTCCTATTGCTTTGAACCTGTGGAGGAACAGCATATCATGGCAGACTAACACAGCTAAGCAAAACCACCCAACCCATGGCTAGGATGGGAAACACAGGAGGAGGAAGGGTCCAGGGCCCACTGTCTCTTTTAAGGGCATGACCTCAATGACTGGAAAATCTCCCACTGGGTGCCACCCCTTGATGTTTCTATAAGCTCCCAATAGTGTCCAGGTTGGATATTAAGTCTTTAATACATGGGTTTTTGAGGGACATTTAAGACCCATACTATATAATAGATGGCATGAACAACTGCTCTCTCAAGAGTATCTCAAAACATATTCATTTTTAAGTGAAGTTACAAATGTCTGTGCCTTACCAAATTTGTTGCTGTGACCCTAACACAGTCACATGTGAAACCCAAATGTTAGGGTCTTTTATTATTCTGTGTTGTCTACTGTGTTTTTCCCATAGTTCTTAAAATAAAAGTACTCAGTCAGGTTCTCACCCTTTGTCACATGGTGGAATGCATACTTTGGAAGGCTGATTTATAGTTGGAAAGGTAGTGAATGTATTTAAAAGGAGTTAAAATAGCAAAATCATGCCAACGCATACTCTGTATTCAAAAGGCAACATTATTTTTCCCAAGTGACTTTTACAGGTGTCTGCTGTTTTCTCAGTCTCTTGGCTGAGTTATCTTCATTCCCTGGACATGGGAAGCACACTCCAGCGGGGTCAGGTGGCCTCCAGGAGCATCCAGGTTCAGCACAGTGCTCCAAGGTGACTCTTTTGGTTCTCTCTTGCTGGCACATCTAAAGCTCTGGAATCACATAGTAAGTGTCCAAAATAAGATGGTTTCTCCTAGGAGTTGTATATACTTGTTCTTAAGGCCAATTAAGTAGACTCAGGTGACAGTCTACTATTTTCTCTTTAGATATCTTCATTGGATGGTGAGTGAGGGCTTAGGAGAGCAGTTTGTTCTGGTCTAATGCGAACTTTTTCAAAAGAATCCATGAGAATTCCCAAGAATTCATCAGTCCCTTCCAATGTCTCTGATGTCACAGTTACTTTCAGAAGTGGTTTACTAAGAGTTTCTCATTGGCACGCAGAAGTAAGTTAGTTACACCAAGAGAAACATTCTAGACTTTGATATCTTTTGTTTGCAATTTCCTTGTACATTTTATGTCCCCCAGAGTAGACAAACAAGGGTGTTCACTAACTAGAGTCAGAAACCTCTCTACCTAAAATGTCTGGAAAGCTCTGGGTTCTGTTAATTCTAATATCCATGCATTAGCCGTAAGGGGTGTCTAATAGAGCAAGACAATAAAAATCCCTTCATGTTTTCTGTTTTAGGGAAATCCTGCATGGTTGTACTTAGGTCATAAAAAATTACTAATGTGTTTTCTCATGGCTGCAGGCCATCACATGGGCCCTGTGCAGTGGTATTGTGTGGAGCCCGTAATGACAAACAAATGTATTCAGCAAGCAGATGAGTTGACATATGAGAAAGTGTGAGAGGTTAGAGCTTGAGCCTCCGTGTCAGCTCTGGAGCAGGTCCCTCCACAGTGGAAGACCCCGAGGCCATGCAAATGAAAATGACAGTGCCTGGGGGGCGGGGTGGAGAGTGGGTGGGAGCTGCCAAGAGGGATGAGGTCACCACTATGAAGGTCCAGCTTCCCTCCAAGTGGGAAATTGGAAAAGGCTTCAGCTACGGAGCCTGAGCTCGCTGGACTAAGAAAGGATGAAATCTGTGGGTCAGGTGGGGTGAAGTATGAGGATCCCTATGAGTAGGAGGCCAGTGACATCAGTGGGTGTCCCAGAGGGAGGGGTGGCTGGAAGGAAAGATGGGAGCCCTGGAGCCGTGCTGGCCAATGAAGGGGTTATCTGTGTTTGCTCACACTTCGGAGCCCCCTCCAACAAGAGTGGGCCAGGAGCTCACAGGTTGTCAGTGTTAACAAGTTTGCTGCCTGCTGCAGGTCTGACTTGGAAGGACAGTCAAGTTGATTTCAGGGCCATTCTGTCCAGGTAAAAAGTGGAAGTGTTTTGTCTCAGCTTCCAAAAAGGAGCTTCTGAGCCATAAAAAGTGAAATTTCTCCAAACAAGTCCCTACGAAAGAATAGGGGTGGTTTGTTTTATTTTTAGAATTCTTCATGGTGGGAATAACTTCTCTAGAAGAAAGAGGGTCAGATTCAGAAATAATACTGAAGAGTGAAAATGTCCAGGTTAAGACTGCCAGCTTCTCCTTCCTGGACTGATTTTCATGAAGTTATCTGGGCTCTCAAACCTGTTTCCTCCTTGCTAAACAAGGCGAGTAGTATCTGCCTTTAAGGGTTGTTGTGAAACAACATTTCATCATTTCCTTTATGCCGAGGACTTCTTGGCCTTTCTCTCTGGCCCACACATTCTTTCCAAGTCCTGCAGATCCTTCAAAATCAAATGTCCCAAACTAAAGCCATCATCTTTGCTCACAGACCTGATTTCTATTTAGCTCAGCTGCCATCCTGTATCGCCGTTAAATGTAGATGTTGCCTTAACTTCTTCTCCATCTCTGCTCTCACATCCTTTAATCTGCAGCTTTCTAGCTATTTCTACCCTAGTCTGGGCAGTCTCCTGTCTCGATCATTGCAAGAGTCTCCTGGTCTCTAATCTCGGCTCCCGATTCCCAATTCATTCTCCCTACTTTGTCCCAAGAGGTCATTAGAAAGAGAAAATCTATTGGATTAATTCCCCACCCCAAAGGGCTTCTCATTTCCATGGTAATATCTCTTTTCCTGGCTTGCCAAACTCTTTATCTGGTTCTTTCTTACAACCTGACTTGTAGTCTTAGTCTCCACATATTGAAGTTCTCTTGGGCCATGTTAAATTTTATTGACTTTCTCTTATGTCCAGTTTTTCACAAAGGTTGGCCTCTCTGCCTGGAGTTAGCTGACTGCCTTCTGTCCCCACCCCCTAAGATCTGACTAGTACTACTTATCCTTCAGGTCCCAACTTACGTATCACCCCCACCAAGCCTTCCCATGGCTAGATATGTGTCCCAGTTTTGTGTCGCCAAAACACTGTGTAATCTCCAGGCACATGGGCCTCGTCATGCTGGGTTTACCTATGATCTGCCAGCCTCCTGTGTTGATAGCAAATTCTTTGGGAAAAGAATCAGGAGCTACATTCACTATAGGTGCCATGTGGCACCCTACTTTTCTCCTCTCTTTAAAACTTCTTCCTTTTCTAGTCAGAGTAACAGCAATGCCAGAAAAGAACATTTTAAAGCCAATTTGGCAATGTGCTTTTTACTCCTATATTCTTGAGATCTCAAAATACAGAAATAACAGAGTTTGTGGGAAGAAGTAACAGCTAAGTACCATTCCTTCTCGCTGTGAATTTTGGTTGAGTCATTAAGAGTTAGCATTACATGATAAATCTCTATACCTCAAAAGTAAAACAAGAGACCCAGAAAAATCACACTAAAGAAAAAAGGATTAAAAGGTTTAGCATGTAATGATAAGACATGGTAGATGAGGAGAAAACTGTTAACAGATTATTCTAGAGTAGTTAGACAACTCCTGGACTCCAAGGTGGAGGGAGTGCTGTCCTATCATTTGGATCTTGAATGTCCCAGCTTGGGGCTGTTGGGAAAGAACTCAAGGAAATTTAAAGGGGAAGCCTAGTGGGAGTGCTTTAAGCCCATTGAGCACAGGCTCTAGAAAGAAACAATGGGACCCCAGCTACTTCCTGTTTTGTGTTTTGTTTTGTTTGTTTCCTGGCCCCAGGGGGAGCAGTTTTGCTCTGCCATCCTCTCCTGCCATGATGCACAGCTCCCTCTAGAGGCCTAAAAGCAACAAACCCGCCTAACCATGGATTGGAACCTCTAAAACCAGGAGCCAAAATAAACATTCTCTCTTTATAAATTGATAGTCTGGGTATTTGTTATAACAACAGAAAACTGATCAACAGAGAGTAGTTATTAGTCAGTTTAAAGCTTAGCAAGATCCCCAATCCCTAGATGTATTCTAATGAAATAATAGAGATTTCCACTCCCACAAGATTTAAATTCAAAGGGCTCTGACACTGAAATGTTTTGATCCCCTGCTTCCCTTTACTTCTACACTGGATGCTGGAATGGGGTTTTTTCTAGCTTTCTTTTCTACATTGCCCATATTTGCTAAATAATTTCCTAATGTCTACTTTTAAAAATATAGCAAGTTTATGACAAAGATTCTCTGTGCTGATATACTGTATTCTGGGTTAAAAATGCAGCAATTTACCTGATAGAAATATCTTTTTTAAGTTTTCTTTTTATCAGTATATGTAATAATAATTATATTCATCTTGAGGACTTGGTACAGTGATATGTTTTAACTTTTCTTTCCCTTCCCCACCCACAAAAATACTAAATGTGTGCTTTAGGCAGATAATGCCTCTGCTGAGAAAGCACTAGAAAAATTCCCATGTAATTTAAGATATATTCTAAGAGTACAGAAGACTGAAAACAATAATAAAAAGTAGATAGCAGAAAGACTTTATCCAAGTTGTATACACAGGGTTTATGAAAAATAATTGTTCTTTGCCTGATGTTTGTTTGTTTGTTTGTTTTAGTGGTACTGGGGCTTGAACCCAGTGCATTCACTGAGCTATGTCTCCAGTCCTTGTATTATTTTTAATTCTGAGAGAAGATCTCACTGAGTCATGAAGTTGCCCAAGCTGGGCTCAACCTTGCAATCCTGCAGTTTCCCAGAGTGTTCCTTTCTTTATAAGATTTGAATTTCTGACCTGTATCATTTTTCTTGTCCGCCAAGAACTTCTTTCAACATTTCTTAAAACTGATATATTGGAGTTAAATTCCTTCAGTACTTATTTATCTAACAAGGTCTTTATCTCTCCTTCATTTAAAAATCTATAGATTTCATCTTTTAGAGCAATTTTAGATTTACAGCAAAACTGAGCAAAAAGTACAGTTTCCATTTACCACCCCTCCCTCACACAGTGTCTCCTTTTGTTAATCTCTTGCATTGTGCAATACTTTTGTTGTACTTGCCACACCAATACTGATATGTTATTATTAACTAAAGTCCATAATTTACAGTGGGGTTCACTCTTGGTGTTGTTCAGATTTGGGGATTTTGACAAATGTATAATGGCATATATCTGTAATTATAGTCACATACAGAAAAGTTTCACTACACTAAAAATCTCCTGTGCTCCATTTATTAATCTTTCTCCTTTTCCTCCCTCTCAAACATCTTGCAACCGTGGATCTTTTTTCTGGCTCTGTAATTTTTTTCCAATATGTCAGAGAGTTGGAACCATATATTATGTAGCCTGTTCAGATTGGCTTCTTTACTTGGCAGCAGTCATTTAAAGTTCCTCCCCATCTTTTCATGGCGTGGTAGCTCATTTCTTTGTAGTTCTGAATAATACTCCATTGTATGTTGTACCACAGTTTGTTTATCCAGTCGCCTACTGGTTGCTTCCAATTGCTGGCAACTGTGAGCAAAGGGTGCTGTAAACATCTATGTGCAGGTATTTGTGCGGACATAAAGTTTTGACTCATTTGGATGACATAGGCTTATGATCACTGGATTGTATGGTAGACTCCACTAGTTTTGCAAGGAGTTACCAAATTATTTGTCATCTGTGCATCTTCTTTGGTGAGTCGAAGTGTTTTGCCTACTTTTAATGGGGTTGTTTTCTCATTGTTGAATTTTAAGAGTTATTTGTACATTTTAGGTACAAGTACTTTACCAGATAAGTGTTTTGCAACTATTTTCTCTTAATCTGGGGCTTCTCTTTTCATCCTCTTAATTTCCTTCACTTTTGAAGGATTAGTTTTACAGGATATGGAATTTTAGGCTGGTAGGTTTTTTTGGGTTTTTTTTTTCAACACTTTAACTGTTTCCATTGCTCTCACCGCTTGCTTGTTCTCTGGCTAAAAATCTAATAGAAATGTTAATGTTCATTCCACTACAGAAAAGGTGCTTTATTTTTTGGTTTATTTCAATATTTTCTTGTTTTTTCGTGTTTTTTTTTGTTTGTTTTTTGAGTTTTTGCAATTTGAATATGAGCTGGAAGGTGTATACTTTTTTATGTAGCTCCTGGCTGGTGATCTTTAGGCTTGCTGAATCTGTGTCTTGACGTCTTGTCTGTGGCTTGGCTGTTATTACTTTAAATATTTCCCCTGCTCTCTAGAGTTTTTGCTTTGAATATGAGCTGGAAGGTGTATACTTTTTTATGTAGCTCCTGGCTGGTGATCTTTAGGCTTGCTGAATCTGTGTCTTGACGTCTTGTCTGTGGCTTGGCTGTTATTACTTTAAATATTTCCCCTGCTCTCTTATGCCTTTCCTTTCTTTTCCTTCTAGTGCTTCAACTATGTATGTTTCAACTTTTGAAATTGTCACACAGTTACTGGATGTTCTGTTATTTTATTATTATTACTAATATTATTTCCTTTTGTACTTCAGTTCTAGAAGAACCTATGTGATCATTTCTTTAAGTGCACTGACTTTCTTCCTCAGTCATATCCAGTGTACTAATGACCCAACTGAAAGCATTCTTTATTTCTATTATACTGTTTCAATTTCTAGCATTTATTTCATTCTTTCCTAGGGTTTTTTTCTCTCTCTCTCTCTCTTACTACAGTAATATCTGTTCCTTCATGTTGCCTACTTTTTTCTGTTAGAGCCCTTAATATATTAATCACAGTTATTTTACATTCTAATAATCCCAATCTTATCAGTCTGGTTCTGAATCTTTTGGATTGTGTTTCCTCCGGCCTCCTAACTTTTTATTGAAAGACTCACATGGTGAGTTAGGTAAAGGTGTGAAGTTTAATGTTCATCGGGTGGCACTTGTGTTTAATGTTTCCTGTAGCTGTAGGTGTCAGAGACTTTAGATTTCTCCTGCATCCTTAATTTTGTCTGCATACCAGATATCTTAATTTTTGTACCTGCTTTCAGCTTAGTTTGGCTTCCAATGTTAAAAGTTTGAGAGATGACAAAGAACCAGGAAAGGAAAGTAAAAGGAGCAAGCAGGGAGGCAGGAGAAAAATGAGAACAGTATGGTGCCCCAGAGGTCAAGTAAAGAAAGTGCTCGAAAGTGGAGGGATTGATCAACCACAATCGCTCAGATAATTCAACTGAGATGAGCCGAATGACTGACCTACGGATTTAGCAACAGAGGACACAGTGACCCTGACAATTCCAGCATCCTTCATCATGCAGTGTAACACTTTACACAAGAAAAGAAAAATAAATTGCCTATAATTCAAGGTCAAGAAATAAGGAAATGGGGCCATCGTCAAAAGTGTGAAAGCTGTTTGGCAAATTGTCTGACCGAACCGCTGTGGTACAATATGGGACCTGTCTCCTCTCCTGACTGAACCACAGCTTGTGAACGATGGTTCAAACCCGTCAGTGAGTTCAGGTCCACCTCGTCACCAAGTGACCTTGAACCAGTGCCCAAAGTGACTTAGATTTTCCCACTATGAAAATAAATGTAACGGTCACCACTCAACTAAAACATTTCTTTTTTAAAGCCTGGGAAATGTTGATCCGAGAGAACCATGCTAGTTGGATTTTCTGAAAAGGAAAGCTGCATTCCATGGCTATCTCTAAGTGTATGAAAACTGAATATTTTAAAACAGAGGGAGAGAAAAAAGCTGTCCATCCAAATGCCAAGAGTGGACTAGGCAGCTCTCATATACTTATTGAGGCGCAGTTAAAGCAGTAAGGTTCTGTTGAGAATGGACATTCTGCATTAGCACAATCATTGGCCACCATTTGGAATTCAGGACGTGCTTTACAATGAGTGAATATGTAAAATGAATCAATGAAAAGGACTCATTACTTGTCTTTCAGTAATTCCCTGACTAATCTAACCACACACTTATCATTGTTTCTTGTTTCTCTGAAAGTATCAACCCAAGTGTCTTGAGGGTTACATCATGACATTTATTTCTTTATATTTCTTATCACATTTGATTCACTAGTAGCTATTATTTACTACCTACTTACTGAATGAGTAATTTTTTTTTGAAATTGAATGGTAAATTCAAGTTAAGTGAATAAAACAAGCTTAATTTAAATCAAAACAAAGATGTATAAGAAACAGCCCAAATCAGCCTGAAAAGATCAGATTATGATGGTTTGCAGGATTAAATAAATTGCAGCCAACATTCCTCTGATAATTGGGTATCCAGTGCCTTTATCAGAAGGCTTCCTCTGCTAATCGTAAACCTTTATTTACTGTTGCCAGACATGACCTTATCCTTCCGAGAGCCTTTGATAACTTCTGTGAGGTACTTTCTTGCAGGAGAGGCCAGCTGTGCTCTCAGTTGCACATACTCTGGGGTGAGCTAAAAGATGATGTGACTGCAGTCTCCCCCACACAGTCGGATTCCATATGCCCCACCACAGGCTAGCTTCCTTTTTCTTACCAAAACAGGGTCCGTTTATATCATTGCTTATAGAAGAAACAAAAGACACACACAGAGGTTTGAGAGCTTTAAGGGTGGTCAACTCTAATCCAAGATTATTCCGCTCATGTAGTTTTATTCATATTCGAGACTGGAGTTTATAATATCTGTGGATTTCAGTAATGGCATTGATAATAAGATTTGGAAAAGCAAACACTAACCTAAGAAATAATTTGTGATCTTCTCTTCTCTCTGCATTAGTAAAACAAACATTGTGAGCTTTAAAACAATAGAGATGTGTATTTGGAAATAGCATGTTGCTCTTTTCCGTCTTCCTGCTGCCATGCAGTTAGTAATATGATACTTGAGGTTGCAGCAGAACTTCCAAAATAAACTTGATCTTTAGAGTTTTACAACAATGATGGTGAACCTCTGAAGGTTCAGGGATCACATCCAAATGGAGAATTAATGTTTTTGTACCAATTTCCTGTACCACTGAATCATTGAGCTCAAAGTTTCACAACAGTGGCAATTCTTGAGTGTTCCATGCTCAGTGACAGAATATTCACACAAGATAAGACTTCTAACACCCATTTATCCATGCAGCTCTAGTTCACTGCAGTTTCTGCCATTTTGCCTGAGCTTAGATGCAAACATCAGAAACGAAGAGTGTGGTGTTCAGATTTGTAAAGTGAGACATGAAAGCCACTCTGTCTAGATCTGCCTCGTAGTACCTGGACTCACTCAGTCCTCTTTTGTCCCACATCCTTGACAGAACCGTACCCCAGAGACTTTCCTAGGTGGTCAGTTAAGCTCCAAAGGAGAAGGGCAATGACAGTAACTTGTGTTGCAGGACAATTCCTCACTCATGATACATTATGTGGGGAGAGGATAGGGCAGGCTGCGCGCGCGCACACACACACACACACACACACACACACACACACACACACACACACACACCCATACCCACACACACACACCAGCTCTGCAGTGGTGGCTTACGGATCACACAGGGACACACTGCAGAGCCAGCACTGAAATCATGATTACAGCTTCCAAGTCGACATCTCTGCACTTCACTGATATACACATAATTTATTTTTATTTTATAAACATTTAAAAAATTACTACTGAATTGTAAAAGCATAGTTTGTTCAGATCCTGACATCACCTTGCATCAGTGAGCAAATATGTGATCTCCGTAAACGTCATTCTCTTTGATTCTAAAAAGTAAGCAGCAGCACAAGCTCTTTAAGGTTGCGGGGGGAAAAAATTAAATGGAACACTTTACGCCAAGCAGAGAGTGTAACAAGTGCTCAGTGGTATATAGCTTTAATTGTTGATAATAAAAATAATACATGTTGATTGTAGAAAACACAACCAAGAATAAATAAGAAAATACTAATCACCCATCAATCTATCCCAATATAATCATGGAACCATTATAGCATATTTTCTATTTTTCTAGGTAAATTTACACAATGGATTTCTTCTTTATGAGGAATTTCAAATAAAATTATAAGATAAATACAATGCATACACATACACTTTCCTTCTAGAGTCAAAAATTATACATACTTTGTCAAAGTTGCTGAATTCTCTGTGAATTTGTGCATGTGTATATAGATATTTCTGCTGATGTCCAGGCTGTTTTCCTCTCCTTATATACTGCTTGCATTGTTTCCTCCTTGGTACCATTTTTACTTTTCTTTCATTTCTAGGGTTTGAACCTAGGTCTTTGACAATGAGCTACATCCCTGGGCCTTTTTTTATTCTTTATTTCGCGTCAAGGTCTTGCTAAGTCACTAAGTTGCCCAAGATAGGCTTGAACTCACAATCATCCTGCCTCAGTCTCTCAAAGTGCTGGATTCCTGGCATGTGCCACCAGACCCAGCTCTCTTCGGCACTACTAACTACAAAAAGCAGGCAATCTATATGCAGGAATATA